>NC_134084.1:16923346-17607509 GCF_000715075.1 Nicotiana tabacum | reverse complement strand
AGAAGAGACCACAGCGAATCAGTTAGAGAAGATGGCAAATAGATTTTTTGAGGTAAACAGAATCTCATTTACCGATGATGAACTTCCCGAGGAAGGAGCCGAGCACAATAAGGCGTTGAACTTGATAGTAAAATGTGAGGGGCATTATGTAAAGAGAGTCATGGTTGATGGAGGCTCAAGTGTAGATGTATGCCCTCTCTCTACTTTGCAAAGCATGAAGATCAATACGGATAGAATCCGACCCAGCAATGTTCGCATCCGGGCTTTCGATGGCTCAGCGAGAGACACCATGGGGGAAATCAACCTCACCATGACGATTGGGCCGGTGGACTTTGAGATTGTTTTCCAAGTAGTGGACATGGTCACTTCTTATAACTTTCTTCTTGGAAGGCCATGGATCCATACAGCCCGAGCTGTGCCATCCACCTTACACCAGATGCTAAAATTCGAACATGACGGGCAAGAAATTATTGTTCACGGAGAAGACGAGTCTTCCATTTATAAAGACCCGTTAATCCCCTGTATTGAGGCCAAGGAAGGGTCTGAGTCCATTGTCTATCAAGCTTTTGAAGTGGTTGCTGTAGACCATGTCGAGGAAGGAAAGCCCATTTTGCATCTTTGTCTTTCCGCCACATCTGTAATGGTGGCTACGGTTATGATGAGACAAGGTTATGAGCCAGGAAAAGGTTTGGGGGCATCATTGCAAGGGATTTCAGAGCCTATTTCTTCGTTAGGAAACCGGGGTACTTTTGGCTTAGGCTTCAGGCCAACACAAGCAGACAAAACAAATCCAAACACTGCAAAAAGAGTGGATGGGTCTTGCAACAGCCTATCCCTCATATTTTCTACACTTTTGTCAAGCCACGACTCTAAGAGGGTCAAAATTCCTCGGCGCATGCAAACATTGATGAAATTTGCCATGACCTCAGCGAGATGTTTTCTGAAGTGAATATGATCTAGGCTGGTGAAGGCACTAGTCGTGCCGTTGTGCAACTAATTGACCCAGACACCATGCTCGCCAACTGGGAAGCAACTCCTCTCCCCACAAGAAAGGAGTCTTGGTAGTCTGCTTTTGCAGCTTCCTTTTTTGTATTCTGGGTTACTTTCAGGGTTGTAATCCAAATATCTCAGGATTGTTTGTTTGATGTTAACCCTTCTATCCTTTCGAATTCAATAAAATGCAGTTTAGTTTCCTATTAAGTTTCCTATCTTTTCTTTCCTCATTCCAGTCATTTTATTCTCATTTCAGTTTTGTTAATGCCGGCTTTAATAACATGACATGCATGCAGAATTCATGCCCAGATCTTGAAAAGCTGTCTAATATCGAAATAACGCATCAAGAGGTTGAATATGAGGAAGATGAGATTGTTGAGGAAATAAAAAGAGAGTTGGAACAATTTGAAAACAAGCCTAAGCCAAACCTCAATGAAACTGAGACGATTAATATCGGAAGTCCTGAAGAAGTTAGAGAAACGAAGATAAGCATTCACACTGAACAAAAAACCAGAGATATCTTGATTCAACTTTTATTTGAATACAAAGATGTATTTGCTTGGTTTTACGATGATATGCCGGGTTTAAGTGCTAATCTGGTGGTTCATAAGCTTCCTACGTATCCTGGTTTTCCACCAGTGCAACAAAAGCAACGAAAATTTAAAACAGACATGAGCGACAAAATCAAAGAAGAAATAATGAAGCAACTAAGCGCTAATATGGTCAGAGCTGTCCGATACACCACCTGGGTGGAAAATGTTGTGCCCGTGCTAAAGAAGGATGGAAAAACTAGAGTTTTTGTTGACTATAGGGACCTGAACAAAGCAAGTCTAAAGGATAATTTTCCTTTGCCAAACATCCACATTCTTGTAGATAATTGCGCAAAGCATGAGCCCAATCATTTGTGGATTGCTATGCTGGGTACCACCAAATTCTAATGGATGAGGATGATGCAGAAAAGACCGCTTTCACCACGCCATGGGGTATCTATTGTTATAGGGTCATGCCATTCGGTTTAAAGAATGCAGGGGCAACTTACATGAGGGCCATGACCACCATTTTTCACAACATGATGCACAAAGAGATTGAGGTATATGTCGACGATGTCATCATAAAATCAAAGACACAAGCCGATCACGTGTGTGATTTGAAAAAGTTCTTCGAACGCTTCGTAGGTATGACCTTAAGCTTAATCCAACCAAGTGTGCATTTGGGGTCCCAGCTGGGAAACTCCTCGGTTTTATAGTCAGCCGGAGAGGCATCGAATTAGATCCATCTAAGATAAAGTCCATTCGATATTTTCCACCTCCGAAGAACAAAAAGAGGTCATGAGTTTGCTCGGGAGGTTGAACTACATCAGTAGGTTCATTGCTCAGCTCACAACCACGTGCGAGCCCATCTTTAAGTTGCTGAAAAAGGATGCCGCTGTCAGATGGACGGACGATTTTCAAAAGGCCTTTGACAGGATCAAAGATTATCTGTCAAAACCCCCTTTACTAGTTCCACCTAAACCTGGTAGGCCTTTATTTTTATATCTATCAGTGATGGATAATTCCTTTGGATGCGTTCTGGGGCAACATGATGCAACAGGCAGAAAGGAACATGCAATATATTATTTGAGCAAGAAGTTCACCGATTATGAGGTTAAGTACACCTTTTTAGAAAGGACATGTTGTGCCTTGACTTGGGTCGCTCAGAAGTTGAGACATTATCTTTTGGCCTACACTACTTACCTCATATCCAGAATGGATCTTTTGAAGTACATCTTCCAAAAGGCAATGCCCACTAGCAGTTCGCAAAATGGCAAATCCTGCTAACAGAGTTTGACATCGTCTATGTCACTCGCACCGCGATGAAAGCACAGGCTTTGGCAGATCATTTGGCAGAGAATCCAGTTGATAATGAGTACATGCCACTTAGCACATACTTCCCGGATGAAGAGGTCAACTCGATAGAGGAAGTGGTTCCAGACGATCACCCTATATGGAAAATGTATTTTGATGGGGCTGTCAATATCAAAGGAGTTGGGATCGGGGCAATCCTCATCTCACCTACTGGACACCATTACCCTGTGATGGCCCGACTTCGGTTCTTCTGTACTAATAATACGACAGAATATGAAGCTTGTATCATGGGTTTGAAAATGGCCATCGATCTGGATGTGCATGAACTATTAGTTATGGGAGATTCTGACTTGCTTATCCGGCAAGCCCAAGGCGAATGGGAGACTCGAGATATCAAACTTATTCCGTACAGACAATGTGTACGAGACTTGAGCAAAAGATTCAAATCTATCGAGTTCAGATACATTCCCCGGTTTCACAACGAGCTAGCCGATGCCTTGGCTACTCTAGCCTCGATGTTCCCTTATCCAGGCAACACCCATATTGATCCACTAGAAATCCAAGTTCGGAATCAGCACGGTTACTGTAATACAATCGAGACAGAACCAGATGGTGAATCATGGTATCATGACATAAAACAATTCCTGAAAACAAGAGAATATCCAAAGCATGCCAAAGGAGATAAAAAAAGAACTATAAGGCGACTCGCTAGTGGTTTCTTCCTGAATGGGGAAATTCTGTACAAGAGGACCCTAGATTTAAACTTGTTGAGATACATAGATGCTACAAAAGCAAAGCGGATCATGAGTGAAGTGCATTCAGGGGTATGCGGACCTCACATGAATGGATATGTTTTGGCGAAGAAGATTCTACGGGCAGGGTATTACTGGCTTACCATGAAGTGAGATTACTTTAGATTTGTTCGCAAGTGTCACCAGTGCCAGATTCATGGTGACTTGATTCACTCGCCTCCTTCGGAGTTGCATCCCATGTCCTCTCCTTGGCCTTTCGTTGCTTGGGGAATGGATGTTATTGGGCCGATCGAGCCAAAGGCTTCAAATGGGCATAGATTCATTTTGGTTGCGATTGATTACTTTACCAATTGGGTGGAAGCCGTCACTTTCAAAGCAGTCACCAAGAAAGCAGTGGTAGACTTTCTTCACTCCAACATCATTTGTCTCTTTGGTATCCCAAAGACCATTATCACTGACAATGCAGCCAATCTAAATAGTCATTTGATGAAGGAGGTATGCCAACAATTTAAAATCATGCATCGCCATTCTACCCCTTACCGACCAAAAGCCAATGGAGCAGTTGAAGCAGCAAACAAGAACATCAAGAAGATTCTTAGGAAGATGATCCAAGGTTCCAGGCAATGGCATGAAAAGTTGCCTTTTACTCTTTTGGGATACCGTACGACTGTTCGCACATTTGTTGGCGCAACTCCGTATTTGCTTGTATACGAAACTGAAGCTGTAATACCCGCTGAAGTCAAAATTCCCTCTCTCCAAATTATTGTGGAATAAGATATTGAAGACACTGAGTGGGTCAAGACCCGATTAGAACAACTGATGTTGATCGATGAAAAGTGGCTAGTAGCAGTGTGTTTCGGCCAGTTATACTAACAAAGAATGGCACGTGCTTACAATAAAAAAGTGCGCCCAAGGCAGTTTGAGGTAGGCCAACTGATTTTGAAACGCATCCTTTCGCACCAGGTAGAAGCTAAAGGAAAGTTCGCCCCGAACTGGCAAGGACCCTACATCATCAAGAAAGTGTTACCAAAAGGGGCCTTGCACTTGGTAGATGAAGAAAGACGGGTACCAGACATGACTATTAACGCAGATGCAGTCAAAAGATATTATGTCTGATATATACCCATTGTAGAATTTTCACGCATTGATTTTCTCAAATTGAAGTGGCTAAGGCTATCATTCGCTCGCTATTCCAAATAGGTGTCACCCTTTTTGTTAATCCTTTTGAGCCGTATTTGTCTTCCTTGTTTCTCACTTCTTGGAACTTGTAAAAAAAAATCTAAAAAATTGAACTACGTCCGACCTGATTCCGAAAGGATACGTAGGCAGCCTTACCCTGGGTTCGGTCCCATCAGAACAAAAAATCCATATTCCCAATACTCCAAAACTGGGGCAGAAGTTTGTTTTATTTCACGATTTTTTTTCTCTCTGTAAAAATGATTCCAAAAATTGTAATTCAGTTCAAGGTTCGTTTCGCCTTTTTACCTTTCAAGAACTTTTGATCGATGTTTTTTAAGAATGATTGAAGTCCCCATGCCAAAGATGTTGGGAAACCTCCCTCATATAGTATCATAGTCACAAAAAAAAAGAAAAAAAAAAGAGAAAAAAAAGCAATGAGAGAGTCTTATCAGTGAAAAACCGTATGGGCACTATACAGCGATAGTGAACAGAGAAATAATAGAGTCTTATTGGTGAAAACCCAGATGGGCACCATAAGGTGATGGTTAGTAAAGAAATGAGAGAGGTTAGTTAGCGAAAACCTGCAATGGGCGCTACTAGCCGAATAAGGGTCTTTGATTCTCCGGCATGAGCACAACCAAGACAAATTCAAGATGAACATTTGCGGTGGATTTTGAGAATTAGACAGCTCAGACAAATTAGGCATCCAGTCTAAAATGCATGTCATGATTCATTAAAGTCGGCACATACCTCCGGATAAGTCTCTCTATTCCTTTCCCCGAAAGGGACACCTTTTGTTTAAGCACATTTCTTTTTCGCTTCCAATTATTATTCTGTTTTTACCCATAATTTTTCTTTGAGTCCTCTTCGGTCTAATCCTGCATCAAAATCGAAGCAAAGAAAGGGCTGCAAAACTGGCTACAACTTCCCCGTAATGTCGAGCACAATTTGGGGCATATATGGCATTGACGAAGGCACAAATCCATCTATGATATTATTCGATAAGACAAACAAAGTGTCTAAAAAAACTGAAAAGGTCACCTAAGCAGGACCTGCTTTATGAGAAAAGTTGATGAGCACTACAGACACAAACTTATACTAGGTGCAAAACAACTGAGCTTGATTTTAAAGAAAAATCGCCTTGCCTTAGATACAAGGGTAGCGGTACCATGAACATTTGGGTATGAAACAGTTGGGGGAAGCATTGTAAAGACAAGGTCTCTAGAAAATGATGCAGAGGCAGAGCATCTCGGTACCACGCTGACTGAATCGATTTTTCGACAGCAGTGGCCGTGAATCAAGCTACTCAGGGCATAAAGGCCACAAACCAACCACCACTTTGAAAACTCATAAATTTTTCTTTGCTTGAAGCAGGAACAAAGCGGTGTAGAATGTCGATCCAAAATGAACGAATGTCACCAAACGTAAGCTCCTTAAAATCTCCATTATTTTCAGCATGCATCACTATTGTTCACACTTCCCATTTTCGTAGCTTAACTCAGGTAGAACCTTTTTCGCCTAGGGGGATCCAGCTCATAGTTCCGGGTAGAAGTACTCTTCGCTCGGGTTGTTTTACGTAGCTCAACCCATGTAGAACCTTTTTGCCTAGGGGGATCCAGCTCATAGTTCCGGGTAGAAGTACTCTTTGCTCAGGTTGTTTTACATTAGCTTAACCCAGGTAGAACCTTTTTACCTAGGGGGATCCAGCTCGTAGTTCCGGGTAGAAGTACTCTTCGCTCATGTTGTTTTATGTAGCTTAACCTAGGTAGAACCTTTTTCGCCTAGGGGGATCCAGCTCATAGTTCCGGGTAGAAGTACTCTTCGCTCAGGTTATTTTTACGTAGCTTAACCCAGGTAGAACCTTTTCGCCTAGGGGATCCAGCTCATAGTTCCTGGTAGAAGTACTCTTCGCTCAGATTGTTTTACATTAGCTTAACCCAGGTAGAACCTATTCGCCTAGGGGGATCCAGCTCAAAGTTCCGGGTAGAAGTACTCTTCGCTCAGGTTGTTTTACATTAGCTTAACCCAGGTAGAACCTTTTTACCTAGGGGGATCCAGCTCGTAGTTCCGGGTAGAAGTACTCTTCGCTCATGTTGTTTTACATTAGCTTAACCTAGGTAGAACCTTTTTCGACTAGGGGGATCCAGCTCATAGTTCTGGGTAGAAGTACTCTTCGCTCAGGTTGATTTTACGTAGCTCAATCCAGGTAGAACCTTTTCGCCTAGGGGGATCCAGCTCATAGTTCCTGGTAGAAGTACTCTTCGCTCAGGTTGTTTTACATTAACTTAACCCAGGTAGAACCTTTTCGCCTAGGGGGATCCAGCTCATAGTTCCGGGTAGAAATACTCTTCACTCAGGTTGTTTTACATTAGCTTAACCCAGGTAGAACCTTTTCGCCTAGGGGGATCCAACTCATAGTTTCGGGTAAAAGTACTCTTCGCTCAGGTTGTTTTACGTAGATCAACCCAGGTAGAACCTTTTCGCCTAGGGGGATCCAGCTCATAGTTTCGGGTAGAAGTACTCTTCGCTCAGGTTGTTTTACATTAACTTAACCCAGGTAGAACCTTTTCGCCTAGGGGGATCCAGCTCATAGTTTCCGGGTAGAAGTACTCTTCGCTCAGGGTATTTTACATAGTTTAACTCAGGTAGAACCGTTTCGCCTAGAGGGATTCAACACTTTATCAATAATACATGGTGCTAACACCCGATTCTACTTCCTTCCAGTAAGAGAGGGTACCAGCCCCTGATTACATTTCCTTTCAATAGTACAAGGTACCGATCCCTGGTTAAACTATCATTCGTTACCAAATTTTATCTCTTTTAGCTAGTTTATACTACTATTTCTGTTTGCCTTTTCAATAAATTAGATAATTTACAGATTTGTCTAATAACTCACAAAATTTTCCTAGTGCCAGACTGGGGCAGAAAAATTTTGTTCGTTTTTGTTTGTCTTTGATGGCTTTGCAGGCTTTGCCATATAGCGCAAGTGACGATTAAAGCTTGTAGTTTCAGTTTTCTCATCAGAAGAAAGAAATCCTTCGATCACAAGATAGTCAGAGTTTAGCTTTGATAATGTATCAACAACCCAGCTTCTCGAGATTCATCTTCTCAAATTCTGATCCAGAAAGCAAGCCATCGAGATTGAGTCATAATCTTTTCTTCAAAAAGCATCAAGTTCCAATCTACGGTCAACACATGCGAGCAAGTCAAGAATCAAGATTTGACTCCAGAAGACACATGGATAGGAATTTTGTATAGGAATTTTGTACTCTTAGTTTGCAGACATATATAATGCCCTTCTCTTTTTCTTTTGATGTAATAAGCGAGTAACCGCAACAGCAACATCGACAACAACAACAACAACAGTCTTAACTCTAGTGTCCGGTAGTCCCAACTACCAAATTTTTCCAGAACTATACTGACCTGATTCCTTTATAGCCAAGGATATGTAGGCAACCTCGGAAGCAAGGTTCGGTCACCTTTTTTCAAAAATTGCTTCCATTGGAGTGATATGTGAGCAAAAATTAGCTAAGACATTCACTTTTCTTTGCATGAAAACTCTTCACGTTCTCGAGCAAAGAGGGCCAGCTGTAAATGCCTAATTTTTGCCTTGTATATATATATATATATATGTGTGTGTGTGTGTGTGTGTGTGTATTTGTTCTTATTTGTGTATGTATAGGTTTTAAGAGTTGAGTAATTGTTTGATAAATGGGGTAGGGATTGAGATAGTGTAATTTAATTAAAATTGTGCCAAAATTGGCCCAAAATTTGAGCCCAAAGAGCCCAAATCCGGTCCAAAATAGGGCTGCCAAGAAGAGCTTAAAACGACGTAGTTTGGTCTTGAAACTACATCGTTTTGGTTAAGTAACAAGATTCAATCTCATCCACCCATCTTGATTTAATCCAAAGGTCCTAGTTTGATCTTCATCCTAGGTATTTAAAGCCTAAAATCCCCAAAATTTTGCCCCATTTCCCCTTTATTTCCTCTCTCTTTTTTCCCTCTCCTTCTTTTCTCTTCTCTCTCTCTTCACTCTCTCTACGCCGCCCCATCTCCGCCCACCGCCGTCGGCCGGAAATTGCCGCCGCCGGCGGACCACCTCCAAACACCTCCAAATTCACACCATGTAATCTCCACAACTTCCTCTTTCCATATCTCCAAACCAAATCCTTCAAAAATCCCTCAAACTTCTTGAATCTTAGATCTTGGAAACTTTTCCGTCACTTTTTTGCCCAAATCCATGAAGCTCCAACCACTACCACCCCACAATACCTACATCAATGGATAGAGCTCCTCAAGACCTAGCTATTGATGCCAATTTCACCCTGAAAATCCGGCGACCAAAATCCGGCCAAATTCCGGCGACCTCCCCGAACACCCTCTTTTGGCATACCACCATTTTTTCGGACACTTGAATTGTAAAATGGTAAAAATCCTATTCTTTTTCATGGCTAATTATTTATTTTTATGTTTAATTTTCATATTTTATTTTGGTCTATTATTAATTATTTTAGCATTAGTTTTTGAAGTTTGAAATGTTCAATTTTCTGTTTTGTACTTGTTGAAGTAGTAAAATAGTTTTGTATTAATAAAAGCGAGGTAGTGGGGAATACTTAAGCGTATATGATACTTGTTTGGTTGTTTATTTACTGGTTCAAGACTCTTTGAGTACAATACTCAAAAGTCAAATTGTTTGGTAAGAAAATGTAGACTTTTGGACAGTGTTTGAATAAAAGTCTGTCTTTGAATAGTGGAGAACATATTTTGTTTGAAATACTTGACAAGATTTGAACCAGAAAGTCTGGCCTTTTGAATTTAAGAGCAGATTTTGTAGAAAATCTGTCAAAAAGATTGATTTTTAATTTTTTGAAATAGCTGGTTGTTTTGATATATAAGGGGGACTCAATCACACTTCCAGCGGGAGGGAATAATTGCTTTGAATACACAAAAACATAAAAAAAAATCAGCAGTTGAACACATGAAAAGTGAGCTGAAATGGTGAGCTTTGGGAGTGAATCTTAGAGTGCAAACTTTTAGAAAAGTATAAGTCCTCTTTAGAGTTCGTGTCTGGGTTTCCTCTCTAAGTTTTCGGGTTGTTTTAACACGGATTTGCTGCTGTTTTTATGCTGCTTTAGTTGCTGAACTACTGTTTATTCTTTTGCTATCTAGGTAATCCTTTAAGACTCGTAACGTACGTATTTTCAACAATGGAAACAACTTGAACATACTGCACCATTTAAATGCGTTTGATATGATGAATAATTTGACAACAAAAGAGCTTGTATGTTATTGTTATGTATCAAGCATGTGATGATGTGAATATAGTCCTTCATAATACTTGAATATTGAGTTGCAAGTTTTTTGAATGTGATATCTAAGTATGCCATGAATGACTCTAAATGTATAACACATAGCATGGGTTCGTTTTAGTTGCTGAAATTTCACTGCCAACATATGCTTCTAGGAATGTTATGATAAGTTTTTTTTAATCTGGCCATTTTTCCAGATTTGCAAAAGTGGCTATTTTTGTAAAGTGTGCGTTTATACAATTGTGACTATGTAGTTAATGGTCATAAATGCAAACTAAGTAAAGAACCAAGATTGTATCAACTTTGGGCCTTTTTGAACCAAAAAATAAAAGCTGGCCCATTTACCTTTAAACAACAAAATTACCCCTTTTTCTTCTATATAGCATTGGGCCAATTGAAATCCATTTCTTGGCCCATTTTAATAATAAATTCCAGCAGCCCAAGAGCTCTTTACAAGCTGGCCCATTTTTTTTTTAACAAGAAGTTGGCTCATTTCTTTTAAAATAGATTAAGTTGGTCCAACTTTTATTTGCTTAATTTTTCCCAACTATAAAGCTAGAAAAATAGTAATAATATCAGATTTTTCTACTATTTTTAATTAACTCATTTCCTTTTTAAACGCTAGGCAATTAGTAGGCGCGCTTTAACTCACAAAATCACTTGTGTAGCGTGATGTTTGAATATTCGATAAATTAATTTAATAATCTCATACCATGCCCATTAATTTTAGTTAATTCTTAATTTAGTATATTTTTTGTTAAGATCGCGAATTCGCTTGCGTAGCGCGATAGTTGATTTTTTATTTTATTTTCAAAACAAATCTCTTGGAATGTAGTAATTTTTCTAGACGTAAATAACATGCTAACAATCGTTTGTCATGACTGCGGATTCGCTTGCGTATCGCCGTTATGACTAAATAATAAATTTCGTCGATCATGCACTCGCTTGCGTAGTGTGATTATGACATCTTCTTATTAAAAAATATTCTTTAATTTTTCTAATAATCAAGAGATAAAAGCGGATAGGTAAAAATATGAAAAATAATATAAATCACAGTTTATCCAAAATTAATTTAAGCCAAATGTAGTCAATAAAGAGACCGTGCTAGAACCACGGGACTCGGGGAATGCCTTACACCTTCTCCTCGGTCAACAGAATTCCTTATCCGGACTTTGTTTTCGCAGACCAATAATAAAAGAGTCAAACCTTCCTTTGACTAGGGATTCAAATAAAAGGTGACTTGGAACACCAACAAATCAATTCCAAGTGGCCACTCTAAATAACAAAAATAATCTCTATTTCAAAATTGTCACTTTAATTGGAAAAACTCTTTAACCCACAAATTCGTAGCATAACACGTTACATTTTGTACATATCTTTTGGAGGGGTAAAAAAAGGGGTGTGACAGCTCTGGCGACTCTGCTGGGGACATCCGGCGTGAATTCTTGGCTGCCATACGAGGTCTTGCACATATCTATACTATGCGTCGGAACCAATAATAAGGACCATCACATTTTCTAATTCCATGGACTATTGGTTTGACACAAGGTAAGGTTTTAAGGATGATTCAGGTGTGCTTTTATCTATTAAATATGACGATTTAAAACAAATTGATGGATTTGTTCCACTTATCACCAAAACTGATTTAGATGGTGAAGGTGATGAGATTGCAAAGTTTTCTCCTTACCTATTAGATCGACCATCTATGTCCTTGGTGCCTGATGGTTTTCAGAATCTCGCAACACATAAGAGTTTGAAAAATAGAGGGGTATTCTCTAGATGCCAAGCTTCAAGAGGTACACAAATTCATATAGTGTCACATGAGCAACTGGGCCGCGATATGTCAACGAGGTACATAGATGCCTCCTCTGTTGATAGCAACCCTCCTACATGGATAATTGAATTGGCAACCTTTGACGACATGTATCTTGCTGAATTTTTCATGGACCCTATAATTTTTGAAGATCAATATCTTGATAATTGTATTATGGAGAAAGAGGGTGCCATTCTAAGTACAAGGCATTTTGTTAAAGTACTTCTTGAAGATGTGAATGGGTCTACTGGGGGATTCAATGATCAACATATTTTGAGTCTATTTTGATTTGTTCATTGTGCTAATTTCTTTTTAGTAACCATTCGCGTAACTGCAGTGGCTCTAAGTGTATGGGATCTTGGACTAAATTTCATTCCCTTAGCTCAATAGGTTCTACAGAGAATGTGGGAGCACTACTGTTGCTAGGATATTCTGGAAAATTTTGCTTCATCGCTTATTCTAACTCTAAGACTAGAGTGTGGGGTCCTGGACAACCACGACTTTTGAAATCCTACAAATTGCACTCTGATTTGGCACTGTTAGTTACTCGTTTAGCAAGTGTGAGCACGTGATTTTTGCTTCACGAAAACTACTCCAAAAGAAATCAAAAATAAAACAAAATTCTCTTGGTGTACAATTGTTAGGATTTGCGTGGCATTTTTGATAATTATTTGTGTTTTGTCCGTAAATATTTACCTTGTTGTAGTTAATTGAAAAATACAAAAAATACATGTTGCATGCATACTTAGGATTTAATTATGCATTTAGGAATTAATTAAACCATCATTTGGCTCTAAAAGGAAAATCACAAAAATATGCGTTTTATTCTATTTATTGTCATTGGGTGATTTTTATTTTAAGGTTTTAATTTGTGTGTTAATTGTTATAAGTGTTAATTAATATTTGTGTAGTTTTATTTTTGATTTTACAATTTAATTAGGAATTGTCTTTAAATTAGAAATTAAAGAAGGAAAAGGAAAAGAGTTCAAAAAATGAAGAAAATTCGGACTGGGCCTGTTTTTAAAAGAGAATTCAGGCCCAAAAGTCACACGCCCTACCCGGCCCAGGTCTGTCAACCCAAAGACCACAAAACGACGTAGTATAGGGCAAGAGCTACGTCGTTTTGATGGTGCCCGGTCCAGTTAATCTCAGATAACCCCAAACGACGCCGTATTGGCGTCTCAAATCTGAGTCATTGATCAAACTGGATCGAACAATCCAGTTCAGCCCCTGCATAGTTGAAACGGCGCCATTTCAGGCATGTCAATCTAAACCATCCATCTCCATTGATCCAACGATCCCAAACTTCCCTTACAACCCGGTCCATCTCGACTCGGGTCGACCCAGTCTCTGAATGAGACCAAACGGTGTTGTCCCCTTTAAGTGAATTGATCCAGGCCGTGGATCGTGATTGATCCAATGGCCAAGATCAAACCACCCCTCCCCTATATAAACTTAATATCCTACCCCAGCCCCCAAACCAAACACCCCCCCTTTGCCCTGTTCATCGTCTCTTTCAGAGACGGACCCCAAACCCTAGCCGCCTTAGGTTACCTCCGCCTAAAACCGGGTGGCAACAACGTCGCCGGTCACCAAACCAACACCCTAAGACCACCTGACCACCCTCGATCCAAATCCGGTAACCGTTTAGCTCGAATCTTCCTGGAACTTCTCGAATCTTTATTTGAAGATTTGAGCCAAACTTAGATCTACCCCAACCAGTCCTTAATTCGCACCAGTTACTCCCCTGACCTCACTCGTAACCAAACCAAGCTTGGTTTGGTTCGAATCTAGCTACAATCACTCGATCCTCAAATCAAGCCCAAGAACCCTAAAAAACTCAAGCCTGGAATTCTGTCCAAATAAAAGAGGTTTTGGGTGTTCAATGGACCTTAGTCGAAGTGTTCTCAGTTGAGAACACTCGATTAAGGTCCATTCGACCTCAAAAAAGGGTACGAGTTCAAGTCAGGATTGTCTAGTGTCCGAGTTCTTGAGGTACTTGTCTTTTCCAGTTGGTTCCGTTTTGTATCTGTTTATATCTATTTATTTGTTAGTTTAGTTTTATTGGTTTTTTCATTCTTTTTGTCAATTGATTCTGTTCATCTTCAGTAGACCTTTTTATTTGGTCCAATTCTATCATTTGTTTATGTTTGCTATAATTGTTATGTGTAATAATTTGTGTAATCGATTAATAAGTTGCGTTGATTAATTAGTTTCCAGTTAATCTATGTTTCTATCAATAACACTGAAATTACCCTTGAATTGCTTGATTTTCTGTGTCTGATTGTTTAGTGTCAATTGTTGTAGGCAATCAGTTAATTAGTTTTCGTCAATTAATTCGTTCTTGTTTATAGACCAATAAGTTCGTCAAATGGTTGTTGTGTGTGCTGATCTGTGGACACTTAGTTTCAGGGCATTGTCAATAGGCTGACAATGATCCTGCATTCATGTTGATTCTGATTTTATTATTCAGTTTCAGCTTTAAGGATTCTGTTGAGTTCTATGTTGTGTTAAGTCTGGTTTTGATTTAATTTCAGTTCATTTGTTCCAATTGAATTCTAACCTCAGTCATTCAGTTATCAGAAATAAGTTTGGTTATAGCTGTTAGTCAGGTTTAATTTTCAAATCTTTGTTAGTTGAAAACAGATTTCAGAATTAAAAGTTTTAATATAGTTGAATAATTGTATTAGGGAGCAGTAATATTAAGGGGTTTCAGGGGTGATTTGGGAATAAAGCAGTTAGGATAATATTTTAATGTTAGTGTGTTGCTAGTGGGATATTAATGCCTTTAAATTAATATACTAATGGGGAACAAAAGGGAATGGGGGGGGGGGGGGGGGTGAAATTAGGAAAAAGCTTCTTTAGTGGGATATAAAGTGGAATGATTCAGATTTTAGTGGGAAAGAGGGGTAAGGCAGTAAGAAAAAAGGTCGGGGGCAGACTTGTATAAAAAGGGGTTGAGGCTAGATTTTGAAGCAGGAGAATTGAAGTTAAAAATTGACTGACTTTTAACCCTTGGAGAGTCATAATTTGGAAAAAGACCAAGAAAAAAAGAGAGAGAAGAAGACTGAAAGGGAGCTTCTGAAAAATACAAGGGAGAGGAACTTTGTAGAATTTTTTGGTTAGTTTTCAGTTCTAGGCTGGATTTTGAATGCTAAGAGTGCCTTACCTTTGAGAGTAAAAACAGGCTGGATTTTTTTAAGACTAAGAATCCAGTATTGAGTGAAAGTGAGGTCTTTCTTTTTCCATTAAAAATCAGTAGTAGTATTTATTACTGTTTAATTGAAGTTCTGATTTTCTTATTTGAGAGTCCGAAGAACAGAAATCAGAAAATCTACTGTTCTATCGCATTTCTGAAAACATTCTGTTTCTACATGTGATTGCTGGTGGTATTTCTGATTTTATTCCTGGGTTTCTGGGGTATCTGTGTTGCTGTTTGGTACTTCTGAAATTGCAACTTGTGGTCCTGAGTTTGATGTTGTTTAAACAAAACTGTTCCATTGGTTGTGTGCTGGATTTCTGCTGGTTTTAATCTATTTCTGGGTTGCTGCTGCTTTGTTGTCACCACTGCTGCTACTCACTCCGTCTTCCTATTCTTGTATTTTCAATACCAGGTACATGCTCGAATTCATTGGTGTAACCTCGAATTGGAATGGAATGAAGTGGTATTTCCAGCCTATGTTCACATGAATATTTGTAGTGATAGTCCGTCTTATGTTGTCATTTTTCGTTTGTCTGAATTATATTGAGTCAAGAATTGGTCAATTAGGGTCGCCTCTATCATTTTGAACCATTTAGATTAGTAACAAACTATGGACTATACTTGGGTTAGTAGTTTATTTCCAGCATTCCTGTTGTTTATATTCACAGTGACGATAGCAAATAATAGATTTCTGTTAACAGATAACTCTTGAGTGAACATAGTGATACCTTAAACTTAGAAAGATAGGAATTTGAATGAACACTCGGGTGAGTGTAGTGTTGGGAATAATCAGTTAGCCAATGTTCATGTTTCTTTAAAAATCAGCAAATTTCGTATGTGTTAGCTTCATTTAGTTAATAGCGCTTCATCTTAGCCTATATTCTCTAAAAAAAAAAAACAATAACGCACATAATAGTATGTAAGTCTGGTCATAAAATTTAAAATCGAGGCCATAATTTTCTTGTGCATTTAATCAAAGCAGCTTAAGCAAACTTTCGTAATCATTAGTAATTAAGGTTGACTTAGTTTCAAGTAGTTGAAAACAATTAGTTCCAATGGTTCATTTCATCTAACAATGTGGGTTTAAATTAGTTATAGGATAATTAGTTTTCTTTTTGAATATATGTATTGTTTGTCAATTCCGTATTTTCAATTTCAGTAATATTGATTTATAGAATAAGGCATGAAATAATCTCGTTTTACGCAAGTTTGATTGCAGTTTTCCAGTTGCGCTCGCTTTAATCCGATAAATAAATGATGGCCTTTTTCAAGCATGTAATTAACTAGGATTATTTTCTTTTATTTTAGAGACAAACTTAAATAGAAATGTAGTCACTTTAGGATTGTTCTTTAAAAATAAATGAGACGAGCCTCGTAAAAAAAAACGCAAGCTGCGGGGCCCTCAATAAATGATTAATAATTAATTAGACTTCGGATGGGCCGTTTTAGCAAGATTTCACGACCTTCTAAAAATAATAATGCGCTAGTCACTTAGGCGCGCCTTTAATAATTTACTTTCTTTAACGCGGGTGTACATTGATGTAACCCAAATCCAAATCTCAATGGAGTCGAAGTGTATCGACGACCACGAGTACATTGATTGTGACGTGGTTCGAGATACATTTTCACAACGTTGCAATTCTCTGTAAAATAATAATAATTTGAGCACTTAAAGAGTTAAAATTTGTACATAAGTTCATAATTGTAAAAAATCATATAATTAAACCGAATATGACAGTTGAGCGACCGTGCTAGAACCACGGAACTCGGGAATGCCTAACACCTTCTCCCGGGTTAACAGAATTCCTTACTCGGATTTTTAGTACGCGGACTGTTAAACAAAGTCATTCTTTTCCTCGATTCGGGATTAAAGCCGGTGACTTGGGACACCATAAATCTCCCAAGTGGCGACTCTGATTCTTTAATAATAATCCCGTTTCGATTGTCCTTTAATTGGAAAAACTCCCTTCTGCGCTCCTTTGCGGGCGCGAGCGAAAAAGGAGGTGTGACAGCTCTGGCGACTCTGCTGGGGACCGAACCCAGAATCTCTAGTTCAGGGTTCAGAATTCGAGCTTAGATGAATTGTTATATTTGGCTTTATTTATTATTTGATCTTATTACATGTTTTGGCCTAAATGTGCAAAATGATGTTTTTTTACCGCTTTGATATTATTTGAACTGTACATATAAACTGTGCCGAAACCTTCTCTTCTCACCTCCGGGAATGTGCTTACTGGTTGAGACTCCCTATTATGTTAGTGTCATACCCTGAAATAAAAGAGGCTCGGAAAGTTTCTAAGCCGACTGGCCTTTTGGTTCCCGGAAAGGAGCTCCTTCCTCAACTCGAGTTGTCCGCTCGGGTACACTGTCTAGAACATATACCCAGATTGAACCTAGAATAAATTGACTTCATGCCGGATCCCTAGTAGGAACGTTTATTTGCATCATGTTGCATTTGACTTAGGGGACTCAACACAGGGGTTGGGTCCCTCTAGGACAAGCAACCTGAAATGAAAAAAGACCATCCTGCTGCATCCTGTTTGTTTTACATATTTATTTGCTTCAGATCTGCATGCTGACCGGTTTTTGAAATCGGGAATTTTTGAAAAAATTGTGAAAAAGAGAAAAAGAAAAATATAGCAGTGTAAGGAGATAACTATTTATTTTTTTAGAAAAATAAAACCAATGTCCAAGTAGTGTCAAAACCCTGCCGAAATTTTGGAATTTTTTTTAGTCTGATTTATTGGAAAAGAAAAGAGTCTTGTTTACAAAGTTTAGTTTATGTTGGGCGAACTACGCCGATTTGATTCTCACAGGGCGTGAGATACGTAGGCAACCCTCGTCGGGTCTAACCTCCCATTTTGCAAAAAATAGCCCAAAAAATGTCAAAAATTTTAATTTTTCGTCATAGAGTCGGGTGATGCTGTTTTTATCAAAAATAGCCGAATGTTCCCAAAAGGGACGCCGGAAGGCTGACTTTGCATAAACGGCCACTTCTGTCATTTTTTTTTTTATTATTGATCGGTTGACTTACACAACCTTAAAATCTTCGTCCCTGAAGTGCTGAAAGGTCGTGTTCGGAAAATCTGGTCTTTCTTTTATGAAAAATAATCAAATCGTTTTGAGTCAAATAAATTTTCTTTTGTTTAATCACATTAATAAATGTGCAGAATGAGCACAATTCAAAATGAACCTTTTTCAATCATGAATAAAATCCCCCTCTAGTTGCGGCTATGGTGGAATGATTTAGGCAAAGAAGGGCGAGACGAAGTCAAGAAACATCTGAAAGGTCTCACGGGTTTGTTGGGTATCAGGCCTCGAGGGGATATTATAAGGGCACTGGTCACTTACTGGGACCCGGTGCACAATGTCTTCCATTTCTCGGACTTTGAACTCACCTTGACTTTAGAGGAAATAATAGGGTACATCGGCAGTGCTGAGGTTCCATTGAGGCATAAATACCTGGTTTCTCCAAGAGCCGTAGCGATTCACCAGTTTTTGGACTCGTTAAAAATAGTCAGAATGATCCATAACCCAGACTTGGCGAAAGGATTTTGCACTCTGAGCTTCATATACCAAAGATACAGCCACATAGGAGGATTCAACAAGCCAGAAAACAAGTTGTGCATCAAAAGTAACCGTCGAAAGTGGGATGAACATAGACGGGTTGCTTTCATGATAACCTTCTTAGGGCTTTTAGTGTTCCCAAGAAAAGATGGGAATATTGACATAAAGATAGCTGAGGTCGTCAGTACTTTGCTCACTCAAGATGACAGCACGCTTGCGCCCATGATTGTATCTGATATCTTCCGAGCTCTCACGGCCTGCAAAGCCGGAGGGAATTTTTTCGAAGGGTGTAACTTGTTATTGCAAATGTGGATGACCGAACACCTATGTCACCGAGCCCAGTTCCTGAGCCATGGATCTTCTGAGAAAACCTGCATAGAGGAGTTCTACACCAGAATTAATGAGGTCCGCTTACCTGAAGGAGTCTCGGCATGGACCTCATACTTCCGGACCCTCAACGCCAGTCAAATACAGTGGACACTGGGATGGTTACTGATCGACGAAGTCATATATATGCCAGCAACTAGGCCCCATTTTCTCTTGATGGGGCTTAAGAGCATTCAACCTTATGCGCCGTATCGGGTTTTGAGGCAGCTTGGGAGGTGTCAGATAGTGCCGAAAGATGAGGACCTGAGCACCCAAGTGATTGAGATCAGTTCCGATGGCCAGTTTCCTGAAGCAAGGGTCCGCCAGATTTGGAGCCAATGTCAATACTTGGAGGCAAATACTTGTGTACTGAATCGGGCAAGAGGGGAAGTTTCACCCGGATATCAGGCTTGGTACAAAGGGGAAGTGTCTTCTGGAAGGCCGTCTAAAAGACCTCACCTTCAAGAATTTTCCAAGTCCTTACAAGAGCATTGGGACTGGTTGGCGAAGGAAAAAGAATACAGGGCCACAATAGGCAAGTTGAAGCAGCAGGTCATAGATCTTCAATTTGAAAGAGAAACTCAGACCGCGGCCGATGAAGGGGACAGAAAGAAATCAGCCCAAGAAAATGACTCCCTTAGAGCTCAAAACTGACAAGTCATAATGGATGCTGACAACCAACGGAGAAGCCAGTCCAATAAAAGGCTGATAGTAGGGTTAAGGAATTGGGTCATTGAAAGCCAAAAAGACTTGGAAAGATCCGAGGTTAGTATAGCAAGAATGCGGGCCAGATGGGCAAAAGGTGCAGCAACGCGGAAAAAGCACCTATGGCAAGTGAGAAGGGATTAGGAAGGGAGCATTGCAATATTAAGAGAAACAAATTCCACTCTCAGAGATCGGGTTTTTAAACAAGACCGAGATGCTAGAACGGACAGGGAGCGCTGCTATGATTCAATAGCCCGAATGGAAGAACAAATGGAGAGGTTCCAAGATCAGCTCGTTGACAACACTCAAGTATTGGGATTAAAGAATCAACGAATAGAACATCTGTGTATGGAAAGGGACAGAATCAGGGGTAGGATCGATGAGATTGGGCGCTACATCACCACGAAGTGCCTAACATGTGAGGAAATGCCCCGTGATGCCCCTTTTGCCTCAGTCATGGGTTATGTCCACCGGATCATGGAGGAATTAAAAAGCTTGCAAAGAGGCCTGGCACCAAAGCCCGCGGAAAGGCCGAACGATGCCTCGCGGGCACCAAAATTCAAGGCTTTAATGTATCCCTAGTTCAAGTCTGCACTTGTTTGTTTTTAAGAGTCTGTTGTCTACCCCTTTGTTCTCTTTTCATATCAAACAATGTTAATAGTGTGGAGTCTGTATTTCGTTTGTTTTTTTTAAATGATAGCTTGTAATAGCATATTTTGGTAATAAAATGCAAAATTGTGTCTTTATTTTTACTTATGGCAGAACTACGCCCGGTCTGATTCATGCGGGGACATGATACGTAGGCAATCCACATAAGATTCGACCATCACTAAAAAGAAAAAAAGGGGAAAAAGAATAGAGAAAGGACATAAGCCGGAATGACGCATGCAGTCAAAGCAAAGACATGTTAGAAATGGTTAAACTGCCTAGGAACATTGCATTCCCCAATGTGAAATTGCTATATGTGTTAAACTCTAACGCTAACAAGTTTGTTGTTTATATCAGAGAAAGAGATTTCAAAATAGTTATCTCGTTAGAACGTTCTGGCAGATTACCATTACCACACAAGATCAAAAGGGCCCATTCCGGAAAGTATGTCTGGTTCGGACAAAAGTGTTGAGGAGGAAAAGACAGAGATGTAAATGATGAAGGAGGAAGTAGACAGGTTGAGACAAGAGATAGCTGGGATGCACCTGGGCTAAGGGACAAACACCACCAATACTTCCCCTACTCCTACCCTTTCACCAGCTCGGACTCCGGAACACCCTTCCACTAGTCTATCAACGAGCTTCCCCATTGCCCAATACTATCAAGGGGAAACTTCCTATAATTCCCAAGCTTCACCACCCAAACAAAACCCTCCTCCATCAGCTGTTCCTATTTTCATGGCACCTCCACCCGCTACATTGCAAAAATCATCCAATGAACCAGTGTTTCAGGTTCACGACAATCAATACTATCCTCCTGAACTCACCTTCAAAGCACCCGAGCCATACACTTACACCCCTCACCTTCAGCTTCTGACAGAAACTGAGAGGCCAGCTAAGAATCCGGAGCAGGACGAAGTGCTCCGTAAAGTGAAAAGCCTGGAGCAATCCTTCAGGAATATGCATGGATTGGGAAGCCAAGTCAGTGTGTCCTATAAAGATCTGTGTCCTTTCCCCGATGTTCAATTGCCAGCAGGTTTTAAGATGCCAAAGTTTGATCTATATGAGGGACATGGTGATCCCATGGCGCATCTACGAGGTTTCTGTAGTAAGATGAGAGGGGCAGGTGGAAAGGATGAGCTGCTGATAGCTTATTTCGGTCAAAGTTTAAGCGGGTCCGCATTAGAATGGTACACGAGGCAGGATCCTAGCAGGTGGTATACCTGGGACGATCTAGCACAAGCATTTGCAGGTCATTTCCAGTATAACCTTGAGATCGTCCCCGACCGTCTCACACTGTTAAAACTTGAGAAAAAGCCCGGAGAGAGCTTCAGGGAATTCGGATTCCGTTGGAGAGAACAAGCAGCAAGAGTCGATCCACCAATGAGGGAAGGTGAAATGGTGGACTACTTCTTACAAACGTTGGAGCCAACTTACTTTGGTCACCTGGTGACGTCAGTTGGTAAATCTTTCAATGAAGTAGTAAAAATGGGCGGCATGGTTGAAGAGGGACTCAGGTCAAACAAGATAATGAGTTATTCGGCAATCAATGCAACAACTCAGGCTATCCAAAGAGGCACGGGAGGTGCGCTCGGGAAAAAGAAGAGAGAGGAGGTCACAACAGTCGAAGTAGGTACTTGGTCCAGATCAAGAGGTCCTTCCCCTCTCTACCAACCCAGACCCCATTACCCAAACTATCCACACACTCCATACAACCCTCCACAACCCTATTATCCACCACAAGAGCCACATTTCTCCGTCTATCACGCCCAAACTTACACCCAGCCTCCGGCTCGCCCACAATGGCGTGTGCCGGCTCCCCAACATACATATCCACCTCCCCAAAACACATATCCACCTCCACAAAACACATATCCACCACCAAGGGCCTACAAGAATCCTTCAGGGCCAAGCTTCCGCGGAAATCAGGCTTTCAGGAATGAAAGGATGCAGAAGCCGAGAACATTCACTCTGTTGGGAGAAACCTATACTACTCTGTTCCACAAATTAAGGCAGATAGGCCTATTAAGTCATGTTGAACCCAAATTGCCAAATACCCTTCCCAAAAATCTGGACCACTCAGTAAGTTGTGAATATTTTGGGGGCTCCCGGGCATGATACTGAGAAGTGTTAGAAGTTGAAGACTGTCATACAAGATCTTATTGACACAAATAGGATCGAGGTTCATGCACCAGAGGCACCCAACATCAATGAAAACCCGTTACCGGTGCACCATGAGGCCCACATGATCGAACTAGTGCACGAAGGAGGGAAACCTAAAACACCCTCACAAACGGTAATGATGATTCGTGCCAGTCCAAACGAAAAGTCGACCAGCGGAAAGGTAGTGGTACAGTTGGGAAAGGTAGATGACAAGCCATTTGTGGTAGTGGGGAAAGGTTCGTCTGTTGCTGCGAAAAAACCAGAGTCAGTCAGGACAGTGTTGCAGGGAGTATCAAGCACACCAGTGTTAGTGGTGAAGGGGGTCCACGTAGAACCAGTTGTTATCAAGCCAGTCATACAGTTGCCAATAACAAGTGAGAAAGCTGTGCCGTGGAGCTATAGTCAAGTGACAGTGATGCATAAGGGGAAGGAGGTTGTGGAAGAAGTATGCGAGGCTCAGGGGTTAACTCGATCGGGAAGGTGTTTTGTTCCCGCAGAATTGAGAAGGGCCAATCCTGTAACATTAAAGAAGCCAGTGACGGAGGAAGAAGCAGAGGAGTTTTTGAAGAAGATGAAGGCACAGGACTACTCAATTATAGAGCAGTTGAGGAAGACCCCAGCCCAGATTTCGTTGCTATCTTTGTTGATCTATTCAAGCGATCATTGTCAGGCCTTAATGAAGATTCTGAACGAAGCCCATGTCCCAGACAAGCTCTCAGTGAACTATTTGGAGAAAATAGTGCACAAGATCTTCAAGGTAAATCGAGCGACATTCTCTGACGATGAGTTACCGGTAGAGGGTACAAAACACAACAGAGCACTCTACTTGACTGTGAAATGCGAAGATTCGGTGGTCACTCGAGTACTAATTGATAATGGGTCAAGTGCCAACATCCGTCGTTTGGCCACTCTGAACAAATTAAAGGTTGTTGATGATAGAATCCACAAGAACAACGTCTGCATCCGAGGTTTTTGATGGGGGCAGTACTGACACAGTGGGAGATATCATACTGGAATTAACCATTGGTCCAGTCGAGTTCACCATGGAATTTCAAGTGATAGATGTGGCGGTGTCGTACAATCTTCTGTTGGGACGACCTTGGATCCACGCAGCCAAAGCAGTGCCTTCTACACTACATCAGATGGTCAAATTTGAATGGGACAGGCAAGAGATTGTGGTACACGGGGATAACGGCACACATGCCGTCAGTGATGCCATTGTGCCCTTCATAGAAACCGACGATGAAAAGGGCCCATGGGTTTATCAGGTTTTTGGCGCAGTCTCAGTAGACAAATTCCTGAGGGTGGGGGCCTTCCACTTCCCAGAATCGCAGCTGCGACTTTCATGATAGCCTCGGAGATGTTGAATAACGGATTTGTACTAGGAAAAGGTTTGGGGATTGATCTGCAGGGAATGGTCCAACCAGTTTCTTTGCCCAAGAACCTGGATACTTTTGGGCTAGGATTCAAGCCTACCGCAGTGGATGTAAAGCGGGCCCGCAAGTTGAAGAAAAGAGTCTGGGTCCTTCCTAAGCCAATCCCACGCCTATCAAGATCATTTGTTAGAGCAGGGTTCAGAAAGTTGCCGGTCCCGGAAGTTCTCGGACCCCTGATCGGGCCAGATGGAGATTTGAATGAGGGCTTTGAAAGAATGTTCACTGATATCAACATGATAGAAGCTGGAGAGGGTTCCAGTAAGGCAGACATACAGTTTGTGGGGCCTAGGGCCAATGTCAACAATTGGACAACTACTCCTCTTCCTACCCGGAGGGAGTCTTGGTAGTAGGCTTTGGGTTTTCTTTCTTGTGTTTTGGGATTATTCAGAGTTGTAATCCAGTTTTCGTTTTATCTTTGTATTCCGTAGTGTGAAACTTTGTTATCCCGCAGTTTAATAAAGTAATTTTTTTTATTTGTTTTAATTCTGTTTTCTTCTTTTCTTTTCTGAACAGTTCTTTTCATACTGGTTCTAATGACATGGCATGCACAACGAATATTCAACCAAGTCTAAAAGATCAATCTAATTCCGAACTAACTATACAAGAGGTCGATTATGATAATGAATCGAAATACAATGAGGATGAGCCTTCGAAGAAATAAACAGAGAGCTAAGCCAGTTTGAAGAGAAACAGTTTGAAGAGAAATCCAAGCCCAACTTAAATGACACAGAAGCCATCAATTTAGGGGATGCAGACGGTATCAGGGAAACTAAAATAAGCATCCACATTGCACCAAATATCTGGAAAGAACTAATCAAAACACTTATTGAGTTCAAAGATGTTTTTGCATGGTCGTATGATGACATGCCAGGATTAAGCATGAATTTAGTGGTTCACAAATTGCCCACTGACCCGGCATGCCCTCCCGTCAAGCAGAAATTGAGGAAGTTCAAAACAGACATGAGTGTGAAGATTAAAGAAGAAGTAACCAAGCAGCTACAAGCAAAGGTTATTCGGGTCACTCGATATCCTGATTGGTTGGCTAATGTGGTGCCAGTGCCGAAGAAAGATGGGAAGATCAGGGTGTGTGTCGATTACCGCAATCTGAACAGGGCGAGTCCAAAGGACAACTTTCCTTTACCCAATATCCATATCTTGATTGACAATTGTGCCGGGCGTGAGATCGGATCTTTTGTAGATTGTTATGCTGGGTATCATCAGATTCTGATGGATGAAGAAGATGTGGGAAAGACGGCATTCATTACGCTATGGGGGACTTATTGCTATCGGGTAATGCCATTTGGTCTGAAGAATGCTGGGGCAACGTACATGAGAGCAATGACCACTGTGTTTCATGACATGATCCACAAAGAGATTGAGGTGTACGTGGACGATGTGATCATAAAATCCAAGCTTCAGGAAGACCACGTAGCAGACCTAAGAAAGTTTTTTCAAAGACTTCAAAGGTATGATATTAAGCTCAACCCGGCCAAATGTGCATTTGGTGTTCCATATGGGAAGCTTTTGGGATTCATCGTCAGTCGGCGAGGCATTGAGTTGGACCCGTCAAAGATCAAAACTATCCAAGATTTGCCACCGCCGAAGAATAAGACAGAAGTAATGAGTCTGTTGGGAAGGTTGAATTACATCAGCAGATTTATTGCTCAACTCACAGCAACTTGTGAACCCATCTTTCAGCTACTGAAGAAGGATGCCTCGGTAGAATGGACGACAGAGTGTCCGGAGGCATTTGACCAGATCAAAGGATATTTATGAAATCCACCTGTGTTGGTTCCACTTGAGCCGGGGAGACCGTTAATTCTTTATCTAACGGTCCTGGAGAATTCGTTTGGCTGCGTGCTGGGGCAACACAAAATTACAGGAACGAAGGAACAAGCCATCTATTATCTCAACAAGAAGTTTACAGTATATGAGGTTAAGTACACTCAACTCGAGAAGACATGTTGCGCCCTAACTTGGGTGGCCCAGAAATTGAAGCATTATTTGTCCTTATATACTACTTATCTCATTTCCTGCTTGGATCCACTAAAGTATATTTTCCAGAAGCCTATGCCCACAGGGAGGTTAGCGAAATGGTAAATATTACTCACGGAATTTGACATCGTCTATGTGACGAGGACGGCCATAAAAGCCCAAGCACTGGCCGATCACTTGGCTGAGAATCCTGTTGATGAAGAATACGAGCCGTTGAGGACGTATTTTCCTGACGAGGAAGTAATGTATATAGATGAGTTGGAATTACCTGAGGAACCAGGTTGGAAGCTTTTCTTTGATGGAGCCGCAAATGCGAAGGGAGTTGGAATAGGAGCGATAATTATTTCTGAAACAGGACGTCATTATCCTGTTATAGCTCAGCTACGTTTCTATTGTACCAACAACATGGCTGAGTATGAGGCATGCATTTTGGGTATGCGACTAGCTGTAGACATGGATGTCCAGGACGTTTTGGTCTTGGGAGACTCGGACCTCCTGGTGCATCAGATTCAGGGTGAATGGGAAACACGAGATTTGAAGTTCATACCATATCGACAATGTTTGCACGATTTGAGCAAGTGATTTTGATCAGTAGAGTTCAGACACATCCCAAGAGTTCACAATGAGGTTGCCGAAGCATTGGCCACTTTAGCATTAATGTTGCATCACCCAGACAAAATTCATGTTGACCCGTTGCACATCCAGGTTCGTGATCAGCATGACTATTGCAACATGATAGAGGAAGAAGTGGATGGCGATCCATGGTTTTATAACGTCAAGGAGTACCTCAGGATGGGGATATACCCGGAGCAGGCCACCGGAGATCAAAAAAGAGCCATTCGGCAATTGTCAAGTGGTTTCTTCCTCAGTGGAGGAGTGTTGTACAAAAGAATCCCAGATTTAGGATTGCTGAGATGTATAGATGCCAGTCAAGCCACGACAGTTATGACAGAGGTACATGCTGGAGTTTGTGGGCCACATATGAGCGGATATGTATTGGCGAAGAAGATTCTTTGAGCAGGGTATTATTGGCTCACTATGGAGCGTGATTGTATCAATTTTGTGCGAAAATGCCATCAGTGTCAGATACACGGAGATTTGATTCATTCTCCGCCGACAAAATTACATACAATGTCAGCGCCATGGCCATTTGTTGCCTGGGGCATGGATGTCATTGGACCTATTGAGCCGACAGTTACCAATGGTCATAGGTTCATTCTGGTGACCATCGACTATTTCACTAAGTGGGTTGAAGCTAAAACTTTCAAGTCGGTAACCAAGAAGGCAATGGTGGATTTTGTTCACTCCCATATCATCTGCAAATTTGGGGTCCCAAAAGTGATCATCACGGATAATGATGCTAATCTTAACAGCAATTTGATGAAAGAAGTGTGTCAACAGTTTAATATTACACACCGTAATTCCACATATATCGTCCCAAGGCGAATGAAGCAGTTGAAGCAGCCAACAAGAACATCAAGAAGATACTGAGGAAGATGGTAGAAGGATCCAGACAATGGCATGAAAAATTACCATTCGCATTGTTGGGTTATCGCACCACTGTCCGTACTTCAATAGGGGCAACTCCTTATTTATTGGTATATGTAACTGAAGTAGTAATACCGGCGGAAGTTGAAATTCCATCCCTTCGGATTGTCGCTGAGGCTGAGATTGATGATGACGAGTGGGTCAAAACCTGTTTGGAGCAGTTGAACTTGATTGATGAAAAGAGATTGGCAGCTGTGTGTCATGGCCAGTTATATCAAAAGAGAATGGCGAGAGCCTACAACAAGAAGGTGCGCCCCAGAAAATTTGAGGTGGGGCAGCAGGTGTTGAAATGAATCCTGCCACATCAGGCCGAAGCAAAAGGCAAGTTCGCCCCGAATTGGCAAGGACCATTCATTATAACCAGAGTATTGTCCAATGGCGCTTTATGTTTAACAGATATCGACGGGAAATACGTCGACATGGCTATCAATTCCGATGCAGTTAGGAGATATTATGTATGATCTCTTTTGATTGTAATTATTGTTTGTTTGTGGTTGGCATTTATCGGAGAATGAAATGACGGAGGCAATTCTTTCTTCTATCCAAACACTTTAACCTTTGATTCCCCTTTTGAGCCTTATTTATTCTTTCATACCCCTCTTTTGGAATCAGTAATTAAAATGAAAGAAAAAGAAAAAGAGAAAAATAATGATAATAAAGACAAAAGAAAAGTCACAAAGGAATTGGGAACTACGTTTGACCTGATTCCTCAAAGAAGGATACGTAGGCGCCTCACGGCTCGGTCATAGTGTAACATAGTGTGCATAATGTAACATAGTGTAACAAAATAAAAATCCCCAAGCAAGAAAAACTGGGGCAGAAGTTTGCGTTTGTAATTTTGGTAAGAAAGTTTGATTCCAAGAGTTGTACTGTTTTACCCATCAAAATTATTTTGATCTTTTGATACCCCTTTTCCTTTTTAACCATACACAAAAACCCATATTGATGTCCAAAAAAGACCTCCCGATCAGTATTTGAGAAGTGCCAAGTCAATGCAAATGGAAGTAGGGAATAACACTCTGATCCCCAATAAAGAAGAAGATCATAAACTGGAAATGAATTGATAGCCAAAAGAATCCCCAGCAAAGAGAGTCATATCGACAACATTCCAATCCCCAGCTGAAAAATAAAATAAAATGAGAGAATCTTATCGGTGAAAACCTTCACAGGCACCATGAGGCGATAGGAGTTGAGAGAAATGAGAGAGTCTTATTAGTGAAAACCCCTCGAAGGGCACTATGAGACGACAAGGCAAGATTGGCGGAAAGGGTCCACATTTGGCAAAGAGTTGAGTATTTATTTATCCCCAGCAGGATGAGGCCGTCCAAAAGATTTATTGATACGAATAAACTGGGTTGATCAATCCGGAATGCACAACATGATCGTTGGGATTGGTTATATCATTCAGATAAGTTCTTTTCTTTCCCTTTCCCCAGCATTTGTTCAGAAAGACTTCTTCTTTTTCTATTTTTTGAAATCATCACTTTTTCATTTCTTGGTTTAAAGACTTTACCTCCCCAGCAGTTTGTTTTTGAAAAGGATTTTCAGAGCTTACTACCAGTTGCCAAAATGGTGCAAAGCAAAATGCGAATAGGACAGGCCAAAGATAAGGCGATAAAGCGAAAAGAAGTTGTCGCAAGACCAAATGACGAATGGGTCTAGATCCCAAGAGGACCAAATTTCCAGGAGAAGTCGGAGAAAAACAGAAAGAACAACAGTTAAAAAGTTATGGATCAAATTCCAAGAGGATCCCCAACAGATTTGCGAGATACATGAACAACTCCGACAGATTCTCGACCAAGCTCCACAAGGGTCGGACAACACAAAGCGGGGAAGGAAGAGAAAAGAAAAACCATCCCAGCAGGAATATCAGCCCCAACAAATAATATCATCCCCAGCAAGTTTTATAGCAAAGCATGAAAAAGAAAAGGGAAAAACCATCCCCAGCAGACGTGGCACGACCACTCGCCCCATTTTAAACTAACAAATTTTTCGTTAATTTAAAGCAGGGATAGGAAATATTATTGACAGCGGAAGGACAGGGTCACAAAGAAGATTATCAAACTGGGGCAGAAAATTTTCTATCATTACGAAAATTTTCTTGAAATCAGATTGACATTTGGGAAAGAGAGAAGATAACACAAGTTTTTGAAGGAAGTAAAATCCCTAGAAGTATACGAGAAGGGAGATACAAGTTTTAAAAGAAAAGCAATCTTGGAAGAAGCAAGATAACCCAAAGTTGTAAAAGCAATGACCTTTGAATCAATATCATCCCCACCATTGTTAAAAGGAGGAAGATAATTCCCCAGCAATGTTATTCCCGGCAGTTTTCAGGGAAGTGAAAGCACCAGCTTTAAAGGAAATAGTCTTTGAAGAAGGAAAATGACATATTGATGAAATAAAATATCGGTGTTATCCCCAGTAGTTTTTCAGAGGAATAAAACACCAGTTTTGAAGGAAACAGTTGTTGAAATCAGGAGCCCGCCTGGAGAATGGAGGTGTTACATTTAAAAATTGGAGAAGTCAGGAGCCCGCCTGGAGAATGGAGGCTGATTTATTTTTAAGTTGTTGTTGAAGTCAGGAGCCCGCCTGGAGAATGGAGGCTGAATAATTTTTAAGAAGCTGTTGAGGTCAGGAGCCCGCCTGGAGAATGGAGGCTGAATTATTTTTGTTGTTGAAGTCAGGAGCCCGCCTGGAGAATGGAGGCTGAATTATTTTTTGTTGTTGAAGTCAGGAGCCCGCCTGGAGAATGAAGGCCGAATTATTTTTAAGTTGTTGTTGAAGTCAGAAGCCCGCCTGGAGAATGGAGGCTGAATTATTTTTTGTTGTTGAAGTCAGGAGCCCGCCTGGAGAATAGAGGCCAAATTATTTTAAAGTTGTCGAAGTCAGGAGCCCGCCTGGAGAATGGAGACTGAATTATTTTTAAAAAAGTTGGAGATGTTAGGAGCCCGCCTGAAGAATGGAGGCTGAATTATTTGGAGAAAGTTGTTGAAGTCAGGAGCCCGCCTGTAGAACGGAGGTTGTTAAATTTTAAGTTGGAGTCAGGAGTCCGCCTGTAGAACGGAGGTTGTTAAAGTTTAAGTTGGAGTCAGGATCCCGCCTGTAGAACGGAGGTTGTTAAATTTTAAGTTGGATTCAGAAGCCCGCCTGTAGAACGGAGGTTGTTTATTTTAAGTTGGAGAAGTCAGGAGCCCGCCTGTAGAACGGAAGTTGTTATATTTAAAGAAGTCAGGAGCCCGCCTGGAGAATGGAGGCTTGATTATTTTCAAGAAGCTATTGAGGTCAGGAGCCCGCCTGTAGAACGGAGGTTGTTATATTTAAAGAAGTCAGGAGCCCGCCTGGAGAATGGAGGCTGGATTATTTTCAAGAAGTTGTTGAGGCCAGGAGCCCGCCTGGAGAATGGAGGTGTTACATTTAAAAAGTTGGAGAAGTCAGGAGCCCGCCTGGAGAATGGAGGTTGTGTCATCTTTCAAAAGTCAAGTTGGAGCCCGCCTGCAGAAAAGAGGAATACATTTCAAAATCAAATCAGAAGCCAGTAATGAGGAGGGTTACCAAAAAACAAATCTCCAGCATAACAAGCTTTAAATAGGAAGCAGCGTCCCCAGCAGACAGAGCGTAATGATAAAATTTGTGTTCAGAGAAGCAAAAGGCCAGTGTCATCCCCAGCAGTTTTCGAAAGAAAAGCACCAGAGGAAACACAAGCCGACAAGAAAGCAAGGCAACCAGAGCAAGTGGAAGATAGATAAGATTTTGTAATTCCTAGTTTAGTCTAGCTTCTTGTTTTCTTTTGGCACGGTGTAATAAGGAGATCGAAAACAGTAGCAACAGTATGCAGCAGCAGTAATGGCAAAATTGTAGTTCCATGGTAGTCCCAGCTACCAAAACTTCCTGAACTACATTAACCTGATTCCCTTTTAGTCAGGGATATGTAGGAAACCTTTGAAGCAAAGGTTCGGTTAAATCTTTTTCAAAAAAATGCTTCACACGGAGTATTCTAACGGGCAAAAATCGCTCATATCCGCTCACTTTATCTTTGCACGAAAACCCTTCGTGTTTTCGGACAAAGAGGGGCAGCTCGTGATTTTTGCTTCACGAAAACTACTCCAAAAGAAATCAAAAATAAAACAAAATTCTCTTGGTGTACAATTGTTAGGATTTGCGTGGCATTTTTGATAATTATTTGTGTTTTGTCCGTAAATGTTTACCTTATTGTAGTTAATTGAAAAATACAAAAAATACATGTTGCATGCATATTTAGGATTTAATTATGCATTTAAGAATTAATTAAACCATCATTTGGATCTAAAAGGAAAATCACAAAAATATGTGTTTTATTCTATTTATTGTCATTGGGTGATTTTTATTTTAAGGTTTTAATTTGTGTGTTAATTGTTGTAAGTGTTAATTAAAATTTGTGTAGTTTTATTTTTGATTTTAGAATTTAATTAGGAATTGTCTTTAAATTAGAAATTAAAGAAGGAAAAGGAAAAGAGTTCAAAAAATGAAGAAAATTCGGACTGGGCCAGTTTTTAAAAGAGAATTCAGGCCCAAAAGTCACACGCCCTACCCGGCCCAGGTTTGTCAACCCAAACCCCACCAAACGACGTAGTATAGGGCAAGAGCTACGTCGTTTTGAGGGTGCCCGGTCCAGTTAATCTCAGATAACCCCAAACGACGCCGTATTGGCGTCTCAAATCTGAGCCGTTGATCAAACTGGATCGAACGATCCAGTTCAGCCCCTGCATAGTTGAAACGGCGCCATTTCAAGCATGTCAATCTAAACCGTCCATCTCCATTGATCCAACGGTCCCAAGCTTCCCTCACAACCCGATCCATTTCGACCCAGGTCGACCCAGTCTCTGAATGAGACCAAACGGTGTCGTCCCCTTTAAGTGAATTGATCCAGGCCGTGGATCATGATTGATCCAACGGCCAAGATCAAACCGTCCCTCCCCTATATAAACTTAATATCCTACCTCAGCCCCCCCAAACCAAACACCCCTCCAAACCAAACACCCCCCCCTTTGCCCTGTTCATCGTCTCTTTCAGAGACGGACCCCAAACCCTAGCCGCCTTAGGTTACCTCTACCTAAAACCCGGCGGCAACAACGTCACCGGTCACCAAACCAACACCATAAGACCACCTGACCACCCTCGATCCAAATCCGGTAATCGTTTAGCTCGAATCTTCCTGGAACTTCTCGAATCTTCATTTGAAGATTTGAGCCAAACTTAGATCTACCCCAACCAGTCCCTAATTCGCACCAGTTACTCCCCTGACCTCACTCGTAACGAAACCAAGCTTGGTTTGGTTCGAATCTGGCTAGAAACACTCGAGCCCCAAATCAAGCCCAAGAACCCTAAAAAACCCAAGCCTGGAATTCTGTCCAAATCAAAGAGGTTTTGGGTGTTCAATGGACCTTAGTCGAAGTGTTCTCAGTTGAGAACACTCGATTAAGGTCCGTTCGACCTCAAAAAAGGGTACGAGTCAGAGTTCAAGTCAGGATTGTCTAGTGTCCGAGTTCTTGAGGTACTTGTCTTTTCCAGTTGGTTCCGTTTTGTATCTGTTTATATCTATTTATTTGTTAGTTTAGTTTTATTGGTTTTTTCATTCTTTTTGTCAATTGATTCTGTTCATCTTCAGTAGACCTTTTTATTTGGTCCAATTCTATCATTTGTTTATGTTTGCTATAATTGTTATGTGTAATAATTTGTGTAATCGATTAATAAGTTGCGTTGATTAATTATTTTCCAGTTAATCTATATTTCTATCAATAACACTGAAATTAACCTTGAATTGCTTGATTTTCTGTGTCTGATTGTTTAGTGTCAATTGTTATAGGCAATCGGTTAATTAGTTTTCGTCGATTAATTCGTTCTTGTTTATAGACCAATAAGTTCGTCAAATGGTTGTTGTGTGTGCTGATCTGTGGACACTTAGTTTCAGGGCATTGTCAATAGGCTGACAATGATCCTGCATTCATGTTGATTCTGATTTTATTATTCAGTTTCAGCTTTAAGGATTCTGTTGAGTTCTATGTTGTGTTAAGTCTGGTTTTGATTTAATTTCAGTTCATTTGTTCCAATTGAATTCTAACCTCAGTCATTCAGTTATCAGAAATAAGTTTGGTTATAGCTGTTAGTCAGGTTTAATTTTCAAATCTTTGTTAGTTGAAAACAGATTTCAGAATTAAAAGTTTTAATATAGTTGAATAATTGTATTAGGGAGCAGTAATATTAAGGGGTTTCAGGGGTGATTTGGGAATAAAGCAGTTAGGATAATATTTTAATGTTAGTGTGTTGCTAGTGGGATATTAATGCCTTTAAATTAATATACTAATGGGGAACAAAAGGGAATGGGGGGGGGGGGGTGAAATTAGGAAAAAGCTTCTTTAGTGGGATATAAAGTGGAATGATTCAGATTTTAGTGGGAAAGAGGGGTAAGGCAGTAAGAAAAAAGGTCGGGGGCAGACTTGTATAAAAAGGGGTTGAGGCTAGATTTTGAAGCAGGAGAATTGAAGTTAAAAATTGACTGACTTTTAACCCTTGGAGAGTCATAATTTGGAAAAAGACCAAGAAAAAAAGAGAGAGAAGAAGACTGAAAGGGAGCTTCTGAAAAATACAAGGGAGAGGAACTTTGGAGAATTTTTTGGTTAGTTTTCAGTTCTAGGCTGGATTTTGAATGCTAAGAGTGCCTTACCTTTGAGAGTAAAAACAGGCTGGATTTTTTTAAGACTAAGAATCCAGTATTGAGTGAAAGTGAGGTCTTTCTTTTTCCATTAAAAATCAGTAGTAGTATTTATTACTGTTTAATTGAAGTTCTGATTTTCTTATTTGAGAGTCCGAAGAACAGAAATCAGAAAATCTACTGTTCTATCGCATTTCTGAAAACATTCTGTTTCTACATGTGATTGCTGGTGGTATTTCTGATTTTATTCCTGGGTTTCTGGGGTATCTGTGTTGCTGTTTGGTACTTCTGAAATTGCAACTTGTGGTCCTGAGTTTGATGTTGTTTAAACAAAACTGTTCCATTGGTTGTGTGCTGGATTTCTGCTGGTTTTAATCTATTTCTGGGTTGCTGCTGCTTTGTTGTCACCACTGCTGCTACTCACTCCGTCTTCCTATTCTTGTATTTTCAATACCAGGTACATGCTCGAATTCATTGGTGTAACCTCGAATTGGAATGGAATGAAGTGGTATTTCCAGCCTATGTTCACATGAATATTTGTAGTGATAGTCCGTCTTATGTTGTCATTTTTCGTTTGTCTGAATTATATTGAGTCAAGAATTGGTCAATTAGGGTCGCCTCTATCATTTTGAACCATTTAGATTAGTAACAAACTATGGACTATACTTGGGTTAGTAGTTTATTTCCAGCATTCCTGTTGTTTATATTCACAGTGACGATAGCAAATAATAGATTTCTGTTAACAGATAACTCTTGAGTGAACATAGTGATACCTTAAACTTAGAAAGATAGGAATTTGAATGAACACTCGGGTGAGTGTAGTGTTGGGAATAATCAGTTAGCCAATGTTCATGTTTCTTTAAAAATCAGCAAATTTCGTATGTGTTAGCTTCATTTAGTTAATAGCGCTTCATCTTAGCCTATATTCTCTAAAAAAAAAAAACAATAACGCACATAATAGTATGTAAGTCTGGTCATAAAATTTAAAATCGAGGCCATAATTTTCTTGTGCATTTAATCAAAGCAGCTTAAGCAAACTTTCGTAATCATTAGTAATTAAGGTTGACTTAGTTTCAAGTAGTTGAAAACAATTAGTTCCAATGGTTCATTTCATCTAACAATGTGGGTTTAAATTAGTTATAGGATAATTAGTTTTCTTTTTGAATATATGTATTGTTTGTCAATTCCGTATTTTCAATTTCAGTAATATTGATTTATAGAATAAGGAAATGAAATAATCTCCTTTTACGCAAGTTTGATTGCAGTTTTCCAGTTGCGCTCGCTTTAATCCGATAAATAAATGATGGCCTTTTTCAAGCATGTAATTAACTAGGATTATTTTCTTTTATTTTAGAGACAAACTTAAATAGAAATGTAGTCACTTTAGGATTGTTCTTTAAAAATAAATGAGACGAGCCTCGTCAAATAAAACGCAAGCTGCGGGGCCCTCAATAAATGATTAATAATTAATTAGACTTCGGATGAGCCATTTTAGCAAGATTTCACGACCTTCTAAAAATAATAATGCGCTAGTCACTTAGGCGCGCCTTTAATAATTTACTTTCTTAAACGCGGGTGTACATTGATGTAACCCAAATCCAAATCTCAACGGAGTCGAAGTGTATCGACGACCACGGGTACATTGATTGTGACGTGGTTCGAGATACATTTTTACAACGTTGCAATTCTCTGTAAAATAATAATAATAAGAGCGTTTAAAGAGTTAAAATTTGTACATAAGTTCATAATTGTAAAAAATCATATAATTAAACCGAATATGACAGTTGAGCGACCGTGCTAGAACCACGGAACTCGGGAATGCCTAACACCTTCTCCCGGGTTAACAGAATTCCTTACTCGGATTTTTGATACGCGGACTGTTAAACAAAGTCATTCTTTTCCTCGATTCGGGATTAAAGCCGGTGACTTGGGACACCAAATCTCCCAAGTGGCGACTCTGATTCTTTAATAATAATCCCGTTTCGACTGTCCTTTAATTGGAAAAACTCCCTTCCGCGCTCCTTTGCGGGCGCGGGTGAAAAAGGAGGTGTGACAGCAAGCTCTACTCACTGTTGTATTGCCAATTGGATTTGTGTGAGGTCTCAAGCACCTCAGGCATTTGCTTTACCTGATAGCTCTTCTTATGCTGACACAAACCAACCTTTTCTTCCCTGTTCACTGAAGATGGTGGTATTCCTTCTTGTAACTGATTCCTCTGGAGAATTATTTTTGGCCAAGGATGACATTGAGTTGTTGCGAGACGTCGACTGCAGAAGTACACGAGTTGCTGTAATTGGGGACATGCTTGCACTTGGTCCACCTAAATCCACCTTCAATGAGTTGATGTTCCAAATTTGTTATGATGCCCATTTTAATGTAGTTGTACTTGTTGGAACTAGGTTTTTCACTGCAGCTGGGAATATAAACCATGCCGAGAATATAAAACTAGTATACACCAATGATGTGCGCTGTATGACTTCTGAGATTATCAAATTTCTACATAATGGTGATGTCTTTCTTGTCAAAGGTTGTAGTCAACAATAATTGGGAGTAGCTTTGGCTCTTGTAAACTGTTCTCCTAAAGAACAATGTTGTGCACTAGTGAGGGGGAATAAGTCCACTGAAACATATCTATTGAGTGTGGAATTTTGCAAAATGAGCGTATGTCATAAACATGTGCCTATTCTTGGGAGTGGTCATATGTCATATGTACACGAGGTTGCTCTCATTTTATCAAGATATATAGGTGCCATGATCCTATGTGGACAAAGAGGTCTTTTACAGCACCCCAAGATCATCCTTCTTCTTAAAGCCATCAGTGCCCTTGATGTTGGTTGGGAAAGAATTTTCCATGAAGCTCAAGTCAAGTATGACCCTCTCCATGCAAAGCTCCTCATTTGCTGCCTTATGGTTTCGAGAGAATTATCCATGATTTGTGGTGATGTTGTGCTAAAGGTTGTCAATACTACAGTGACAACCGTCTCATGTCATATTGCCAAAGTTGTAATGGATCGACTCTTCTTATTCTATTACCCAAAACACCTTTGTCTAGAGGCAATTGGCAGAGTGCGCGCTACTAACACTATTCTTAACTCAAACCTTGAGGACAAGGTTCTTATTGAGGGCGAAAGTAATGTTGTGAATGTGGGCGAACAAAATGAGGCACTTGGGGCTGAGAATGGTTTTAGCTGGGGTCAAATGATTAAACAACCCAAAACAAGGTTATTGGACTGCCGTTGGGACCCAGGTTGAAGTACACGTGTCAAAGAGTTATTGCGCTAGAGGAAAGTATTGTTGTATAATTATCAGATTGTGCAAGGAAGAGGGGTGTGCGAATTGTGATTATGCTTAGGCCAAGTTTATGCTCCTCATCTCTATCCTTCTACTGTCTGAAGCTTCTCATCTCTTTTTGTTTGGCCATTTCTAGTTTCTTCGATTCCCAACTAATTGTTGTTGTTCATTCTAATAGTATTTCCTACTTGAGTGTAATTCCGTTCAGCGATTAGAATATACAAGTCTGTATTTGTGTTGTGAATTGGTTTGTTACATATATATATATATATATAGAAAGATGAAACAATTAAAGTATAATAACTCACAAGGCCATTCTTGAAACCTGACAAAATTGGTTTGAAAAAATGAGGTTTATTTGGAGGGACTTTTTCTATGGCCGCCAATTGTGAAGATTTAGTAAATTACTGTACAAGAAAAGGTATCCTTCTTGTTTTTGCTAAGATAGAAACGAAAGAATTCAAGGGAAACTATAGAATCGCAAGGAAACTTAAAAAGCTACAGTACTAATTATTAATGTAATTAATATGCAAGTGGCTTTTCAAAGAATTAATGGTGCACTTCAATATTCAATCAGGCTATTTGATCTGACCACAGTAAACCTAAAGGTCATTTCAGAAAAGTAGGAAAATATAAGATATTCAAAACGTATATAATTGAATATACATACTTTTGTGACTAGCCGGTATTAAACTAGGTTTTTGACATAACGTATCATCAGGGGCGGCCCAAAGCAAAGGCTTTAGGCCCCCAAATTTTGAAGGCTCCAAATTTTTCTTTTTGTTTTTTACTCGTATTTGTATTGAGCCCCCGACTAATTTAGATTCGTATCGCATAAGGCCTAATAAAAGAGAGAACACATTTTAATAGGATTTATTTCAACCACATGACTCGAACCCAATATAAGGTAAATTGGATCATATACATCTCACAACAATCTTTAGAGGTAGGGTCCAAATATATTGGGTATGTTAAAATTAAAAAAATAAATTATTTTATAAAAAGTAAATATAACTTTTAATTTAGTATTGATGTAACCGTTTAAGTAAAAATTGGAGAAAGAGAATCACTCCCCCTAAACCGCCGTCGCGAATATAAAATTTTTCATTATTTAAATTTGACGATTGACATCATTAGTGAGGTACCTATATTATTATTTTCCTTTTACATTTCTCACTAAAAATGTGCAATTCAATAGTCCGAGTCTTATTTTTTATCTTTCTCATCAGAAAACGTATACTACATTCTTATATTCTCTTCTTGATTTCTACAAAAAAGCTTAAGTTCTCGATAAGTTATATTGTTCTCTGTAGAAAAAAAAGAGTTTTATTTTTTCTATAAAAAACAAGAGTTGAAGAGTACCGTTGAATAAAATTATATTGCGCATTCTTTTTTTTTTTTCCCTTTTTTCCCCCTCAGGTTTCAAGCATTTCAACAAGTATATTAGAACATCAAAAATTATTTTGATATCATGTTATAAACTTCTTGAATCTAGTTCAATTATCTAAGATCAATAATATCTTAGGAGAGATTAAATTGTTTATAAAAGAAACTATTAACAACTTTACATCTTAAAAAAATAGAAAAATTGACTTTCATTAAAAATATGAATGAGTTTTTTTTTTCCTTTTGATAGGCCCCAAATTAAAAATTGGTTTTAGGTCATCAATCTTCTTGGGCCGCCCCTGGTTGGTGATCTGAGCTGTCTAAAATCATAGCTATTCTTTTCCAGGAAAATGATATTGTATAGCCGCTATCAAAATTATAGCCAAAAAAATATTATTTTTGGTATTTCTCACACACATATAATTTTGTATGTTATATACAAAATTATATAAATTTTATATGCTTTTTTGGCTACCAAATATAAATAGTTTTATCGCGGGCTAAAAGTTATAATACCCCAGTTTCCAACCCCATATAAATTCACAATATTGGGAAATGAATTGAAAAATGGTAAAAGAGTAAAGTAAGTATAAAATAATAAAATATGCATTGATTTTTGGCCTATATATATTTTGTCCGCTCCTATGTTCCCCCATGCATTTGCACACTCTAAAATCTCAATTCAACTTTCAGATCACAAATTAACACACTGTTTTGTCGACTCAGTACTCTAATGGATGATTTAGACAATGGAATTAGCATCTGCTGTAGGTGGAGCTACTCCGGCAGAGAGTACAAACGTTTCGTACAGTATAAATTGCCTGCCGTTAAGAGATCGAGCAAAGCACCGGCCATTTGGAGATTGCTATGGAGAAAGATGAAAAAAGAGAAGAAGAAATTTTTTGAACGGTCCAAGTCCAAATCAATGAGGTTTACTTATGATCCACATTCTTATTCTCAGAATTTCGATCAAGATTCAGTCATTTTGGCTGACGCTCAGCAACTTTCTCGATCATTTTCCGCTCGTTTTGCTGTTCCTTCTAAAATATTCCCCAAGAATGAATTAATTGTTTGATGGACAACTCTAGAAACTGGAGAAGCATATATCATTCTGTCTCATTTTTATTTCTTCTGTAAATATATTGTACTCTAATTTGGTGTTAATTATGATAAAATTAATTAGATATGTGTTTGATGTTCTACCTCAAACTCTTCTATTATTCTTTCGCGGCAGCAGTTTATTCTAATGTTGTTGGTAAATAGGTAACTTTTTTGGTAAATAAGTTATATGCACCCAAAGGCAGATCTAGGAATTTTGGAATATGGATACACCACTAATAACAATAAGGAAAAAAAGTTTAAATGGGAATTGATCCTTGATCCTTTACAGCTTGTTTGGATGGTTGTTACCTATTGTATCGTATCGTATTGTTACTTTAAATACAATGTTTGTTTTGATTGTTACTTAAATTTTATTGTATCGTATCGTTAAATCCGTCGTTACATAACGATGAGATGTGCCACTTTATGTAACGACCGATTTGGTGTGGTCACGTCGTTTCCTTGGGTTTTTCTCTCAATCTCACCCTTCATTAGTATTAAATTATTTTATTTTATCATTTACCCTACCTTTTTATATACTGTATCATAATTTTTCTTTATAATATTCCTCAAAAAAGAACTCGGAGCCTAAAGATTGCAAGTTTATTCATCATATTACTGGTGCGTGATAGCATGAAACGACGATAAAATGACACAATTCATCCAAACATTGTATTCATCAAACGATACAGTACAATACAATAAAATATGATACGATACATTATGAAACGATGCGTAACAACCATCCAAACAAGATGTTAGGTAAATAATTCAGCACTCAATCAAGTGCATCATTCATTTTATTTTTGGAGCATGAGTGCCAACAAGTTATATTAAATCAATTCTAGAAAATATGTACATAAAATACTTAATTTGGGGGAATGACCATGGATTCACTGGCACCATTAATAAAGTATTAAATCCGCCCTTGTTTGCACTGTCATTGTAAGGGACTTTTACACCATTAAGTCATCTTTATCTAGGGCAGCCCGGTGCACTAAACTCCCGCTATGCATGAGATCCGGAGAAGGGCCAGACCATAAGGGTGTATTGTATACGGTCTTATCCTGCATTCTGCAAGAGGTTGTTTCCACGGCTCGACCCGTGACCTCTTGGTCACACGACAACATCTTTACCAGTTACGCCAAGGCTCCCCTTCTAAGTCTTCTTTACCTATTCCCACAATTAACTTGTCTTATTTTTAAGATTACAAATCTCACCTATAATATTTGTTGGGTGATCTAATAATGTAATTTTCTTTACACTGAAAGTGTATACTTGTAACTTAAACTAGGTCATTTGAATTTTAACTTGTTAAGAATTTTCTTATGATCTTATCCATGTTGTCCATGAAAGTTCTAACAATTAGCTTCTGTTATCACAAGTAAAGTTAGATGCTTTATGGATATATAGATCTTCTTTTTCTTCTTTTTGAACTTTGTTTTTTTGATCAGCTATATATGCTTTACAGGTTATTCCGTCCCCTTATCTTGACTTCTTTTTCTCATTTGATGTTGAAGTAACCCAATAAAGGCAATAAGAATATTTCATCGAGTTCCTTTTTGCTGTTGAATAGATAACAAAGCTTAGCACACAATCAAGAAATGTTTTCAGTGAATCTTTTTCCCATGTGGAAAAATTGACTGATGACCAAAATGCAGGGGCGGATGTGGCATTCTATGGACGGGTTCAATTGACCCATAACTTTTGAGACGGAACATAATTTTATGCGTAACAATTAATAAAATTACAAAAAATAGTAGATATGAACTTATAACTTGACAAATATACTGATTGTAATGCTAAGAACCTTAAATATTGAATCCATAAAAATTTAGATCTTTGATCCGACTCTGCTAAAATGCCGCACAAATCCATAAATGATCCACTGAGTTACTTTTTGCTATCATCAAAGGACAGCATTAGCATGGCAGAGCTATCCTTATTGAAGCTTGAACATTCTGTGCCAAAAAATTATATATTATGTATATATTATATTATTTTTTCTGTATATATATTAAATGTTGAATATCTTTAACGAAATTTTCTGACTCTAACCCTTGACCATTTGCAAACGAAGAACTCTTGCCTAAATTTAAGTTTAAACAAGATTAGGTGATGGAATTATTCATTTGAAAGTCACAAGTCAATAGTCAAGGCCGTTAAATTTTTACATAATGTTATATCATGAGATGCTAGCTAGCTATGGTTGTATTTTGTATTATTAGTGAAAGCCAAATTAATATATAAATTATGCAGGCCGAATAGGCTAAAAATGAATTCAGCATTTCTGCTTACGTAGATACACCCAGCATCTATTATAGTAGCAGATTTCATGGTCAAGGCCGGCTAAGCAAGTGAAGCATTTGCTTTAGGCCCCAAGAATTTAAGGGCCTCAAGAATTACTATTTCTCTATATGTAGTATATAATTGATATAATTATCGGTTATTATTGATAAATTTATTTCTTTGTTTAAACGTTGATTTCTTCCTATGATTAGTATAATCAAATTAATTTTCTGCAATCTTATTTTACATTTTTACTGAATTATTTTACTCTATTGTCATGTAATTATATCTAATAATCTAACTTATCAGTTATTTTCCTCACATAAATTATACTCCCGCCGTCCCAATTTATATGAAGGTGTTTGACTGGGCATGAAGTTTAAAAAAAGACTTTTGAAACTTGTGATCTAAATAAATCATAGAAAACTTGTGTAGCTAAAAATCATCTCATTAAGGGTAAAGAGAAAAATTTACTGTTGAATTATTACCAAATATAGAAAGGTATTCTTTTTCGGGCAGACAAAAAAAGAGAGTATCACACAAATTAGGATGGAGGGAGTATGTTTTCTAGGTTCTTTCATTTTAGTTGTGATGCAATCAAGGTTAAATTCATTTAATATTTTGTACTTTATAAAACTAAGTTCTCATTTTTTTTTCATTCCATGCTTGTCTAATTTTTTAAATAATGATGCTTATTAAATATATATGTATTTATTTAAGGCCTTTTATTAAGGCTTTGCTTTAGGCTTCGGATGCTATTGAGCCGCTCCTGGGTATCATAAGTTGTTAGTATAAATTTACAATCCATTTGTCCATGATTTTTTTCCTTTTTAATTTTTTTTTTCAAAAATACGTTTGTCCATGAAAATTTAATTTTTTTGGACATTTTCGAAAATTAGTTTTTCAAAAACCAAACCACTTTTTCAAGTTGTCCAAAAATATTTTCCCACTCACAAACCTACAACTTTTTTTAAGTGAATGCAAATTCAAACATAGTTTCAAATTTTAAATACCATTTTTAATTTAATTCAAAAAATTAAATTCCTTCAAAAATTATAATTTTTTTTAATTTCCAAACGCCTACTTAATTGCAAGAGCCAATTCGAAAAATGTTTTAAAACAAGTTAGCCATCAATATCTCAAGACAAATACATTTTGAAGAAACCCAAAGAAGATTTGCTTCTTATAGACTTGGGATATGATATTCTTCATTGTTATTAAGTTTCAAAAATAGGAAAATATGGACAACTCGCTACATCAAGCAATAACTAATACTAACTGTTTGAAAAATTAGTGATATCTCAAAAGGTAATGTCCATCTTGGTTTGGGAAAACTTTTTCCTTTGAAATCTTATTTACATCTATTTATTATTTAGTAAGTTATTTTACAATTAATAGAGTCAAACTAGCCGTTACTAGCCGTTAACTAGTCGTTATATAGCCGTTGGAGCAACACCTATATAAACATGGTCTTTGAAGAGCTAAAGACGCACTTCCTAATACAACTTTCTGAATCATCTTCTTCCTTCTATGTGCTGGGTTTCTTTCTTGAGTTTTTTGCTAGTCCTGTTCCCAGTTTAATAACTGGAATAACTTGTTGAATCCTTGGGGATACGCCTAATTTTATTTATCACTGTGTGGGCGAAATATCCTTAAGGACAGTGTCCTTGACACGCCTCAAGCTAAATCTTATTCTCCGTAATCATCAATATTTTTCCAACAATTTTAAAGATATTTCTACTTTATTCTTATGGAGAATGCTACTTATGCAATTCTGATAGACTTTAAAGATCATATGGTAATGTCTTCTGCTTGATATTGCGTAATATTATATCTAAGTGACAGGTATGCATAATTGAATTAATACCTCCTCAACATGTATTCTTTCATGCTTATTCTCGTGAGAATATAATTGGCATATATCTTTGGCCTTAAGATGATACATATAATCTCCTTCTAATTTTATTAGTGTTTCAGGTTGTGCGTTATTTGCTGTAGTAAATTTGTAGCGTGTTATTATGTATGTGCTTTTTGTATTGTGAAAGAAAATGCATATTTTTTTAGTCTTATAAGAGATGCTTTTGTAGTTCTCTTTATCTTGAATGTTTTGAATTTCCTCTCTTAAATTTTAAAAAGGCAATATATTATTTATTTTGAGCAGTGGTAAAACTTGATTTTCTAATGCATCACTATTTTACAGTTTACTTATGTTGCTAGAGATCTTAAGTGAACTATTAAATGATTTTAAATCTGACTTTATCAAAATGGTTATTATGCATATATCTAAGAGAACTCATATATGTATATTATTGTCCATTGCTTTTTCCGCCCTTGCCTCGCGGAAATAATTTTTTTAAAAATGTCAATATGGAAGAGCCTTACAAAATTTGTGATTCTTGTGGAGACAATATATATATTGGAGTGCCAAAGTATATTGCATTTTGGTGGAAGTACTTTATGATCTTAAAATAAACTTTGCTCATCTCTTGGTCATTTAGGTGAATGTTGAATAATGACTAATTTTTCTTTATATAACTATGAGTTATTTTGAGATCAAGCTTTATTGGAAATAATAATTGTTTTGTGGGGCCACACTAAGCCATTATATATTTATCAATGTAGAAGAGGATTCGAGAGAAATAATAATCCTGCAAAGTCAAATATAATTTTGACTAAGCGGATGATATAATTATTGTGGTCATTTCTCAAGCAAATCTTATGGCTAATGATGTTAGACTTTTGTGATACTAAGTAGATTTGTGCTAATAAAGTTAATTTTGTGTCATACACCGAAGTTGAGGAACAAGAAGAACAATTTATTTATTTTGGTGATTCAAGAACTACTCAAGTTCTCGGAATGGAAAATTTCTTTTTAATCTCACTTCTGAAAAATATTGGCATTAGTTTGGCGATCCATAACTCTAATATTCGGGCAAATTTGGTTCCTCTAGAATTATTAGGAAAAGTTAGAGTGAAAATTTTCTTTGAGAATGATGGGTTGCACCAAATAAAAATAATTTTTTTATGGGCAGTGAGTATTGTAATCATGATTTGTTAGTGTTTCTTACTAATTTTAAAATAAATATCGAATATGCTAGTACTTGTACTTACTTATAATAAGTGTTTATGATAACATAATGTCGGTAGCTATACATAATTGTTTGAGCGAAACTATATGTTGTTATTTATAAGATGAAATGTCTTATATATGAGAAGTTGGTAATACTTCTTATAAGTTATGAAAAATATTACTCCCTACCTTAAATTTTTTGAAAATGTGGGGGTCACGATATTTTACTTGGGTTTCTTAAATATTTGGGTGAAGAAATTATTGAATTATAACACATTTCTTATTTAAGATATTTTTGTAGAAGTTAAAGTTGCTTCTATGTTTAGAAAATTTTCTTTGGTACTTGACTATGGAAGATACAAGAAGAAAATAAATTCTTATATGTTGAAAGGTGTTTCAAAAGGCACTTGTATAAAAGTCAAGTTTATTTCATTTAGAGATGATTTTATGCCTTACTTGAGAAGTACTATGAGTTAGTATTTAGTATGTGAATTTTTCACTGTATTAGAAGGATACAATGATGATATTGAATCTTTGATTCAGATGAGAAAAGCTCAATAGTGATTATGTGATCACCTTTTTGGTGGGTGTTGTGGTATTAAAATTGCCTTGAAGTGAGGTTGATTAAGCAACCTCTTAGTGAGTTAAACCGACAATAATTTTGTCAATGAATTGTGATTGCCAAGGCGCAATAACCATTGTAAGAAAATAAATCTCTCAAAGGGAAGAGTAGATACATTCTCTAGAGACATTATGTGATAAAGCAATTGCTTAGATATGAGAATTTTTTATACATATTATGTATAGTCAAAAGAGGATTTGGCCGATCCTTTGACTTATAAGTGAAACATCAAGGGGTTGAGACTTTTGCCAATTTGAGATGTGTCAACAATGATTGTAACCCAACCTATGTGATTGGAGATCCCATGAAGTAGGTTCATATGGGTAATAACAAGTCATTAGTGATCAAATATGCACTATTAATACATGTCTCTTCCTATGATGTCTGTGTGTATACATAGTGCAAGACTGCAAGGAATGTGAGGTTGAGTTATTATACTCTTAATCCAATCATCCATAGCCTATTGTAGGTGATGTATTATGCTGCAGAATACACTTGATGGATGGACCTATATGAGTGTGGAGTGGGGCCGCTCCTATGAAATTTGTGGCAAAATTTCTAGAGCACTCATGAAAACTAGGCGCGCGCATGACCTATTAGCGCAAAACCGCGATAACAACAGAAATTGTGGGGGTGTAATATGATGAATAAGATCCCTAGCTTACAATAAGAATTTTTGGTTCATAAAAGTTATTAACTTCACCAATTATTCTGTAAGTTAAATCTTGTTTTATCTATATCTGGTTCATAATCTATTAGATATTAGATGAATTTTATTATACCCGAAACCCAGAAAATTATCTTTCTTTCTTTCTTTATTTACTATTTTTTATATCCCTTTTGAGATATGTGGGAGATTGTTGAAAAATTAGTGATATCTCAAAAGGTAATGTCCATCTTGGTTTGGGAAAACTTTTCTATTTGAAATATTATTTACATCTACTTATTATTTAGTAAGTTATTTTACAATTAATAAAGTCAAACTAGCCATTATCTAGTCGTTGGAGCAACACCTATATAAACATGGTCTTTGAAAAGCTAAAGACACACTTTCTAATACAACTTTCTGAATCATCTTCTTCCTTATATGTGCTGGGTTTCTTTCTTGATTTTTCTGCTAGTTTTGTTCCCAGTTTAATAACTGGAAGAGCTTGTTGAATCCCGGGGGATACGCCTAATTTTATTTATCACTGTGTGAGTGAAATATCCTTAAGGACAGTGTCCTTGACACGCCTCAAGCTAAATCTTATTCTCCATAATCATCATTATTTTTCCAACACTAACATCAGGGGTAGTTTGGTTCAGAAGTAAGTTATATAGGAAGTAATGATGTAGAGATTGTAGAGAGTGTCCTTGTTGCCCCATTATGCTATTTTTGATTGTCACGCCAAAATCGTGACGCTGGCTATGCCAGGTGTACCACGTGTTGAGTGAAGGGGTACTTTAGATCATACTCCCAGTAGAGTTATTTATTTTCTTAAAGCTCAGCATATGGTTGAGAAGGGGTGTGACGCATACTTAGCTTATGTGAGAGATGTCAATATTGATTCCCTTTCAGTTGATTCAGTCCCAGTAGTACGGGATTTTCCCGATGTGTTTCCAGTTGATCTTCCAGGCATGCTGCCTGATGGAGATATTGATTTTGGCATCGATCTGTTGCCGGGCACTCAGCCCATTTCTATTCCTCCGTATCATATGACTCCTCCTGAGTTGAAGGATTTGAAGGATCAGTTACATGAATTGCTTAATAAGGGTTTTATTCGGCCCAGTGTATCACCTTGGGGTGCTCTTGTCTTGTTTGTGAAGAAAAAAGATGGTTCTATGCGTATGTGTATTGATTATCGCCAGTTGAACAAAGTGACATTTAAGAACCGTAACCCTTTGCCTTGTATCGATGATCTGTTTGACCAGCTTCAGGGTGCACGAGTGTTTTCTAAGATTGATTTGCGCTCAGGTTACCATCAGTTGAAGATTTGGGAGCCAGATATCCCAAAGACTGCTTTCAGGACTCGGTATGGTCATTACGAGTTCCTTGTTATGTCATTTAGGCTGACCAATGCCCCAATAGTCTTTATGCATTTGATGCACAGTGTGTTCCGGCCGTATCTTGACTCGTTCATCATTATCTTTATTGATGATATTCTGGTGTATTCCCGGAGTTGGGAAGATCATGAGCAACACCTAAAGACTGTGCTTCAGACTCTGAGAGAGAAGAAATTATATGCTAAGTTCTCGAAATGTGAGTTTTGGTTGGATTCAGTGTCATTCTTAGGCCACGTGGTATCGAGTGAGGACATTCAGGTGGATCCGAAGAAAAAGGAGGCCATGCAGAGTTGGTCCAGACCACCCTCAGCTATAGAGATCCGTAGTTTCCTTGGTTTGGCGGGTTACTACTGTAAGCACGTGATTTTTGCCCAATATGAGAATTACTCCCAAAAAATCCAAAAATAAAATGATTTTTCTTTGGTGTGCAAATTTGTGATATTTTGAATAATTATTTGTATTTGTCTGTGCATGTTTATTTGTTAAATTAATAAAAATACAAAAATATATTGCATTTTGCATGTAGGATTTAATTCTACAATTGTTAGTAATTAAATTTGTTTTACAAAAAAATAAAAATTACAAAAATAGGCATCGTTTGCATTTTTAGCATTTAATGTCCAAATATACAATTTTATGCTTAATTATTACTTAATTGTGCGTTAATTATTATTGGGAGTTAATTTGCGCTTTTATAACTTAATTTAGTTCTTAATAATAGTTTAAGTATTTTTATAATATAGTTTTAGAAAAATAAAAGAAGAAAAGAGAGCAAAAATATAAGGAAAGTCGGAATTTGGCCTCTTCTTCGATTTCAAGCCACAGGCCCAAAAAATGGCCCAATCTTCCCTACGACCCAGTCCATTTCGAACTGGGTCGACCCAGTCTATAACCCAAAAGACCCAAACCCCCTTTGTCTTTCATTTTTTACAAAAAGACAAAAACAAAGCAAAAAAAATAAAAGAAGAAAACCCTAAACTAAGAGGTCATCCGCCCCCACCCCTCCTATCTTCTTCTTCTTCCTCAAGCTTCTCCACCTCCCATGGCTTCCCTTTGCCTTCAACCTCAAGAAGACATGGCTACACACACACACACGCACGTCACCCGCTCCTCCCGACAGTCCCCACACCATTGTCGATCAAGGAGATAATCCTCAGACAGTGAAGACAAGGTTGCGGCAGTGGGCACAAGTGGTCGCTTGTGCAGTTCGTCAATCTTCACATTAATGGATGCTGGATGTTGTATGCTAGATATCTGTTAAAGATGATGATTATAATTACTGTACCAGCAATATGTTTGGGGGATTGAATCAAGAAGGAACAGAAGCTAAAAAGTCAATAGTTAATTTGAAAAAGTAACCCAGCGATGAACCAACAACCTTCTCCAACCCTGTCGCTTCTTCGTCGACGACCACTCCCGTCCAGCATCGACCTCATGTCAAGCCTTAACCATTGCTGCCTACTTCATCTTCTTCATCAAGGTGGATCCCTCCGAACGCGACCGAACTGCTGCTGCTCGCGCAGCTGCTTCAGCAACCTTACGTCCAAACGCTACTGTCGCCGTTGCTTCTTCATTACTGCCCCGTCCAGCTCGAGCTGGTTTCAGCTGGGTTGATGTTGCCGCGTCCAACTCCCCGCACGTTCTTTGTTTTTGCTTCGTCTTCCTCGTCTGCTGCATCCTTTCTCTTCGCCATGCTGCTGGTCGTTGCTGATGGCTGCTCACGTTGCCACCATGGACGAGCAAGCATCGATGTTGCGTTTGGCCAGCTACGAATGCTTCAGCTTTCTGCTTCATACTCCTTCATCTTCTTCGTGCTTCGTCGTGGTTTTGAACCGGTTAGTTTGGTTTTGAGTCTATTTCGTTTTTATATTTTTCGAAGTAAAAATCGATAAATGTTCGATCCTTGCTTTGTTCATGTCTATCGTTTGAAATAATTTTCTAGTTTGTTCATGTGTTTTGTTGATTTTAATTTTCAGATGCAAATGGTAAATTAATTAATTTGTTTTCATGTTTGTTTTATTGTTTAGGTAAGAATTTGTTAGTTTGATGTTTGTTAGATTCAAATTGAAATTTAATTGATTATTTCTTCAATTTGTTTCATGTTGTTATATATTTTCCAGAAATTATTAATGTTGGTTTAATCATTTAATCCGTCATGTTTGTTGTGTTAAAATAGATTCATTCATGTTCATACTTTGTTTGGATGATCTTGAATCCGAATTTTGTATAGTTTGATTTCTTGTTTATCATTTATGATTATTTCTTGAATTTGTCTCATAATCTTGTTTAAGTTTAATATAGGAATTGTTGGTTGTAATGTTGTTAGAATTAATTTTAAGTTCAATATTATTGAATTTAGAAATCTAAATATACTTGTTTGTTGTTGTTGTTGAATCCGAAAATAGGATTGTTTGTTGCTAAAATATTGTTCAACCAAATTTTAGTTGTTCTTTGTTGTTCAATTTGTGTTCATGTGATTTGTTGTTGAAATGTTGTTGAAATCATGTTCATGTGCTTTGTTGTTGAAATGTTGAAGAAATCATGTTCATAAAATTTGTTGTTTGAACATTGTTAGAAATTAATCATATTGTCTATATTTTGGTTAAGTCTGATTAATTGATGTGTTATAGCTGATGGGTAGTTTGGTAATTTATAGTACTTTCGGGGGTAAAATAGCAATTTGCAATAGGGTCGGAGGGGTAGTTTAGGAATTGTACATTTTGTAATTGTTTATATGAAGCATGGGGGACAAAATGAAATGTGGTGGGTTGTGATATAGTTGTTTAATATAAAGGGGGGACAAGACAAAATTTAGTGGGGGAAATCTTGTATTTATTTATGTTAGGCATGGGGGACAAAAAATAATGGGGTGGTGTGATATATTTATTTAATGTAATAGGGATGAGTGGGAAGATAATGAGTTTGGTAGGGGAAAATGGGTTAATTTTAATTGATTAAAAGATTTATGGGATGAGATATAAGTAGAAGTCCTGAAATCAGATTGAGAGGACGGATAGACAGAAAAACACACACAGAAACAAAGAAAAAATACACACACAGACAGAAAAAAAACGGGAGAGAGAAACAAATCTGAAAATAAGAGAGAGAAAAGGGCTGAACATTTAAGAGATAGAAAATTCCGAAAAATATTTAAGCTTTCAAATAAAAAAAAAACTAAAAAAAAATATTCTGCTTTCTTTTGTTGTTTGAAATCAGAATTAATTGTTGTTTCATAAAAGCTGGAAGCTTTTGTTTTTTTTTGGATTACTACTCCACCGGTATGTTACTGGGTTGTTACTGTTGCTGGGCTATTGTTGCTGTGTTATACTGATTTTACTGCTGCTGCTGATTCTCATATTCATTTTCTTTTGCTTCCAATATCAGGTACACAACTGAAAAGCTGTTTATTGTAATCCGAAATATGAAGCGTGAATACATATGAAGAATGAAAATTTGAAGTTTTAATTTCGTTTTTTTCTTTGTTCCTTTTGTTGATTGTATTTAAGCTATTTCATGAATTACTAAATAATAACTGGAATAAGAAAATAATATCATAAGTTAGTCTGTAATAAATCAGTTCGGCAAAATAGGTTAATTCACTAGTTATGAAGGCTTCAAGATTATAGGTTGATCATGAACAAGTAGCTAAATTTAGCTAAGACACGAATTTAAATTAAACATCGTAAATTAGGCATTAAGGCATGACTTGAGCTTAAGCAAGATTAAAAGAACGTTTAAGTCTAATAAACTTTCTAATAAGCTTTAGTAATTATGGTTAAATCTAGTTTCAAATGATTGTGAATAATTAATCTCAATAATATTTTTTTTAAAAAAAATAACAATGCTGAGTTTTAATCTAGCTATATTTGTTTATTTTGAATATTAGTTGTTGAATTTTTATTTTATTTATAATTTCGAAATTAAGAGTAAAATTCCTTTTTCATCAATATTTGTATTAATCAAGCAATTAGCATGTCACGTCTTCTTAAAATAATAAAAAGCTAGTAATTAATTAGGATTTTCTTTCTTTATTTTAGAGACTAATTTTTATAGAAAAATGTAGTCGTTTTAAGATTTGTCCATTTAAAATAAATGAGATGAGCCTCGCTTAATGAAATGTATAGATTGCGGGGCCCTCAATAAATGTACATTTAATCGCTTAGAATTAGGGAGGAGCCGTTTTAGCAAATTTCACGGCCCTACCCAAAATAATGATACGCTAGTCGCTCTTGGCGCGTATTTAATAATGTTATTTTCTTAAATACAGGTGTGCATTTATGTAACCCAAATCTAAATCTCAACGGAGTCGAAATGTGTCGATAATCACGGGTGCATTGATTGCGACGTGATTTGAAATACATTTTCACAATGTTGCAATTCTTCGTAAAATAATAACAATAAATAAAATAATAATAATAATAATAAAAGCGGCTAAGGGATAAATTTGCACATAAGTTTATAATACGTATTATATCAGATAATCAAGCCAAATATAACAGTTGAGCGACCGTGCTAGAACCACGGAACTCGGGAATGCCTAACACCTTTTCCCGGGTTAACAGAATTCCTTATCCGGATTTCTGATTCGCGGACTGTAATACAGAGTCATTTTTTTCCTCGATTCGGGATTAAACTGGTGACTTGGGACACCCTAAATCTCCCAAGTGGCGACTCTGAAATAAATAAACAAATCCCGTTTCGACTGTCCTTTAATTGGAAAAAACTCCTGTACCCTCGCGGGGGCGGAAAAAGGAGGTGTGACAACTACCGTCGTTTTGTGGAGGGGTTTTCATCGATTGCAGCCCCCATGACCAGGTTGACTCAGAAGGGTACTCCGTTCCAGTAGACAGAGGAGTGTGAGGCGAGCTTTCAGAAGCTCAAGACAGCTTTCACCACAGCCCCAATTTTGATATTGTCTACAGGTTCGGGGTCTTATACGGTCCATTGTGATGCCTCGAGGGTTGGCCTCAGAGCGGTGTTGATGCAGGAAGGTAGGGTGATTGCCTATGCGTCCAAACAGTTGAAGATACATGAGAAGAATTACCCTGTTCACGACCTTGAGTTAGCTGCCATTGTTCACGCTCTAAAGATTTGGCGCTATTATTTATACGGGGTTCCCTGTGAGATTTTTACTAACCATCGAAGCTTGCAGCACCTGTTCAAGCAAAAGGATCTAAATTTGCGCCAGAGGAGATGGTTAGAGTTGCTGAAGTATTATGATATCACTATTTTGTATCACCCGAGCAAGGCCAATGTGGTGGCCGATACTCTAAGTCGTCGGGCAGAGAGTTTGGGGAGTTTGGCTTATTTACTAGCATCAGAGAGGCCTATGGCGATGGATGTTTAGGCCTTAGCCAGCAGTTTGTGAGATTGGATCTTTCGGAGCCCAGTCGGGTTCTAGCTTGCGTGGTTTCTCGGTCTTCTTTATTTGATCGTATCAGGGAGCGACAATATGATAACCCTCATTTGCTTGTCCTCAAGGACAAGGTTCAGCACGGTGATGCTAGAGATGTGACTATTGGTGATGATGGGGTATTGAGGATGCAAGGTCGGATTTGTGTACCCAATGTTAATGGGCTTCGGGAGTTGATTCTAGAGGAGGCTCACAGCTCGCGGTATTCCATTCATCCGGGTGCCATGAAATGTATCAGGATTTGAGACAACACTATTGGTGGAGGCGGATGAAGAAAGATATAGTTGGATTTGTAGCTCGGTGCCTTAAATATCAACAGGTGAAGTATGAGCACCAGAGACCGGGTAGGTTACTTCAGCAGATAGAGATTCCAGAGTGGAAGTGGGAGCGTATCACCATGGACTTTATAGTTGGGCTCCCACGAACTTTGAGAAAGTTCGATGCTATTTGGGTTATTATGGATCGGCTGACCAACTCCGCTCACTTTATTCTTGTGTGTACTACTTATTCCTCGGAGCGGTTGGCAGAGATTTATATCCGGAAGATTGTTCGACTACATGGTATTCCAGTGTCTATCATTTCAGATAGAGGTACTCAGTCACATCACTGTTCTTTAGGGCCATTCAGTATGAGTTGGGTACTCGGGTGGAGTTGAGTACAATATTTCACCCTCCGACAGACGGACAGTCTGAGCGCACTATTCAGATTCTTGAGGATATGCTCCGTGCGTGTGTGATTGAGTTTGAAGGGTCTTGAGATCAGTTCTTGCCATTGGCGGAGTTTGCTTACAACAACAACTATCAGTCCAGTATTCAGATGGCACCATATGAGGCTTTATACGGGATACGGTGTAGATCCCCGGTGGGTTCGGCTAGATTGTTGGGCACAGACTTGGTTCAGGATGCTTTGGAGAAGGTTAAGGTGATTCAGGATAGACTCCATACAGCCTAGTCCAGACAGAAGAGTTACGCGGACCGGAAGGTTCGTGATGTTTCTTATATGGTTGGAGAGCAGGTTCTGCTTTGGGTTTCACCTATGAAGGACGTTATGAGATTTGGGAAGAAAGGGAAGTTGAGTCTGAGGTTTATTGACACTTTTGAGATATTGGGGCGTGTTGGAGAGGTTGCTTATGAGCTTGTCTTACCTCCCAGCTTGGCAGGGGTTCATTCGGTATTTCATGTTTCGATGCTCCGGAGGTATCATAGTGACCCGTCACACGTGTTGGATTTCAGTTCAGTCCAGTTGGACAAGGATCTATCTTATGTTGAGGAGCCAGTGGCAATATTGGACAAGCAGGTTAGAAAGTTGAGGTGAAAGAACATTACATCGGTAAAGGTTCAGTGGCAGGGCCAACCGATCGAGGAGGCGACCTGGGAGACCGAGCAGGATATGCGCAGCCGTTACCCTCATCTTTTCACTACTTTAGGTATGTCTCTATGCTCGTTTGAGGACGAACAAATGTTTAAATGTAGGAGGATGTGACGACCCAGCTGGTCGTCTTAAGAATTTATGCCTCGATCCCTTATTAACTGCTTTCCCCAAGTTTATTTTTGCTATTTTGATTTGCCGGGATGTTCGATTTTGAATTTCGGAGCGTTTTGAGACACTTAGTCCCTAAATGAGAGCTTAAGTGTTGGAAAGTTAACCGTAGTCAGAACAATATGAAGACAGCCTCGGAATGGAAATCATATGGTTCTGTTAGCTCCGTTGGGTGATTTTGGGCTTAGGGGCATGTTCAGATTGTGTTTTGGAGGTCCGTAGCTAATTTAGGCTTGAAATGCCGAAAGTTGAATTTTTGAAGCTTCCGGTTCGATAGTGAGATTTTGATCTGAGGGTCGGAATGGAATTTCGGAAGTTGGAGTAGCTCCATAGTGTTTAATGTGACGTGTGTGCAAAATTTCAGGTCATTCGGATGAGGTTTGATAGACTTTTTGATCGAAAGCGTATTTTTAGAGTTTTTGGAATTCTTAGGCTTGAATTCTATGAAAAAAATAGGTGTTTTGAGCGTTCCAAAGGTTGTAACAAGTTTGAATGATGTTTTAGGATTGGTTGGCAGGGTTGGTTGAGGTCCCGGGGGCCTCGGGTGTGTTTCGAATGCTCAACGGAACATTATTGAACTTGGAAAGATTGCAGATTTTCTGTTGTTGTGTTGCAGAGGTAACATTCATCGCGTTCGCGTAGAGCATCTGGGGGAATCAGCTTAATCATGCTTCGCGTTCGAGATGAGGTCCCGCGTTCACGAAGGTATGGACCCATTGGTCTTCGCGTTCACGACATGGTCCTCGCGTTCGCGTAGTGGCTGCCAATGTGAGCTACGCGTTCCCGAGTGGACCTCGCATTCGCGAAAGAGGAAGTTGGCCAATAGATTTTTTTGTGCATCGCGTTCGCGATAGTAGTCTCGCGTTCGCGAAGAAGAACACGTCTTGGCAGAATATAAAATTTCAAAGTCGAGGGTTAGCCATTTTTGTGAAAACTAAAGCTTGGGGCTCGAATTTGAGCGAGGTTTTCAGGGATTTTTAGAGATATCGATTGGATAACGATTCTTAACTCCTTTTTGCTTGTAACCCATTAATCCAAACACGAATTCATCATTTAATTTCGGATTGGAGATGAAAATTGGGGAAAAGTTGGAAGAAAGTTCTTAGACATAGAATTCCACTTTTGATTGGGAATTTGACCCTAGATTTGGATAATTTTGGTATGCATGAACTCGGGAGAGTGTGAGGATTCTGAAAATATAAATTTTACCCGATTCCGAGATGTGGGCCCGAGGGGCGTTATGGTCATTTTACCTAATTTTGCATATTAACTTAGAATTTCTTTGTAGAATCAGTTACTTGAAGTGTTATTTACATTATGCGATTGAATTGAATAGATTTGGGCCATTTGGAGTCGAGTACTCGTGGCAAGAGCATGGTTTCGGGTTGATTTTGAGCCGGTTCGAGGTAAGTGGCTTGTCTAACCTTGTGTGGGGGACCTTCCCCTTAGGATTTGGTAGATTGGTAATTGAAATGCCTTGTACGTGAGGTGATAAGTGCGTACTTGTGCTAATTGTTAAAAATCCGGTTTTCATTAAGTAACTTTAATTGTGTTTTCCCTTTCTATTTATTCTACTTGCACTTTTAAACCTGCTGTTAGTTAGAGAAGCATGTCTAATTGACTTAATTGCTTTATTTGTTTTAACTACCTTATTTGTATTATGTGAAGCATTCTAGGTTAGAAATTGTCTGTGTTACCTTGTTATGAAGTTGAGTTTATTTGAGTATTCCTTGTGCCATTGTTGTGTGTTTTACTTTGGTACTACAGGACGGCATCCTGTGAGATCCCCTGTACGCATTTACGATTTGAGCGGAAGTGCGGGATACCGAGAGATCCCCATAACGTATATTGAGGATACCAAGAGATCCTCGGGATACCAAGAGATCCCTAGCATATATGGAGGATACCGAGAGATCCTAGGGATACCAAGAGATCCCTATCATACATTGAGGATACCAAGAGATCCTCGGGATACCAAGAGATCCCTAATATATATTGAGGATACTAAGAGATCCTCGGGATATCAAGAGATCCCTAGCATATATTGAGGATACCAAGAGATCCTCGAGATACCGAGAGATCCCTAGCATATATTGAAGATACCAAGAGATCCTCGGGATACCAAGAGATCCCTAGCATGTATTGAGGATACCAAGAGATCCCTGGTTATCATCCTTGTTATGAGTGGTACTTCCTTGTGGTTTGCCTTCATCTCTGTTTCCGTTATTGTACTCTTATTATCCTGTGTAGATTCTTACTCTAGATTCTTAATTATACTGCTTATCGTATCTTGTCATTTTTATATTTATTTAATCTCAGTAGGGCTCTGACCTTCCTCGTTACTACCCAACCGAGGTTGGGCTTGGCACTTACTGAGTACCGCTGTGGTGTACTCATGCCTCTTCTGCGCATGTTCTTTATATGCAGATCCAGGTACCGCTACTCAAGCCTATCATCCTTGAGGAGGAAACTGCTTTAGAGACTTCGAGGTACATGTGCCGCATCCGCAGACCGAGAAGTCCCTTTCTATTCCTGCTTTTAGTATTTAGCCCTTCAGTATTTTTTTCGGTTCTTATTAGACATTCCGGAGTTAGAGCTATGTAGTATTGATCTTAGCTTGTGATTCGTTGGTTTTCGGGTCTTGGAGATATGTATTGGTTTCTGAGAGTTAAATATTGTGTATGTCGAGCGATACTTTTAAACATTGTTTTATCACTCTTCATTATGTTTTAATTTGTTTTTATTCCACACTTTGGTTATCTTCTACAATTTAGACTTACCTAGTCATAGAGGACTAGGTGCCGTCACAATGGTTCACGGAGGGCGAACAGGGGTCGTGACAGAGATGAACCAGCTATCAGTGATAAAGAAACTCAAATATCACCTAAGATGCAAAATGGTGGGAGTGACTCACATTTGTTTTCCTGGCGACTTACTTATGTTTTGCATGACAGACATAAATTCAGTGACTAAATTACAGAAAACCTTTCAAAGCTTTTCTGCTGCATCTGGCCTTCAGGCAAATGCAAACAGAAGCTCAATATACATTACTAGAGTTCCTCAGGACATTAACGACTCATTGAAAGGACTAACAGGGTATATAGAGGGATCAATACATTTCCAGTACTTAAGAGTTCCCTTGTCTGCCAAGAAATTGAACATTCAACAATGTCTACCATTGGTGGAAAAGATCACTGAAAGAGTTAGTTGTTGGCCAGCAAAGATGCTATCATATTCAGGGGGAGTACAACTCATAAAGTCTGTGATCTTTGGTATGCAAACTTATTGGGCTCAAATCTTCATACTGCCCAAGAAAATTATGAAATTGATTGAGACTATCTGTAGAACATTCTTATGGACTGGTACAAGTGCTACATCTAGGAAAGCACTGAGAGCTTGGGATAAGGTATGCCAACTAAAAGCTTCTAAGGGTTTAAACACTATCAACATGGGATTATGGAACAAAACAACAATCTTGAAGCAACTATGGGCATTGACAAAGAAAAAAGATACAATATGGATCAAATGGGCTCACTGCTACTACATAAAGCAAAGAGATATTGTCACTACGGATACACCTAAGACAACTCCTTGGGTGGTCCGGAAGATTATAGATGCAAAACAAGGGTTGATGCAAATGAACACAATGCAAACCAGCCTTAGTGCAAAGCTAACATTTATGGAGATCCAGGGCAGACTTCAAATACAAAAAGCATAAACTCAACTGCTACCCCAACTCCCAAAGGTAGGCTGGAAGAGTATACACCTGCATCCACAGATCCATCCAAGATTCAAGTTCCATTTATGGCTGGCAGTTCATCAGAGGTTAGCCACTATGGATAGATTGCAGAAGTTTGGAATCCAAGTTCCATTGGATTGTGCCTTTTGTTCTAGGTACATTGAAATATTTAGCCATCTATTCTTTGAGTGCTCATGTACTAGCACAGTATGGAATAGAATACTCAAATGGCTGGGGCATAATAGGAGAATAGGAAGCTGGCATAATGAGATTTAATGGGTAAGCACTCTAGCTAAGAGAAAAGCTGGAATGTCAGCTATTACTACTTCAGCTTTTGCCATGGTATTATACTGCATTTGGCGTGAAAGGAACTCCATCAGATTCAGCAACGAGAGATATGAGGCGGATGTGATCTATAGGGAAATTACAATACACATGCACATACAGGGGAGATCAAAGAGCAAATGACAACCAACATTGCAAAGATTGAATCATTATCCGTAGACTAAAGAAGAATGGCTCAAATTCTGATTTGAAGTGTAATTAGTATAGTCTAATTTGTAATTGTAATTAGGAGGTTGATGGTCATCATTAGCCTGGTTTTGTAAAGATAATTTTTGATGAATTGAAAATTCTGTTTTAATTAAAAAAATGAGTAATTCCTAATTTCTTGCACTTTGGATGAAAGTAGAAGTGCTTATTATTCTTCAGGCATGTAAGAAGCCTACTTAGATATTCCATAAATAAAGCAAACAAGAATGGGGACACAAGGTCACCCTGCCTGAGGCCTTTAGCAGCAGGAAAAGGCTCTGCTAGCTCTCCATTTATCAATATATAATAGCTCATACTATGAATACAGGATGATATCCATTGGCTGAATTTATGAGAGAAACCCAACCCCTCCATGTTTTGTATCACAAAGCTCCATTTTACACTGTCGTAAGCCTTTTGCAGATATACCTTAATAATACATCTAGGTGATATATGTTTCCTTGAGTAGGACTTAATCAGCTCATGTACTAGGATGATATTGTCAGCTCCTTTTCTTCCTAGGATGAAACCAGCCTAAGCTCCATCAATCAAGAACCCCATTACTTTCTGCAGTCTTGATGCTAAAATTTTGGAGATGATCTTATACAATATAAAATAGCAGGATATAGTTCTGTAGTCCTTTATGTTAGTAGGATTGGTGATCTTAGGCAATAGAGCAACTGTAGTACAGTTAATGGCCTTAGGCATCACACCTGTAGCAAAGAACTCAGATATTGCTTGATATACATCCTCCTTAATATAACCCCATACTTTCTTGAAGAAGACAACATTATACCAGTCGATGTCTGGGGCTTTGTCATTACCAATAGCATGCAAATATTTATCTACTTCTTGCTTAGATATATCTTTAACCAGTTCCACTACTTATTGGTGATTCAGTTGATGGCCATTTTTCAGAATTTGCATGTTGACAACAGGTAGAGTTGCAGCTATAGTTCCCATAAGGGACTAATAGAAGTTAACTACCTCTCTCTTAATACTCTTAGGATCTGTCAGGTCTGCACCATTTAGTGTTGTTAGTGCTGTAATGTTTTTCCTGCTTGCTCTGTCTTTCATCATTGCAAAGAAATATTTATTGTTTCCATCTCCGATATTAATCCAATGATTTCTTGATTTTTGTTGTAATATCTTCTTTTCAATGAGTGGCCATTTCTCTAATCGAAATCTTGCCTCTTTATCCATCATTCTTAGCTGATCTGAGTAGCCTCTATTCATTTCTTGTTGACATTCAATCAAGTCCTTTCTTGCTTGATCTATTTTCTCTGTTATATTCTTGAGGTCTCTGGTGTTTAAGTTCTTAAATTCAGGCTTCATAGATTTCATCCTGTACTAGATAGTATCTGACTTGCAAGACTGTTGAGTACCATGTCATCCTTCATTAACAATTCTCTGGAATTCTTCATGTTCAGCTCAAACATTTAGAAATCTGAAAAGTATTTTTATGTTATTGTTTCTTCTCTGAAACTTCAATGTGAGTGGCGAGTGATGTAAGCACGTGATTTTTGCTTCACGGACAATCACTCCAAAAGAAAACAAAAATAGTGACCAGTGACCTCGCTGTGCAAATTTTCAATTTTTCATGACATGTACTGCTAGTCATTTGTGGTTCGGTCCATTTTGCATTTAATCTTATCGATCAAAATACAAAGTACGTCTGTCATGGTAATCAAACCGTAATTCGGTCGTTGAAAGAAAATTCAAAATATATATATATATATATGCATCGTTCGTTCTAGGTTGTGATTTAACTTACTTAAATATTTTTGTGATAATTGTGTTAAAATGTTACATTGTTGTTTGTTTTAATTTCATTGTTTTTATTATTTCATTTTGGTTTTAAAATTAGAAAAAAACAAAAGAAAAGAGTGAATGAAAATCAGTTTGGGCCCAAAAAATGTAACAAAAATAGGCCCAAAACCGGCACACCGGTCCAGTCCAAGACCGACCTGCCCAAGTACGGACCCAAACGACGTCGTTTTAGGGACGGTTAATCTGAGCCATTCATCTCCATTGATCCGATGGCCCTTATTGGCCCTCGTGACCCGACCCATTCCCATTTTAACCGACCCCCTACTTAACCAAACGGCACCGTATTGTTAAGCTTCCCCAATCCTGACCATCAATTGTAATCAATCCAACGGCCAGGATTGAATCACCCTCCCCATATATAAACCTAACCTAACACCCCGCGCCCCCTATCCGAACCCCCCTCCACTCATCGTCTTCACCAAACACTGAAACCCCCCCAAACCCTAGCAGCCGCCCTGATTTCCCTTTCACCAGAACCCGGCGGCATGAACGCCGATGACCACCTCCTGAACACCCTAGGACCCCCTCACTCTCCTGAACATGGATCTATTACCCCCTAGCCTCGAATCACCTTCCTTCATCTCGAATCTTCATTTGAAGATTCGAGTCGAACCCGGACCTATACCAAACCTCACCATCTTCGTACCAGACACTCCCCTAACCTCCCTCGTGACCAAACCAGGCTTGGTTTGGTCCGAATCTACCCACAACTCCTAAAAAACCAGATCTGAAGACCCAAAACCTAGAACACGAATAGCCTTGGAATCCGGCCGGTCTTAACAGGGGTTTGAGGTCTAATAGACCTTAATCAAGGTGTTCTCGTGTGAGAACACCCTGATTAAAGTTTGTTCGGCCTCAAATGGTCGAAGCTAAGTCGGATTTGGGTCAGTTTGGTTTAAACTCTTTCAGTAAGTTTTCCCTTCTCTTTGTTTTAATTTTGATTGAGTTGTTAGCATGCTTTGTTGTGACTGTGTGTTATTGTCTGATAATTTTCTTAATTTCTTCCATCTCTGTCAAAGACCTTTTTATTTGGTCAATTGTTTTCTGTGTATGTTCTGAATATATTCTGTGATATACATGTTCGATTAGGATAGTCGTCGCATAAATAATTCATATAGGTTCCTAGTAATTGAACAAAAGTTGTCTGATGCCCTTTGGGTCCCTGTACGTATTGTTTATGTGAACGATTGATTATTACCTATTGTATTTAGTATAGTCGACTCGATAAACATCGTCGATTGGTTTTCTATAACTAATTGATCAAATGAACTAATAATGTCACATGACTGATCGAACCATGTCACTAACTGAATGCCCGACACTGTTTGAAATGGGTTTGTTTGTATTGCAAAACGATTGAAAAGATTCAGCCCATGGGCAGTTCTGAATTTGAACTTTCAGAAGTTCAAAATGCACAGATGTTGCAATGGGTTTAGGGCAGTAATAATCAGGGTTTAACAGGGGTAGTCTGGGGTTTGAAAAGAACAGAAAAGCTTAGTTTAAATGAGCTGACAAGTAGGGTACTAAATTGGGATTAAACTAATGCCAATGGGGAACAAGACACAAGAGTATGGGGTTTAAAATGAATACTTAAATGAACCCATAACTCTTGAACAAAAGGAATAAGCCAAGCGTGGGGAACAAAGGGTTGGCATCAAAAAGATGCTTAGGCGTGGGATTTAATAGGTATGGGCAGTCTGCAAATTGGCAGGATCCAGGCAGCTTGACTGCACTGTTTGTTTGGCTTATAAATAGGCCATTTCAGAACTTAAAAGGGGCTGGAAATTTTAGTCTTGAGGAGAGGTCTTGTGAGTTGAAGAAAACTGAAAAAAACAGAAGGAAATTTCCAGAAATGCTGTAATTGAACACTGTCCAAAAACTGCACAAAGAAACCAAGTTGGTTATCCTAACTGGGATTGTTATTTGTTCCATTAAGAGAAGTCTGTGTTCTTCTGCTGTGATTGTTACTACACTGAGCTTTCTGTGTACTGTTGGTTTGAGTTTTGACTATCGGAACTGTAGTGGTTATTTGTTGAGCTTTTGGGGTTATTGGGATCACTGGATTGCTGTTACATTCAACATTCTGGGCTGTTGTTTCCTGCTCTGTTTTTCTGGGATTGTCTGTCCATTGCTCGATCACTTGTTGAGCTTCTCCATTGTGGCTGTTTTGTTTGTTGATGTGTTGTGTTGTTTACCTGCTGCTGTGCTTGCTGTGTACCACTCAGCTGATCATCTTTCTTCTTCTTTTGCTCCTCTATACCAGGTACACAAATATACTACCACTGTAACTTGAAAGGTTTGAGCATGAATGTAAAAGAGAAGATCTGCAGATGCTTATATATGCATAGACTATTATGTTAGGCCTCATATAATGTATAATAGTTTACATTCTTGTTTTGGATACTGGAGATAGTCCTCATGCCTAATAAATGTCAATGTATGGTAGTTGAATGTTAGACTGTGTATATAGGTTGGTGATAAAAGTATGCCCAATGCATTAGGTTGTATCTTAGATTTAGCTTACTGGTGTAGTATAATTCTGTAATGTATGCCAAGCATTAAAATCGTACACTACTAGTTAGGTTCTTTCCCTCCTGATAAACTGCTTTATATAACTGGTAAACCATGTTTTAAGATAAAGAACACAGAGCTTGCAATCTCAACCTCACGAAGGTCGAACCCAGGTCGAAACAGACCAAGCAGGCCCGCATCGAACAAACAATGGCCCAGGTCTGGTCCATCACGCGTGGGCTGGATTTGGGCCCTTAATTTTGCTCGGCTGACTGTGTACGTGGCCGTGCTTCTGATTTTGCACAAGCACTCAGAATTCTGTTATAGATAACCTGCAAGCATGTAATTAACTAGGGCTATCTACTATTTTTAATTAGTAGAGACAAGCGCGACAAGAAACGTAGTTGCTATAGGATATCCCTTTAAAAACAAGGATGAGACGAGCCTCGACGAACAAAATGAACAAAAGTTGCGGGGCCCTCTATTGTATGTATATATCAAAGTATTTAGAATTCGGGACGTGCCGTTTAGCGAATTTCACGGCCCTCCCAAAATAATAACACGATAGTTTCTTTAGGTGCGTATTTAATAATCTATTTTCTTAAACTTGGGTGTGCATTTCATGCGACCCAAATCCAAATCCCAAAACGTCAAATAAAATATGTTCCGGATTGTGGGTGCATTTCATGTGACGCAGTCCAAAGACATGTTTTTTTAGCGATGTTCACATTCCTAAAAAATAATGATAATAAAGCGGTAAAAGATAAAATTTGCACATGGTTCATAATTGTATTTAAAATCAGATAAATAAGCCGAGTATAACAGTTGAGCGACCGTGCTAGAACCACGGAACTCGGGAATGCCTAACACCTTCTCCCGGGTTAACAGAATTCCTTGTCCGGATTTCTGGTACGCAGACTGTAATATAGAGTCATTCTTTTCCTCGGTTCGAGATTAAAATTGGTGACTTGGGACACCCTAAAACTCTCAAGTGGCGACTCTGAAATAAATAAACCAATCCCGTTTCGATTGTCCTTTAATTGGAAAAAACTCTCTTGTGCCTGCGCGGGTATGTAAAAGGAGGTGTGACAGCTCTGGCGACTCTGCTGGGGATCAAAAACCAGAACTACTGGTTCTGGGATAGAAATTCGAGCTTAGAATAAATTGTTATGTTCAGCTTTATCTGATTTTGTTACATGATCTGTGCTTAATGTGCTAATTGGTTGCCTTTTACTGCTTTGATATTACGTGAACTGTATATTAATTGTGCTGAAACCCATCTTCTCTCTGAGTCTTCTAAATCATGAAGAAGGGCGTACTTCGTACGACTTCTTTTTTGTATAGTGTCAAATCCCAATTTAGAACGAGGTTCGGACAAGTTGCTAAGCCGGTGAAGCTTCTGTATTCCCGGTACGCTGCCCCCCCCCCCTCGGCTCGGGCTGTCTGCTCGGGTAAGCCAGGTCTAGAACAAACACCCAGGTTATGAACCTAGAATAACTCAACTTCATGCTGGATCCCTAGTAGGAACGCTTATTTGCATCATGTGCATTTTTGACTTAGGGGACTGAACACAGGGGTTGGGTCCGTCTAGGAATAGCAACCTGAAATAGAAAAGGCCATCCTGATGCATCCTACTCGCTGCTTGTGCATTTATTTGCTTCAAACATGCATGATGACCGGTTTTGAATGTTGGGAAATTTTTACAAAAAAAATAATAAATAAAAAAATGACAAAATGCAGATAGAAGAGAAAATGGGTATATTTATGAGTTTGTTTTACTAAAAACAAAGGAAAAGAGAAAAGAGAAAAATAGCAAGCTGAGAATGAGGAATGAGTTTTTATTTTATTTTACTCTATTTTCAAAAAAAAAGAAATAAAAAAAATAATGATAAATAAATAAACTACTTAGTTTATTACCCGAACTACGTCGGTTTGATTCTCACCGGATGTGGGATACGTAGGCAACCCTCATCGGGTCCAACTCCCTTTTTCATTTTACCAATAATGATATACCATAAAGCATATATGTACATATATATACACATGTATATAAATACATATATTGTTTGTTTTTGTTTTCAAAGATTTTTTGTTTAGAGTCAAAATAAAGGTTTTTGTTTTCGCCTAAAAGGTCACCTTAATAAATGTGCAGGATGAGCACAGAGCAAAATGAACCATTCTCGGCCCTCAGCGAGGTCCCTCTACAACTCCACATGTGGTGGAATGACTTGGAAGCCGATAGCAAAGGGGTAGTAGGAAGAATATTGGGAGGTTTTGTAAATTTGTTGGGTGTTAGGCCGAGGACAGATATTCTTGAAGCTCTAATACCATTTTGGGACCCAACCCGCAATGTATTCCGTTTTGTTGACTTTGAACTTTCACCGACACTTGAGGAAGTCTCCGGATATGCGGGATTGAATGAGAGGTTAATAGGGCAATATTTGCTTTCGCCAAGGCCAGTGTCTCCGCATGCGTTTCTGGATCTACTAAGCATCAGTCGGAAGATACAACATGAGGATTTATCGAGAGGATGTTGTGATCTCCATTTCTTGTATCAGCGGTACGGAGCCCCGCAGGGTTTCGAGGAACCGAACCTTGGGCTAACTCACGGCGGGAACAGAAACAAATGGGAAGCAAGACGTATTTTGGCTTTTATCACAGCGTTCTTGGGAGTCATGGTCTGTCCAAGGAAGGATAAAAAGATAGAGATAGGTCTGGTAGGGATGGCCGACGTGGCAATCAAAAGAACAAATAGTACTGTGGTTCCTTTGATTTTGTCCGAAATCTACCGGGCTCTGACTATATGCCGAGAAGGAGGCAAGTTCTTCCAAGGTTGCAACATGTTACTTCAGCTATGGATGCAGGAACATCTCCATCACCGAGTAGGATACATGAACCACGGGTTGACCGAGAGGAATTGTATCAGCGGATTCAAGAAGCGCATGACAGGCGCCAGATTTCCTGAAGGTGTCGAAGCATGGTTTACACGGTTAAGGTCAACAACAGCTGACCAAATTGAATGGGCATTCAGTTGGTTGACTGATACTGAGGTGATCTACATGTCGGCTGAAGAATGTCATGTTCTCTTAATGGGGCTTCGCAGCATCCAGCCATATGCCCCTCATCGGGTATTACGACAACTGGGCAGGTTTCAAGTAGTCCCTACTGATGAAGATCTGAGCAAGTATGCCTTGGAATTAAGCCCGGGAGTCATATTCCCCGAGGGGAAGATTAGAAAACTGTGGCATGAATGTAGATTCTTGGAGCCCAAGACCATGGTGCGAGAACTAGCTAAAGGTGAGGTAGACCCAAAGTACGATGCTTGGTTCGAAAGAAGGTTTCAGATTCGGCAAAGACCTGCTAAAAGCGCCCACGTCCAACACTTCATAGATGATTCACAAGAGCAATGGGGATGGTTAAAAAGGGAGGAAGGTTACCGGGTTGAAATCGGGAAGCTAAAGCAACAAGTCGAAAGGCTTGTATTTGAGAACAATGTGCAAGCGCCTCGGAGCAGGCTGAAAGAAACAAGCTAGCCCAAGAAAACCAAACCTTGAAGGCCCGCCTTCGCCAAGCCAGTAAGAGTAACGTTGACCGACAGAAGCATCGCTCTAACGAAAGATTGATAGCAAGTTTGAGAAATCAGGTCATCCAAAGCCAAGAAGAATTAGAACAATCAAAAGCTTGCATAGCAAGGATGAAAGTCAGATGGGCAAAGTACACAATGGACCGGAAGCAGCGTTTGCAATAGGTCATAAGGGATTATGAAATGAGCGTCGGGATATTAAGGGAGACGAACTCCACTCTACATGATCGGATCATCAAACAAGCACGAGACGCCCAGGCCGACAGAAGACAGTGCTACGATGCAATGGCCTGCATGGAAAGACAAATGGAGTTGTTCCAGGATCGACTTGCCGACAATGCTCAGGCACTGGGGTTAAAGAACCGACAAATCAGGCAGTTGTTCAGTGAAAGGGATAACATTCGAGCAAGGATTGACGAAATCGGGCATTACATCTACATGAAATGCCTGGCATGTGAGCTAACACCTCGAAAGACCCTCCTTGTTTCCATCATGGGCTGCGTCCACCGGATTATGAACGAGTTGAAGAGCCTGCAAAGAGACCTTACACCTAGAGCCGCGGAAAGGTCGAATGATGCCTCGCGGGCCCTTAAGTTGGAGAATTAGTTTTTGGTCAAGTCCTGTTTATTTGGCTTTTGTTGTTTTCCCATATGTTGTTTTCTTTTCTTCAAACCAAGTTTAAAACCGTGGAGTCTGTACTTTTGCTATTTTTATTTGAAGTAATGTGTAATAGCAAATTTTGATAATGAAATTAAGTGATTCCAGAAGAATTTCTATGTGTCTTTACTTTGAGGCAGAACTACGCTTGGCCTGATTCGCGCGGGGACGTGATACGTAGGCAATCCCCATAAGATTCGACCGCTTTTAATAAAGAAAAAAAAGAAAATACAAAAATAAATAAAAAGGGGGCAAATGAGCAAGCCGGGATGACGCATGTTGTTTAAAGCAAAGCATGTAGAAACGGTTAGCTTCCTAGGAGCATTGCATCCTCTATGTGTTATGATCAAATCTGTTAAACTCTAACGCTAACAAAAGTTTGTTGTTGTCTGATACCAGACAAGTTAGTTGTTAAAGAACTCTGGCAACACACTCCTACCAAACCAGATCCAAAGGACCGATAGCAACAAGCATGACTACCTCAGAGAATAGTAATGAGGAAGAGAGGCCGATGAGCCAGTTGTTGAAAGAAGCGATGGAAAAGATTGAAAGGATGGGACTAGAGATGAGTGCAATGCAGCTAGCCATAGCCAAAACACAAAAGATCCCTGAAACACTGGGACACACGCCGGAATACCCTCACTCTGGCCCTTCCACAAGCCGCCCAAATCCCCTTTATCATCAAGAAAGAAGCCCTCATGATTCCCAAGCTCCACCACCCCATCAACCTCTCCCAACACCCAATATTCCCATTTTTGTGGGACCAACATCAGCCCCTTTGCAAAGAACGACCAGTGAGCCATTGTTTCAGGCTCACGATACACAGTACTATCCCCCTGAGCCTACGTTTCATGCCCCCGAACCACAGGCTTACAATCCACATTTGGAAGTGCCGGCAGAGATTGAAAAGCCGGCTAAGGCCCCTGAACAGGATGAAGTATTGAGAAAGTTCAAAAGCCTGGAGCAGTCCTTCAGGAACTTGCACGGGCTGGGCAACCAAGTCAGCGTAGCATACAAAGATCTATGCCCTTTCCCAGATGTCCAACTCCCGGCTGGGTTCAAGATGCCTAAATTTGATCTATATGAAGGGCACGGTGATCCCATGGCACATTTGCGGGGATTCTGTAGCAAAATGAGAGGGGCAGGCGGCAAGGATGAGCTGCTGATAGCTTATTTCGGCCAAAGTCTGAGCGGATCTGCACTAGAATGGTATACCAGGCAGGATTCCAGTAGGTGGTATACTTGGGATGATCTGGCGCAGGCTTTTGCAGGTCATTTCCAGTACAATCTCGAGATAGTCCCTGACCGTCTCACATTATTAAGAACTGGGAAGAAACCCGGGGAAAGTTTTCGCGAGTTCGGGTTCCGCTGGAGAGAACAAGCAGCTAGAGTCGATCCTCCCATGAGAGAGGGAGAGATGGTGGACTATTTCTTGCAAACATTGGATCCAACCTACTTTGGTCACTTGGTGACAACAGTTGGAAAATCTTTCAACGAGGTGGTCAAGATAAGGGTCATGATAGAAGAGGGTCTGAGGTCTGACAAAATCTTGAACTATTCGGCACTCAAAGCCACAACCCAGGCTATTCAAAGCGGCACGGGAGGTGCGCTGAGAAGAAAGAAAGAAGAGGTTGCCACGATCGAGGCAGGCAGTTGGTCCAGGGCTGGTAGGCCGCACTACAACCAACCCAGACCTCACAGGTCAAACTACCCATACAACCCACCACAAAATTTCTATCCACCTCGAGAACCACATTGTTCCGTACACCAGGCCCAAGCATACACCCAGCCTCCGGTTCGCCCGCAATGGCTCGCGCCGGCTCCCCAGAACATATATGCACCACCACAAAACACCTATCCTCCACCAAGGGCGTATAGAAACCCTCCAGGGGCAGGTTTTCGGGGAAATCCAGATGCTAGGAATGACAGGTTGCGGAAACAAAGAACTTTCACGGAGTTGGGAGAAACCTACACCGCTTTGTTCCACAAGATGAGGCAATTGGGTTTGGTTAGTCCTGTCCAGACCCGAGAACCAAATCCCCCACCTCAGAATTTGGATCGATCAATAAGTTGTGAATACTGCTCAGGGATGCTCGGGCATGACACCGAGAAGTGTTGGAAGTTAAGGCATGCAATACAGGATCTTATCGACACCAATAAGATCGAGGTCCAGACACCGGAAGCTCCTAACATCAACCAAAACCCACTGCCAGCGCACCACGAGACTCACATGATTGAGTTGGTGTATGAGGGAGGAGAATTGAGAAAACCCTCACAAACAGTGATGATGATCCAAGCCGCCCCGAAGGAAGTCTCAACCAGTGGGGGAACGAAGGTACAGTCACAGGGAGAAAGCGTCAAGCCAGTAGTGATATTGGGAAAGAGCCCATCTGCCATAACAAGCAAACCCGAGCCAAACAAGTTGGTAATATCAGGGGTTCCGCCCGCACCTGCTGTTGTGTTAAAGGGGGCATATAGAGAACTGGTCACCGCAAAGCCTGTAGTCCAGCTGCCGATGATTGATAGCAAGGCTGTGCCTTGGAAATATGAAAAGGCGGTGGTGATGTACAAAGGAAAACAGGTAGAAGAAGTTAGTTGTGAAGCGCAAGGACTGACTCGATCAGGTCGATGTTTTGCTCCGGTGGAGCTAAGAAGAACCAACCCAGTTGCAACTAAGAAACCTGTGTCCGAAGAAGAGGCTGAGGAGTTCCTGAGGAAGATGAAAGTGCAGGACTATTCCGTGGTCGAACAGCTGAGGAAAACACCGGCCCAGATCTCACTGCTGTCATTACTGATCCATTCTGAGGAGCATCGGCGGGCCCTGATGAAGATATTGAACGAAGCTCATGTACCCAGTGAGATTTCTGTAAACCACCTGGAAACCATTGCCAACAAGATTTTCGAGGTGAACAGGGTAACATTCTCAGATGATGAAATGCCGATGGAAGGTACGGAGCATAATAAAGCTTTATACCTAGCTGTCAAATGTGAAGGCTCGGTGGTAACTCGAGTATTGGTGGATAACGGCTCAAGAGCCAATATTTGTCCACTATCTACCCTGAACCAGTTAAAGATCAACCATGGAAGGATCCACAAGAATAGTATCTGTGTCCGAGGGTTTGACGGAAACGGAACAGCCACTGTAGGGGATGTTGTACTTGAACTGACCATTGGTCCGGTCCTGTTTACCATGGAATTCCAGGTGTTGGACGCCACAGTATCTTATAACCTGCTGTTGGGACGACCATGGATTCATGCAGCCAAAGCGGTGCCCTCCACCCTACATCAGATGGTGAAGTTCGAGTGGGAAAGACAAGAGGTCGTGTTACACGGCGAGGATACAACGTGCACCATGGGCGGAGCCATTGTACCTTTCATAGAGACCGCTGATGACAAAGGTCCTTGGGTCTACCAGATTTTTGACACAGGGTCGGCCAACAAAATTTCTGAAGGAGAGATCATCCCACACCTAGGGTAGCTGCCGCAACAGTCATAATGGTCTCGGAAATGCTGGGTAATGGATTTGTGCCGGGAAAGGGACTAGGAGTCGAGATTCAGGGGATTGTCCAACCTGTCACCTTACCTAAAAATCTGGAAACTTTCGGATTGGGGTTCAAACCAACCGCAGCAGATAGGAAGCAAGCGCGAAAAATGAAGAAGAGGGTCTAGTTTCTGCCTAAGCCGGTGCCACGTCTCTCAAGGTCTTTTGTTAAAGCAAGTGCCAAGGGGTCACCGGTCCCAAAGATTCTAGGATCATTGATCGGTATAAATGAGGACCTGAATCAGAGTTTTGAGAGGCTATTCGCGGATGTCAGTATGGTAGAAGCTGGAGAAGGTTCCAGCAGAGCAGAGATACAGTTTGTGGGGCCTGCGGCCAAAACCAACAATTGGACTGTTACTCCTCTTCCGGTCCGAGGGGAGTCTTGGTAGTAGGCTTTGATTTATGTTTTGTTTGTTTGTTTTGTTCGGATTATTCCAGGGTGTAATCCAAATTTTACGTTTGTCTTGTAAAAGTGTGAACCCTTTTATCCCGCAAGTTTAATAAAGTTCTCTCTTTTTGTCCTATTTTAATTTTTGTTTTGTTCTTTTTCTTTCTGAACAGTTCTCTTTTTACTGGTTCTAATGACATGGCATGCACAGCGGATCTTCGACCTAGTCTAATAAATCAATCTGAATCCGACTCAATGATGCAAGAGGACGTTTGTGACAATGAATCTGAATGTGACGAAGGTGAAGCCTTCGAAGGGATAAACCGAGAACTGTACCAATTTGAGGAAAAACCCAAACCCAACCTAAATGACACTGAGGCTGTGAATCTAGGAGACGCTGATAACGTCCAAGAAACCAAAATTAGCATCCACATTGAGCCGAATGTCGGGGAAGAATTGATCAAAACCCTCACGGAATTCAAGGATATTTTTGCATGGTCATATGATGATATGCCTGGATTAAGCACCAATTTAGTGGTTCACAAACTGCCCACTGACCCGGCATACCCTCCGGTCAAGCAAAAACTAAGGAAATTTAAAACAGAAATGAGTGTAAAGATCAAAGAAGAGGTGATTAAGCAGTTGCAAGCGAAGGTCATTCGAGTGGTTGGCCAATATGGTACCAGTCCCAAAGAAGGATGGAAAAATCAGGGTGTGCGTCGACTACCGCAACCTCAACAAAGCAAGTCCCAAGGACAATTTTCCGTTACCCAACATTCATATCCTGATCGATAATTGCGCGGGGCGCGAGATCGGATCCTTTGTGGATTGCTATGCGGGTTATCATCAGATCCTAATGGACGAGGAGGATGCGGAAAAGACAGCGTTTATTACGCCATGGGGAACCTACTGCTATCGGGTAATGCCGTTCGGATTGAAGAACGTCGGGGCAACGTACATGCGAGCAATGACTGTTGTGTTTCATGACATGATACACAAAGAAATCGAGGTGTACGTCGATGATGTGATCATAAAATCTTGGCGTCAGGAGCACCATGTAGCAGACCTAAGGAGGTTTTTCCAAAGACTCCGAAGGTATGATATCAAGCTTAACCCGGCCAAATGCGCATTCGGGGTTCCATCAGGAAAGCTGTTAGGGTTCATCGTCAGTCGACGAGGGATTGAGTTAGACCCATCCAAAATTGAATCCATCTGAGATTTGCCACCGCCAAGGAACAAAACAGAGGTGATGAGTTTGCTGGGTAGACTTAATTACATCAGCAGGTTCATCGCTCAACTCACCACAACTTGTGAGCCCATATTTCGGCTGCTGAGAAAGGATGCTGCGGTAGGTTGGATGGCAGAGTGTCAGGAGGCCTTCGACCAAATCAAAGGGTATCTGTCTAATCCACCCGTATTGGTCCCGCCTAAGCCGGGGAAGCCCTTAATTCTTTATTTGACGGTCCTGGAAAATTCATTTGGTTGTGTGCTGGGGCAACATGACGACACAGGAAGGAAGGAGCAGACCATCTACTATCTTAGCAAGAAATTCACAATACATGAGGTCAAGTACACTCAACTCGAGAAAACATGTTGCGCCCTAACTTGGGTAGCTCAGAAGTTGAAGCACTACCTGTCTTCATATACTACTTATCTCATATCCCGTTTGGACCCATTGAAGTATATCTTTCAGAAACCTATGCCCACGGGAAGGTTAGCAAAATGGCAAGTTCTGCTCACAGAGTTTGATATCGTCTATGTGACGAGGACAGCCATGAAAGCCCAGGCGTTGGCCGATCATTTGGAAGAGAATCCCGTTGATGAAAAGTACGAGCCCTTAAGAACGTACTTTCCCGACAAAGAGGTAATGCATACAAATTAGATGGAATTAACTGAGGAACCGGGTTGGAAGCTTTTCTTCGACGGAGCTGCAAATGCAAAAGGGGTTGGAATAGGAGCAGTACTCATTTCTGAAACAGGACGCCATAATCCTGTTACGGCTCAACTACGCTTCTATTGCACCAATAATATGGCCGAGTATGAAGCTTGCATTTTGGGTCTGCGCTTAGCTGCGGACATGGATGTCCAAGACGTCTTGGTCTTGGGAGACTCGGACCTCTTGGTACATCAGATTCAGGGTGAATGGGAAATGCGAGATCTAAAGCTCATACCATACCGACAATGCTTGCATGATCTGAGCAAGCGATTTCGGTCGGTGAAGTTCAAACATATCCCGAGAGTTCACAATGAGGTTGCGGATGCCTTGGCCACCTTAGCATCAATGTTGCACCACCCTGACAAAATGTATGTTGATCCTCTGCACATCCAGGTCCGTGATCAGCACGCTTACTGTAATGCCGTAGAAGAGGAGCCAGATGGCGAACCCTGGTTTCATGATATCAAGGAATACCTCGGAATGGGGACATATCCAGAACAGGCCTCTGGAGACAAAAAAAGAGCCCTTCGGCGTTTATCGAATGGTTTCTTCCTCAGCGGAGGAGTGTTGTACAAAAGAACCCCGGATTTAGGATTGTTGAGATGTATAGATGTCGGTCAAGCCACGACGGTTATGGCAGAGGTACATGCTGGAGTTTGTGGGCCACACATGAGCGGATATGTATTGGCAAGGAAAATCCTTCGAACAGGGTGTTATTGGCTCACCATGGAACACGACTGTATCACTTTCGTAAGGAAATGCCATCAGTGCCAGATACATGAAGATCTGATCCATTCTCCGCCAACAGAGTTATATACGATGACAGCACCCTGGCCGTTTGTAGCATGGGGCATGGATGTCATTGGACCTATCAAACCAGCAGCATCCAACGGCCACAGGTTCATTCTTGTGACCATTGATTACTTCACCAAATGGGTTGAGGCTAAAACCTTCAAGTCAGTAACCAAAAAGGTAGTGGTGGACTTTGTTCACTCCCATATCATCTGCAGATTTGGGATCCCAAAAGTGATCATCACGGATAACGGTGCGAATCTTAATAGCAGCCTGATGAGAGAGGTATGCCAATAATTCAAGATTACACACCGCAATTCCACCCCATATCATCCCAAGGCGAATGGAGCGGTCGAAGCAGCCAATAAGAATATCAAGAAGATACTGCGAAAGATGGTGGAAGGATCCAGACAATGGCACGAGAGATTACCCTTTGCTTTGTTGGGTTACCGCACTACTGTCCGAACTTCCATAGGTACAACTCCTTATTTGTTGGTGTACGGAACTGAAGCCGTAATACCGGCGGAGGTCGAAATTCCATCCCTCCGGATTGTCGCTGAAGCCAAGATTGATGATGATGAATGGGTCAAAGCTCGGTTGGAACAGTTAAGCTTGATAGACGAGAAAAGATTGGCGGCAGTGTGTCATGGTCAGCTATACCAGAAGAGAATGGCAAGAACATACAATAAGAAGGTGCGCCCTAGGAAGTTTGAAGTAGGGCAGCAGATATTGAAGAAGATCCTCCCGCATCAGGTCGAGGCAAAAGGCAAATTCGCCCCAAATTGGCAAGGGCCTTATATCGTGACCAGAGTATTGTCCAACGGTGCTTTGTGTTTGACAGATATCGAGGGGAGATGTGTCGACATGGCTATCAATTCTGATGCAGTCAAGAGATATTATGCGTAATTTCTTTAATTATGGCAATTATTGGTTCGTTTGTTTGTATTTGGCATTTATTGGATAATGAGATGACGGAGGCAATTCTTTCTTCTATCCAAACACTTTTAACCCTTGCTTCCCCTTTTGAGCCTTAAGTTATTCTTTCATGCCCCTCTTTTGGAATCACTAATGGAAAAGACATGGAAAAAAAGAAGAAAAAAAGAAAAGAAAAAAAAAGAGAAAAGAAAAGAAAAAAAAATCTTTAAAGGAAAATGAAAAGAAGGAGAAAGAAAGGAAAAAAAACAACAACAAAGAAAAAAGAAGATAAAATCATAAGAAATACAAAATCGTGGGAACTACGTTTGACCTGATTCCTCAAAGAGGATACGTAGGCGCCTCACGGCTCGGTCATAGTGTGCATCACAGTGTATATAGGATGCATAATGTACATAGTGTGCATAATAGGCACAGTGTGCGTAACGCAAGTAGCTCAACCTAAGTGTAAAAATAAGATTCCCCAAGCAAGAAAACTGGGGCAGAGGTTATGCTTTAAGTTCCAACAAAGGTTTGATTCCAAAAGTTGTAGCACATCACCCATCAAATTATTTTCATTTTTATAGCCTTTCTTTAACCCCACACCAAAACCAACATCGACGTCCAAAAGACCTCTCGATCAATATCCAAGAGATGCCAAGTCAGGCAAATAAGGCCGAGAATAATGCACCGATCCCCAGCAAAGAAGAGGATCGTAAGACTGGGAATGAATTGATGGTCAAAGGAATCTCCAGAAGACAGGGTCGTATCGACAACACCCCGATTCCTCAATAAAAAATAAAATGAGAGAGTCTTATCGGTGAAAACCCTCACAGGCACCGAAAGGCGACGTAAGATGAAGAATAAAATGAGAGAGTCTTATTGTTGAAAACCTTCACAGGCACCGAAAGGCGATGTAAGATGAGAGATATGAAATGAGAGAGTCTTATTGGTGAAAACCTTCACAGGCACCATAAGGCGCCGGGAGATGAGAGAAAAGAGAGAGTCTCATTAGTGAAAACCCCTCGAAGGGCACTATGAGGAGACATGACAGATCAACAAAAGCGACCACATTCGCAACGAAATGGACACTCATTTATCATCCCCAGCAAGTCAGACCATCGGGCAAATCGATTGATACGAATAGATTGGGTCGGGAATCTATGGTGCATGTCATGATCACGGGGACCAGTCATGTCCTCCAGATAAGTTCTTCTGAATTTCTTCTCCCACCAAATATTGGTTCAGAAAGATTTTCTCCTTTTCTATCTTTTATTTCTTTTCCTAAAAATTTGTCTTGAAAAGAATTTTTTTCAAAGCTTACTACCAGAGACCGAAGGGGAATTCAGTCAATGCAGGATAACACAAACAGACTTAAAGGCCGGCCCCAGGCAATGCAATGATCGCGCCTGGCAGTTTTGGAGAAAGTAAGCTCCTAAAGGGAGTGGTTTCGGGAGTAAAAAATAGACTCCCACAGCATGTGCTTAAAGAGAAAGCAGGAAAGGGGATAAATTGAAAACCAGCCCCAGTAGGCTAGAAACCCCCAGCAAGCAATTTTGTCCACCAACCAATTATGGGGACATAGAGCAAGAAAAGGGGAAGAGAGGAAAAATCATCCGCCGGAAAGGCACCTCCTACCACCACGATTAAAACTAACTAAATGCTTTTGTCTGCTGCAGGAAAACAAAGGATTGATGATGGTGGCAAGACGCAACGCCAGGGAAACCACCAAAAACCGGGTTAGAAAATTTTCTGCCGATTGTCGAAAATTTTCTCGGAAGAACAGGGAAACAATTTCGAATACATTTAAGTTCTAGGTCGCCCACCAGTAAAATGCGGGAATACTTTTAAGTTCTAGGTCGCCCACCAGTAAAATGCGGGAATACATTTAAGTTCTAGGTCGCCCACCAGTAAAATGCGGGAATACATTTAAGTTCTAGGTCACCCACCAGTAAAATGCGGGAATACGTTTAAGTTCTAGGTCGCCCACCAGTAAAATGCGGGAATACATTTAAGTTCTAGGTCGCCCACCAGTATAATGCGGGAATACATTTAAGTTCTAGGTCGCCCACCAGTATAATGCGGGAATACTTTTAAGTTCTAGGTCGTCCACCAGTATAATGCGGGAATACATTTAAGTTCTAGGTCGCCCACCAGTATAATGCGGGAATACATTTAAGTTCTAGGTCGCCCACCAGTATAATGCGGGAATACATTTAAGTTCTAGGTCGCCCACCAGTATAATGCGGGAATACATTTAAGTTCTAGGTCGCCCACCAGTATAATGTGGGAATACATTTAAGTTCTAGGTCGCCCACCAGTATAATGCGGGAATACTTTTAAGTTCTAGGTCGCCCACCAGTATAATGCGTGAATACATTTAAGTTCTAGGTCGCCCACCAGTATAATGCGGGAATACATTTAAGTTCTAGGTCGCCCACCAGTATAATGCGGGAATACATTTAAGTTCTAGGTCGCCCACCAGTATAATGCGGGAATACATTTCAGTTCTAGGTCGCCCACCAGTATAATGCGGGAATACATTTCAGTTCTAGGTCGCCCACCAGTATAATGCGGGAATACATTTAAGTTCTAGGTCGCCCACCAGTATAATGCGGGAATACATTTAAGTTCTAGGTCGCCCACCAGTATAATGCGGGAATACATTTAAGTTCTAGGTCGCCCACCAGTATAATGCGGGAATACATTTAAGTTCTAGGTCGCCCACCAGTATAATGCGGGAATACTTCTAAGTTCTAGGTCGCCCACCAGTATAATGCGGGAATACTTCTAAGTTCTAGGTCGCCCACCAGTATAATGCGGGAATACATTTAAGTTCTAGGTCGCCCACCAGTATAATGCGGGAATACATTTAAGTTCTAGGTCGCCCACCAGTATAATGCGGGAATACATTTAAGTTCTAGGTCGCCCACCAGTATAATGCGGGAATACTTCTAAGTTCTAGGTCGCCCACCAGTATAATGCGGGAATACATTTAAGTTCTAGGTCGCCCACCAGTATAATGCGAGAATACATTTAAGTTCTAGGTCGCCCACCAGTATAATGCGGGAATACATTTAAGTTCTAGGTCGCCCACCAGTATAATGCGGGAATACATTTAAGTTCTAGGTCGCCCACCAGTATAATGCGGGAATACATTTAAGTTCTAGGTCGCCCACCAGTATAATGCGAGAATACATTTAAGTTCTAGGTCGCCCACCAGTATAATGCGGGAATACATTTAAGTTCTAGGTCGCCCACCAGTATAATGCGGGAATACATTTAAGTTCTAGGTCGCCCACCAGTATAATGCGGGAATACATTTAAGTTCTAGGTCGCCCACCAGTATAATGCGTGAATACATTTAAGTTCTAGGTCGCCCACCAGTAAAATACGGGAATACATTTAAGTCCTAGGTCGCCCACCAGTAAAATGCGGGAATACTTTTAAGCTCTAGATTCTGGAATCAGTAACCCACCTGAAGGCGGAAGGTTACAACAGAGATCCCCAAGCAGTAAACAATAAAAATCCCAGCATCAAGAAGCAGAAGGCTGCAAAGGCAAACGCACGATTCAAAAGGAAGAAGGAACGCGTCTCAAAAGAAGCAGTTTGGGGAACGTTATAGCATGCCCAATATAACAATTTTGATGAAGAAAGTCATACCACTGAAAAAACCATTGAAAGGCTTAAAGAAGGGGGCCATGTCCCCAGCAGATCAAGCGCAGTGATGAAAACTGGCATTCAGAAAAGGCAAAGGACCAGTATCATCCCCCAAGTCCACAAAATAAAGGCATCAGAGGAAAGCGCTGGCCGACAAGAAAGCAAGGCAACAAGAACAAGTAGAGGATAGATGAGATCTCATGATCCATAGTCTAGCTTAGCTTCTTGTTTTTCCTTTCAGAACAATGTAACAAGGAGATCAGTGAGTGGTAGCATCCTACAGCAGCATGCAACAGCGCACAACAGCAGTGAGCACTACAGTCACACGGTAGTCCCAGCAACCAAAATTTCCCGAACTACATTGACCTGATTCCTGTTTAGCCCAGGATATGTAGGAAACCTCTGAAGCAAAGGTTCGGTCAAATATTTTTCAAAAAATGCTTCACACGGAGTACTCGGACGAGCAAAAATCTCCCGTTTTATCTTTGCGCGAAAACCCTGCGTGTCTTCGTGCAAAGAGGGGCAGCTGTAAGCACGTGATTTTTGCTTCACGGACAATCACTCCAAAAGAAAACAAAAATAGTGACCAGTGACCTCGCTGTGCAAATTTTCAATTTTTCATGACATGTACTGCTAGTCATTTGTGGTTCGGTCCATTTTGCATTTAATCTTATCGATCAAAATACAAAGTACGTCTGTCATGGTAATCAAACCGTAATTCGGTCGTTGAAAGAAAATTCAAAATATATATATATGCATCGTTCGTTCTAGGTTGTGATTTAACTTACTTAAATATTTTTGTGATAATTGTGTTAAAATGTTACATTGTTGTTTGTTTTAATTTCATTGTTTTTATTATTTCATTTTGGTTTTAAAATTAGAAAAAAAAACAAAAGAAAAGAGTGAATGAAAATCAGTTTGGGCCCAAGAAATGTAACAAAAATAGGCCCAAAACCGGCACACCAGTCCAGTCCAAGACTGACCTGCCCAAGTACGGACCCAAACGACGTCGTTTTAGGGACGGTTAATCTGAGCCATTCATCTCCATTGATCCGATGGCCCTTATTGGCCAACGTGACCTGACCCATTCCCATTTTTACCGACCCCCTACTTAACCAAACGGCACCGTATTGTTAAGCTTCCCCATCCTGACCATCAATTGTAATCAATCCAACGGCTAGGATTGAATCACCCTCCCCATATATAAACCTAACCTAACACCCCGCGCCCCCTATCCGAACCCCCTCCACTCATCGTCTTCACCAAACACTGAAACCCCCCCCCCCAAACCCTAGCAGCCGCCCTGATTTCCCTTTCACCAGAACCCGGCGGCATGAACGCCGATGACCACCTCCTGAACACCCTAGGACCCCCTCACTCTCCTGAACATGGATCTATTACCCCTAGCCTCGAATCACCTTCCTTCATCTCGAATCTTCATTTGAAGATTCGAGTCGAACCCGGACCTATACCAAACCTCACCATCTTCGTACCAGACACTCCCCTAACCTCCCTCGTGACCAAACCAGGCTTGGTTTGGTCCGAATCTACCCACAACTCCTAAAAAACCAGATCTGAAGACCCAAAACCTAGAACACGAATAGCCTTGGAATCCGGCCGGTCTTAACAGGGGTTTGAGGTCTAATAGACCTTAATCAAGGTGTTCTCGTGTGAGAACACCCTGATTAAAGTTTGTTCGGCCTCAAATGGTCGAAGCTAAGTCAGATTTGGGTCAGTTTGGTTTAAACTCTTTTAGTAAGTTTTCCCTTCTCTTTGTTTTAATTTTGATTGAGTTGTTAGCATGCTTTGTTGTGACTGTGTGTTATTGTCTGATAATTTTCTTAATTTCTTCCATCTCTGTCAAAGACCTTTTTATTTGGTCGATTGTTTTCTGTGTATGTTCTGAATATATTCTGTGATATACATGTTCGATTAGGATAGTCGTCGCATAAATAATTCATATAGGTTCCCAGTAATTGAACAAAAGTTGTCCGATGCCCTTTGGGTCCCTGTACGTATTGTTTATGTGAACGATTGATTATTACCTGTTGTATTTAGTATAGTCGACTCGATAAACATCGTCGATTGGTTTTCTATAACTAATTGATCAAATGAACTAATAATGTCACATGACAGATCGAACCATGTCACTAACTGAATGCCCGACACTGTTTGAAATGGGTTTGTTTGTATTGCAAAATGATTGAAAAGATTCAGCCCATGGGCAGTTCTGAATTTGAACTTTCAGAAGTTCAAAATGCATAGATGCTGCAATGGGTTTAGGGCAGTAATAATCAGGGTTTAACAGGGGTAGTCTGGGGTTTGAAAAGAACAGAAAAGCTTAGTTTAAATGAGCTGACAAGTAGGGTACTAAATTGGGATTAAACTAATGCCAATGGGGAACAAGACACAAGAGTATGTGGTTTAAAATGAATACTTAAATGAACCCATAACTCTTGAACAAAAGGAATAAGCCAAGCGTGGGGAACAAAGGGCTGGCATCAAAAAGATGCTTAGGCGTGGGATTTAATAGGTATGGGCAGTCTACAAATTGGCAGGATCCAGGCAGCTTGACTGCACTGTTTGTTTGGCTTATAAATAGGCCATTTCAGAACTTAAAAGGGGCTGGAAATTTTAGTCTTGAGGAGAGGTCTTGTGAGTTGAAGAAAACTGAAAAAAACAGAAGGAAATTTCCAGAAATACTGTAATTGAACACTGTCCAAAAACTGCACAAAGAAACCAAGTTGGTTATCCTAACTGGGATTGCTATTTGTTCCATTAAGAGAAGTATGTGTTCTTCTGCTGTGATTGTTACTACACTGAGCTTTCTGTGTACTGTTGGTTTGAGTTTTGACTATCGGAACTGTAGTGGTTATTTGTTGAGCTTTTGGGGTTATTGGGATCACTGGATTGCTATTACATTCAACATTCTGGGCTGTTGTTTCCTGCTCTGTTTTTCTGGGATTGTATGTCCATTGCTCGATCACTTGTTAAGCTTCTCCATTGTGGCTGTTTTGTTTGTTGTTGTGTTGTGTTGTTTACCTGCTACTGTGCTTGCTGTGTACCACTCAGCTGATCATCTTTCTTCTTCTTTTGCTCCTCTATACCAGGTACACAAATATACTACCACTGTAACTTGAAAGGTTTGAGCATGAATGTAAAAGAGAAGATCTGCAGATGCTTATATATGCATAGACTATTATGTTAGGCCTCATATAATGTATAATAGTTTACATTCTTGTTTTGGATACTGGAGATAGTCCTCATGCCTAATAAATGTCAATGTATGGTAGTTGAATGTTAGACTGTGTATATAGGTTGGTGATAAAAGTATGCCCAATGCATTAGGTTGTATCTTAGATTTAGCTTACTGGTGTAGTATAATTCTGTAATGTATGCCAAGCATTAAAATCGTACACTACTAGTTAAGTTCTTTCCCTCCTGATAAACTGCTTCATATAACTGGTAAACCATGTTTTAAGATAAAGAACACAGAGCTTGCAATCTCAACCTCACGAAGGTCGAACCCAGGTCGAAACAGACCAAGTAGGCCCGCATCGTACAAACAATGGCCCAGGTTCGGTCCATCACGCATGGGCTGGATTTGGGCCCTTAATGTTGCTCGGCTGACTGTGTACGTGGTCGTGCTTCTGATTTTGCACAAGCACTCGGAATTCTGTTATAGATAACCTGCAAGCATGTAATTAACTAGGACTATCTACTGTTTTCAATTAGTAGAGACAAGCGCGACAAGAAACGTAGTTACTATAGGATATCCCTTTAAAAACAAGGATGAGACGAGCCTCGACGAACAAAATGAACAAAAGTTGCGGGGCCCTCTATTGTATGTATATATCAAAGTATTTAGAATTCGGGACGTGCCGTTTAGCGAATTTCACGGCCCTCCCAAAATAATAACACGATAGTTTCTTTAGGTGCGTATTTAATAATCTATTTTCTTAAACTTGGGTGTGCATTTCATGCGACCCAAATCCAAATCCCAAAACGTCAAATAAAATATGTTCCGGATTGTGGGTGCATTTCATGTGACGCAGTCCAAAGACATGTTTTTTTAGCGATGTTCACATTCCTAAAAAATAATGATAATAAAGCGGTAAAAGATAAAATTTGCACATGGTTCATAATTGTATTTAAAATCAGATAAATAAGCCGAGTATAACAGTTGAGCGACCGTGCTAGAACCACGGAACTCGGGAATGCCTAACACCTTCTCCCGGGTTAACAGAATTCCTTGTCCGGATTTCTGGTACGCAGACTGTAATATGGAGTCATTCTTTTCCTCGGTTCGGGATTAAAATTGGTGACTTGGGACACCCTAAAACTCCCAAGTGGCGACTCTGAAATAAATAAACCAATCCCGTTTCGATTGTCCTTTAATTGGAAAAAACTCCCTTGTGCCCGCGCGGGTATGTAAAAGGAGGTGTGACAAGTGATATGAGATAAATGGATCCCTAATTTTAACTGTTAGGTGACCAAGGTTCATCATCCAATCATCATTCTCCAATGCTCTGTCTATCTTGCTAATTACCTTGTCTTCTCCCATTTGCCCATTTGTCCAGGTAAAGAACTCCCCTCTCCAAGGGATTTCAGACATCATTGTATCAGAACAAAAGTTTGCAAAATCTTGAATATCTACTTGTGTTATTGCAATATTTGACATTCTATCTTGAGTAGAGATAATAACATTAAAATCTCCCCATAATAGCCATGGTTGATTTATAGTTTGTAAAAGGTTTTTAAGTTTTTGCCACATCTCCTTTCACATCTCTAAGTTGTTATAACCATATACCACAATCATAGCACAACTGACATTAGAGCTACTAATGGTACAAGGAATAAATTGAGTATCTGTTTGTACCACATTCACTTGCCATATATTTCTGTCAACTAATGCCCATATTCTTCCATTAACCGCATGATCATAGTTATGTACTAAGTCCCAATTTTTTGCAATCTTGGGGAAAATAACAGAAGCCTTATGTTATTTAATTTGGGTCTCCACTAAACCTGCTAAGGAAATATGATTGTCTTTTAAGTATTTAGCCAACTCCTTCTGTTTATATCTTTAGTTTGCCCCTCTCACATTCCACATGATGAGTGTCATTTTGAAGGGATTGATATACCACCTCTATCTGGTGGCTGCTTATCCCCTTGACCTCCTGATAGTACTCCAAATGTATTTTGTGTGACAATTGAAAAATTCATACCTTCTACAAATTTTCTAGGAGTTGAAACACCGATTTTTCCTCTTGATACACTATTATCATGCCCTTTAGGCTGTTTTGTGCCCTGGGTAATTTCCAAGGATTTTCAAGCCAGTATGATAGGGACTACATTTTGCACTTTAGGAGCTATTGTATCAGCACATATAACCTTAGAAAGATCAGTTGGCTCAATTAGTTCTTGAGGCTTACTTATATTCTGTGTCACATTTCCTATGCTTCTCCATTCCTTTGATTGCTGGCGAAATTTGCCATTCACTTTCTGAATTTTTTGAGGTTTCCCTTGACCTTCCTCATTGCGTTTGCATACATGCCCAAGCTGAACAAAATTCAGGTTGCCATTCAAACGTCACCGCTTGATGGTACATCTTCCCAGATGGATCCTGTATTTTGACTTCAGTTAGTAATGGCTTTGTTATGTTCACTTCAATCAGCATCCTCGCAAACAAAATTCTCGATTGATTATCTGTACATTAATCAGCAAAAAGTGGCACTCCAATAGCACTTTCCAGTCTGCTCAACGAGTCTTTTCCCCAATACACCATAGGCAAGTTAGGGAAAGAGACCCATAAGCGAATCTCTTTGAGAAATGTTGTATCAAATTTTATGTCAGGAGACCATTTCTTCAGGATTATAGGTCTATTATTGATTTTATAGGGTCCTCCATACAGAATTTCCTTGAGGTCGTCTTCCTCTTTGAATTTGGCGATGAAATAGCCCTTGTCATGCCATAACAGTTCAGAGCATGGGGCTTTTGACCAATTCTAGTTGATGAATCTTTTCATATGATTATACCCTGAAATTTCGCCTATTACTGCAACAATCAGAGAGTGCTTCCACTTATCAACCTCTTTCGCGGTCTCCATGGGATCTAATTGAATAATCACATTACTATCCACAATCGTCGGTGGAATGTAAGATAGAGCAAGGCCGTTTGACGCCATCCGATTTTTAGCAAACAAATTAACCTACGCCAGAGCTACTGGATCTTTGTTAGCCATCGATTTCTGCGGATTTTCATCTACATGTGCATTTAGTTGTGGTTGCACCATAGTCGATACATTCGAAGATGAAACCCCACATTCACTCAATACTTTGTTCATTCCACTATCATTCTTAGGCAATCTACTGTCCAATTCTACTAGATGTGTCAGATAATTATCAGATTGAGAGAAATTACCATTGTCGTTCCTTCCATTTTGTTGATCCACCACTGGAGCTACCAATGGTGCAGCCGCCTGTGTTTTCTGAGAGACTAACTATGTTGTTGGAGATTTGGTTGTTGTTAGCGAACTTCCGAGAACTAGTATTAGTGTCTTCCTTGGCCGTCCTGGTCCATTACCTTTTGCCCTTCGCCATTGACAACCACCGTTCCTGCCAAACGTAACCGCCGCTTGGAGAAACCAGTCAGTGGGGAGAGAATTTTCTAGAGAGAGAATTTTCTAGAGAGAGAATTTTTTAAGAGTGTATCTTATGATTAATTATTCATGTATCTCAACGGCTCAATTGAACACTATGTTATCTTACGAGAGATTTTAGATTAAATCTTGCTATACTCAAACCAACCGACCCCTAAGTCTTAAAAATACGGTAGTAGAAGTTACACAAGTGACAACACTTGTGATACAGTAAACACTCCCCAAGGAACTCTAGTCACTGCACAATGGACTGATTAATTTGGAAAGATATAACTTCTACTTCTGGTAAAGTTTTTCTTGGAAAGAGAAACAATATTGCTGGCGTCTCCCTTTCCATGCAAAACCAATCATTATATTCATTACCATTACTAGAGCCTATATTGATTACACATCAATCTAATCCCCCAATTAATACCCCTTCCAAATTCCACCCATCAAATAACTGAACTTGAGACATTAATGAGGATTAAAGTTATTTGCGATAGTAGAAATTTCTAATTTTTGGAACTTTGCATAAAGAACAGAAATAGTAGCTAATTTGCATTCCATGTATCAACTAATAAATCATACTTCGGGAAATAGCTTGAAATAAGAATTCTCCACAAGAATTCTGTATTACGGTTTTTTTTTTACCAGCTAAGGGTCAATGGCATATAGTTCAAAACTCATCTGATAATAAATCTGTTTTTTTACTTTTCTCCACTTAAACACAAGACTCTTGTCTACAACACATTTACATGTTACATTCGTACCCCTAGACCAAAGCCCGAGGAGACCACGGGCAGTCAATTTCTGTTCCTTAATTTTCTGGTTTGGTTACAACGGGCAAGAATCCAAAAAGGCTACCTTAATCTAATTGCTAGTCATGTATGCAAGGATATTTTCAAAACTACAAAAGTAGAATACATCATACAGAAAGTAGTTGTTGTTTTAAGATTTAGCAACATGTACAAAATCCAAAAACATTGTATTCACTTGCTTCAGTGCCTGTTTCCTTGCCCATCACCAACAGCTTCTGTATCTTGTCAATGGCTTCTGAGGGTGTGATTCTTGGCATCCTTACCAGAATATATACCTACAATTTTTAAAAACAAAATATTGCCTTTAGTTATTATTTGAAATTTCAAGGAGTTGATTGTATAAAACCATTATAGCTAGGATCATAGAAGTCTAAGCTGGTAGATCTTTTATATGGAAAATTTTCATCATAAAGCAATTGTTAGGAAATTTGACACACAATAAAATATCAAAATATTATATGTATCTTTGAAATACCAAAGTACAATCGACACTATTTGAAACATTTAAGATTTTGTGTATATCTTTAAAAGTTAACATACTAACATTTTATAATCTCAGTAAAAAAAAAAAAAATTTGGTTCTATAACAACTTCTGTATTCTAATGAAGAATTAACTCAAATAGCCGCACATCCATATATGCATAATTTATGTATTATATGTGTATAGTTATATATAATAAATATATAATCTATGTATATGGCTAGAAAAAGTAAATAATGAAAAACAACAACATATATATACTCACAATGGAAATGCGTTATAGGTATTGTGCCATTGTTGATGAGTTCAAACTTATAAATATCTCCTACTTGAACACCATTTGCTCGTACGAACTCTCGCCATCCCCTTTTAATTCCAAAGTGATGTCCCATTTGCCCTAGCTGCACTGACCATGATCTCCGTTTTTCATTGACAAGAATCATCTCACAGTGTCTATTCATCAAGCCATTTGATTTCACAAAAGCCAATGGAAGATACTGCTCAAATTTTATCCCAATATATAGATCAATGCCGCGTTATCACATGAAAAAACCTACTATTCCATTAGATAAGGTTTTTATTGAAAGTTGTTCAAATCACTTACCAAAACATGATGTTTGATGGTGTAAGGTTTAATAGTAGATATAAAATGAGGGTTAGCATCAGCAGATGTTGAAGCAGGTACTTGTACTTTTGGAGAAGTCGCGTCCATGGTCTTAATTCTTTTAGCATCCAAATAGTTCTTCTTTACTTCAGGATGGAGGGATGGACTTCCTCTCAAATCTAGTTTTTTAATTGAAACAACAATGTCATAACTGAAACTGAAAAATGAATTTAAAACCAAAAATAGAACATTATGTTGAAGCTGAAAATATCTGTTATTGTTTATTTTGGATCAAGAGTTCTTCCAACATATTTATATTAGAACCAAACTATGAATTCATTTCATCTTAGTTAATTAGTCTAGATATTCAACTAGTGTCGCATTATGTAAATAATTAAACAGTAGAAAACAGGATGAAATTTAAGACAAAGGGATTGAAAGAGAAACTTGCCTTGAAATACAAATACAGGTGTTTCACCATTGGAAATTATCTCAAACATTACGCGATCTCCTTCCTTTAAGCACTTCTCAATGCAGAATTCACGCCATCCACGCCCAAAATAGGTGTTGTTGCTGCTTGTATACAGACTAAATGTCCATGACCTTCGCTCGTTCCTTATAATTATCATACATTTCCTGTTGTTGAGTCTGTTTTTCAGCGCGAATTGTCTTGGAACAGCCTGAAACAGTTTATAATTAATCCACTGCAAATAAACGTATGTATTTGTGTAAGGATCCAGAATATTAAAATATACTAATCACTAATCAGGATCATATAAAGCCCGATATTCCCAGAAAGGAATATAGTTGTGATGTCCCTTCATGGCCGGCCTTTTCAATATGGAGTCGAAGGTGAGGGTTTGTGAGGTAAGGAGTATGTATGTATGTTTTACACCTTCAAATTGTCAAAGAGATAATTGTTCTCATAAGCTATACATACAGGAAAAGAATTCATTTCTTTCCATTCTTTCTCTGTTTTTTTTTCAGCTTGTGAACTTACCACAAAATGTTTTGAAAGGCAATAAGGTCTGATTGTACAAATGAAGTGAGAGTGAGTGAGATGCTTGTCCTTTTCAGCAGCTTCTACATTGGGGAAAGCCTTGTCTGATGCCTTGATGTTGGCCTTTGGTTTTTCTGTTGCATTTGTTAATTACACATAAAATCACTTAAGAAAATAGAAGAAGAAACATTACAATCAGAAATGAAAAATGAAGTTAAGTTATATCAGACAACTAGAAGTGTTTGCTTTGAATATCCAGACCTTCATCTGAGATTCTTTTGGCATCAAAATTGTTCTTCTTTACTTCAGGATGGTGGGATGGATTTCCTCTCAAATCTAGTTTTTAGATTGAAACAACAATGTCATAACTTAAACTGAAAATGAATTTAAACCAAAAATATAACATTCAGTTGAAGCAGAAAAGATCTGTTATTGCTCATTCTGATGGCAAGGAGTGTCCTTTTCTAGATATTTGGACACATCATATTTCTTTTTTTTTGTTTTGGATCAAGAGATCTTCCAATATATATATATATATATATGTTAAACTAGTGTCGCATCATGTAAGTAATTAAACAGTAGAAAACAGGAGAAACTTGCCATGAAATTTAAATATAGGTGTTTCTCCATTGGAAACTATCTCAAACATTACGCGATCTCCTTCCTTTAAGCACTTGTCAGTGCAGAATTCATGCCATCCACGTCCAATGTAGGTATTTCCGTTTGTATGCAGACTACATGTCCATGACCTTAGCTCGTCCCTCATAATTATCGTGCATTTCCTGTTGTTGAGTCTGTTATCTAGTGCAAATTGTCTCGGAATGCGCTGAAATAGTTTATAACCAATTGCAAATAAACAGTCAATATGTATATATATATATACATATGTTGAATATATGTTTTACACCTCCAAATTGTCAAAGAGATAATTGTTCTCATAAGCTTATACATACAGGAAAAGAATTCATTTCTTTTCCTGATTTCTTTGTTTTCTTCTGTGTAACAATCATAGTATTAATGTAGTCGCGAACTTACCAGAAAATACTTTGTAAGGCAATAAGGTTTGATTGTACAAATGAGATGAGAGGGACTGAGATGCATGCCCTTATTAGCAGCTTCTGCATTGGGGAAAGCCTTGCCTGATGTCCTGATGTTAGCCTTTACTTTTTCTGTTGCATTTGTTAATTATACACAATATCACTTAAGAAAATAACGCCACAAAAATAAGCATCATTAGGTTTATGTATAACAAAATTTCCATTACAATTTGCATTATGAATCAAGAAAACAATTTCCATAATATATAACAGAAAGATAAAAAGAAAGTTGAGGAATGTATATCACAAATGAGCCCTAAAGAACTTCACCTTCCAAATCAAATTTCTTGGGAGTCTCCTCCTCTTCATCCTCGTCTTCTTGCATATACGCCGCGTATTCTCTCTCACAACAACTTGAACCAAATATGGAAACATTAAACTCCATATTACCTTCATGTCTAAATACCAACATATCTCCCAATTGCAAATCATGCTCTTCTGCAAACTCTGTCCAACCATCTTCCATTCGACGGCCGTTCACCTTCATCACCCACTTCTTACCACCCCTTCTCAGTATTGCATGTACATTATCATGTCCCTTCAGATACTTTAAGAAACCTACAGGAATTTTCTGCAATACAAAAATATGTATAATTAAAATAGCCATGTCACAAAGTATGATTCACATCTTTTTTTAGGACGGGACCGTAGACTATTACAAGGTCTCGCACATTCCCCTTCCTTCACCTTTATATCATAGATATAGCAGAGTAAAATATAGAAAGATGAAACAATTAAAAGTACATATAATAACTCACAAGGCCATTCTTGAAACCAGGCAGAATTGGTTTGAAAAAATGAGATTTCTTTGGAGGAACTTTTTTCATGGATGTCATTTAAGGAGATGTGGTTAATGTAGAATAACACTACATAGTTGCACAGGAAACTTGAAAATTACTACTTGAGAGAATAAAGAAGGCAGCTTTTCATGTAGGAAGTAGGAACCAAATACCATTGAATAAATTAAGCATTAATTGTCTGCACTCTGCACTTCAATCAGGATATTGACTAACCACAGGAAGCCTCGTTTGGTTTGAAGACAAGTTCTGCCGAAATTAGTATAGTATTGTTTATTGATTGTTTGATATGTTAGTAAATTTTGGGATTGTCAATTTTATTATTTTATGCTGAAATAATTTATCATAAGATTACTATTCCACCAGGTATAAGTTATTCCGATATTATTTTTAATCCTCGGATAACTTATTTTAGGATTAATTGCCAAACAAAAAATAAGACGGTAATTTTTATCCTAGAATTATTTTTACTTATTCATCATACTAAATGACCCCTTAAGGTCACTTCAAAAAGTGTTCAATACGTATATAGTTCAAAACATATATATGAGCCATTTCAAATTACATGATGGTATTTGATCGGCATGAATATATATATATATATATATATATATATATATATATATATATATATATATATATATATATATATATATATTTTAAATTTGTGATATAAAACAGGCCATAAATATTTATGAGCTTATAGATTATCGCATTAAAAATAAAACGAGAAATGAAATTAAATATTTTCTAAATATAAAAAAGTAATACGAAGTATTCATGTTGGACCACTCATATAAATTACGATGGAAGAAACATGCAATAGCTGTCTAATAGTATGTTTGACCAAGCTTTTAAAATCAGCTTAATTATTTTGAGAAGTGCTTTTCTTAAAAGTAATTAATTTGAAAAGTACTTTTGAGCACTAATTAGTGTTTGACCAAGCTTTTAAAAACTATTTTCAATGTATTTTACTCAAAAGTGTTTCTCAAAAAAGTGCTTTTGGAGAAAAACTACTTTTTCTTCTTCTGAAAAATTGCTTCCTTCTCCCCAAATTACATTTTTTCCTTCTAAAAGCTTGGCCAAACACCTCAATTTATATATAAAAAAAATATTTTTGGCCCAAAAAAAAAAACTTGACCAAACAGACTATAAATCACTCAAACAGTCAAACCTACGGTGAAATTTTTTACCATATGAGATATATTTAGTTCATTTGGAAGTATCATTATATTCATAGACGGGGCCAGAATTTGAAATTTATGGGATTAATATTCTAATTCTTTTAAGTTGTTAGGTTCTAAATTAATAATTTATGTATAATTTAATAATTTTATAAGACAAATATAGAGTTAGGATAAAAGTAATTACTGTGCTAAGTCGAACTCCGCCGCTGAGTATATGTACACTTTTATTTCAAGATTATTTATCGTGTATTATGTTTTTGACATAATGAGATGTACAAGTATCGTTATTAGTTCTTGTAAATTTACATTATACATAATTACTTAACACATTTTTGCAAGGTGGTAAACTTTCTACTTCTGGAATGTAATCCTTGGAAAGTGAAACAGCGTTGCTGGCCGTCTTCCCCTCCATGCAAAATTAATCATTACCGATCTACGCTACTAGAGCCTATATTTACACATAACTCTGATCCAAGCCTAGTAGTAACTCTTAACCGGGACATTTACATATATACCCACTTTTTGTGTCACATTTTAATTTATGTTCGCTTTGCAAAAACATTTATAAATATACCCGTTTTTTCGCATAACTTCAGCACACGGGGCTGAAGTAGCAAAGACAATCACGCAAAACTTTAGCATTCTACTAGTCGGACCTGAAGTTTAGCTCTAGAGCTGAAGTTTTTGTTTTGTAACTGGGAAAATTCAGCTCTAGAGCTGAAGTTTTTGTGTTGTAATTTTTGTGTTGTAACTGGGTAACTTCAGCTCTAGAGCTGAAGTTTTTGTCTTTGTAACTGGGGAATCCCACTATCAAGATGTTCTAGTTTTTGATAACTCACCCAACTTTAGTTTACCGTTATTAGATTTTATGTAACCCGATCCATCTTCAGTTCCATCTGCTGTGTACTCTGTTAACTTTCATGTTTTAAATATATCAAGAGCTACGTTTCATAGCAAAAAAAAAACACTCCAAAGAGAAAAGAAAAAGAAGAACAAACTCCACGTGCATGAGAAAGAATGAATTTGAAACTTACTGTTAAAGGCTGGGTTCCTTGTGCAGAAACATTCACGGTATCAAGTAAATTTCCAGCAATGGATGATGGAGTTGTGTTTCTAGACAATGAGGAAACTGGTTTTTAATGTTATAACTAGTAATAGTACCCGCGCGGATGCGCGAACACTAATCATGTCAAATATTTAAGTTATTTGAATTATATGTAAATAATCTTAAAATTACACTTTCTCAGTAAATATAGATAATCATTGGATATTAACTACATGAAAAAATTTAACAATTTCTTCTATTTTTCTTTTTTGATGTCATTCTTGCCGGTGTCATTGAATCCTAAAAATAGTCCGGAAGCAAAATAAACTTATATTTATGGCAAAACAATCAAATGTTGAGACAATGAATGACTCTTTGGATAAGACTTAACTCTTTTACTACTACTTGAACTCTTATTTGGTGTGTTGATATCTCTTAAAAAATATTTCTTTCTTAAAATTTCAGTTCCTAAAACATTATTTTTCAATAATAATTATTTTTATAATAATGTAGTTGAAAATATTATTCTTAATTCAAAACTCATTTTAGTTGGCTATCTAAAAATATAAAAAATTCTTTAGCTAGTGAATTTGTTATTTGTTTTACTCCATTTTAATATTTGACATTAACCATATTAAATATCTGAGTTATTTGAATTATATGTAAATAACCTTAACATTTAGACCTTCTAAATAATTATAGATAATCGTCAGATATTAATTAAGAAATACTACATGAAAAAAGACTAACATTTTCTCAATTCTCATACTGATAATTTTATTTTTGCACTATTCTCATAGGTGTCATTGGAACCTAAAAATAGCCACAAAGTGAAATAATAACTCATATTTATGGCAAAGCACAAAGGTTGACACGATATAAACGATTCTTTGATTACGACGTGACTCTTATACTATGACTTGAACTCTTAGTTGGTATGCTTTTATCTTTCAAAAAATATTTCTATTTTGAAATTTCAATTTTTAAAACGTTATATATATTATAATAATAGATATCTTTATAATGATGCAAGTGAAGATATTATCTTTAATTTAAAATTCACTTTAATCGACTATCTAAAAATTTAAATGATTCTTTGGCCGGATTTATTTCAGTATGACTCCACTTTAAGTTTATCGATATCTCTAGCCCCAAAATTTAAATTTTTAATATCCTATATATACAAAATTTTGTTCTTTGAATCATTAAATGTTAAATTAGTTGATTATTATTATAAAACATTGCATATATTGTCTTAAAATTGTCAATTAGTTTATCTTTCGACACCATACTTGGCTTAACCTCAATGCAAACTACTCAAATTGCATTCCAATTCAAATTCAAATATCATATGAGTTTGTTAGTAATAGTGATTTTTTAAAAATGACACATAATGTAAATTTTAAAAAAAATATTCGAAGATATCCTTATCTTATAATCTATGTATTTGAGTTGAAAAAAAATATTTGAAATCGATGAGATTAACTTTCCAATTTTTTATACTCAGCAAAGATGAAACATAAAAAGAAATTTGCTGTCATCTTTTATTTCTCATTTTTAGATCTTTCTAATATTTTTTTCAATATTTTTTCTTTTATCTTATTTTTATGTCATTATTTCTGTTGTTACAAAAAATTAATTTATTTCACTATAAAAGGATGATTTATAATAAAAATTGTCTACATATGAACTTTAATTATATTTTTAGTCTTTACTTGAAATTATTTCATATTTTTCTTTTGGCTTTATCTAATCAGCTAAATAGGTGCTTACCCAATAACTTAAATTAAAAAATTGAATGATGTGTAATTTATATATAATCCATATATAATATGTGTATAATTGTGTGCTATCGATATATTATCTATAAAAAGTAAACAATAAATATGGCCGAATATTTTGTAAATACTCCATAAGATTTCGTTTTTTGAGTTTATCCATGATATAACTTCTATCATAATAATTTTAAAACTCCCTACTAATGTTCAAAAATATCTTGTCTTGTTATTATCTTTGAATTAAAAAAAGTAATGAGATTTTTTGAAATAATTTGTTTACATTTAAAAAAAAATATTTCACGTCATACTATTTTTTTCTTTATATATACTCTTTGTTACACTTAAAAGTCGCTATAAAACTATCAATTAGAAATCAATTTATCTCTTGTTGAGTTTGAACAAAAAAAAACTTTCACATAATCTAATGATTCAAAACTAATACTCTTCAACGAAAAAAATATTATACCCTTGCAATATTGGCTTGACTACAGCTAAATGAAGGGGTTTCAGCTTATACCGTTCAATTCCTTGAATATGCTAAATTGAAATTAATGATAGCAATTGTATAGCCAAAGTTTTGTTATTTGTTTGATGTTCATTTATGCAAATTGACTCTTCAAAAAAATATTCTTCAAGAAGAAAAAAGAAACAATTTTTTTTTTAATATTGATTGATTTTGTGTTGTTTCTTCCTCCAGCATGTATGTTTACTTTATTATATATGTAAGTAAACTTTTATTTGGTTTTTTAAACTCTTTTTTGTTATTTAGATAAACATAGACGTGTACCCTATATATTATATTTATTTTAAAAGAATTTCATTTTATTCAAATCTAGCTACAGTGTTTCAAAGAACTATACTTATAGGATTTTAAATGTGAAAGAGTTTTATAGTTATAAGGTGTAGTTTTTTTTTTTTGCTAGAGGCAAAGTAGTATTTAAATAATTATAAAAAATAACAAAAGTTCCTGACATGATTGCATATGATCATTAACCGAATTAAATATGATAACATGATAAAAAAAAAGATAGATTTTATTTTTAATTTAAATTCGAATTTTAGAACTTTATTTATAAATTCAAAATTATCTTTTAATTCAAATTCTGTGTATATATATATATATATATATATATATATATATATATATATATATATATATATATATATATATATATATATATGTATATATATATATATATTTAACATAGTCAAATATAGAATAAAGTTACCATATATTATTGATATTTATTAGCTTGCCACTTGGCTTAATCATAATGTCAATTATATATGGTAACTTTCTTGCTTTAATATATATATATGTTTCACGTCATACTAATTTATCTTTATATATACTCTTTGTTACATTTAAAAGTCGTTATACAACTATCAATTAGAAATCAATTTATCTCTTGTTGAGTTTGTACAAAAAAACCTTTCACATAATCTAATGATTCAAAACTAATATTCTTCAACAACAAAAAAAAGATTATACCCTTGCAATATTGACTTGACTACAACTAAATGAAGGGGTTTCAGCTTATACCCTTCAATTCATTGAATGTGCTAAATTAAAATTAATGATATCAATTGTATAACCAAAGTTTTGTTATTTGTTTGACGTCCATTTATGCAAATTGACTCTTCAAACAAATATTCTTCAAGAAGAAAAAAGAAACAACTTTTTTTTTTAATATTGACTGATTTTGTGTTGTTTCTTTCTCCAGCATGTATGTTTACTTTATTATATATGTAAGTAAACTTTTATTTGGTTTTGTAATCTCTTTTTTGTTATTTAAATAAACATAGACGTGTACCATATATATTATATTTATTTTAAAAGAATTTTATTTTATTCAAATCTAGCTACAGTGTTTCAAAGAACTATACTTATAGGATTTTAAATGTGAAAGAGTTTTATAGCTATAAGGAGTAATTTTTTTGTTTTGCTATAGGCAAAGTAGTATTTAAATAATTATAAAAAATAACAAAAGTTCCTGACATGATTGCATATGATCATTAACCGAATTAAATATGATAACATGATAAAAAAAGATAAATTTTATTATTAATTTAAATTCGAATTTTAGACCTTTATCTATAAATTCAAAATTATCTTTTAATTTAAATTCCGTATATATATATATATATATATATATTATATTATATTTGTATTTAACTGAAATAGTCAAATATAGAATAAAGTTACCATATATTATTGATATTTATTAGCTTGCCACTTGGCTTAACCATAATGTCAATTATATATGGTAACTTTCTTACTTTAATATATATATATATATAATAATCCAAATGGAAGTCCTCAATATATTTGCTTTAGCTTCATTAATCAAAGAGAGCAATGTTGAAGTCATCGTGTCACACCCCAACCTTGGGAGGTGTGGCTGGCACCCGATGCCCGAAGGCCCGAGCGAACCAACCATGAGATATGATCCGAAATATAATAACCTGCAGGCAGAAGAGCCCAACACGACATATATATATATATATATATATAAACTAGGCCAACAAGGCTGTAACAACAGTATAACAGCTATCCAGAAGGCCGATAGGGCGATACGAAAAATATATATATACAATGACCGCTAGTCTGCAAGCCTCTAAGAGTGTAAGACAATCTCAACAGGGCGGGACAAAGCCCCCGACATGCCCAAAACCACACATATACATCTGTAATAGTACCTATGGACTCAAAGTCAACAACTCCGAAGAAGTGGAGTGCGAAACCCAACGCTGATCCTGGGGGTCCTACTGAGGAGGCACGCCACTCTGTCTATTCGAACCTGTGGGCATGAACACAACGCATAAAAATGCGTCAGTACGAAATATGTACTGAATATGTAGGGCGACAAGTGTAACATGAAAAATGTAATTAACAAGAGAAGAGACATAGAGATAATTTGTATTCTGAAACTAGCCTCGGTAAGAAACTAAAATTCAACATGGATATAAATGTATGCTCGTGACACCATCGTTCACTATCGCTACTTATAATATATCACATTATATAATAATAAATCCCTCTGTGGGGCTATAATATCCATAACATACCCGGCCATAATAAAGGCTCGGTAGAATCGTACCCGGCCACGTGAAGCTCGGTAATCCCAACTGATCAGTGGTTACACAATATGTGTCATACCCGGCCGTCTATAATGCGGCTCGGTAATGAAAGTAAATACATACATATACTAAATCATAAATTATATAGGTGCAATGCGAAACCAACCTTAAAAGACGTATTCTAAGAAGAGTCGAAGTGGCCTATCATCATTATTCCCCGACTATCATGGTTGTGGCTAAAAATATTTAATTTTCAACTACGAGCCAACAAGTACTAAGAACATGAGAGTTGTGTATTATGAGTACCTTTGAAGTAAACGTTACTTATTCATGATTTATATGAACGTCGAAAAGAGAACGAGTAAAAAGGCTCTAGTTCTTTTTAAGCAAGGAACAAGGAAATCCGAGAATTCATAGATATCCTCTAGAGTAAGCAATCTATGAGAAAAGATCAGGTCTAAGCATCTTTATAAGTTGAAGGTGAAATAACTCGAATCCGACGAGACAATTCGATAAACGTTTATTCGAATTCTAGTCATGCCAAAAGTATAGCGAAAGCCCTACATACCTTGTCGATGGAGTTATATACTGTTTCCAAGACCTCAAAAGCCTTAGGAATGATTTCCTACATAATACAAACCATTCAAAATCAAATTCAAGCTCATAGCTTAAATAATTCTTCATTTAGACATTTACGCGAACAACTTGTGGCCATGAATTTGTAGACTCTTTTGTAGATTAATTTTCCCCCAACACACCACCAAATTTTACTTTACTACATCTCCTCATTGACATGATTCCATACATGTCTTCACATATCCAAACAACACAATAAATCCATATAGAACAGCCCCAACAAAACAGTAGTAAGTAGTACATTCCAAGTATGAACATTTTAATAAGTAGTTCTTAGATGGGGAAAGTTTTATAATTTTATGAGCAAAAAGAAACATGTGGTTTACTAATTTATTAATCTGCACAAGTAAACAAACATAGTTAATGAACGTTTCATGTCTTCAAAGGATGAGTTGTAATAAGACTAATCCTATTATTGGGACTAGAAAACGGATAGATTCAGTTGATAATCTGACGCAGATTAGGTCCCATGTTGCAAGAAACTTTGTTCTTATGGTAGAAGTTTACAAAGATCAAAGAGGAAGTTAAATCATACCTTATGTGACCAGAATTACTCAAAATTCGAAATTACTTCAAGGCGGAGTCTTGCTATGAAAAGTGAAACACCGAAGAATTCACGATTCCGAAGCTACCATGGTGTTCTCCATCTTGAGGATGACTAAATAGTTGTTATGCTTGGCTAGATGGATGGGAGAAGTTTGAGAGGAAATCCCTAGGTTTTTGGTTCTGTTTTGGAGAGGATAAAATGTAGGGGTTCTGTTTTAAAAATTGACTTAAATAAAGAAATTTTGACTAAACCCGACTAGGCACACTGTTCCCGTAATAGTGTGCACCCCTGTACGAAAATATTAATATCTCTCTACTCCAAAGTCGTATTAGCGAACGGTTTATTGTGTTGGAAACTAGACTCATAGACCTTCGATTTTGTAGGTATAACACACCATAACTCCTAGTATATTGAGAGAAAAGGTCATCAACATTTTATCCAAATTCCACTGAAATTTAAACCCGTAACTTGCGCGCGATATTTTTCGAATTTTTATTCACAAATCAAATGACTTCCAATCTTAACGTATAACTATCGCATCATTTAAATATCTCATAGAAATTATCTTCCTATTGAATTATCTCATTTACAGCATGATAACGCCGAATACACAAGGTGTAACATTCTCCCCTCCTTAAGAACATTCGTCCTCGAATGTTAACGGTTAACCTAACTTCTGAATTTTTTTTTTTAAAAAAAAAAAATTTGCCAGAGTTTCCCCTATAAATATGAATATCCAAAACCTGTCATCAGCCCAAACATACATATCTAAGGCCACACAGGGCTACACATCATAATAATAACATCAACTTGGCCTCACCCGACCATTTACTTATACAATAATGATAATAAGAAGGTTAGCCATAACTTAATTACCTTAACTGTCACTGGTTGATATATGTGCAACACATGCCATGTTTGTCTCAGGCATATCACCTGAAGACTCAAATAAATGAGGGTATCTGGACTTCATGTCCTCCTCGGCCTCCCATGTCATTTCCTCTACATTATTGCTCCTCCAAAGTACTTTTACTGAGACTACCTCTTTAGTCCGTAGCTTACGGATTTGACGGTCAAGAATGGCAATAGGTATTTCTTCATATGACAAGTTCTCGGAAACTTCAATATCCTCGATAGGGCTGATGCAAGAAGGATCACCTAAGAATTTCCGAAGCATGAAAATGTGAAATACCGGATGGATTGCTTCTAATTCTGGTGGCAGGTCAAGTTTGTAGGCTACTCGCCCAATTCTCTGAACAATCTGATATGGCCCAACATATCTAGGGCTGAGTTTTCCTTTCTTACCAAATCTCATTACACCCTTCATAGGAGACACTTTCAAGAATACCCAGTCTCTTACAGCAAATTCCAAGTCTCGACGTCGGTTATCTGAATATGATTTCTGTCGACTTTGAGCTGTACGCAACCTTTCCTGGATCAACTTTACCTTTTCTACAGCTTGATGTACCAATTTAGGTCCTAGCAACTTTGTCTCGCCAACATCGAACCAGCCAATAGGAGATCTGCATTTCCTCCCATATAGTGCCTCATAAGGTGCCATCTGAATACCGGCGTGATAACTGTTATTGTAGGCAAACTCAATAAGCGGTAAATGATCTTCCCAACTTCCCTTGAAGTCTAAGACACAAGCTCGCAACATATCTTCGAGTGTCTGAATAGTGTGTTCGGCTTGTCCATCGGTCTGCGGACGAAATGTTGTACGAAGGTTAACAAGAGTACCCAAACCTTCTTGAAAAGACCTCCAAAAATTAGTTGTAAATTGGGCACCTCTGTCAGATATAATAGAAAACGGAACTCCATGTAGCCGAACTATTTCCTGGATATATAGGCTCGCATAGTCTTCAGCTGAATAGGTGGTCCTAACTGGGAGAAAGTGAGCTGATTTCGTCAGCCTATCCATAATGACCCAAATAGAATTGAACTTACGGCGAGAATTGGGCAATCCTGTAATGAAATCCATATTAATCGATTCCCATTTCCAAGCTGGAATCTCAATATTTTGAAGTAGCCCTCCAGGTTTCTGGTGTTCAGCTTTAACCTGCTGGCAGTTGGGACACTGAGCCACAAATGTGGCTATATCTTTCTTCATGTCGTTCCACCAGTATAGCTGACGAAGATCATGATACATTTTGGTTGAACCAGGATGAACTGAGTACCGAGACTGGTGCATCTCTGTCATAATTTGCTTACGAAGCTCCCTAACATTAGGTACACACCATCGGCCTTTATATTTTAGAATTCCATCATCTGATTGCTCGAACAACTGCTTCTTCTGAAAAGGGATACTCTCTTTAATTTTGATTAACTCTGGATCCTCAAATTGACGCATTTCTACCTCAGCTACCAGTGATGACCCCGCAATATTTTGGACTACTACACCCTGGTCACCTATATCATGCAGTCGTACACTCACGTTAGCCAATTGATATATATCTTTATTCATTTCTAATTTCCCAGCTTCTACATGCTTCAAGTTGCCCATGGATTTGCGACTCAATGCATCAGCTACCACATTCGCTTTGCCCGGATGGTACAAAATATCCACATCATAGTCCTTCAGCAATTCAAGCCATCTTCTTTGTTTCAAGTTCAAGTCTTTCTGCTTAAATATATATTGTAAACTTTTGTGATCTGTATAGATATCCACATGAACACCATAAAGATAATGACGCCATATTTTCAAGGCAAATATAACGGCTGCTAACTCAATATCGTGAGTCGGATAATTGTATTCGTGCTTCCGCAACTGCCTCGAAGCATATGCAATAACTTTTCCATGTTGCATTAGAACACATCCCAATCCAACCCTGGATGCATCACAATATACCACAAAACCTTCAGATCCTTCCGGAAGTGCTAGAACAGGTGTTGATGTTAAGCGTTTCTTCAACTCATGAAAGCTCCTTTCACATGCATCAGACCATTGGAACTTAACGGCTTTGTGTGTCAATTTTGTCATGTGAGCAGCAATAGAAGAGACGTTCTCAACAAATCTCCGATAATAACCAGCTAAGCCCAAGAAACTACGAACTTCCGTAGGAGTTGTAGGTCTAGGCCAGTTTTGTACTGCTTCAATTTTCTGACCATCTACCTTAATACCTTTATCGGAAACGATATGCCCAAGGAAATCCACTGAATTCAACCAAAATTCACATTTGGAGAATTTAGCATATAATTTCTGATTTTTCAAAGTCTGTAACACCACAAGCAAATGATCCTCATGTTCTGCTTCTGATTGAGAATATACCAGAATATCATCAATGAAAACAATTACAAATATATTTAGAAATGGCTTGAAAACCCGATTCATTAAATCCATAAAAGTTGTTGGCGCATTAGTAAGACAGAAAGACATCACAAGAAATTCATAATGGCCATATCTAGTCCGGAAAGCCATTTTCGGAATATCTCTCTCCTTAACTCGCAATTGGTGATAGCCGGATCAAAGGTCAATCTTTGAGAAATATTTGGCACCTTGCAACTGATCAAACAAATCATCAATTCTGGGTAAAGGGTACTTGTTCTTGATAGTCACTTTGTTGAGCTGGCGATATTCAATACACATTCTTAACGAACCATCCTTCTTACAAACAAACAACACTGGTGCACCCCAGGGAGATGTGTTGGGCCTGATAAAGCCCTTATTCAAAAGATCCTTCAACTGGGCTTTCAATTCTTTTAACTCGGCAGGAGCCATTCTGTATGGAGGAATAGATATTGGTTGAGTATCTGGAAGCATATCAATAGCAAAGTCGATTTCTTTTTCTGGAGGAAGACCAGGAAGTTCATCAGGAAATTCATTCACGACGGGAACCGATTGAAGGGTTGGAGATTTCACCTCCATATCATGCACTCGTACCAAATGATAGATGTACCCTTTCAAAATCATCCTTCGAGCTTTAAGGTAAGAAATAAACTTTCCCTTAGGTGTTGCAGCATCACATTTCCATTCAATAATAGGCTCACTTGGAAAATTAAAACGAACAATCTTTGTCCAGCAATCTACATTGGCATAACAAGAAGCCAACCAATCCATACCCATAATGATATCAAAATCAACCATTTCTAGCTCATGCAAATCAGCTAACGTATGGCGGTCATGAATCTTCACGTCACAACTTCGATATACCCGTCTAACTACAACAGACTCACCCATTGGCGTAGATACCTCAAAGGACTTTTGCAACAATTCAGGCTCTCTGTCCCATTTACTAGCAACGAAGGGGGAGATATACGACAATGTAGAACCAGGATCTATCAAGGCATACATATCGATAGAAAAGACGGATAGTATACCTGTAACCACGTCCGGAGATGACTCTAAATCCTGACGACTCGATAAAGCATATATGCGATTCTGCTGACCTCCTGAACCAGAAGCTCCAAATCTTCCCCTACCCCTGCCAGCTGATGTCTGCATACTCTATCTAGGAGGACGTATCGAAGAAGAAGAAGCCTCTGCAGATGCCATCGGCTGAGCCATACCCCCTCCACCTGTCATCGGACAATGTCTCATAATATGACCTGGCTGTCCACATGTATAACATGCATCAGAACCCTGGCGACATGGTCCAAAATGATTTCAGCCACATCGATCACATCTAGGAAACTGAGGCCTCATCTGACTGAACTCGCCTCTAAACTGTGGACCTGGGGTCCGTGAACTCTGACCTGGACCAGAATAAGTGGTCCGATCCTGGCGCTGTCCCTGAAACTGTGGCGGTGCACTGGCTGCCGGATAAGACTGACGCCGGGGAAACTATGGCCTAAATCCACCTCAAAACTCTCCTATGTTACCTGCGAACCGCGCCCTCTTCTGCTGCCCTCTATCATGCTCTCGATTGGCTCGTTGTTTCCTCTTGCGATCTTCTAGACCCTGTGCATATGCTTGAATACGGGCAATATCCATTCCTTGGTTTAGAGAAGCTGTAGTGCACTCATTTATCAAGTGTGCCCCCAAACCACTAACAAACTGGTGTACCCGATCACTCATATCAGCAACAATCGTATGAGCATACCTAGCCAAAGAGTTGAACTGCATGCTATATTCTTGAACGCTCATATTACCCTGTTCTAAGTGTAAGAACCTATCTCGTAGGGCTCTTCGAAGCTCGATTGGCAAATATTGCTGTAAAAATGCCTCAGAGAACTCCTTCCATGTCACTGGTGGCACATTAGGCCCCCGAGTTTGCTTCCAAGTCTCATACCATGTCACAACAACATCACGTAGTCTATAAGAAGTAAACTCCACTGACTCAACATTCGTGGCATGTATAATTTGTAAGGTCCGTTGCATAAGATCCAGAAAATCATGTGGGTCAGCATTAGGATCAACCCCTGTAAATACTGGAGGATCCAAGTTGATAAAGTCTCGAACTCTTACACTCACAAACCTATCAGCAATACCGAAGGTCTGGTGTTGGGCCTGGGAGGCCACTATTCGAGCAGCAATTGTACAGCACTTTGCATGTCTAGGTCCTGATCAGGAACAACTGGGAGAGGGACTGGAGGTATGTTAGCTCCTCTACGCCCTTCCGGGGGTGGTGAGGGTACTGCCCCGGAAGCCTGAGAATCAGCCTCATTCTGTGGCTTATGTTGATCTACATTAGCAGGTGGCACCTGACTTGTGCCCTCTCCCGCCTCCTCATCCAACCTCTGAATAAATTTCATAGCCACTTGTCGTCTCCTAGTGTTAGGCATCACTGAGAAGGTAAACAAAAAGAGAATTAGGAATGAACACTTATGATTAGGCTCTATTGCACGATCTAGATCAAGAAGAAAGTAATAATCCTAAATGCCCAATAGCCTCATGTTTATAAGTGTGGTGCACAACACACCATAAACAAAACTCTACTAGACAAGACTTGTAGACTCCCTAGGACTGACCTGCTCTGATACCAAGTTTGTCACACCCCAACCTTGGGAGGTGTGGCTGGCACCCGATGCCCGAAGGCCCGAGCGAACCAACCATGAGATATGATCCGAAATATAATAACCTGCAGGCAGAAGAGCCCAACACGACATATATATATAAACTAGGCTAACAAGGCTGTAACAACAGTATATATATATATATATATATATATATAAACTAGGCCAACAAGGCTGTAACAACAGTATAACAGCTATCCAGAAGGCCGATAGGGCGATACGAAAAATATATATATATACAATGACCGCTAGTCTGCAAGCCTCTAAGAGTGTAAGACAATCTCAACAGGGCGGGACAAAGCCCCCGACATGCCCAAAACCACACATATACATCTGTAATAGTACCTATGGACTCAAAGTCAGCAACTCCGAAGAAGTGGAGTGCGAAACCCAACGCTGATCCTGGGGGTCCTACTGAGGAGGCACGCCACTCTGTCTATTCGAACCTGTGGGCATGAACACAGCGCATAAAAATGCGTCAGTACGAAATATGTACTGAATATGTAGGGCGACAAGTGTAACATGAAAAATGTAATTAACAAGAGAAGAGACATAGAGATAATTTGAATTCTGAAACTAGCCTCGGTAGGAAACTAAAATTCAACATGGATATAAATGTATGCTCGTGACACCGTCGTTCACTATCGCTACTTATAATATATCACATTATATAATAATAAATCCCTCTGTGGGGCTATAATATCCATAACATACCCGGCCATAATAAAGGCTCGGTAGAATCGTACCCGGCCACGTGAAGCTCGGTAATCCCAACTGATCAGTGGTTACACAATATGTGTCATACCCGGCCATCTATAATGCGGCTCGGTAATGAAAGTAAATACATACATATACTAAATCATAAATTATATAGGTGCAATGCGAAACCAACCTTAAAAGACGTATTCTAAGAAGAGTCGAAGTGGCCTATCATCATTATTCCCCGACTATCATGGTTGTGGCTAAAAATATTTAATTTTCAACTACGAGCCAACAAGTACTAAGAACATGAGAGTTGTGTATTATGAGTACCTTTGAAGTAAATGTTACTTATTCATGATTTATATGAACGTCGAAAGGAGAACGAGTAAAAAGGCTCTAGTTCTTTTTAAGCAAGGAACAAGGAAATCCGAGAATTCATAGATATCCTCTAGAGTAAGCAATCTATGAGAAAAGATCAGGTCTAAGCATCTTTATAAGTTGAAGGTGAAATAACTCGAATCCGACGAGACAATTCGATAAACGTTTATTCGAATTTTAGTCATGCCGGAAAGTATAGCGAAAGCCCTACATACCTTGTCGATGGAGTTATATATTGTTTCCAAGACCTCAAAAGCCTTAGGAATGATTTCCTACATAATACAAACCATTCAAAATCAAATTCAAGCTCATAGCTTAAATAATTCTTCATTTAGACATTTACGCGAACAACTTGTGGCCATGAATTTGTAGACTCTTTTGTAGATTAATTTTCCCCCAACACACCACCAAATTTTACTTTACTACATCTCCTCATTGACATGATTCCATACATGTCTTCACATATCCAAACAACACAATAAATCCATATAGAACAGCCCCAACAAAACAGTAGTAAGTAGTACATTCCAAGTATGAACATTTTAATAAGTAGTTCTTAGATGGGGAAAGTTTTATAATTTTATGAGCAAAAAGAAACATGTGGTTTACTAATTTATTAATCTGCACAAGTAAACAAACATAGTTAATGAACGTTTCATGTCTTCAAAGGATGAGTTGTAATAAGACTAATCCTATTATTGGGACTAGAAAACGGATGGATTCAGTTGATAATCTGACGCAGATTAGGTCCCATGTTGCAAGAAACTTTGTTCTTATGGTAGAAGTTTACAAAGATCAAAGAGGAAGTTAAATCATACCTTATGTGACCAGAATTACTCAAAAATAGAAATTACTTCAAGGCGGAGTCTTGCTATGAAAAGTGAAACATCGAAGAATTCACGATTCCGAAGCTACCATGGTGTTCTCCATCTTGAGGATGACTAAATTGTTGTTATGCTTGGCTAGATGGATGGGAGAAGTTTGAGAGGAAATCCCTAGGTTTTTGGTTTTGTTTTGGAGAGGATAAAATGCAGGGGTTCTGTTTTAAATATTGACTTAAATAAAGAAAGTTTGACTAAACCCGACTAGGCACACTGTTCCCGTAACAGTGTGCACCCCTGTACGAAAATATTAATATCTCTCTACTCCGAAGTCGTATTAGCGAACGGTTTATTGCGTTGGAAACTAGACTCATAGACCTTCGATTCGGTAGGTAGAACACACCATAACTCCCAGTATATTGAGAGAAAAGATCATCAACATTTTATCCAAATTCCACTGAAATTTAAACCCGTAACTTGCGCGCGTTATTTGTCGAATTTTTAATCACAACTCAAATGACTTCCAATATTAACGTATAACTATCGCATCATTTAAATAATTCATAGAAATTATATTCCTATTGAATTATCCCATTTACAGCATGATAACGCCGAATACACAAGGTGTAACATCATCATTGTAGAAGAAGAAAAAAGAAAATGAAGGAGGAGAAGGGGGAGGAGAAAGGGAGCCGAAGTTGTTTAAAAAGTGGGTACAAGTTACAAGTTTTTAAAAAAATGGGTATAGGTTAAATGAGGACGAACAAATAAGGCGCCTGGTGCAATTTTTACCTCTTAACCCTTTTTGTGAGCCTATATTTAACCTCTCAAAGCATTTAAGAGCCATAAAATAAAGCATTGACAGTGCAACTCAATCATATTAGCCATAAAAATAAATAGTCATCTTAATTACTCAAATATACTACTAGGAGAAAATATTTATAGAATGGAATATTAGTGCGTCTAGAAATCAGTATTGTACACTTCTATTGCAACTTTGCAAGATATTTTTTGTCATATATTAAAATTTTGATCGGATACATTGGGGTGTTTAATTTGAGGCGGATACATAATTTTGATTGGATGGATGAGAGGTCCAACCTTTAAAATTTTACCATTATATCTATTGTATTCGTTGAAATTCTTCGTTTAGAATTCAATATTTTGGGACAATTTACTTGAGCTAGGAAATAATTAAAATGGGACGAAGGGAGTACTAATCACTCAAATAAATTTATGCTCAGTGTTAAAATTATTGATCACAGTAGAAAGCACGTTGCTGAGGGAAAGAAACTTAAAAGTCAGGCCGATGATCAAAACTATTTATAGTAATTTCAAGGGTCTATAATTACAATAGGCAAGAACCCAAAAGGCTAGCTTAATCTAATTGCTAATCATACACGAAAGGATATTTTCAAAACATAGAGAACAGATCATACAAAAAGTAGGGTTTCTTAGATTTAGCAACATGTACTATATGCAAAAACATTACATTTTGTCCGTCTTCATTATTGTCAATGGCTTCTGTGATTCTTGGCGCCCTTTCCACAATATTTACCTACATTTTATTTCCAAAACAAACATACCCTCAATTATTAATCGAAATTTCGGGACTTAATTGTATAAAATAACCATTATAAAATAATAGAAGTCTAAGCTGGTAGATCTTTTATATGGGAAGTTTCAAAAATAAATCAATTGTTAGGAAATTTGACACATAATTTATAAATACCAAAACGTTATGGACACAAAATTAAACAGATTTTTTGTGTCTTTTTAGCACGGTAAATGTTGCCTCCGTATGACCTATAGATCACGAGTTCAAACTGTGGAAGCAACCACTAATGCGTGCATAAGGTTAGACGGTCTACATTACACCCTTTGGGTTACGGCCTTCCCAGGACCCTCCATGAACACGGGATGCCTTGTGCACCGAGCTTTTTTTTTCTTTTCGGGTCCCTATAGCCAGAGATAAATAAGAAAATGACTGCAAGTCCCACAATGTTTCATGGGAAAATAAATCTAGTCCTTTCACAATCTAAATACTCAGATATCAACAAAAGTTTTTAACATGTAGGGAACAGAAATTAGGAGAGGTGGAGAGAATTTGTGAGTTTCTTTTATCTTTTTTCAGTCAAAGTTCAATGAACTTTCATATCAGATATAGAAGTTAACATAAAATTACATCCCAAACTCCCTTCAGTGTCAGCTAACATGGACAAGTAAATTTTGATCAAGTCAAAAATTAACCAACAACAAGATTTCGTGTAGCTTATAAAGTTACATACAAAAAGGGCAGCCGGTTGCACTAATAAGCTCTCGCTATGCGCGGAGTCTGGGGAAGAGGACGGACCACAAGGGTCTATTGGGCCAGACTACAAGGGAAGTTACATACATTTTCAAAATTCTCAGTGAAGATTCTTGGTTCAAAAACCTCTACAATATTCTAATAGATAAAGAAGAAAAACAACATATACTAACACAGGATGGTCATGAAACAAAGGGAACATAAAATTTATCTGGAATTCCTTCTATCTTTTTTCACTCAAAGTTGAATGAACTTTCATATCAGATATAGGCGAGTTACATAAAATTACATCCTGAACTCCCTTCGATTAATTACTCTCTCACCAGTCAATGTCAGCTAACACGGATAAGTAAATTTTGATCAAGTCAAAAGATAATTAACCAACAACAAGATTTTGTGTAGCTCATACATTTTCAAAATTCTCAGTGAAAAAATTCTTGGTTCCAAAACATCTCCAGTATTCTCATAGACAAAAGAAGAAAAACAACATATACTAACATAGGATGGTCATGAAGAAATACTCATAATGGACATAGGCTATAGGTATTTTGCCGTTGTTGACAAGTTCAAACTTATAAGTATCTCCTAGTTGATATTAAAACACTAGGTTTTTCTGCTGCAGGGATTACTATTTTTGGAATGTGAAAGAAACACGGCGATATATATTCACATGAAAAGTGAGTGCAGAAAGAACACTTGACACACTTTTCGTTCTATATATGTTTCTGAAGTTTAACACTGTCAGTGCACTATTTCAATTGACCATTACAATCTTTTTAATGAAATAATGCATGAAACATCCTAGCATTGGGCGTTTATGCTAGTTTAGTATTTCTCAGAGAACTCACTTAAAAAGAAAAACGATTTTCATACTAGATGAGAAAACTTGCCTTGATTCTTCCTCATCAGAGTCTTTCCCACTAGTAACAACCTGAAATTTCCATATTGGTGTCTCTCCATTAGTAACAACCTCAAACATAATACGATCTCCCTCCTTTAAGCAATTATCAGCAATGAATTTACGTAATCCATCTCCAATATAGACTTGAGTTTTGCAAACACTTAGCCTTAAAGTCCACGATCTTTGCCTTTCATCTCTTATGATGAGAATGCACTTCTTGTTGGGCTTGAGACCATTTGCACATGCGAAATGTTTAGGAACGTTCTGACATGCGGTATAATCATTTACACACACAGTTAGTATTCTTCATATTTTCAGTTAACTAAGATAAAAGTAAGAACAATGGGGCACATGCTTCCTTTGGACTGATGATTCTTGAAAAGTTAGGGTGAAATTAATGAGGTTTGAGACTTACCAAGAAACCATATGTAAGGCAATATGGTCTAATAGTGCATACAAATTTAGAATGGCCAAAAGGCTCGTGAGCAGCAGCTTTTGCATCGGCAGAAGCCTTGTTTGGCGACTTGATGCTGGGGCTCGGCTTTTCTGTTACATCATGAATACATTAAGTTTCTTGAATGATTTAAACTATGTGGCATAGACAGTGAAAAGTCATATAGTCGGTCCCCATTTACTAGGAATCGATCCGTAGTTGTTTGACAAATTACACATCCAACCCACCTTTGTTCTTCATGAAGTTAATATGACAAATTACACTTCAGAAAAAGGAATAGAAGTTGAATATGAGAGTTAGCATTAGAATCAGAGAAATGAACAGAAAAAGACAAAGATACAGCAACAAGCTAAGGATATGCTCTTGAAATTCAGACCTTCAGAGGAAACTCTTTTAGCGTGCAAATTAGCCTTTTTTCCTTCCGGCTGGAGAGATGCATTTCCCCTCAAATCTAGTTTTGAAAAGAAACAACAGTATCAGAACAGAAGATGAAGATGATTTAAAACCACAATAACATTATCTCGGGAGCTTTCTATCTTTCCTACTATATGCAGATCTTTTGCATATTAAAGCTACTTTTCGAGCCATTACGTTGATTAATCATCTATTTGCAGGTTCTTTGCATTATGTGATACTGGTTTTGCTAAATTGCAAATGATTATTATATGCGGAAAAAGTCATATATTCCTCAATTTGGTTAATCAACTATATTGCAAGCCTCGATTCCATATTGTTGCATCGAGATATCTTTTCCCGAAGTTCTTTTTTGTACAAGTACTAAAAGGGTAGTCCGGTGCACTAAGCTCCCGCTATGCGCGGAGTCCGGGAAAGGGCCGGACCACAAGGGCCTATCGTACGCAGCCTTACTCTGTATTTCTGCAAGAGGTTGTTTCCACGGCTCGAACTCGTGACCTCTTGGTCACATGGCAACAACTTTTTGTACAAGTACTATTTGTATATATCTCTTCCTCTCGAGCCGAGGGTCTTTCGAAAACAGCATCTCTACCTCCCAGGGTAGGGGTAAGGTCTGCGTACAACATTCCTTAGCACAATATTTTCATCATGTAATACCAGTAGAGCATCGGATCTTTGGGAAACCTCAAACATGTCCTTATTAGCTCTGCTCTACTATCACACATCCAACAGAAGTTTTCTATTTACCATTAGACATTTAGTCTTGGCATTAGAAATGAAAAGGAAAAAAATGTGTTAGATACAACAAGGATTTCTTGAAGTCCAGACCTTGAGTGGAAACTCTTTCAGTATCCAAATTAGTCTTCTTTCCTTCGGGCTGGAGTGACACTTCTCCTCTCAAATCTAGTTTTTAAATCGACAGAAATAATCAACAATGTTAAATCGAAAGAGAAGATGAATCGAAAACCAATAAAGTAGAAAAGAACTGGTATTGTCACAATACAGAAAGAAAATAAATTGAGGGGAAAAGGAGAGATTAGTATCTCGGAACAGCTAATTCAACTCTCAGAAACATATATATAGCTCTTTTTTTAGGAGGATGACATATCTCACGGTATACTACTCAGTAAAGTGCTTGAATAAGCGAAATAAAAAACTGGAGAAACAACTTTTTGAAGAGCTACTATAAGTAGCTCGAAAAGGCCTTCGACGAACTCAAGAGGATTTCACAGTGATTGTTACTCTCAAGAAATGGGAAAAGCTTTACTTTCAAAGATGCTTAAAAAATTACTAGATTCAAGACACTTTTAAATAAAAACCTACCAAAGACGAGCTCGACATGTTAATGTCAGTTGATGGAATTGGGCATTTGAAGGACTTCATAAAAACTTGAGAAAACATAAAAGATACACTACTAACAAATGGACAAACATGGTGTGGTCTGTTTAAGGAAGACATTGTTTTTCACTAACAAAACTCATGTCTAGCTAGTATTTTGAAACCAGTAAAGAAGAAAATAGTAGAGAAGCTATTATTTTCTACCAAGATTGGAGGTGTTCAATTAAGATTGGAGACGAAAATAGTTGAGAAGCTGTACACTTAGCTGGATGCAAGGTAATTGCAGATCTCAAAAAGAGGTTTCCCTAAAGATAAGCATACCAGATAGCTAGAAGCTATATATGTATGATTAAATTTTGCGTGAAATATAAATTAGGAGATGAGTGTATACATGGAGAGTATATGAGTACTAGTTTTTAGTTTCAGATATATGTATCATATACTCTATGAATGTGGTGATATATATTACAGTTCAATTGATTGTGCATGATATATATCGATAAGAAATGGACTTTAAGCCTAACTCTAGCTCATGGGGTGAGAATTGCCCAAGATCATATAAAGAGTCTCAATGCTTATCCCACAAATGATGTGGGACTAATAACACTCCCGTATGCCCATGCCTGCCAACCATAGTGTACTAGAGCATGAACAACATAATATGAGGGCCCAACATCAGATTAAACAAGAATAGGGATGGGCATGGCAGTGATACCATGATAAGAAATGGTCATCGAGCTTAACTCAATTTCAAAAGTTAACTCATGAGTTAAGGATGCCTAAGACCGTATGGAGATGCATAGATACCAGTACTATGTAGAGTTCGCACACATTTGCGATAGCATGAAAGCAATATCAGGTGACTGAGGATGGCCAGCGTCCAATCCAGTCTAGTTTTACGGTATTAGATTATTATTGATGGCTTGATAATCCATCCAGTTCACATAAAACAGTATCAAATTCAGATATTTATGATGGAACAGGTGTCCATCTACTATAGCATACAACTTATAAATCAGTTACAAAGAAACTATGGCATAGCAACAGTTACAGACAGAAGCTTTAATAACTAGACAGGATCCTTATAAATAAACAGAATGTCATTTCATTGTAATCTTGATTTATAAGAAGCAGATAAATAGTGGAAAAGCGGATGAAATATAAGAAAAGGGCTAGGATGTGAAACTTACCGCAAAATTTCAATATAGGTTTCTCTCCCTTGGAAAATATCTCAAACATTATCTGATCTCCTTCCTTTAAGAAATTAGCTGCGCAAAATTTATGCCATTCACCTCCAATGAAAGTGCTGCCTCCACAGGAATACAGCCTAAATTCCCATGACCTTTGCTCATCTCTTATCGCTATTGTACATTTCCTGTTGCTGAGGCCGTTTTCGCATGCAAACAGTTTCGGAACATGCTGAAACAGTTTATAACCAGTTGCACGTACATAGGAGTAGTTCATATGGGAAATGAGTAGTTCATAACAAAATGAGTTCATCTTTTTTTCCTTTTTTCAAGTGTTACAATTGAAGTAGAATATAGATTTGCACTTACCATCAAATGCTTTGAAATCCAATGGGGTTTGACAGTAGTAATTAAATGAGGGCGACCCAGAGGCATGTCCTTAGTTGCTTCTACATCCGGGAAAACCTCGTGTGATGACGTGATGTTGGAATTTAGTTTTTCTGTAGCATTTGTTAGTTACAAAAAATGTCATGTCAAAGATTTGAAAAAAGTACATCACGAACAAAAGAACATATCAATAGTTCAACCTAATAGAACCTGTCTCAACAGCTAACTTTCCTACTAAATGTACATTTTTTGTACAGTACAACTTCCATTTAAGTCTACAAATTTGATTAATCTACTAATTTCAAATTCTCTTGTACTATCTGGTTAGGTCTTACCTAAAATTAATTCAGACTACTTACCAAAACAGGGCTACTGATGGAATAAGGTTAACTATAGTAGAAAAGATAGGAGGGTTAGCATTAGGATATGTTAAGGTTTAACTATTAAGGTCTTAATTTTATGACCTGTTATTCAAAAAAGAATGAATAATTAGGAAAGACAAAGATACAGAAACAAGATTTGCTCTTGAAATTCAGACCTTGAGTGGAAACTCTTTCAGCATCCAAATTAGTCTTATTTCCTTCCGGCCGAAGAGATGCATTTCCCCTCAAATCTAGTTTTTAAATGAAACAACAGTATCAGAACTGAAACTGAACATGATACCAAATTTTCTCATTCAATTGCTTAAACTAAAAATAGCCGATGAATATTTAATATAACCATGTCAAATCAGTGAATAATCTATGTATATCGGCAAGGAAAAGTAAAGATTGAAACAGGCCAACTATGTGTAAAGATCCCATTAAAGAAGTTCACCTTTGAATTCAAACTTCTTGGAAGTCTCTTCAACATTATGGACTTTTTGTTCTTCTTCATATTCCCTCTCACATTGATTTGAATGAAATATGGAAACTTCAAACTCCATATCTCCTTCATGTCCGAACACCAACATATCTCCCAATTGCAAATCATGCTCCTCTGCAAAGTTTTCCCAACCTTCTTCTAGTCGTCGGCCGTTCACCTTCACCAGCCACTTCTTACTACCCATTCTCAGTATTGCATGTTCAATATGGTCGTGATCCTTCAGATACTTCAAGAAACCTAAAGGAATTTTCTGCAATATAACAAATATGTAAAATTAGAACAGCCTTGTCCCGGAATGACTGACATCCTCATTTAAGAGGTGCAATCAAGAGGCGGATTTGACGGTTCAACTGAACCCATCATTTTTTTTTACAGAACATCCAAATATACATGTGAAAATTTACTAAAATATTACAATAAATATTATAATTCTAGACTCATAGTTTCAAAAGTGCAATGGCGCTAAGGTATGCATTTGATTGGGTTCAACCAAACCTAACATTTTTGACACAAAGTATATATACATGTGAAAATTTACTAAAATATCTAACAAATACTCCATCTGTCTCAATTTATATGATCCACATTTCTTTTTAGTCTATTCCATTTCAAGCCACACAAACATTTATAGTTCGATTTAGACCATAAATTTCAAAAGTTTGTCATATTTTCTTAAACTGCATGCTCAATTAAAGTACTATCACATACAGTAAATTGAAATGAATGGGTATGAGCTCAGTACTAAGAACCTTAAAGGTTGATCTCGTCAAGTTTAAACTTTGGTACCTTCTACTGTGACAATAATATTATCTACCCAAATAATCAATAAAAGAAGATTCATTTTAGATTATGGTTTTGATCTTCAGCTTCTTTCTACCTCTATCTCACACATGCAGACAAAATAAAGATGAAAAGTTGAAAAGTATTAGTAGTACTTACAAGGCCATTCTTGAAATATGGCATAATTGGTTTGAAAAAGTGAGGTTTCTTTGGAGAGATTTTCATGGCTGCCAAGGAAATGTAGAGAAAAAGTGCTCTATTTGTTTTCCATTACATGCAAAAAGAAAGAATTTAGCAGAAACAATAGAGTTGTACAGGGGTCTTTTCATGTTAGGGGACTCTGTAAACAAGTACTATGAACTAAAACATTAGTATTAAGTTGATGTGCTATTCTCAGTATTCTCACAGTAAAGATAAAGATCATTTACAATTTTGCCTCAAGTATCGCAAGTTTAGTACTCCTTTGTCCTAATTTATGTGGCATTATTTGATTTGCAATGAAATTTAAAAAATAAATGAAAGATTTTTAAATTTTAATAGAAAGGTGCGAATGTCGAAAATTAGGATAGAAGGTTAAGTAGCCTAGTGTTCTCTTTATTCATATCAGTAGTATTAGTGTGTACTCTAGTATTTTATTGGTATTTGATTTTACGTTATTTCTTTTATTTAGATCATCCTATTATCTCGTTATTAACGCTTCTTTCTATGGCTTCTTACCATTGTTTCTTACCGTGTTTCTTTTTATTAATGTTGTGCTTATATTTTCTAGAGCCGAGGAATTATAGAAACAGCGTCTCTATTTTCACAATGTAGGAATAAGATTTGCGTATATACTCTCTCCTCAATTCGCATTATATGGATTACACCAAATATGTTATTGTTGTATGGTCTAAAACAAGTGTTGCACATTTGTGGCTAAAAAAACCTCCTTCGGAGTGCTTTCAAGTATAAAGCAAGAAAGTTTAAAACTTTGATTATATCGAAAGAATGTTAGATGAATAAATAAAGAACATTTTCTCATAACGTTATTCAAAGTTGAGCTCATTTATGAATAGACAGAATGAAATCTTCGCACTTTTCGAAAAAATGGTAGAATGTACTGTATACAAATCAAAATGCAAGATGACACGGTATGTACAAAAAGCTTACCGGAGTAGGTTCATATTATAAGTCCACCCAGTAATTTATGAGGAGAAATTCAAAAATAGCCAGATTTACAAGTGGTCATTTAAAAATAGCTACAATTTTAAAGTTATCAAAATTTTGCCACTTTTGATGTAAAGATAAATCTGAACAAAAATACTGCTCAAACTCCGAAAAACACTGCAGCATAATATACTGGAGTTCCAGTATAATATATCGGTCCAGTATAATATGCTGGAAGTTCATACACAGGTGCTCCAATCTCCAGTATATTATGCTGGAACTTTCCGCGTGTTGGAGTTCCAGTATAATATGCTAGAAATTCATACACAGGTGCATCGATCTCCAGTATATTATGCTGGATCGGTCCCTGTTGCAGCAAAATAATGGTTATTTTTCATTGATTTTGCAAACGCTGACTATTTTTGAATGACCAGTCCGAAAACTGGCTAGCCCATGCTATTTTTACTAATTTATGTGAAAATAGCACGTGCTAGCTAGTTTTTGGATTGGTAATTGAAAAATAATTAGCATTTACAAAGTCATTAAAAAATAGCCACTATTTTGCTGCAACTCTATATACTGGAGATTGGTCCACTTGTGTATGAACTTCCAGCATATTATGCTAGAACTTCAACACACAGAAAGTTCAAACATAATATACTTGATGTCACGACCCAAACCGAAGGGCCGCGACAGGTACCCGGTGCCTTACTCAACCGAGTACCAACGCAACATATCTTTCTTATCATATTATCATGAGTAAATGAGCCAGAAAATCCGTCATGAGATAACAAGAATAAAACATAAGGGAATACTCAGCATATGAAGACCCAACATGATATAAAAACTTATATATGTGACATACGGGCCTATAAAGCCGACATGACCATTAGTAAACTCGAAACATAGACCGACAAGGCCATACAAGTATTCATACACCTGATATTTGTCTACAAGCCTCTAAGAGTACATAAAATCATAAAGGTCGAGACAAGGCCCCGTCATACCAATCAATATATATCCAAAGCATACTGACCAAATAGGAAACTCCGGAGCAAGTGGAGTGCACCAACACCTTCGCTGAGATGATAGCCTACTAGGAGGACTGTCAAGCTATCAATCGGGACCTGCGGGCATGAAACACAGCTTCCCCAGGCAAAAGGGACGTCAGTACGAATAAAGTACCGAGTATGTTAGGTAGGAAAGCTTAAACAAGAATAGTAATGTAAAGAGAGAGATAGAGGAGATACAACATGTAACATCTGAGTGCCTCTGGGGGTTATTGATATGAAATGCATAATACATATATATACATAAACTTTTTAAAACATTCGCCTCTGTGGGCATCATCATCATATCGTACCTGGCCTCAAAGAAGACTCGGTAAAAGCGTACCCGACCATCATAAGGTTCGGTAGAATCGTACCCGGCCACGTGGAGCCCGGTAAACCCAACTGATCAGTGGTTGCACAATAGGTGTCATACCCGGCCGACTATAGCGCGGCTCGGTAGAGTAAAATAGATACATATACATAATGCATGCTCGACTAATGGAATCACATTCTAAACCTTTTGGAGTGACTTAAGAACATTAGGGACATCCCTACCATCAATATGAACCTTAGTAGGATTTAAGGATCATACACACTTGTTTAGAATAATTTTATAAGGAAAGAACAACATCGACAACCTTAGTTAGGAGTAGAGTCATTATGAAATAGTGTATCGTTTATGTTTATTTCATTTTAGATCATGCCAAAAGAAAGAAGAAAGTGCCTTAACATACCTTAAACCCGTTGAGTCCTTAAGCACTTCCAAGCAACTCTTCAAACAAGTCAACTCAATCTATCATAGTATAAGGAGATTCAAAATCAGTGCTGAGCAAAGGCTGAGTCTATAACTTAAGCTAGTAGCTCGTTTACGTAAATTTTGGCAGCATCTCCCTTGTAACAAGGGCCTCCTCCAATACCATATACAAACAACAATGACCAGAGCAATCCATCCATACATAATTATCAATATCAAGACACCATATAACAACAACAAGTCACAACTACATTACGACGAGCGGCAAGCTCCGATTGGAATCCGTATACCCCTTATCAATCCTTATAGACTTATTACTTCAACATAAAAGTATCATTAACTTGATAATGAAGTCATTAATCAATGATTCCAGCCTTATACCATATATTTATAACAACGAAAATAATCCACAACTTCAACTATCCCCAACTAGCAACTTTATTCACTAGTTCATGTTTAGCCCATCCATTTAACTTAATCAATATCAAGATAACCTTAGGCACAAGCAAGAACACAATATACATACCTCCTACAGTAACTTCAAGTCAAAATCCAAGTTATATTCATTTTACAACAACCCTTAATAGCAATACAACACCATAGAAGTGACTTAAGCTAATCCAAGTATTATCTTGTAGTTTATCATCCTAACAACTTAACCAACATACAAGCAAGCTTAAACACAATTAGTAGGTTGTTATACTCACCTTAGACAGCAACAACAACTTGGAATTTCATCCAAATACAGCCCACAACAATCCTCAATGACAACACAACCTCAAAGAGGTGTTGTTCTTCACTAGAACTAAGTTTTGATGTTGAAATATGGTGTAATCACTTTGGAATCACTTCAAACCCTTGTGGTATATGTTTAGGAGGGTTAGGAGAAGTTTGGAGTCGAATTTTAGTTGAAAAATGAGCAAAAATAGGCGTTCAAATCGTTTATAAATTGAAGTAGGTCAACCACCGCCTAAGTGGGTCCCATTGGGAGCTGCTTGCGCGGTCTCGCGAAAATGCGAATATCTCTCTACTCCGATGTCGTATTGACGAACGGTTTAATGCGTTAGAAACTAGACTAGTAGACCTTCAATTTTGTAGGTAGAACACCCCATGATTCCATGTATATTTGGAGAAATTCTCAGATACATTTGACCTAAATTTCAGCAAATTTATGAATGTAACTTGTGATGACCTTTGCCAACTCTTGTTCCACAACTTGCTTGCCTTCAAAATGTAGAAAATGAATATCATACGACTAAAATAACTCATATAATAACCTCCTTATCATGTTAATAACCCTAGTCTCACCCCAAAGTACATGTTATAACATTCGAAACTTGTCGACTTTCGACGAAACTTATTTTCTTCAATTGGTTTAGCTTCTAAGATTTCCAATCCTCTTGGTACTCGTTATTCATGATCTTAAATATTTGTAACCTCCAAGGTAACATGGTTAACTTACTTTATTTGCTTCCAAATAGAATCTCATTTCCGAGCTTACATCAATGACTTACGACGTACTCTCACGTATGAAAACTTGGGGTGTAACATCATTCCCCCTTTGGAACATTCGTCCTCGAATGTTGACTGATGCGCTTATCAGTTTCATAAATTATGGCTATTACGAATACTTTAATGCTCATCTTTCCATATAAGCAGCTGTTTTGTGAATAAATCCAAACGCTTGGGCATTCCCCCCTTTTAGACCTCTTTGTCACACCATGACATGTGGTTGGAATTCTTCCAACATCGTAACATTTGATACCTCATGTCATTCAGTATGTACGATTGTGTCCTTGTATGAGTGCCTAGCGACTCGTCTTCTCTTTTTCCTCCATCTTTTAGCCAATCTCTAAGCCTCACTTTATGAACATATACAGAATTATGACAAGCTTTCCCTCTAGGCATCTATAGGTGTACTGATGTCTTTCGCTTGGTACTTTAACGAAATTAAGACTATTTCTATCTCTTGTTTCATAGCCTTGTATATCTATCCTTATGGATTTACTACATCTAGGTAGGTTATACTATACCATAAAACTTACTTCGGTTTATTATTACTGAGGTTTGCTACCTAACTCCAGGTTACTCTCTCGCTGCTTATCCTATATGTATAAATCTAAGTCCTTTAGTGCTTCCTCGTTATTATTCATCTAAGAATAACAAACAAATCTCATCTCGTACTTTGGAACTTGTACCCATCTATTGTTTATTCACCTTAATGTTGATCTATAATCTATCATTGATAACTTGCAACTTCTTACGTAATACACTGTTACTAGGGCTCACATCTTATCGGGGAACATATGAAGTGATTTTCCTGATCCACCTAGGGATAATACTATACTTCAATAACCGTATTTCATTGCATCCCAACGCGATTCATCTTATGGGGGTATTCTAATCCCGTGCAATTAATGAAATCCCTTTCGCGTTAAATCATTACTCAATCAAAGGCCTAAGCATCATCCTCTTATCTATCACAATTACACACTTATTCTACTGTCAGGGCAACATTTCACCTCTTCTAAATGCACCTAGTCTCAGACTCCTCTGTGTTCATTCAGGCTGTACCGAGATTTTTATTACATATGGAAATCATCAGCTCCCTTGTTTTGATGGGTTTAATCCCGAGGACATACATATTATCGTCACCTTCTCACTCATCTTTTCATATCCTTACTCCTATCTACCTAAAACTTTGTTTCTCTACAATACTTTACCTTAGGACCTATACCGATCTATTTATACTACTCGCAACCTTCCTTTAACTTGCTAGCACCATAAATTTCCTTTGGTGCCTTCTCAGTTGTCCTTAACTGTAAGCAATTATTTTTGATGGTCGTTCTATCACTTGTTGCATGAATTCTTGGCTTGTCATTTTGCCCACGAATACTATAATTTCCTGTACCTCATATGATCTCAAACATCACCTTTGATGGCTTTTTTTTTACCATTCATTAGCCATGATAGGTGCCACTTTCTTATGGAGTGTATACAATATTGTAGTGAGACTGTTGTTACAGGATCATTTACTCTTTAGCTCACTATGCTTAGGTGGAAACCTTCTTCCTTATTTCCTCAGCTAGTCTTTCATTATAGTACTTAAGGAGACCTTCTGGCTCTTGTAAAGTTGCGAGCTTGACATATCGTACACCCGAAGGTAATTTTCGTTATTCTTACTCGCCTATAATAATCCTTAGTTACATAAATTTATGCCTTTGTGCTCGTAGGGTTACTTCTAAGCTCAAATTTTTATTGTCTCCTTAGTGGCACTCTCTCTTATTTTTATAAACTTTAAAAATGGTACCTTTAATTACCTCAACTCCTATCTGAAATTTTTTTCAAATGATTGTGATCTCGTATCTGCGAGACTAAATTCACTATACCGCGGTTCACTACATTTATCTTGCATGATCTATTGATTTATTCGTGACCTCTTGTCTAGCCATAACTGGGCTCTTCCTGAATCAACTATTAATTACTCGTTGGTCCATTCTCATATATATATATATATATATTCTGCATAATCCCTCTTGGGATATATCCTTTGTCTTAACTTATCTCTCACCACTAGCTCCTGATGTATCAAGTGTCCATTCACACTTATTTATCAATAACATCCTGGCCAGAAACTTTTACTGCCTCTCCCCGGTGTCGTGCTTGTATAATGTTCTGGAGTCGCAACATATCTGCAGGAACTGAATAAATGCAACATCATCCCTTTCTCCTTTTTACCACATTCTTCCTTTACCATTCCATAGTTAACTGAACCGCTTAACTCCGACTTAATATCATATCACACCATATTCCCCCCTTCAGGGGAGTACTAAGATTTAGTACTACGACGATTTACCTATAGTTGTTTTACCTCTTCATCTTTGGCGTCTTTTCACATTATCAATGAACCTTAATTACCTTATGGTAACCTTCTGTACCAGAGATAACTAAATTTCTTACGCACGAAGGTGACACCTACGGTAACTGGCACACTTAGTCTCTTAAGATTAACTCTGCTCAGAGTGCTTGCTTTAGGTAAGCGACTTCCTAAATAACCTTTAAAGGTTATTCGTCTGTTGTCTATTCTATTATTGTTGGAGCACGATCTTTGAAAATTCTCACGATGTCGACCATTACCAAATCCTCCAGTCCCTAATTCATGTTCGGTTTTATCTTGTTCACCAGCCCATACTGATTTTTATTACTCTGGGGTCTAACCTTTCCTCCTGTTAATCACGTTGTAGTCACCAACTCAATTCTCGAAATAAGAATATGACTTTATGTCTTATACTCTTTTATTGCCTTAAGGCTTGTCACCTCTTGTATTTTCCTTCACTTGACTATAGACTCTATCATCGTGTCATATTTTGATTTACTGTTATTACCCATATATCACATCTTACTCATGATGCTTCATTTATTTTCTTCTTATTCTCCGGATAATATTTCTTTTGTCTATCACTTTATTCTGAAAACTTCAACAAAAAGTTCTTTCCCTATAAGTTCCCCTAGCTTCATCTCACTGGCTCTTGGGAATGCCTAACATTCTTTTTTTTACTCGGGGCTAGAGTCATACTAAGGTAAATATTTGTCCCTTCTAGGATCCCACTGCCTATCTTCTGAAATTTTTGAATATTCCACTATTCGTATCTGATTGTACTACTCTAGAGTTCACCATCTGGGTGTCTTAGAAGGAGATCTATTACCACATTTGCACCATCTTTCGGAAACGTTAGTTAATGATAACAACCTATCCACAATTTTTGGGTTACTCTAACTCCAACTGGATCCTGATATCCCATCTTTCTCTTAAATAATATATGTTAGCTCCCATAGAACATAACTGAGATGGGTGTGGCCAATTGTACTTACCTCTGTCATTGATGGAGGTACCAAAATGCTTATATTTCTCTGCCTGATTTGAAAATATTGATAATCTTCATTATCTGGGTGCCTCGTACCCCTCTTCATCTTACTTCTTTTACTTGTTGAAACTTGTATCTAACTTCTGAATTCCTCATAGATTTTCACCATATTCGTGAACAGATATCCGTGCCTTAAGGATCCTTATTAAGAAGCATACACATCTTAGTACACACATGATCTGTTGAAGACCTCATATTTACTCATCATAAGCATGATGTGAAATCGAGTTCCTCTGACTCAACTCTTCCACATCCACATGCAATCTCTCACCAACTGTCTTTGTGGATGTAGGTATCGTTGTATTACAACTAAAGTCGAATTTAGGAGTTTGAATTCTTACAACTGAGCTCTACTGCACGATATAGAGTAAGAAGAAAGAGTGACAGACCTAAATGCCTTATAGCCTTCTAATTATAAGTGTGGTGCACAACACACCCATAAACAAGACTCTACTAGACACGGCTTATAGACTCCTTAGGACAGAACTGCTCTGATACCACTTCTGTCACGACCCAAACCGAAGGGCCGCGACAGGCACTCGGTGCCTTACTCAACCGAGTACCAACGCAACATATCTTTATTATCATAGTATCATGAGTAAATGAGCCAGAAAACCCGTCATGAGATAACAAGAATAAAACATAAGGGAATACTCAACATATGAAGACCCAACATGATATACAAATTTATATATGTGACATACGGGCCTATAAGGCCGACATGACCATTAGTAAACTCGAAACATAGGCCGACAAGGCCATACAAGTATCCATACACCTGATATTTGTCTACAAGCCTCTAAGAATACATAAAATCATAAAGGTCAGGACAGGGCCCCGCCATACCAATCAATATATATCCAAAGCATACTGACCAAATAGGAAACTCCGGAGCAAGTGGAGTGCACCAACACTTCGCTGAGCTGATAGCCTACTAGAAGGACTGTTAAGCTATCAATCGGGACCTGCGGGCATAACGCAGCGTCCCCAGGCAAAAGGGACGTCAGTACGAATAAAGTACCGAGTATGTTAGGCAGGAAAGCTTAAACAAGAATAGTAATGTAAAAAGAGAGATAGAGGAGATACAACCTGTAACATCTGAGTGCCTCTGGGGGTTATTGATATGAAATGCATAATACATATATATACATAAACTTTTTAAAACATTCGCCTCTGTGGGCATCATCATCATATCGTACCTGGCCTCAAAGAAGACTCGGTAAAAGCGTACCCGACCATCATAAGGTTCGGTAGAATCGTACCCGGCCACGTGGAGCTCGGTAAACCCAACTGATCAGTGGTTGCACAATATGTGCCGTACCCGGCCGACTATAGCGCGGCTCGGTAGAGTAAAATAGATACATATACATAATGCATGCTCGACTAATGGAATCACATTCTAAACCTTTTGGAGTGACTTAAGAACATTATGGACATCCCTACCATCAATATGAACCTTAGTAGGATTTAAGGATCATACACACTTGTTTAGAATAATTTTATAAGGAAAGAACAACATGGACAACCTTAGTTAGGAGTAAAGTCATTATGAAATAGCGTATCGTTTATGTTCATTTCATTTTAGATCATGCCAAAAGAAAGAAGAAAGTGCCTTAACATACCTTAAACCCGTTGAGTCCTTAAGCACTTCCAAGCAACTCTTCAAACAAGTCAACTCAATCTATCATAGTATAAGGAGATTCAAAATCAGTGCTGAGCAAAGGCTGAGTCTATAACTTAAGCTAGTAGCTCGTTTACGTAAATTTTGGCAGCATCTCCCTTGTAACAAGGGCCTCCTCCAATACCATATACAAACAACAATGACCAGAGCAATCCATCCATACATAATTATCAATATCAAGACACCATATAACAACAACAAGTCACAACTACATTACGACGAGCGGCAAGCTCCGATTGGAATCCGTATACCCCTTATCAATCCTTATAGACTTATTACTTCAACATAAAAGTATCATTAACTTGATAATGAAGTCATTAATCAATGATTCCAGCCTTATACCATATATTTATAACAACGAAAATAATCCACAACTTCAACTATCCCCAACTAGCAACTTTATTCACTAGTTCATGTCTAGCCCATCCATTTAACTTAATCAATATCAAGATAACCTTAGGCACAAGCAAGAACACAATATACATACCTCATACAGTAACTTCAAGTCAAAATCCAAGTTATATTCATTTTACAACAACCCTTAATAGCAATACAACACCATAGAAGTGACTTAAACTAATCCAAGTATTATCTTGTAGTTTATCATCCTAACAACTTAACCAACATACAAGCAAGCTTAAGCACAATTAGTAGGCTGTTATACTCACCTTAGACAGAAGCAACAACTTGGAATTTCATCCAAATACAGCCCACAACAATCCTCAATGACAACACAACCTCAAAGAGGTGTTGTTCTTCACTAGAACTAAGTTTTGATGTTGAAATATGGTGTAATCACTTTGGAATCACTTCAAACCCTTGTGGTATATGTTTAGGAGGGTTAGGAGAAGTTTGGAGACGAATTTTAGTTGAAAAATGAGCAAAAATAGGCGTTCAAATCGTTTATAAATTGAAGTAGGTCAACCACCGCCTAAGTGGGTCCCATTGGGAGCTGCTTGCGCGGTCTCGCGAAAACGCGAATATCTCTCTACTCCAATGTCGTATTGACGAACGGTTTAATGCGTTAGAAACTAGACTCGTAGACCTTCAATTTTGTAGGTAGAACACCCCATGATTCCATGTATATTTGGAGAAATTCTCAGATACATTTGACCTAGATTTCAGCAAATTTATGAATGTAACTTGTGATGACCTTTGCTAACTCTTGTTCCACAACTTGCTTGCCTTCAAAATGTAGAAAATGAATATCATACGACTAAAATAACTCATAGAATAACCTTCTTATCATGTTAATAACCCTAGTCTCACCCCAAAGTACATGTTATAACATTCGAAACTTGTCGACTTTCGACGAAACTTATTTTCTTCAATTGGTTTAGCTTCTAAGATTTCCAATCCTCTTGGTACTCGTTATTCATGATCTTAAATATTTGTAACCTCCAAGGTAACATGATTAACTTACTTTATTTGCTTCCAAATAGAATCTCATTTCCGAGCTTACATCAATGACTTACGACGTACTCTTACGTATGAAAACTTGGGGTGTAACACTTGAGATTGGAGTATTTATGTCTGAACGTCCAACATATTATGTTGGACCAGTATATTATGTTGGAACTTCAGTATATTATGCTGGAAGTCCAGTATACAATGCTGGAACTCCAGTATATTATGCTGGAATATTTTTCGGGTTTTGAACAGTGTTTTCGTTCAGATTTATTTCTACATGAAAAGTGGTTAAATTTCGATTACTTTTGAAACTGTAGCTATTTTTCAATTACCACTTGTAAATCTAGCTATTTTTGAATTTCACCCTTAATTTATAGGTTCGCGTGAATTTAATAACTTTTGTCCAAATTTTATATATGTATTAAAAAACTACTAAATATCGATAAATATATGTTAGTGAACTCAATTATTATTATATATTAATTTGAATGTTGCAAATAAATTTCAAATCCTCAATTTGTCTTTTGAAAAATATGGAAGTATATGTAAGTATGCAACGAACCTGTTAAAAGGGTCAAATTACAACTACATGATCATTGAATACAACTAAAATCTTGAAAAATAATGTGCATGTCATGTGATCAAATGAAGGGTGACTGAAGCAGAAGTAAAATAAGATTGAGCTCATTTATGAAATGACAATGAATTTTTTGCATTTTTACTAAAATGCTTGACTGTATTTTACTTTACAAGTCAAAAAACAAATCACATTGAATTTATTTTGTCAAAATGTAATTGTCACTCCTAAGGTAAGACATAATCTAGCTTCTTATTAAAATGTACAAAAACATCTATCAAACTAAGTCATTTTTAAGTCAACTATAATAAGTGTTTATACCAAAGGTAGCTGATATCTCAAAAAAAAAAAAGTAAGGAAAATGACACTGTAGTAGCTGAAAAATATATAAAATTTGTATATTTTTTGTATATAAACACATTTTGTATGTTACATAAAAAAATTATACAAATTTTATACACTTTTTCAACTACCAAATGTAAATAGTTTCTGGCACGGGCCAAAAGTGATTATACCCCAAAAAAGTATGCAAGTAACATATTAAAATCGGTTAAATTACAAGACAACTACACGATCATTGAATACAACTACAATTTTGAAGAAACATGTACATGTCAAATCAAATGAGGCAACTGAAGCAAATATAATACAGCATATAAAAAAAAGGTTTGGCTTTTGAAGAACAAAAAAACCAAAGGTATATCTTCTGTTGAAATTAGGCAACATGTAGTAAATCCAAGAACATCATATTCTTCAGTTTTCCTTTCCTTGCCCATCACCAACTGCTTCACTAACTTGTCAAGGGCTTTGCTTGGCATCCTTCCCAGAATATTTACCTGAAAATTCTCTTTTAACATAACATACTCTCTTCGCAATGAAACAAAATTTTGTAGACACCACAAAATAATAATAAAAGTCTAATACCCTAAGCTAGATTTTCTTTGGGGGCGGGGTGAGGGTGGATTTAGTCGGCATCTGCACAAATTGCCTTTTTGACGCCACTAGACTAACGGGTAGTATTTAAAGAGTGGCCTCAAAAAAGGCCATATAGTGCAAATAATTTGATTTTTAAAGCAATATATCCAACAACAACAACGTACCCAATGTAATCCCACAAGTGGAATCGGGGAGGTAGTGAGTATGCAAACTTACCCCTAGCCTTGTGCAGGTAGAGAGGTTGTTTCCGTTACACCCTTGGCTAAAAGCTAAAAAACCTACATCCATATTATTTAAAACCTTTCGAGATCCTTTTAACACAAAAAATAATCTTCTGTAGCGAGGATCATTGAAATAAGCCAAAATACTATTTCAACAGAAAATACAATTTACGGGGATTAATTCTTTCAAAGCGTGGCATAATATTTTCAAATCACTAACATAGAAAACTTGTTCATGATTCCGTTCTCTCCATTGTAATAGCCTGACGGGAAAGAAGAAAAACAAAAGCATGTATGGAAGATCATGAAAATAAGTAATACTTACCTGCATCCAGTTTTTAAACAAATCAAGATATTTTACCTAAGCAATTGAAAAATAAAGTGAGAATACATATCACTTAACCATGATTAAATGATAATTGCATGTATGAAAGGGACTTGTCATGCATTTTTTGGTTTGGTGAAACACTTTGTGCAAATAAGTTTTTATCATGAAAATATAGGGAAGCAAAGGAATACTCACAATGGAAATACGCTACGGGTACTCTTTCTTTGTTGATGAGTTCAAACTTATAAGTATCTCCTACTTGGACATCAATTGCTTCTCTGAACTGTTGCCATCCCCTGTTAACCCCAACGTGATCTGCCATTCGCCCTAGTTGAACTTTGAGAATCATCTCACAACATCTATTCATCAAGCCATTTGATTTTACAAAAGCCAATGGAAGATACAGCTCAAGTTTATCACATTGTATAGACCAATGTCGTTTTAGTATTAGCATTGTCAACAGATGTTGAAGCAGGTACTTGTGCTTTTCGAGCAGTCACATTTGAGGTCTGAATCGTAAGGTCTGTTATTCCTTTTAAAAGTACATGAAAGAAAGACAGAATCAGAGAAATGAAAGGAAAAAATGTATGAATACAGCAACAAGGGTTTGCTCTTGAAATCCAGACCTTGAGTGGAAACATTTTTAGCATCCAAATTGATCTTCTTTCCTTCGGGCTGAAGTGATGCATTTCCTCTCAGATCTAGTTTTGAAAGACACAACAATATAAGAAACAAAACTAAAACAAAAAAAGAATTTGGAAAGAAATGTTTTTATCACATTAAAGATTGAAAATAATTTTTTAGCAGAAAAGAAGAGATGAAAAGAAATTAGGAAGGGCTTATTCAACTCCCAGAATTATAGGGCTTCTTTCAAGGACCTGAAAAAGGTCAACTGTAGCCAATGCCTAACTTGACCATAAGTAGCTCCAGATTTCATTCTCAGTTGATGGAATTTTTTAAGAACTCATAAAACTTGAGAAAACATAAAAGATATGCTACCAATAATTGAGCGAAAATGCCGTCCTCTCTTTTACTAAAAAATTGTGTCTAGTGTTTTAGAATTCAGTCCATAGAAACTACAGATGAAGATAAAAACAGTTGCAAAGATAAGCTTTAATAACTAGAGAAGGACCTTATAAGTTAATAATTATGTCATTGTATTTATGATTTAAAGAAAGAAATAGACGTACACTAGCAGCTGACATTTGGAATATGTTTTTACCAATTTCTGGACGTGCGTTAGTCATGCCTTACGGTATCAAGGATGCTTATGAGAGCTGGTGCCTTTTGAACTTGTTGCGGAAGCCAAATGTATATAGTGTGAATGAGTCACAACTACTATACCAAAAATTATGGCAGCCACTAAATAATAAATAAGACAATAAGACAACAATAAAAGGAACACCAGAATTTACGAGGTTCGGCTAATTTTGCCTACTTCCTCGGACACAACCAATATTTTATTCCACTCCAAAATTACAAGTGAAATAATACTAAAGAGAGAAGATACAAATGCCTTAAGAAAATATGAAAGCAAATGAGAGGTGTGTATAAATCCTAAACATTAGGCCTCCTTTTATAGAGAAAAATTCCCAACCAATATGCTCCTTCACCAATGTGGGACTTTGGCACTCAACAAATCTCCACCTTGGCAAAATTCCACATCTTCAATTTTCTCTCAATAACAAATTTTGGTTGTCTTCATCTTCAATCTTCAGTGTTCAACAATGTTGATCAAATCCAAACAATGTTGAAACTTGACCGCAATCGCCACTTTTGTTAGCATATCAGCCGGATTCCCTGTAGTATGAATTTTCTTCACTGTGACTCCACCTTCTTCTATAATTTCTCGTACGAAATGATACTGAACATCAATGTGCTTCGTCCTTGCATGATAAACTTGGTTCTTCGCTAATTGAATAGCACTTTGACTATCACAAAAAATTGTGATACTTTTTTGTCCAATACCAAGCTCTTTTAGCAACTCCTGAAGCCAAATTGCCTCCTTCACAGCCTCTGTAATAGTCATGTACTCTGCCTCTGTTGTAGACAAAGCAACTGTTGACTGCAAAGTAAACTTCCAACTAACTGGTGCCTTCGCAAAAGTAAACACATAACCAGTAGTTGATCTTCGATTGTCCAGATCACCCGCAAAATCTGAGTCACAATATCCAACTACAGACGGATTGCCTTCCTACTCAAAAACTAACCTAACATCTACAATATTATGAATATACCGTAGAATCCATTTCACAGTTTGTCAATGCTCCTTTCCTGGATTATGCATATATATGCTAATAACTCCAACAGCTAGTGAAATGTCAGGTCTCGTACAGACCATTGCATACATCAAGCTACCGACAGCATTTGCGAATGGTACCCTTGACATATTCTCCCGTTCAGCTTAATCTTTTGGCGACATAGTAGTACTTAGCTTAAAATGGGGAGCAAGTGGAGTACTAACTGGCTTAGTCTTCTCATCTTATGCCAAAACGTTGTAGTACGCTCTTCAAATATTCTTTCTAAAATAAACAGAGTTTCTTTGAACGTTTATCTCTTATTATCTCCATGCCAAGAATTTTCTTTGTCTCACCCAGATCCTTCATCTCGAACTCCTTCTTTAGTTGAATCTTCAACTTGTCAATTTCTTCTGAATTCTTGGAAGCTATCAACATATCATCAACATATATGAGAAGATATACAAAGGAACCATCTTTTTTTTTAGAAGTAAAAGGAACCATCTTTAAGCTTGCGCAAATACACACAATGATCGTATTTGTTTTTCTTGTACCATTGCCGCAACATAAACTTGTCAAATCGCTTGTACCATTGTCTAAAAAATTGTTTCAATCCGTACAACGATTTTTCAATTTTGCATACCATATTTTCTTTTCCAGCAACTTTGAATCCTTCTGGCTGAGTCATATGGATTTCCTCCTACAAGTTTCCATGTAAAAACGCAATTTTTACATCCATCTGAACAAGTTCCAAATCCAACTATGCTACCAAAGCCAGCATAATTCTAATGGAAGAATGTTTTACAACCGGAGAAAATACTTTATTGTAATCAATTCCCTCCTTTTAAGCATATCTTTTGGCCACCAATCTTGCTTTGTAGCGAACATCTACTTAGTTAGGAAATCCTTCCTTCTTTGCGTAAACCCATTTGCTTTCTTGCCCTTTGGGAGATTGGCCAATTTCCATGTATGATTCTGATAAAGGGACTGCATTTCATCATTCATGGCAATCCTCCACTTATCTTCTTCTGAACTTTGGACTGCGTCTTTATAAGTTGTAGGAACACCATCAGCTACAATTGAGGCTGCACAAGCCACCGTCTATATGAGACGAACAGGTTTCTTTATTGTCCTTTTAGGTTTACTTGTTGCAATTGACTCAAGTTGTTGAGGTTCTTGAGTTGGAACCTCCCTCTCAACTGGCTCTTCTTCCAGAGGATGATCTTCATTTGTTTCCTCCTCTGCTTCTTGTGTAGGAAAAATAAATTTTCCCTCAAATTCCACCTGCTTAGAAGCACCCTCATCTTGTTTGGTATCTTCATTTGTTACCCTATTTACCATAGCAGATTCATCGAAGGTAACATCTCTGCTAAATATTACTTTCTTTGTCATAGGACACCATAAGCGGTATCCTTTGACTCTAGAAGTAATCCCTATAAAAATAGACTTTTTTGCCCTTGGATCCAATTTTGACTCTGTCACATGATAATATGCAGTTGAGCCAAACACGTGCAAAGAGTCATAATCTACAGCAGGCTTTCCATACCATTTTTCAAATGGTGTCTTGTCATCAATAGCAGCAGATAGTAGACGATTAATGAGGTGGCATGCATATGTAATTGCCTCGGCCCAAAATTCTTTGCCCAAGCCAGCATTGGACAACATACACCGTACCTTCTCCAGCAAGGTCCGGTTCATACGTTCTGCCACTCCATTCTGTTGTGGTATATGTCTAACAGTGAAGTGTCGGACGATGTCATCATTTTCACAGACCTTATTGAAATGCCATTTTTTGTATTCACCTCCATTGTCTGTGCGAATACACTTGATCCTCCTGCCTGTTTGATTCTCCACCATCGTCTTCCATTTGAGAAAAATTTCCAACACTTCAGCTTTCCTCTTCATTGTATACACTCGCACTCTTCGGGAAAAATCATCAACAAAGGTTATAAAATAGTGCTTCCCACCCAATGAAGGAGTTTTGGAAGGACCCCAAACATCAGAGTGTACATAATCCAAAATGCCTTTAGTATTAGGGATCGCTGTACCAAATTTAACTCTTGTCTGTTTTCCTTTGACACAATGCTTGCAAAACTCCAAGTTGCAAGTCTTTACCCCTTTTAACAATCCTTGATCTGATAGAGTTTTCAAGGATTTTCCTCCAGCATGTGTCATAGCCTGGTTGCTTCTGCCTCTTTGTCGTCACTGGATGTCACTGTCGATGTCCCAATAACTGTACTACCACGATAGCGGTAGATGTTATTGTTCTTCCGATTAACCTTCATTACCACTAGTGCACCGGAGCATATTCTCATCACTCCATTTTCTGCAATGATTTTGAACCCTTTTGATTCTAGGGCTCCCACAGAGATGAGATTCTTCTTCAAACCCGGTACATATCGAACATCTGTTAATGTTCTTATCATTCCATCATGGTTCCTTAATCGTATTGAACCAATGCCATATGAGGTTAGAGGGCTGTTATCTGTTGTGTGGATGACTCCATATTCCCCTTCTTGAAAATGTACGAACCAGCCCATGTTGGGACACATATGATAGCTACAAGCCGAGTCCATCAACCATATGTCTGATGATGTTGATGACTCTGTTGTAACTAATGAGAAGTCTGAATCATCACAATCAGCAACATTTGAATCCATAATGGCCTTTCCATTATTATGTTTGGTCTTATTCTTCAACTTCGGACAGTCTTTCTTCCAGTGCCCCTTTTCTCGACAAAAGGCACATTCATCTTTGCTGGGTCTAGATCTTGACTTGGATCTTCCCTTCTTTGTACTCGTTTGATTTTGAGGATGACCCCTCACAACCAGTGCTTCTCCTTCTCTGCCCTTTTGTTTTTCTCCCTTTCTTTGTTCATAGTTGTACAACTCCGAACAAACTTCTCTGAGAGAAACTTCGTCATTTCCATGGAGTAGAGTAATTTCAAAGTGTTCGTACTCATTAGGAAGTGACCCCAACAACATCAAGGCCAAGTCACCATCATTAAAAGTTGCATCCATATTTTGCAAATTTGTGACCAACTTATTGAAACTGGTGATATGTTCATTCATTGTGGTACCAGGAACATAGGTGAAGCGAAACAGTCTCTTCTTCATGTACAATTTATTTTGACTGTTTTTCTTCAAAAATTTATCCTCCAGTGCTTTCCATAATTTACTTGCAGAAGTTTCCTTTGTGTATGGATATTTCTGCTCTCTAGCAAGGTAGGATCGAATGGTACCGCAAGCAACACGGTTGATAATTTTCCAATCTTCTTCACCAATAACATCTGGTTTCTTTTCTTCAATGGCAAGATCTATCCTTTTTATAGGTGTGTATAAATCCTAAACATTAGGTCTTCCTTTTATAAGGAAAAATTCCCAACCAAATATGCTCCTTCACCGATGTGGGACTTTGGCACTCAACAGAACTTCTTTGGATTGTGTCTGCTCCTTAGTTATTCAGCAAGTTTTTGTATGTGAGCAGTCACTATTGTATTTTTTTTTTTGGTAATAACTGTGAAATATTACCATTTAACAACCAAATTAATACATCCTAAAGAGCACCTAGACACACTACCACCTTCTAGGAAGGGTGCAATGTACTCATAGGCCTTTAGTTATTCACTAATTACAAAGTTTCTGCAGCAAATAATCACATCTTCTGGCTTTCCTAGAGTTTCTGTGTATATCTAAATTCCTTTTGTATCTGTGTCATCACAAAGCTAGTATTTACATTGAGTCCTTTAAACACTTTTTCATTCCTGGCTTTCCAGGTGTGATAGATCAGGGCCCCCCAAATTGCTGCAGCTATTTCCTTTTTGAAGAACTTCCAGTGCTTCCTTTTAATCTTTTCCAACACCTGCATTACAGTCCCTTGTGGTATTATCATATTTGTGCAGTTCTGTATCGCAGCCCTCAATTCTGTTGTCCATCGACAATCCTGAAACATGTGGTCTTGGGTTTCAGCAACCATATCATTACATAAGCAGCATTCAATGTCTTGTATTGGCACATGTAGTTTCAAAAGTCTATCTTTCGTAAGCAATCGACCATGAGCAGCTAACCAAAGAATCATCCTGTGTTTCGGCTGCATAATAGATGTCCATATTAGCTCTGCCACGGGTAGTCTGGTCAAATCCCCCTGTAGAGCGATGTAGCTACCATTTATTGAATACTTCCCTGAAGCAGTTAACACATATTTCCCATTATGGTACCACTCCATCATTTCAACTTTTAGGGAATTCAATTTCCTCCAATACCAACTACAATCAAGTGGAGGTACATGTGCCCATATATTTTTGCTATGCATCTTCTTGATGCCATTTAATGAAATTATCTTACTTCATCAAAAAAAAAAAGAACTACACAAAAAATTGGAGAACTGGATTAAATTTAAGAGAAGGACATAGATGAGAGATTAACCGTGAAACTTCAATATAGGCTTCTCTCCATTGGCTACTATCTCAAACATTACTCGATCTCCTTCTTTTAAATAATTAGCAACGCAGAACTCACGCCATCCACCTCCAATGTAGGTGAATCTGCCACATGAATATAGATTAAATGTCCATGACCTTTGCTCGTCGCTTATCATTATCGTACATCTCCCATCTCCAAGACCATGTTGTCGCGCGAATGGGCTAGGAACATGCTGGAACAGTGTATAACCAGTATCACATAAGCAGTTCATATGTTTTTTCTGAATTTTCTCATAACCAGATGAGTTCTTACCAGAAAACGCTTTGAAAGGTAATAGGGTTTCATGGAACAAATGAAATGAGGTTGACTAAGATGCATGTCCTTAGCAGCTTCTACATTGGGAACAGCCTTGCGTGATGATATGATGTTGGACTTTGGTTTTTCTGTTACATTTGTTAATTAATGCACAAATCATGTAAGAAATATATATGGAAATAATACTTACGATATACGAACAAAAGAACATACCAATAGGTCAACATAATAGAATCTGTCTTGGAGGCTATAGATTTTTCCTACTGTATGCAGATATCTTGCATAGTAAAACTAATTTTCCAGCTATGAAAACGATGAATCTACTTTCCCCATATTCTCTCTTGCACTACGTGATCATGGTTTTATTCAAATTCAAATGTTAATTATTTGTGAAAAAGTCTAATATTTTCTCAATTTGGTAAATCAACTATATACAGCATTCGTAGTGTAATACATCCTTCCTGAAAAGAAAAAAGCCATGTAAGTTTTTAACCTGTAGTGTATAGATCTATGGGAAAGCTCAAACAAGACCTTACTAGCTCTGTTCTACTATCACATATCTGTTAGAAGTTAACTATAGTTACCATTTGAGCCTATGTATTATAAATGAAACGAAAAAAAACGTATTAGATATAACAAGAAGGATTTGCTCGTGAAATCCAGACCTTGAGTGGAAACTCTTTCAGTATCCGAATTAGTCTTCTTTCCTTCGGGCTGGAATGATGCATTTTCTCTCAGATCTATTTTTAAATCGACATAAACAATCAACAATTTTAGAATTGCAACAGAATATGAATCTAAACCAAGTAGAAAAGAATTGCTTTAGACACAATAAATAAAGAAAATAAATTCAGGGGAAAAGGAGCGATGAAAGTTATTTTAGAAGGGCTAATTCGACCCTCAGAAAAATATAACCTTTTTGTTAGGAAATCTTATCTCATGGTATGCGCTACTCAGTGAAGTACTTGAATAATCCTAACATAAAACTTGAGAAAGAACTTTTTGGAAAACTGCTGTAAATAGTTCAAAAGGCGTGCTACGAAACTCAAAAACATTTCTCAGTAACTGTTACTCTCAAGAAAGGGGAAAATCTTTCATAGATACTTCTAAATATACTTTAATAAAATTACTACATTTAAAACTCTTTAATAAATAAAAACATCAATGATGAATTTGTATTTTATTATCAGTTGATGGAATTGGTCATTTGAAAGACTTCATAATAACTTGAGAAAACATAAAAGATATACTACTAACATCAAAACAAACTTGGCAAATGGTAGCTACTATTTTTCGTGCATCTGGAATGAGAGGAATCACAGATGGAATTTCAACTCCTAATCACTCTGTTAAAGCAATTTGTCTAAACAATTTATTTAGTTGGTTCAACCAAGTTCCTGTAACTAGCATTGAACATTGTGTTTGCTCCTTAGTTATTCAGTAAGTTTTTGTATGTGAGCAGTCACTCTTTTGTCTATTTTTGCTACGCATAAAGATGATGCCATTTAATGAGATTATCTTACTTCATCCCCCCCCCCCCCCAAAAAAAAACGAACTAGAGAAAAAATTGGAGAACTGGATTAAATTTAAGAGAAGGGCTTATTAACCGTGAAACTTCAATATAGGCTTCTCTCCATTGGCAACTATCCCAAACATTACTCGATCTCCTTCCTTTAAGCAATTTGCAATGCAGAAGTCATGCCATCCACCTCCAATGTAGGTGACTTTGCCACATGAATATAGCGTAAATGTCCATGACCTTTGCTCATCTCTTATCATTATCGTACATTTCCTGTCTCTGAGACCATGTTGTCGTGCGAATGGGCTAGGAACACGCTGGAACAGTTTATAACCAGTTTTACATAAGCAGTTCTTATGTTTTTTTCTGAATTTTCTCATAACGAGATGAGTTCTTACCAGAAAGCACTTTGAAAGGTTATAGGGTTTCATGGTACAAATGAAATGAGGATGACCAAGATGCAAGTCCTTAGCAGCTTCTACATTGGGAACAGCCTTGCATGATGATATGATGTTGGACTTTGGTTTTTCTGTTACATTTGTTAATTACACAAAAAGTCATGTAAGAAATATATATGGAAAGAATACTTACGATATACAAACAGAAGAACATATCAATAGCTCAACATGATAGAACCGGTCTTGGAGGCTATAGATCTATCCTACTGTATGCAGATTTCTTGCATAGTAAAACTACTTTTCAGCTATGAAGACAATGAATCTACTTTTCCCATATTCCATCTTGCACTATCTGATCATGGTTTTATTCATATTCAAATACTTATTATTTGTGAAAAAATCTAATATTTTCTCAATTCGGTTAATTAACTATATAAAGCATTCATTGTGTAATGCATCCTTCCTGAAAAGAAAAAAAAATCATGTAAGTTATCTCAAATTCTCAATTAGTTATTGTGAATCATATCTTAGCACAACATTTTTCATCATGTAATACCTGTAGTGTATCAGATCTATGGGAAAGCTCAAACAAGACCTTACTAGCTATGTTCTACTATCACACATCTGGTAGGAGTTGACTCTAGTTACCATTACTATTAGCCTGGGTATTAGAAATGAAATGCAAAAAACGTATTAGATACAACAAGAAGGATTTGCTCGTGAAATCCAGACCTGGAGTGGAAACTCTTTCAATATCCGAATTATTCTTTCCCTCGGGCTGAAGTGATGCATTTTTTCTCAGATCTAGTTTTTAAATCGACACAAACAATCAACAATGTTAGAATTGCAACAGAATATGAATCTGAAACCAAGCAGAAAAGAATTTCTTTAGTCACAATAAAGAAAGAAAATAAATTGAGGGGAAAAGGAGAGATGAAAGTTATTTTAGAAGGGCTAATTCGACTCTCAGAAACATATAGCTTTTTTGTTAGGAAATCCTATCTCATAGTATGCGCTACTGAATGAAGTGCTTGAATAAGCCAAACATAAAACTTGAGAAAGAACTTTTTGAAGAGCCGCTGTAAATAGGTCAAAAGGCCTTCTACGAAACTCAAAAACATTTCTCAGTAACTGTTGCTCTCAAGAAAGTGGAAAATCTTTGGCAGATACCTTAGTAAAATACTACATTTAAGATATATTTGAGAAAACATTAAAGATATATTACTAAAAAATGAACAGATATGGTGTGGTCTATTTCACCAGGACACTACTGTTCACCAACAAAATTTGTATCCCGTATTTTAAAATTCAAACCATAGAAGCTACATATGAAGATAAGAACAGTAACAACGGGAGCTTTAATTGTATTTATGATCTAAAGTAAGATATAGATAAAAATTCCCATCTCAAAAAAAAGTAAGATATAGATAAAAAATGAAAACTGGATGAAATTTAAGAGAAGGGCTTAGACGAAAATGTTGTCATGAAACTTCAATATAGGCTTTTCTCCACTGGCGACTATCTCAAATGAAATGAGGTAGTATGGTAATATGGTTTCATGGTACAAATGAAATGAGGGTGAGAGAGAGGCATGTTCTTAGCAGCTTCTACGTTGAGGAAAGCCTTGTGTGATGACATGAGGTTGGACTTTGGTTTTTCTATTACATTTGCTAATTACACATAAAGCCATGTAAGAAATAGAAATATTTTGTGGAACGGATACTTCCAATATACGAATAAAAGAACATATGAATAGTTAATTATACACAAATACATGACTAGAAATTAAATATGACTGAAAAGATTACAGTTAAAGTATGAATAGCATCTAAACATGCACCTCAGCTTTTGGCTAATTGTTTATCCAATAAAAGTTGAAACTTATTATTATAAGGTTAAGAGAAATAACTTGCAAATTCATCAAGTATAAACTGATTGTACTATAATAAGCATCAATTGATTAATTTTGTGATGCTATTGATGTTTGTTTCAGTAATTACAGTGTAGTGCTACTGTTTAAAATTCTAATTTCCTTTAGAAGATCATAAACTACTGCTTTAGTATATACTCATGTCATCAATATGTCTCCCGAAAGGTTGAGGACTACACTGCATCTCTAATGTGACTCTAAAGATCTTTACCATTTGAAATCAAATTTCCAACTGTTTGGTTGGGTAAATTTTTAGAAGTGTAGTTGATATGAGAATCATGTTTTACAGTTTGGAGTTTGGACAATCAAACACTAAGATAGCGTTTGGACATAAATTTGGTTGAAACTTGAAAAAAAAGTTTTTGAAGTTGTGCTGAAAAATAATTTTTGGAAGTTGAAGTTGTGTTTGGACATGCATTTTATTTGAAAAAAAGATGAAGTTTTGTGAGTGGAAGAAAAAATTTCACCCAAAAACTGGTTTAACTTGAGAAACTATTTCAAAAAAATTTTCAAAAATTGATCATGTTTTCAAAAAAAAAAAAATTGAAAAAATATACCCAAAATTTATGGCCAAACGGGTGCTAAATAATTTGATTGAAGATGTAATACGGTGTTATGGTATATATAACAAAGTAAAAAGATTGTTGAAAATTAAGAGATAGCTTAAATGAGAAAACTTACTATGGAATTTCCATATTGGTCTTTCTCCATTAGCAACAACCTTAAACATTATACGATCTCCAACCTTTATGTCATTTGCATCACGGAATTCACCCCACTTACCTCCAATATAGACTTGAGAATAGGAGGTATATAGCTTTAAATTCCATGACCTTTGTCTTTCATCTCTAATAATCAAACCATATTTCTTGTTTCTGAAGCCGTTTGCCTTTGTAAATTTTACAGGAAGGCGCTGAAATAGTTTATAACAATTTGCAAATTTCATCAAACATATCATATGCTTCATATTTTTGCAGTAAATAATGCCAATAAACCAAGGGGGAGAAAAATAAAATGGTGCATAAGTCTCCTTTAGCCCGAAGATTCTTGAAGGGTTAGGGTGAAATGAATTTTGAGACTTACAAAGTAACCTTTCGAAAAGCAATAGGATCTAACTGTGCATACAACATGAGATTGACCAATAGGGTTTTGAGGAGCAGCTTCTGCATGGGGAAAAGTCTTGCATTGTCAATTGTAGATAAACCCATATCAATAAATTAAATATGACAAAATGATTACGATCAGAACATGAATAAGATACAAACATCCACCCCATCTTTGAGCTAATTTTTAATCTAAACAGATTGAATGTTATGTTAAGATTAAGGGAATTAAGTTGCAAATTCATCAAGTTTAAGCTAATGGGTTCTAAAGAAATCACCTTTGATTTCAAATTTCTTGGAAGGATCTTTAACAATATGTGCTTCTTCTTCGTCTTGCAGATACTCCGCATACTCTCTGTCACAGTGACTTGAATCAAAGATGGTAACCTCAAACTCCATCTCTCCTTCATGTCTGAAAATCAATAAATCTCCTAACCGTAAATCATGCTCTTCTGCAAACTTTTCCCAACCCTCTTCCAGTCGCTGGCCATTCAGCTTCACCAGCCACTTCTTACTACCCCTTTTCAGTACTGCATGTTCATGCTCATGACCCTTTAGATACTTCAGAAAACCTTTAGGAATTTTCTGCAGTACAACATAAACTTAGAGTTGTCTTGTTAGGAACCATCAAGCTGTTTTGTTTAGCATGTGAAACAGTACTATTTTTCTACCCAGATAAACAATTAAAAAGGGCAAGGGTCAAATTTACCCATGAACTATGAGAAATAGTCTATGTCTGCCTTTGGTAATAATCGGGGTCAATCATACGCCCTTGCCGTAACAAAAATGGGTAATATTTGCCCTTATTGACTAATGAAATTGATTAGCACAGTTTAGTGCCACGTGTCCAAAACTTAATAAGGAGAGACGGGTCAAACTTGCCCTGAACTAAGCGAAATGGTCTAGCTATTGCCTCCGTTAATAGTTTCGTTCAATCATGCCGGTAGATATGAATTCTCGAAGGAACCGTGGCAAGAGAGCTGCTCTTTTCATGGAATTGAGGAAGGTATAAGGACTTCTTCACCACACCCTTCGCACGAAATTGATGAACAAGAGAATGAGATGGTAATAGATTGATGGCATGATATGGTTAGTCTGCTAAAAAGATCGTCCACTGACACCACCCTTGTGGTGGACACTGACACCAAAAAAGTTTTTATTTTTATTAGAAAACTGTCTTAGATTCCTTAACATTGAATTGGGAGGATGCCCTTTACTCGTTGAGAAAAACATATAGTAAACAGTGTTATCAAAGGCGAAAAGCGCAAAGGTCTGTTGGGGCTTTAAGCACAAAGCGCAAATAAAGCGTGGGCTTTAATGAAGAAAGGCGTAAATGGAGAAAAAAATACAAATATGCATGTGTAGTCCAAGACAAATAATTACAAGTTTACAGTACGAATAACAAATATAGGCGCAAAGAAGCTGAAAAATATTAACGATACAGTGAAATATCAATTGTTTAATGTCACCTCCTCAGGATTAAGCTCATTTGGCAAAGAAAGTATGTCTTCTTTCCACCTTGATGACGACAAGTGCCCACTAGGCGAGGCAAAGCACTTAACATGTTTTGCACCTCGCATCAAGGCTTAAGTGCGCCTTTGACAACACTGCTACCATTAACTTTTACAGTTGCCTGAATTTCCAATGACGACCCTCGTCTCGTCTCATCTCCTCTCCCCTTGGCTACTCCGATAGAACCCTCTCGGCTATCAAACCCCAATTATTTGGTCATTTTCGCCCACTGCCAAGATTCCTTATCCCTTCGCCCGAGAATGGTTTAATTATCTGTTGCAGTGGAACATTGTTTCACTGTTGCCATATCTCCAATTTGTGGTTGTTCGTCGGTTAAGAAGATTAAAATAGGTGGGAGTGTTTAAAGGCGCAGAGGATAAAAAGGAATAGTTAATTTTTAAGCCAGGAATGTCATAGCTAGGCCATTTTGCACATTTCTCGGGCAAGATTTGACCCTTTTCTTGTTATTAAAATTTGGACACGTGACAGCAAACTAATCAGTTCAGTTAGCCATCGAGTCACCCCAAGAGCAAGGTGGGGAGTTCTTGGAGGGAGGGATGCCGAGGGTCTATCGAAAACAGTCACTCTACCCCAGGGTAGGGGTAAGGTCTGCGTACACACTACCCTCCCCAGACTCCACGTGTGGGATTATTTTAGGTGGTTGTTGTTGTTTGTTGTTAGCCATTGAGGCTAAATATAGCCCAGTTTTGTAACAAACTAACAGTAAAGGCATGATTGACCCCAACTATCAACGTAGGGTATATGTCGACCTTTTTGCATAGTTCAAGAGCAAATTTAACCTTTTTGCATGTTCATATGGACTATGGTTTTTGAATTTTAGTGTTTTTCTTTTCTGGGACGAATTGTTAACTCCATATCATATAGTATATAAATATAGAAGCAAAGATGAAATAATTACTAAAACACGGTTAATTTTGACTCACCAGAGCGCGCTTGAAGCCTGGTTGAATAGGCTTGAAAAAGTGAGGCTTCGCTGGACGGACTTTCATAGCCAGCTGTCAAAAAATGCAGTTAACTATCTTTTTCTACTTTGTAATTGATAGAATTGAAAGATTGATACTTCAATTCAGTTCAGAGGATGCAATTATTTGGTAACTGAAACTTGAAAGGAATGTCAGCTTTTACTGTGGGACTGTGTAAATTGGGAGAAAGAAAAACAATACAACATTAGCATAAATATTACTATATATTTACAGGCGTGGGAACTGGGAACCGGCGGGTTTTTCATTAGTAATGGGCAAACCAGTCAATGTGGGTTAGTCTATGCAGGCCTTGGTATTTGACGGGCTGGGTCCGGGTCGTTCCATCATTTTTATGGGCCTTAAAATTTCAACTCAGTCCTATGTGGGCCACGGGCCGGTCCACAATTCTTTAAGGACATTTTTTTTTTATTTTCTTTAATTTAAGTTTTAATCTAAAAGTGAAAGAAAAAATATTTTGTTAGACAGAAAATTTTTGGTAAAACTTAATAACTTTTGATATTATTTCAATAGATTATAAATAAATAAATAAATAAATAAAGAGGACAATATTTCATTCATCTATCTATCTATATATATATAAAAGAGGGATTAGAAAAGATGATGTGGCATATCTCTTTAGCCAAGAAACACACCTATCTTTTTTATCCTTTTTTTGAATCTTTTGCTTTTCTTTTATTAGTTTCATTCAATCCAACTTATTAAAGGTTACAATGTCTATTAAAGAAAGATTAATGTTGAGCGTTTGTTTTCCCCTATTTCTTTATTATGTTTTCTGTTACACCATAGTTATTATGGTTTTAATGGGTTTTGTCCTTTGTATATTCTTCCTTTTTAAAGTTTTGTGTCTTTTCAATATTTTCAGATCTTCATCTGTGCTAAATGTGGAGGTGTTCGATATGAAGAGGTGAGCAAAAAGTTCATTGTAACTTTTGTTATTCACCTTATTGATACTATATCCTAATATTTGTGGTTGTTTAACAGGAATGCATACAAACTGCTCACATGTATTTATTCTTACAAATTGTGATCTTCCTCTGCCAACTGCCATGGAGTGCAATATGTCAATGAAAGGTCATCATCTCAACATAACGAGAACTTTTTTTTATTTTCTTTTAGCATTGTAATCACTATATGTCCTTAGATATAAAATCTAATCGAGATACCTCTACTTGTGTATTATAATATTTCTTGAATATTTTGTGTCTTGTATTTGAACAAATTGGTAACTAATCTTTTGCAAATTGTACTTCTTTTTTGTGTATAATTTTGTGGGTATTTTAAATTGGATAAGATTTACATTTCCTTTTGTATATTATGGTGATTTCCATCGATAGGTAACAAAGCAGAGTAGTAATTTTTAATGGTGGAACTTATTCCACACTATGGATAAAGACATTTTAGTAAATTTTCTGTAAAAGAGAAGGTATATTTTCTCTTGCTATTTCATGTTTATTCATGGTGATTTAGTTTATTTTTCAATTTTTTTAGAAAAAACAAGAAATTTAATCTAAATGGAAATAAATCAATTTTTAATATACATACAAATATATTAAGTATAAATTATATAGCGACAATTAATTACTTCTAAGATTATATGTTAAAATATGGATTGTCTAACATCAATGTGAACTGCTCTAATTCTTATGAAAAATCAATACTATTTGTTATTTAATCAATTCATAGAATTCAAGTTTGGTATGCATATATACAAAATTTTCCATCTCTTCTGTTTAGACTAAATTCACAAAAAAATAATAGTCATTTTGCAAATTCACTTATTTTTTAAAAATTGCGCAAAGCGCGGACGAATTTCCTAGTTATTAAGCAAAACTCAAAACAAACTACTCAAAAAACATTTATGGTAATAGTGAAAATACGTGACGTAGTTTGTTGGACTAATTGCTTTTTCCTTTAGGTATTTCGTATTTCACCATTCCTTCAATGGTGAACTAATATGAATAATTTTATTTTTCAATATATAACTGACTTTTTTTATTAGCATCTTATTTGTGATAGTAGAGATTTCTAATTTAAGGAAGTATACATTAAAAAAGACTAATTTGCATTCCATGTATCAACTAAGAAAAATGAAATATTGTACTCTAGAAAACTAGCGAGCCTTGCCATTCGGTGACGCGCTAATTTTCTTGCCCATAACCAACTGCTATCTTGTCAGTGGCTTATGATGCACCTTACTAGAATATTTACCTATAAAATTTTTTTTGGTAATTAAACATCTTTGTATTAACTATCAATGTAAATATTTACAAGCAATAGATCACCACGACCTATTTCCAAACTGGAAAAAAAACATCTCAATCTAATCTTCATGGCCTCCTAACCTCATTTATATAACTCACGATGCTAGCTCTTCATTATTTGCATTTTAAGACACAAGTATATCCCTCAGCTCTAATATTGCACATGCATACTGCTCTCCTTGCAAGAATATCCCATGTAGTTGCTTGCTTCTCAAAGATCCTTGCATTCCTCTCAATCCACACTGTGTGAGTATACTTTGCGTACACTAATTTGAGCAGCCTGGCCACCTGAGATCGCCCCATCGTTTTCATTACAATCCAATGATGTCAATCAGTCCACGATGTTGTAGGAAGGTTGTTGTATCTATAACCATTGCATGAGTCTGGACCATAAGCTTCGATCAAATGCACATTCTGCAATTATATGATCTCTCGTTTATTGAGTTTGATTGCAAAAGCAACATGTGTCTTCCACTTGCATGTCGAGTTCTTCATTCTATCAACAGTTAGCAATCTTCCCTGAACTTGTAGCCACATTGTGAAGACTACTTTTTGTCGTGTTTGATTCTGATACATTAAACCTTTCCATGAAACTTTAGGCAAATCTCCTAGTAGTTGCAAATAAACCTGTTTGATTATATTCCTTTGTTGAGTTTGGCTATTGCTTACCTACAATTTTTTAAAGGAAACAATCTAAATTTACACCTTCTTATACTTAATATCTCAATTTTATCCTCATATACTTTCACGTCATTCATAATCTTGCCATTAGTAAATTATCTCGTGTTTCCCCTTATCTTTAATGGAACTCCAGCGTACATTAGACAAATTTCACGTATCAAAATACTTAAAAGAAATTCAAATTTAACCCTCTATTATTTACTATAATTTGAAATTACTCTCCGTTATACTTCAAGTTGAAGCACCATTAAAGTTGAAGGCAAATACAAGATAATTTGCTAGCGGCAAGGATATGAATTAATCCAATATATATGTAGGGTAAAATCAAGATATTAAGTATAGTGGAGGTGGTAAGCTTTTTATCCTTTTACCTTTTCTTAAAGCAACAAACAAAAAAAATAGAAAAATAAAAAGCAGAACAAGGTACGCCCTCTGTTGATATTAGGCAACTAAGTAGTAAATCCAAAAAAAACATATCCTTCAATGCTCCTTTCCCCTTGCCCATCACAACTGCTTCACTAACTTGTCAAGGGCTTTGCTTGGTATCCTATCCAGAATATTTACCTGAAATTTTTCTTTTAGCACAACAGACTCTCTTGATATAAAATTTTGTAGACTTGATTTCATACGACCACTACATAATAATAGAAGTCTAAGCTAGATTTTCTTTGGGGGAAGGGGGTGATTTTGTAGGGGCATTTGCAGAAATGACCTTTTTGAAGCCACTAGACTAACCGGGACAGAATTTAAAGGGTGACCTCAAAAAAAGTCAAGCAATACATCCAGACTATTTAAAACCTTTCGAGAGTCGTTTAATGTAAAAAGTAAAGTTATATAACTCATTCCAAAAATCCATAACTCTTCCGAAGCGTGGCATAATATTTTCATATCACTACCATAAAAATTTTGTTTATGATTCCACTCTCTCCTATATTCTAAAAGCCTGAGGGACAAAGAAGAAAAACAAAAACATGAATAACACAGAGGAAGACCACAAAAACAGAGGGAAGTAACGAAATACTCACAATGGAAGTATGCTATAGGTATTGTTCCGTTGTTGATGAGTTCAAACTTAAAAGTATCTCCTACTTGGACATCATTTGCTTTCACGAATTTTTTCCATCCCCTGGTAATCGCAACGTGATGTCCTGTTAGTCCGAGCTGCACCGACCATGATCTCTGTTTCTCATCTGTGAGAATCATCTCACAACGTCTATTCATCAAGCCATTTGATTTTGCAAAATCCGCTGGAAGATACTGCTCAAGTTGTATCCCAATATGCAGATCAATGCGCGTTATCACAAAAAAAGAGAAACTTTTACTGAAGATTTAAACTATTAAGGGCTTAATTAAAGTTATTTCAAATTGCTTACCAGACGAGGTTTGTTGATGGAATAAGGCTTAATAGTAGAAATAAAATGAGGGTTAGCATTATTAGCAGATGTTGAAGCATGTACTTGTGCTTTTGGAGCAGTCATATCTGACGTCTCAATCCTGAGGCCTGTTCTTCATTTAAAAAAAGAATACATGAAAAAGAAAAGAAAGAAGAAACATTAGAATCAGAGAAATGAAAAGGAAAGAGGTACTTGATACAGCTACAAGACTTCATTCTTGAAATTCATACCTCGAGCGGAATATCTATTAGCATCCAAATCAGGCTTCTTTCCTTCGGGCTGAAGTGATGCATTTGCTCTCAAATCTAGTTTTTAAATAAATAAAAACCCATCAGAACTGTAACTAAAGAAAGAATTTAAAATCAACGATAGAACATTAAGCTGAAGGGAAAAATACTTGTTAAAGTCATAATTCAGAAAGAAGATAAATTTCGAGGGGGCAACAGAGATGACAAATAATTTCGGAAGGGCTAACTCAACTCTTGATAGTAGTGAAGATCCCTAAAATCTGGAGATTGTTTTACACAAGTATTTACCACTGAAGATTGATTATAAAAAATGAAAGCGATAGAAACAACAAGGAAAAAGCCTCACTAACAACTGCATATTCGCCCTGATTAATCAAAAACAGAGTTTACTGGTACCTGGCCAAAGCTGGTTTTTTAAACCTGAACAACGGAATTTTGGGATCATATGGATAATAGCTTTACCAACACTACTTGGTAAAGTGCTTTAAAATGGCCTTTTAGAAAACATGAGCAAGAACTTTTCAGAGATACTGCAAGTAGCTCAAAAAGAGCATATACGAAAATCAAAAGTGTTGCACACTAACATTGTGAAAAGCATTCACAGATTACTTAGTTAAACGTTGTTTTTTGAACAAATGCAGAACATAAAGACTCTTCAAGAACATAAAGTGTGGCATAATATTTTCATATAAATAGTATAACATGATATGAGAAAACTTGCCTTGAAACTTCTGCTTTGGAGTTTCTGCGTCAGTAACAACATGAAATTTCCATATAGACTCCATTTTTCCATCACTAACAACCTCAAACATTATACGTTCTCCAACCTTTAAGCAATTATCAGCAATGAATTCACGCCAGCCATCTCCAATAGAGACTCGATTTTTGCAATCAGAACTTAGCTTTACATTCCAAGACCTTTGTCTTTCATCTCTTATAAACAAATCGCATTTCTTGTTGGAGAGACTATTTGCAAATTGTTGAGGAAGGCACTGATAAAGTGTATTACCATTTGGACACATCATTAAACAGTTCATATTCTACAGATTTTCACTTAACAAGGACAAAAATAATTAAAATAGTGCAGATGCTTCCTTTAGCCTGAAGATTCTTGAAGAGTTTACGTGAAATTAATGAGTTTTAAGACTTACCAAGTAACCATATGTCAGGCAATATGGTCTAATAGTGCATATAAAATGAGAATGACCAGCATGCTTGTCAGTAGCAGCTTCCGCATGTGAAGAATCCTCGTCTGACGACTTGATGTTGAGGCTTGGTATTTCTATTACATCGTCGATAGCTCTTGAATGGCTTAAAGGGCACGACGTGGATGGTAAGGATCCATATAGTCGATCCCCACTTGGGATTGAAGTGTAGTTGTTTGTATCTTCAAGAAATTAAATATGACAAATTCCATTTAGAAAAAGGGAACAACATTTAACTATCTACCACACATTTTGGCTAATTTCTTAAACTAAATAAATTAAAACAAATCAGTATTTTCTTGTATAAACATGAAAGGAATTCATCACTATAGTTTCTCTTTCTATTCCACTTTTTCGTACTACTCCCTCTGTCCCATATTAATTAGTTGTCATATTTCCATTTTGCACGCCCCTTAAGGAATCATAAATAATAAGTGTTTTTTTCTTTGACTAATTTATCCTTATCTCTATGCAATAAATGTGCGCTCTATTAATATTTTTTACTTTCAAGAACAATTAACATTATGGGCAAAATGAGGAAAAATTGACTAATTCTATCTTGATTTTATAAATTGACAAGTATTATAGGGCAAACTTTTTAGTAACCTTGACAACTAATATGAGACGGGGAGTATTAAATCAGCATCAAGCATCATAAATAAATAATCAGGAAACTTCCATAAATAACAGAAATGTAAAATCTAAAAAAATGAAGTTGAGAACCTAAACAACTTCACCTTCAAATTCAAAATTCTTGGAAATCTCTCCAAAAGTACGTGTTGCTGCTTCTTCTTCTTCTTGCAAATACTCCGCATATTCTCTGTCACATTGACTTGAATCAAAGATGATAACCTCAAACTCCACGTTTCCTTCATGTCTGAACACCAACATATCTCCCAGCTGCAAAACATTCTCCTCCGCAAACTCTCCCCAACCCGTTTTGAATTGATAGTCGTTCACCTTCACCAGCCACTTTTTACCCGCCCTTCTCAGTACTACATGTTCAAGCTCATGTCCCTTTAGATACTTCATAAAACCTTTAGGAATTTTCTGCAGCACCACACAAAATTAGAGTTGCCTTGTTCCAAATAAAGTTGTTTTATTTAGTTCATGGAAGATACTGTACTATTTTAATACCCAGATAAACAACTAAGAAAGGGCAAAGGGTCAAATTTGTCCCTAAATTATGCGAAATGGTCTATGTCTGCACTCTTTTAATAGTTGGGATGAATCGTATGCCCATGCCGTCATAAAATGGGTCATATTTGTCCTTATTGACTAATGGGAGTGAATAGCACTGTTTATTGCCATGTCTCCAAAATGTAATAATGAGAAAGGGTCAAGTTTGTCACTAAACTATGTGAAATGGTCTAGATATATGCCCTCCGTTAATAGTTTCGGTCAATCATGCTTTTTCAATGGATGTGAATTCTCGAAGTGTACATGGCAAGAGAGCTGCTCTATTTGATGGAACTGAGGAAGATGGTACAAGGACTTCTTGTTCTTACCCTTCGCTCGAAATTGATGAACAAGAGAAAGGAAAGGTAATAGATTGATTGTATGATATAGTTAATCTGCTAAAAAGATCGTCTGGTGACACCGCTCGCCCTTTGATTCTTTCCAGCCAAGAACCACCACTGCTGGTAACTTTTACAGTTGCTTGATTTTCCTCCAACCACCCTCGTCTCATCTCCTCTCCCCCTAGCTATTCCGATAAAACTCTCTTAGCCAGTGTTATCAGAGGCGAAAAGCACAAAAAAGCTCTAAGGTCTGTTGGGGCTTTAAGTGCAAAGCGCAAATAAAGCGTAGGCTTTAATGAAGAAAGGCGCAAATGGAGAAAAACTACAAATATGTGTGTAGTCAAAAACTAATATCTATAAGCATGAATACCAAATATTTTTTTGATAAGGTAAATTGTATTAATCAAAAGGGAGAGAACTCCCGTATACAGGAAGTATACCAAAAAGTATAGAATTTACATCAGAACATGATTCTCTACAAAAGACGCCCAATCTTTTATACAAGTATGGGCTATATGAGTGTACCAAAAAGTGATCGAAGATAAAAGACTATTCTTAAGATGTGAAAAAGTTGACTCAATCTCCTCAAAAGCTCTCATATTTCGCTCCCCCCCAAACTATCCACATGAGAGCTAACGGGGCGAACTTCCACGCCTTTTGCTTTCTTCTTCTACGGAAACCTGCCCAACTATATAACATTTCCTTTACGGTGCTTGGCATCACCCATTGAACACCAAAAAGGTTCAGGATCGCCCTCCACAAAGCCGAGGACACAGGGCAATGCAACAAAAGATGATCAACTTCTTACCCTGAGCTTTTACACATATAGCACCAAATATATGGACAAGGAAATTGAAGTAAGTGAAATATTAATTGTTTAGTGCCGCTTCTTCGAGATTACGACATTACGCTCACTGACAAGGAAAAGTATGCATTAGAGCCTTGATGACAACATTAAAGCGCCCGTTAAGTGAGACGAAGTGCTCAACACGTTTTGAGCCTCGCTTCAGGGCTTAAGCGCGCCTTTGATAACACTGCTCTCAGCTATCAAACCCCAATTATTTGGTCATTGTCGGCTTGTCGCCCGCTATCCATAATCTATATCCCCTAGCCGGTATCTGTTTCGCACGAAAATGGTTTATCTATTGCGGTGGAACATTGTTCCACTGTTGCCATCTCTCCAATTTGAGTCGGTTAAGAAGATTAAAATAAGGGGTGGGGGGCAAGAGCACAGATAGCCATTCTCAGGATGCTATTTAGAGATTAGACAATACTTATTTTTGTCCTGAAATTTTAAACTAAAAATCTTAACTTCATACAAATCAAAACATTTTTGTCCTAAGAAATTGAACTGTAAAACTTAAATTTAGGACGCACTGGCTAATTCTTAAATAGTATCCCTTTAGAGTGGCTACCTGATGTCATTTCTAATAAAATGGGTGCGGGTGTTTAAAGGAGGAGGGAACAAAAAGGGATAGTTAATTTTGAAGCCACAAATGCTATATCTAGGCCATTTCGCATAGCTAAGGGGCAAATTTGACCTTTTCCGTTATTAACTTTGGGGCACACGGCAACAAACAATACTAATCAGTTTTGTTAGTCAACAACAACAACAATCCAGTAAAATCCCACTAATGGAATATGGGAGGGTGGTGTATATGCAAACCTTACCCCTACCTCGAAGGAGTAGAGAGGTTATTTCCGAAAAACACTCGGCTCAAAGTTTTGTTAGTCAATATGGCAAATATAGCCTAGTTTTCAATATGGGCAAATATAGCCTAGTTTTAACAGACCAACAGCAAAAGTGTGATTGAACCCAACTATTAATGGAGGGGATATCTACTTTTTCACATAGTTCAGGGGCAAGTTTAACCTTTTCCATGTTCATATTGTCACACCTCCTTTTTACCAGCCCGAGGGGGTGTAAGAGAGTTTTTCCAATTAAAGTGACATTATTCGAAATGAGATTATTAAATTTAATTTTTCAGAGTCACCAGTTTGAATATTTTAATTGGTGTCCCAAGTCACCGGTTTATTTTAAATCCCAAATCGAGGAAAAATCGACTTTCCTTTTGAAGTTTACGAACCAGAAATTCTGAGTAAGGAATTTTGTTAACCCGGGAGAAGGTGTTAGGCATTCCCGGATTCCGTGGTTCTAGTACGGTCTCTTAAACTATTACAATTGGCCTATTATCTGATTTTAAAACATGTTTCAACCTATGGTATATTTTTTAACTTATTAGTCGCTTTTAATTAATTTTAGGAAAATTCAACGTCATCTGAAACACGTCTTGAACCACGTCACATGAAATGCATCCGCGGTCCACGACACATTTTATCTAACGTTGTTGAGATTTGGATTTGGGTCACATGAAATGCACACCCGAATTTAGGAAATTAATTTTTAAAAATAGCGCGCCTAAAGCAACTACGCACTTTCAAGTTTGCGAGGGCCGTGGAAAATTCAAATAAATGGCACGTCTCGATTTCTAAGGATTAAAATTAATTAAATGAGGGCCATGAGTTTTGAGATTTTATTTGGCATGGCGCGCCTCGATTATTCTAAAAGGATTGTATTCAATTTAAAGCAAACTACAAATGTTCATGATTATGTTTCTTCCTAAAACTACTTTGAGATTATTGTAAGGTCATGATTTATGAATATGGAATTATTATTGAAGAAATATATGATTTTAGTTATTATGGACCTAATCACCCATGTCGGTATCAAATTTGTTATTGACTTAACATCCTTTAATTTGGATCCAAGCTATTACATCGTTCTCTCTCCATTTTGAATACATCTTCCTATCTTTCCCTATGAACTACAATCTCATTAAAGAAACTCATTCTGTCTCTCACGAATTCTATTTTTTGATGCTCTTCCTTCATTTTTTATTCATATCTTTCAAGTTGGTAGATAACCAAAATATAATATACAAATCAAAAGGAAATACGGTGAAAGAAATATAATGGAAACATTGGTTAAGAAAAGAATGAACATTTTATAGATGAAGATCTTATTCAATACATATGGAGCAAAAAACCATCAAATTTAATGTGCAAACGAACCACAATCAGAAGCAACGAGCGGAAACCTTTCGAACCGAACTCGACTTCAACCTCTTCGGGCTAGTATTTTGGGCTATCTTTTAAATTAAGTTTGAAGCTTTTGGATTTGATTTTTAGTGTGATTTAGCTCCTGTTTTTGAGGTGTTTTTTTTTGTCTTAAACAAGGTAATGAATGGCTATATTTATTTTTTTTGAAAGAAATAGGTAGAAAGAATGAAACTAGTAGAAATTCTCTTTAGCATAGAAGAAGAAAATTTGTTTTCTCTCAATTTCCTCCCCTCTTCCCTCTTTTCTTTCTTCAAATATTTCTCTTCTATTTATAGGAGAATTTCGAAAAATTTCAGATTTTTTTTTAATTATTTTATTATTTTTTATTTAAAAGAAATCCCACTTACATTTTGCTTTTCTTTTTTATAAAAAAAATTCCCACCTTTCTTTACTTTTATTTTTTAAATTGCAACTTTAATTACTCTTATTTTATTTAAAATCCCACTTTTTTTACTTTTTTTTTAAAAGAGAATTCCACTTATTTTACTTTTCTTAAAAAAACAATCCACTTTCTTTTGCTTTTCTTTTTAAAAAATTCTACTTTATTTTACTTTAAATTTTTTAAATTTTCAGCTACATTTATATTTATTTTTTAATTCTAACTTTCTTTTACTTTTTATTTTTTTTAAAATTTCCACAAAACTTTACTTTTATTTTTTTTAATTTTCCACTTTCTTTTACTTTTTAAAAGAGAATTACACCTACTTTTACTTTTATTTTTTATTTTTTTTTAAATTCCATACTTCCCTTTTTCGTATTTTTTTAAATATCTCCCAAAAATTAAAAAAAAAATTAATATTTTTTCGGATTTCGTTTTAAAAAAAAATTAAAAATAAAAAAAATAATAGTAATAGTAATAATTCACCTTCTAAAATTTTGTATTTTTAACCTATAATAAAAAGTATAACAAAGCTAAAAATTGTAGGTTAAAACCCCTAAAATATTTACATAGAAGAAGTGACAAAAAAAAATCAAATATTGTCAAAAGCTAGGGGCTTGGACTATGTTTTTTGAATTTTAGTGTTTCTCTCTCCTGGGATAAATTCATATCATACATAAATACATAGGAAAGATGAAATAATTACTAAAAACCCGCTAATTTTGACTAACCAGAGCGTGCTTGAAACCTGGCTGAATAGGTTTGAAAAAGTGAGGTTTCACTGGACGAACTTTCATGCCGGCAGTCAAAAAATGCAGTAACTGTAATTGATAGAATTGAAAGATTGATACTTCAATTCAGTTCAGGGGATGCAATTATTTGGAAAGTGAAACTTGAAAGGAATGGCAGCTTTTTTTTTTTTTGTTTACCACTGGGTGTTCCGTAAACGCATTGAAACGCGACTATATCCCCCAATTGGGCCGCGTAGGGGCCGTTCTGGATGGCAGCTTTTACTGTGTGACTGTGTAAAATAGACGACATTTTCACTGCATCCCGAAGCAAAATTGGGATAAAGAAATTCAATAATGGAACTGGCGGATTTGGGGGGTTTATTATTAATAATGGGGGATCTTGAGGGTTAATCCAAGTTTTTTCTAAAAAAAAAAATGGGCAATGAGAAGCAAAAAGTTTATTATCACTTTTAGCCCGCGCCAGAAACTATTTATATTTGATAGTCGAAAAAGTGTATAAAACTTATATGATTTTGATTATGCAGAATATATATATATATATATATATATATATATATATATATATATATATATATATATATATATATATATATATACACACACACACACACACACACACATTTTAACAACGGCTATACAATGTCATTTTTTCAAGTAAAAGCCCGCCCAACCAATGTTTCGCCAGATAATTTAATTTCAATAGCTAAACTAATTCATATATAAAATTTAATTATAATTAAGTGAGAAATGTGTATATGTAAGACAATTGTCTTGCATCCATTGGTTCATATAAACGCCGAGTTTGAATAATTTTCTTGTAAAGTTGACGGGATAAATATTTTTCTACACATTATATTCCATCAAACTAATAAATATAAGACTTTGTCTTTTGTAGTTACTTAATCATATCAAGTGATATGTTTTTACTTTAATTATTACTAATTGTTAAAATTATAATGCTTAAATTCGTTTTAAATACATTGTTGGTAAGTAAGATCACTTCCAACCAAGAGGTTGTGAGTTCGAGTCTGTCCAAAAGTCAAGTGGGAAGTTCTTGGAGGGAAAGATGTCGGGGGTCTATTTGGAAACAGCCTCTCTACCCCAGGGTAGGGGTAAGGTCTGCGTACACACTACCCTTCCCAGACCACACTAAGTGGGATTATACTGGGTTGTTGTTGTTGTAAAATCACTAGTGAAAATTGGTGATGTAGCTTGTTTCACACCTGGTATCTTGTCAATGGCTTCTATGATGCTTAGCGTCCTTCCTAGAATATTTACTTGCAGATTTTAAAGGGGAAACAAAAAAACAAATTTTGCACCTTTACTATACGTAATACCTCAATTTTACTCTACTTTATACGTTGAGGGTCATTAATATATTTGTCATCAGCAAATTATCTCATGTTTGCCATTGACTTTAATGGAACTCCAACGTTGATTAGACGAATTACATGTGTCAAAATACTTCAAAAAGATCCATATTTGTTCTACTTTTGCCTATGATTTGAGAGTACCTTCTATTATACTTCAGGTTGAAGCTACATGAAGAAAATACAAGACTATTTGCTAGCGACAAGGGTATGAATTAGCTCAAAGCATAATGGAGGGTAAAATTAAGATATTACATTTAGTGGAGGTATCGTTGCTCCATGAGCAACTACGAACCAACAATTTCTACCATGGTCACTCAAAGATAAATGTCGAAACAAAAACACAAAGGTGATTAAAGACCATATTAACATAAACCAGCTCAATCAGCTATATATGCAACTTAGGCAGGAAAAGTGGATCAAATTTAAAAGAAATGGATAAGCTCCCAAATTTTTTATAGGAATTCATGGATATCCAAGCAGATGAAGCAGAAAAGTCTAATAGATGTTAGCATTCCAGGAGAAATTCTCAATCTATGCATGAACATATCACACTGTTGTTGATCCAATGGCCAAGAAATGGCACTTTACAACCTCTTTTCCTTCTACACCTGTAACAATTTACTCAGGGTTCCAAACCTCTGATCTGTAACTAATGAGTTTTTTGGAAGAAAATATAACAGGCTTTATTGTTGCGGTGCACCATACAAGGTCATAAATGAGAGGGGGAGGGGGAGGGGGAGGATTGCTTCAGTTTTCCTTTATTCTTTTTTGTTATCAACTGCGGAAACAACCTCTTGCAGAAATCCAGGGTAAGACTGCATACAATAGATCCTTGTGGTCCGGTCCTTCCCCGGACCCCGCGCATAGCGGGAGCTTAGTGCACCGGCTGCCCTTTTGTCACGAACAACTTCATTGTTCACTAATCCCTTGAATGACATTTGTATCCTCTCCAGAAATTTTGCCTGCAAAAATACATTAGAATAATTACAGTCCACTATATTGTGTGGCATTCTTTACAGGCCTACATAATCTTCAAACTCTTATAAAGCATGTACATACTTTTTTAAACAAACTATTTCTAAAAATAATTACAATTACGAGGGACTATACATCAACCAGAAAACTGTTAGAATCAAGTAGGAAGAAATACTAACCTAAAAGAAAAAAATCTTTACTAACAAAGCTAATAAATACACTCTTCCTTCTCTCTAGGAAGAAGGGTGAATAGTAAATCCGTTACTATTCATCGGCCATAACTTCGGAATCTAGCAGTGGATTTTTGCAAACTTGATATCAAAAGATTCATTTTCTCTTTGCGCACAATCCCCAATTGGTTTCACCCTCAAATCCATAGCCAATTGTTTCAGATCTACAAATTGGTTCGTCCATTACTGTAGCAAAACAGTGTATCTGGGCAGCTTCTTCTTTTCTGTGCGATGTAGTGTTGAAACTTGTGCGTAATAGAGCCTTTCCATGGCAGCCAACGTCTCTCCCCAGCCTTTGGCTGTGGGAGAGCAGAATCCAAACTCAAATGAAGTTACTCCAAACATCAACAACTTTGTTACATATGCAGCAAGTTTGAATCAAAAGCAATCTGCCACATCTCTCACAAAAACGAATTTGAAACCTTTTGAAATTGTTCATGGAGTTCCTACCATTCAATTTTCCATGGATGAACGTGAAGAATTTGCAAAGGAGGAAGGATTACATCAAGCAGTGATGATAAAACTGTCCAGCGACGCACCAAATTTACAGATTTTAAGGAGTATTCTGCCGAAAATCTTTGGTATCAAAGGTAATTGCTTGTTCGGTTCTTTGGCTCCACGACAAATTTTAATTCGTTGTGATCAACATGAAGATTATGCTGCTTGTTTGGCAAGAGCTGTAAACTATTTTCAACATAATGGAAGGGAGCATCAATATAGAGTTTTCCCATGGAGTGTTGGATATAATCCAAACCAGGAAACTTCGAAGGTGGCTATTTGGATTTCTTTGCCGAATTTGTCGCCTGAACTGTTTGCTCGTAAGCCTTTATTGTCCATTGCGGCTGCTATTGGAAAACCAATCGCAATTGATAAGGCAACACAAGTTAGATCTCGTCCTAGCACAGCAAGAGTCAAGGTTATCATTGATTTACTTGACAAACTTCCTGAAAAGATTAGGCTTCAATATCTTGATGTTAAAACTGGTAAGATTGTTGAGGATTACCAGGAAATTATCTATGATAATTTGCCTTCGTATTGTGGCCATTGTAAGCATCAAGGACACGAAGAAAATCAATGTAGGCGCTTAAAAGGAAAGGCAGTTCAAGCAGCTCGTGTTTGTGATGAGAATGAGCATCAAATAGTTGAAAAATTGCAGGGTGATGCAAGAGATTTTTTGAATGCTAAGAGAGCTGGGCAACAACTTATAGAAGGATCAGAAAATGATAAGAATGCTAGGCAGCAAGTGTGTGATGATTTGAGTAAAAGAGCACATGCAACATGTGTTAGAGGTGTTGTGCAAGTAGAAAAAACTGATGTTAATATCCCTGATGGTGCACAGATTCTCAGCAATTCTGGGATCTCAAAGAGTGTCGCTATTGTTCCTGTCGATCGTGCCTTAGCTAGGAATCGAGGGAATGGCAGTAGTATAGGGACAGTAGCGGGAGGTGATCGACCTATTAATGGTATAGGTGAACAAGCTGATAATGCAGTAGGATACAAAGCTATTATTGTGAATGAGGAGGGCCAGGAACATGTAAGTACTGAGGCCTTGGAGTGTGCTGATGCTAAATATGGAAAATTCAGCTGCAGGTGTAGCAGGGGCAGGACATAGTGGAGTAGGTGCACATTCGAAGTCTAATACTGCATTGAAAACAACTGTTGATCATGTTGTTGCACTGGTTGAACCACTTGAGAAATCAGCAGCAGCAGGTACAACTCCTGTAGATGTATCTACTGCTGTTTTAGTTCCAGCTGAAATTGTTTCAACAGCTGAAAAAGATACAAAGGAAGCTGGGCAGCAAATTAGTAAGAATAACTGGACAACGGTTTCCAGCAAAAAAGGCACTCCAAATAGAAAAAAAATGATGCAGGTTGAGCAGCGACAAAATGCTATAAATAGCAGTGTAGCAGAAGTGTCAAAGGGCGAGCTTGTACCAAGGTCCAGCACTCCTACGATTCTTTTTTCCAGTTCACAAGTGGAAAACATTATCAAACAGGCCCAGGCAGAAATGGTAATGAACACCACCTTGGTTAAACAACCAATGGTGACTTTGAACACATCCGTGTTTGATGTCCCTTCTCAGTCAGTAGTCTTTTGGGGAGTTCAAAGGTGAATCTGGGCAGCTTGTCCTGTCAACTGGGAACAACAATGAGGTTATCCAACAAAAGGTAAAGGAAATCGCTATCAATTCTAAGTTGTGGCGTGAACAACGAGAGGAGGATGATGAAGATGATTGGGGTGATGGGTTTGCTGGCTATTCATCTGAAGAAGGTGAGCAGGAGAGTGCAGGTGAGGAGATCGATCCTCCAGTAAAGCCAAAGCCTCATGAGGCAACAACATCAAGTCTCACGACCAAATTGAACATTCATGCTCCTATTTTCATCCCCAGAAACTCTCCTACTGCTATGCCAGATGCAGCAGCTGGAAGGTTGGTTAGCGCAGCGGAAACATGTGCCAAGCAGGCCACTCCAGGTGTTAATACAAGTCAAATTGTGATTACACCAACACTTAAAATGCAGCAGCAACAAAATGATCTGCAAGCCTCAACTAGTATGCATACTGGTGATCGCACAGCAGCAACAAAACCAAATTCTGGGCAGCAGCAACTCACAACAACTACTCCAATTATTTCGGTTGAGGAGAGACAACTACTTGATGCAATTGTAAGTACTGCTCCTCTACTTTCTTTAAGTCAAACAGTCTCTTGCACTGGTCGTGGGAATGTGAGCAGGAACAAATCACAAAAACAACAACAAAGTACGGCAAATATGGTTCCTGCACAAGCTGGAAATACATTGATGACTCAAGGTGTTTCTCAACACATGCCAAATCCAATTTTGGTAGGTAGAGATATATATGAAGAAGAGGAAGATGATATCTTAAATCAATGCCGGGAAGAGGCATCAAGAAAAGGTGACCTATCACCTATGCATAGTGGAAAAATAAAAAAAGCACATACAAGGAAAAATAGTTTGGACGACAAGGTCAGTGATTTTTTAAATGTTAGGCGACCTCCAATGAGAGTTGTCAAACAAAAGAAGGATGCCCCAACTACCTCAACGAGGTCCAACCGTTCAAAAAAGAAATGATGATTTTTGAATATTTTTTGAACACGGTTGAGGAAAACAACAAAGAACTGCAAATTGCAGATTTTACATGTTTGGAAAAGAAGGGACATGAACCAAATTGGTACTTCATTCTATTATACCACTTTATTAGTATTCTCATTTGTAATATCATCACAGAGTATGTTATAAACTCTGTGATGATCATTGAATATTTGGTACTCTCCAGTTCTTATTTTTTACATGCATGCTAGTAGGTGAGGCCTTTTCATTGCCTCAATAGGATTAGTAAGGTAAGGTTTAGCCCGGTTTGAGTTGCCTTGGTCCTATGCCTTTAGAAAAATATCCACACGGCTATGAGATTATATGCCCTCGTGAGACATTGCCGGCAGCTACACCATGAATCCTCTACATGAGGCTGCCATCATAACGCAATGTGAGGCGCAGAGGAGTGATTATATAGCCAAGGCATATAGGTAACAATACTGGTGCTATTGTCCCCCTTATTTGTACTATTCCTAATTGTTGTACTTTTATTTTCATTTATTAATAAAAAACTAGCCCTAGGCGCTTGCCTAGCGGATTGCCAAAAAAAAAAAAAAATACTAACCTAGAGTAGGAATTTCCTTACCAAAACTTTACCTTCCTCTTAGCATTAGCAGAAACTTGTTTGCGCAAAAACACCACAATCATACTAGCTAACATAGATTTCTTATCATGCAAAAACATTGTGAAATATATGTGAGAAAACTTTTACAGAGTACAGTATGTAAGGAGTAAACTTATTTAACATCATCCAAGACTCTCTAACTATAACCAAGTCTGTTATACATCACTATTATAAGTCCTCTCATTATAGTTCCACAACATCTTCCTTACTCTAATAGCCAATGGAAAAAAATAGACAGCAACATCAAATGTAGAAGAACGCTAGCAACAGAAGTAAACCATAGGTTCTTTCCCATCCTTAATGAGTCCAAACTTAGGGGTGTTCATAAAAATCCGAAAATCCAAACCAAACCGAAAATCAAACCAAACTGACCAAAAAAACCGATACTTTTTGGTTTGGTTTAGTTTTGGTTTTGAAATTTAAAAACCGATCAAATTTGGTTTGGTTTTGGTTTTAATAAAAAAAAAACGAACCAAATCGAATATAAGAGTAGCTATTTTAAATTTATTATTACACCTATATATATGTATTCTTTTATACAAAATTTGAAAAAATTTATAGTAAATGTTAATCGTTTGCACTTTTAGAACAGATCTTTACCTTTACATTCTAGTTTGATTGGTAGTTTTCTTTTGTTAAGTGTAAGAATCTATTTCATGTTAAAAATAATATATTTTTAATAGTCCTTAAATTATTCATCACTATTTGATTCAATTATCATCAATATATCTTGGTAAATAATAGATTTCTCAAAGGGCAATTGATTTGATAGTGCTACGTTGAAAATGTGGTCGCCGAAATATGTGTTTGGTAGTGTATGTCTTATATTTAAGAAAAAACCGGCGAAAAACCGAAAAACCGACATAAATCGAATCAAGAAAAAACCAACTTAATTGGTTTGGTTTGGTTCTAATATTTGAAAAACCGAATTACTTGGTTTGGTTTATTTCTAGGGAAAAACCGATCCAAACCGAACCATGAACACCCCTATCCAAACTTATAAATATTTCTAACTATTTGCTGCTCTGATGTTGTATACTGATAGAAGCCAGTGATAATAACGAGGGATTGAAAAGCCACAAATGAAAATGGATTATGCTCACCTAGAATGCAAAGTGCTTTCTTCCAATTAAGTAAAAACTGCTTCATCCGAAATGCACGCCGAACAGAGTCATAGTTTATGTGCATATAAGATGATCGAAAAATAAGACACTTCTTAAATGAGAAAGCTTACCATTAAATTTCAATATCGGTCTGTTCCCATTAGTAACAAGCTCAAACATTATGCAATCTCCTTCCTTTAAGCACTTTGCATTACGGAATTCATGCCATCCACCTCTGATAAATACACTATTGCCAAAAGAACATAACCTAACGTTCCAAGACCTTTGTAATTCATCTCTAATAATCAAGTCGCATTTCTTGTTGGTGAGACCATTTGCAAGTGCAAATTGTTTGGGAATGTACTGAAATGGTTAATAACCAAGTGCACAGATAATCAAACAGTGGTTTACTTCATATTTTCATCAAGAAACAAAGAGAAAAAAGAAAAAGAAAAATGAAGTTCTTGAAGGGTCTTTGTTGCAAGATACGTTTTAGACTTACCAAGAGATCATTTGAGAGGTAGTAGGGTCTAACAGTGCATACAAAATGAGATCGACTAAAAGGCTTGTGAGTGTCAGTTCCTGCATAGGGAAATGCCTTGCTTGATGACTTCATGCTGGGGTTTGGTTTGCCTGTTACACAGTTAATTGTATGCAAAACCATGTCAAGAATTCATGTGTGACAAAGGGTTACAAGAAAATTTTGAATAGCATCTAAACATCCACCCTGTATTTTGGACAAAGGGCAGCCCAGTGCACTAAGCTCCCGCCATGCGCAGGGTCCAAAGGAAGGGCTGGACTACAAGGGTCTATCGTATGCAGTCTTACCCTGCATTTCTGCAAGAGGCTGTTTCCACAGCCCACCCTGTATTTTGGATAATTTTCAAAATTAGTAGGAGCTCGCTCTCCAAATAGACCATACTTGAAATTCTTTTGGCTTCCAAATAACAAGGAAATTACTAATATAACAAGAACAATGTTATGAAAATAAAGTTAAAAGATTTTACTAGATTCCAAAACATTGAAACAAGAATAAGGTCAGATGTATTAACTGTTTTAAGCCATCAATGCTTATATTAATACAACATATTTAAAATCACCACCCTCCCTCAACTTACACAAGAAATGAAGAAATTCAAAAGCAAGCAAACTAGAGAAAGGATAGCACACTTTGGTAGAGTTTAGTAGGACGAGTAAAAGTGCTTTTAGGTGTTAAAATGACTATTATATCTCTAGAAACATTGAGAAAGAACTTATAGAAGACCATCTTAATAAACGCAAACACATACAACAAAAAGGCCTTCTACAGAGCTATTTTATGCCTAGCTATTTTACTCTTTTCAACAAAAATACTTTTGCAGATATTATTCGTCAAATATTGTTTAACGTATATGAGCTAATTTCTTTAAACTTTTTAAATAACAAAATATGAAAATTTATCCTCATGGAACCGGGGACAGGGCTTTTAGAGGACTCAATATATAAACTTGAGTGAGTAAACAGAGCAAACAGCCCCTTTACATTGGACTATAGCCTATGAAAGACAAAGCACTCTCCTTATAACAAGCAAAAGCAACTAATAAAGAAAGGACACTGTTTTTCTGTATGAAGAAGAAAGGACAATGTTATATAACAGTTTAAATACACTATTTACTAAAGAAATGTATAAATAAGGACGTATATGGTATACAACTAAATTGTTTGCTACAAGATATACTTCCGTAGAAAATGTTTCACAAAAACAATCATTTCATAAATCATCTTCCACTGTTTTGTTGGGTAACACCACCATACACAATTTTGCAAAACATAGTGTCATGGTGCATATAACAAAGAAACAATGTTGTTGAAAAGTAAGAGGTTGCTTAAATGAGAAAACTTACCATAAAATTTCCTTATTGGTTTATCTCCATTAGTAACAACCTCAAACATAATGCAATCGCCCACCTTTAAGTCATTTGCAGCATGGAATTCATTCCATCCACCTACAATACAAACTTGAGAACCATAGGTAGCTAGCCTTAAATTCCATCGCCTTTGTGTTTCATCGCTAATAATCAAACCACAATTCTTGTTGGTGAGACCGTTTGCCCGTGCAAATTGCATAGGAAGGCGCTGAAATGGTTTATAACGATTTAGTACATATCATATGCTTATCTTTTACTATCCACAATCATTAAAAAAGAGTTGGGGGGGGGGGGGGGAATGGAGCAGTGTTTCCTTTAGAGACTTACCAGGTAACCCTTTGTAAGGAAATACGGTTTAACAGTGAGCAAAAGAAGAGATTGACCAGAAGGGCTGTGATTAGCAGATTCTTCATTGGGAAAAGCCTTTCTTGATGACATGATGATGGGATTTGGTTTGACTGTTACATAGTTAATCATAAACAAATCGATGTCAAAAAATCAAATATGACTTAAAGATTACAATCAAAGTATGAATAGCTTATATACATGTACCCCATCTTTTGGCTAATTCTTAATCTAAAAATAAATTGAAAGTTGAAAGTTATTTTAAGGTCAAGTGAATTAACTTGCAAATTCATCAAGTATAAACTAATTGTACTACAATACGTAGAAATTGATTACTAGTGTGATGCCATTTATGTTCATTTCAATTTTCAGTAAACTCCTGTTTTTAGTTCTAATTCCCTCTGTAAGATCATAAACTACTGCATTGTACTCATATCACCAGTATATCTCCAGAAAGGTCGAGAACTAAACTGCATCTGTGATGGACTCTAAAGATCTTTACCTTTGAAATCAAATTTCCGACTGTTTTGTTGGGTAATTTTTTTTATAAGTGTAGTTGTTTATGAAGAACATGTTTTACTGTATGGACAACCAAATACTGAATACTCCTTTTTTGGATAACCGTAGTGTTCGGGCCAGCTTGCGCACACCTCAACTACTTTCACGGAATACGTGCTACCTCCCACCAGCAGCAAAAGTCAGGTAACTCTATCCACCAAGGCTTGGACAGATAGGAAGAAATCACCTAGTTTTTTTTTGCCTTTATTGGGATTTGAACCTGAGACCCCATGGTTCTCAACTCACTTCATTGACCAATACGCCACACCCTTGGATGTATTACTAAATAATTTTATTAAAGATGTAATATAGTTTCATGGTGTATATAACCAAGTAAAAAGATCGTTGAAAAATAAGAGGTTGCTTAAATGAGAAAACTTACCATGAAATTGCCATATTGGTTTTTCTCCATTATTAACAACCTCAAACATTATGCACTCTCCCACCTTTAAGTCGTTTGCAACAATGAATTCTTTCCATCTGCCTACAATACAGACTCGAGAACGATAGGTAGCTAGCCTTAAATTCCATGGCCTTTGACTTTCGTCTCTAATAATCAAACCACAATTCTTGTTGGTGAGACTGTTTGCCAACGCAAATTGCTTAGGAAGGAACTGAAATGGTTTATAACAATTTGCACATATCATCAAACATTCATATGCTTCATCTTTTCGTTGTATATAACTCCAATAAACAAAGAGAGAGAGAAAAAGAAAATGGTGCACGTGTATCCTTTAGCCCGAAGATTTTGAAGGTTAGGAGGAAATAATTATAAGACTTACCAAGTAACCATTGGAAACCCAATAGGATCTAACTGTGCATTCAAAAAGAGATTGACCAAAATTAGCTTCTTCTCCTTGTTCCTCTTCCCCTCCTCGTCCTTCCTCCTCTTCTTCTTCTTCTTCTTGCAGATTCTCTGCATATTCTCTGTCACAGTGACTTGAATCAAAGATGACAACCTCAAACTCCATGTTTCCGTCATGTCTGAACACCAACATATCTCCCAATTGCAGATCATGCTCCTCTGCAAACTTCTCCCAACCTTCTTCTAGTCGACGGCCGTTCACCTTCACCTGCCACTTCTTACCAGCCCTTTTTAGTACGGCATGTTCATGCTCGTGTCCCGTCAGATACTTCAAGAAACCTACTGGAATATTCTGCAGTACAACATAACATTTGGTTCGGAGAGAAGTTACGTAGGGTAGTAATAGTATAGGGATTTTAATGATGAGATTAATAATGTTGGGATTAATAATGCGGAGAATGTAATGCGGGGATTAATAAAATGGATTAATTATAATACGAGTAAAATATGTGTTTTGATTACTTTAAAATGCTTAACACAACTACGCGTTAGTCCACCTTAGTTGTTTTACTCCATGTATTAATCCTCATATTCTTATTACACCTTCTATCCCGTATAAAATAATACATAGATTCCTGCATAACTTAAGCATACATTGTTTATGCTTGCAATAAGAATGATAACCAAACACCGTATTGCTCGTGCTGAAATTTATGCAAGCATCAAATTAGTAACCAGACATTGTATAGTTAGAGTTGGATATAATGTAGGCAACCAAACTACCCCTCGTATTAGCCCCGTTCCAAATCATTATGTTGTTTTGTTTATGACATGAAACAGATAGAGACTACCTAACAAGTTAAGCAAGTAAAAAAATGTTCATAATGGTTTTTGAGTTTTTAGTGTTTTTCTTTTTCTGGGATAAATTCTTCAACCTCGAAGCCATACATACATATAGAGTGTGTTTCATATGACTGGAAAATGTTTTTCTGGAGTTTGGTTGGTGAATAGAGTTACTCCATATATTAAGGATTAGTAATAATATCAGCAAATTGGTGAGTAGCATTAGTTTAGAAGCATTTTACAACAACAACAACAACAACAACAACAACAACTCAGTATAATCCGACTTAGTAGGGTCTGGGGAGGTAGTATGTACGCAGACCTTACCGTTACCCTAGGGTAGAGAGGTTGTTTCCAAATAGACCCCGGGCAGTTTATCTTCTATTTTATGAGGGAGAAATTCGTTTGGGACTACCCTTAGGACCAAGAGCGAAGTGCACCGGTAGCCACTTTTAAATCTGTTGTTTAAAATATATCCATAATTTACAATGTATTTAAAGATTAGTCAATTAACCCAAACTTGGACTAAGTATTCTGAATTTTTATATCTTGAATTTTTAGCTGCTAATTTGGAATTCAGTAATGTCCTAAATTAATTTTTGAGCTGCTAAGTGTCCGAATTTCTGCACTGCTAGTTAAACTTCACGAAATAAAATTCAAAGTTTTTGGATACACTCTTGAACTTTAGGACACAATGTCCTGAAGCTTGGAACTTTGAGAATGGCTACCGAGTGTTCATTCTACTAGGACCGCAGCCTCCGAAATTCTCGTGATAATGGCCCCGCCTATGGGGCCGACTGGACCCTGTGACCTAAGTCACAAGTCCCTCAACATTTACATTTGCATTTGAACTAAGTTAAAAGTTAGGGTTGTTGTAAGGAAAATGACTTACCCTCTCCTTTTGAGATAAAAATGATTTTCATGGAAATGACCTGTTCATTTAAAACATTTTCCGTGGAGTCATTTACCCTTGTACCAAACACATACACATAAAGAGGGTTACTTAGACTCACCAGACCCTGCTTGAAACCTGGCTGAATGGGTTTGAAAAAGTGAGGCTTCACTGGACGGACTTTCATGGCCGCCAAGTCAAACAAATGCAGTTAGTATAGTCAAAGTATCTTTTCTACTTTGATAGTCAAACAAATGCAGTACGGTACTGGTATTTGTATGAGCGAATTTGTCTTCTGAGCGTGATATTAGGAAAGACGAGAGGAGTAAAAAGGCGGAACTAAATCCCTAATTTATATAGGAATGACAAAATGCCCCACTGTAATTAGGACAAAGATAAAAAAGGATAGAAAATGAAATCAGCAAATGCGCGTGGCTGGTTTATCAAGAAGGTGTTTAGCTAAACTTACAAGCTCGTCAAACTGGTTTATAAGTATTTTTTGACTTATTTACGTATTTGATAAATTAAAAGTAATTATAAGTTAAGTGATTATCTATATTATATTAAAAGCATGAAGGCCTTTAGCGAAATGTGTTCGCCTTGTTTATTCTTCGTAAACAGATTTTACACTGGACAAAATTGTCATTCAATTATTATTTTTATAAATTAGGAGTTTAAAATCAACTAAAATTTTGGTCATTAAATATTTTCCTATTTGAACTCTCTCGCAATTCCTAATATTTAGGAGTTTAAAATATTATATTATTCTTTATAAAAATTCTTCCTTGTTTTAAAACTTTTACTTATTAGAAAAGCTGCATTTATAAAATTACAAAACCTTGAATAATTGGAAGTCCATGTAGAATACAATTCCTTCACTATATTATGTTATTAGAATACTTTTAGTTGGGGCCGAGAAAAATTTGTTTATATATTTGGTTAATTTTTAATTCTCTTCTTTTAATTTTGTGTTACCTTTGTATTAAATATGTGAAATTTACACACACACACATACATACATACATACATACATACATACATACATATATATATATATATATGTGTGTGTGTGTTCACATATTTACATTATATTGAAGTCATGTCATCGGTAATCTGTAAAATATTTTAATACTTAGCTCATCAATTAGAATAACAAAGAAAATACTTAGAATATAATTGAGAAAGAAAGTGAGCGAAAATTAGTCCACGAACGTTAAATAACACTAGCGGTTCAATAACATAAAGATCCAAAAATAAAGTACTCATTGATTCTTTACTATTTCATAAAAAATCTACAATATATTAAAAATAGGAACCCCTTAATTGAAAAGTTAAATTACTTTAATACCCCTTTTATTTTTATACCCTATTTAATTTAATTCTTTTAAAAACTACAAGAAAACTGCTGCACATAAACGAAACGACGCTTACAAAGAGGGAACATGATAATACGGTAGATACAAGGGAGCATGAAAATGTTATTATTTTTGGAACATGTAACTGTAATTGATATTCCTACAATGAAGTCATAAGAACACACAATAAAGAAACATACAATTATTTCATGAAGTCCAATAATATTCTTTATAGCCTCGAAAAAGCAAGCCATGTATATCAGCTAAAGTGCCACAAACAAAGGTTTCTAATACCCTGAAAATTCAGAAAAACGACAAAGCCATAGTCTTTCAAGATTGAAAAAATTAGACTCATACAGGAAAATAATTATTTCCCACTTGCTCAACCTTGACATCCACAATGTACATACTTTATTACAACAACTTTCTTAAGGTACGTGGGACACGATATGCATAAGTAGTTGCAAAATTGTGATCCCGAGGTTGTATGCAGTGCAAGCAGCAGAGATGCTCATATCCAGGCTGCATGTCAAAATACAGGAAATAGGAAAGAATTGAATATAAGAAATAAACAGATTTTGTAAGTTGTGGAGGATGTTGGATTCAAACACCTTCTTCAACCTTTCAATCAGGTTGCAATCTGCATAATGTTGTTCCAAATAGACCTCATACGCTCTTTTAGATATTTCATTTCTTCCATATTAAAGGTCAAACGTATTTGCCCCTCTGATATGCAATCATGAATATGGGCCAGAATGCTTCACACTTTCTTTTACCATCATTACGGTCATTGCAAATTTTCAAAACCCAAAAAATAGAAGTTAAGGTCTGGATATTTTAATCAACAATGTAAGACAAAAAATATCACTCAGTTTCACCTTGCATCAAATTACCCACCTTCTCTCATTCAAGCATCCAAATCATGTAGGATAGGCTGAATCAACTACCAACCCTCGGGTATTTATATGTTTTTTCTTGACCCTAGGTACTTTTTTCAGCTGCAAATTAAAAAAAAACTTATTTCATGCGCAAGAAGATGAACAGAGTAGTAACAGTTCCCGTACCCACTACATGCACATAAATATAATTTTATAGGTAAGTTAAGATTCTATAGTCAGTAACCAGCACCTTCTGGGTTTCTGTTACTACAAAAGTACATATTTTATACATAAGCATTTGAATGTTTCCATCAAGGATAGAGTTTTATCCTAAAATATCTATGGTTCTTTTGAATCCAGACTACCCTATAATTACACAAAGGAGTGATATTGGTAGGCTTTCTCTGGCTCTTCTTAAACCTCTGCCTCTGCCACCTACTTAAACCTGATTAAGGGGGATGGTATAATAAGATGTAATTATTTATACAACTCTAGAATTATGATCAGTAATTTCAATAGCTTATAAAGCTACCAATAATAGTAGCTTCTTAACTACTCATAAGAGGAAAAGAATATAGAACCATAAAAGAGATATTGATGTTATAGAAATACAACATCCACACCCTTCACCGAATAAAGAAAATGACATAAGTAATTGCATAGTTACCTTGCCATAATACTCTTTTCTAGATTGAACATCTCGAGCACTATAAGTCGGAGTATGAGCAGTTGATTTTGGCCTTGAATACATCAGGGTCGGCAATAATTGCAGGAGGAAAACTATGACTACCTTATTCTTTTCTAGTGTAGAAATATAAATATATTCAAATCGGCAGAATAGCATCAAACTTTGAGTATCCAATATCATATATCCTTGAGGGAGGAGCTACTCTTTCATCAATAAGGGTATTCTGCAACTTATTAATTTTTACTACCAGTATAGTACAATGGAGATAAAAGTGTCTAAAAGGAAAAAGATTGTAGTTCTCACATACTTAGTATGTCGCCTGAAATGACAACAAAATCAAACCAAATGATAGAAGTATTGCACATAGGGAACTAATGATTTGAAAAAACATAAAAATTGTGGTCTTTTATAATCATATAATGGTGACAAAAGGCTTCAAATACCATTTTATTATCCTTCATAATAGTAGTATATGAGAAAAATGATTATTGACAAAATAAAAAAGAAATATACTTCATATTCGCTGAAGCTTTCTGCATTGAAAATGCACCTAACAGATTTTTGCCAACTTCGTATTCAATAACAATGGCAAGATAAATGAGAGTTAATATCATATGTATCGCACAAAGCAAAAGAAAAATAGTTAGGCAAACAAATCGTTAGCTTTTTCTTGCCATTATCAAAATAAACCAACTTAAATATAACAGTGCCATCAAAATTAACAATATATAAGATCAGAAAATAGTCTCATTGAAACAAAAAAAAATTGGTGAATAATGATCTCCCTTGCTACATTCTCATCAGTCTACAACAAATGGTGACATATAACTTTTTCAAAGATTCAATGACGCGAAGTGTACAATATTCATCTAATGTAATAAAACCAAAGTAATTACACAAACCTAAAATTAGGCACCTTGATACATTAGTGGTCCGCCTGTATATTATGCAAGTCCATGAAATAATAGAGTATATGTTAAAACATTCCTAAATTATTGAATATAACATGGATATAATATATGAGCAACATTCTAGTAGCACATGAAGAACCAATCACCAGAGAAGCCAACAGTATTATCAAAGCCGAAAAGCGCAAAAAAGCTCTAAGTTCTGTTGGGGATTTAAGCTCAAAGTGCAAATGGAGAAAAATCACAAATCTGTATGTGTGGTCCAAGACTAATATTTATAAGAAAGAATACCAAATATATGGACTAAGAAATTGAAGAAAATTTAAAGCCAGTAACCATTCCCAAAGGTAAGTTTAAAAGAATGAAGGGGCTTATTTAAATTATGATTTGTTTGTACTTCCAAGTTACTTCGAAGAACAAATAATGGTATACACTTGTTTTACTATGAATAACACGTGCCTTTGATTAGTTAAATTGTTTATAATCTATTAATTAATTTAAACATATAACTTAAGAGCTTACAATACTACCATTTAACTAATAGAAAGATAAGGCATGGAAAATTCCTCTTTCAGCCTTAAGTTTCACCAGTTAAAATACCATATGACTTGTAGATACATAAGTATCACTATAATTTTTAATAGTACTATAACAACATAGCTATTATTTTTGGATAGTACTATTTAACATAAAGAATTTTCTGAAGCACCACCACAAAAATAAAAATCACGCATAACTATAGTTTTTCATTTTTAACAAACATCTACTACTTAAAAAATTGAACAGAAGCAAAAATAGCGCAACAAATAATAATTTTAATTTAACGATATTACAAATTATTCTCTAGCTAGTCCTTGAAGTGTAGGAGGTATGAGTATTTAACTTTATAACCTCATTATTTATGTGGAGCGCCAGTACAACGATGCACAAGTTTGACATCTTTAAATTGTAACAATAAGTTATAATAATATGCATTAGGTATTTATCAACGACTCATGTTATATAAATTGTGACAACCCGGCCGGTCGTCTTAAGAATTAATGTCCCGATCCCCTATTAACTGCTTTTCCCGAGTTTATTTTTGCTATTTTAATTTGCTGGGACGTTCGGTTTTGAGTTTTAGAGAGTTTTGAGACACTTAGTCCCTAAATGAGAGCTTAAGTGTTGGAAAGTTGACCGTAGTCGGAACAGTGTGAAGACGACCTCGGAATGGAAATTCGATGGTTCTGTTAGCTCCGTTGGGTGATTTTAGGCTTAGAGGCATGTTCGGATTGTGTTTTAGAGGTCCGTAACTAATTTAGGCTTGAAATGCCGAAAGTTGAATTTTTGAAGTTTCTGGTTAGATTGTGAGATTTTGATCTGAGGGTTGGAATGGAATTCCTAAAGTTGGAGTAGCTCCGTAGTGTTTAATGTGACGTGTGTGCAAAATTTCAGGTCATTCAGACGATGTTTGATAGACTTTTTGATCGAAAGTGTATTTTTAGAGTTTTTGGATTTCTTAGGCTTGAATCCGATGAAAAATAGGTGTTTTATTGTTGTTTTGAGCATTCCGAAGGTTGAGACAAGTTTGAACGATGTTTTAGGATTGGTTGGAAGGTTTGGTTGAGGTCCCGGGTGCCACACCTCCTTTTTCCGCACCCGAGGGGCGCGAGGGGAGTTTCTTCCAATTAAAGGACAATCGAAACGGGATTGGTTTATTTATTTCAGAGTCGCCACTTGGGAGATTTAGGGTGTCCCAAGTCACCAATTTTAATCCCGAATCGAGGAAAAGAATGACTCTATATTATAGTCTGCGTACCAGAAATCCGGATAAGGAATTCTGTTAACCCGGGAGAAGGTGTTAGGCATTCCCGAGTTCCGTGGTTCTAGCACGGTCGCTCAACTGTTATATTCGGCTTATTTATCTGATTTTAAATACAATTATGAACCAATGTGCCAATTTTAACTTTTTACCGCTTTATTATTGTTATTTCAAAAGAATGTGAACATCGCTTAAAACATGTCTTTGGATTGCGTCACATGAAATGCACCCACAATCCGGAACGCATTTTATTTGATGTTTTGAGATTTGGATTTGGGTCACATGAAATGCACACCCAAGTTTAAGAAAATAGATTATTAAACACGCGCCTAAAGAGACTATCGTGTTATTATTTTGGGAAAGGCCGTGAAATTCGCTAAACGGCCCTCCTGAATTCTAAGTAATTTAAAACAAGTATTTACTGAGGGCCCCACAATTTGTATTTTTATTCGGCGAGGCTCATCTCATTCTTATTTTTTTGAAGGAATTTGCAACGACGTGGAAATGCGTCTCGGGCCACGTCACAATCAATGTGCCCGTGACTAGAGACATATTTCGACTCCGTTGAGATTTGGATTTGGGTCACATAAATGTGCACCCGAGTTTAGGGAGATAACATTATTAAAGGCGCGCCTAAAGCAACTAGCGCATTATTATTTTTTGGGTAGGGCCGTGAAATTTGCTAAACGACCCATCCCGGAATCTAAGTATTTAATACATATATTTTGTGAGGGCCCCGCAATTTGTCCCTTTTATTTGGCGAGGCTCGTCTCATTTTATTTTTTATTATTATTATTTTTATTTTTATTATTATTTATTATTTTTTTTATATATTTTTAAAGGGATGCCATTTTTACGCTTTTAACCATACTAAACCTTACAGCTTCTTTACAACTAAAATCTCATAACTTGTTAGAAGTTTAATAAAAAGAGTTTTAGCGAATGAGTATTTCGGGAGTAGTAATAACATGTACTAATAATAAATTTTTTGAATGAACTAAGCGAAGGAAAGGACGAACAAATTAACGTCAAACTTGTGTCATAGAACAACTAGTCAAACTTAATTAAATGACATCAAATAAACAAGAATCACATAACGCAAAATGAGCAAAAATGCATACGATGAAAACATAAGCAGAAAATTATCATACCAATTTCTATATTGCATCTTCGAACATTTAACGTAACATTTCCTTATCTAATACTTGAGGTTTACTAACCTTTGAACCTCGGCAAACTCAGGACGACAAACACGACCCCGACGGAACTCAAGCCGGACCTCACTGGACGAGGAACAACGACGAAACCTCGGACAAACACCTCGACGTACCGGACCTCGACGAACAGAAAGCTCGGACCCACAACTGTCAACGACCAGGGATTGTTTGGTTGCTGCTGTATTTTTCCGGCGCGACACCTGTGTACGTGAAGCCGCAGTTGGAGGGGTCGTTTGGGCAGTTGACGAAGGGGTGGTTGGACGACGCAGCAGCGATGGCTGCTGCTTGACGGGTGGTCGATGGGTGTTGCTGGGTTTTTGGTTGAGGTCGACGGGACTGGGGCTGCGACGGGGGTGGGACTGACTTGTTGGTTACGACAGTGGGTGATGGGGAAGGTGACGGTGATGGTGAACGAACTGGGTCGTTACTTGTGGTCGACGGGCAGTGGACGATAGACCATAACGACGAAGGCTAAGACGCGCAGCGGCAAACTGCTCGGAAACGCAGCCACAGCTGCTTGGCACGCAGCAACAGCTGCTTCGTTGGACTGAAAATGGTGAATCAACTACGGTCGGGGTTGTCCGGTGGTGTTCGCCGGTGAATGACAGTAGGGTTTTTCTTAGGTTTTTTCGGTCTTGAGGAAGGGAGGAAGACGATGGTGATCTTTTGTTTTCTGTTTCGGACGTGAGGGAGTGAAGGTTCTTGGCGACGAGGGTGGTTTCAGACGTTGGTGAAGGTGGTTTTGGATGGTTTAGGGTTCCTGCTTCTTCTTCTCAAAGAAGAAGATGAACAGTACTTTTTCCAAAAATCTTTCCAAGTCCCCCTTTTCCATTTTTCTGTCCGTGTTTTTGTAATGGATTTGCCCCAAAAAATGAGCCACACGCGTGGTGGGGTTCGAGACTTATGTTCCCCACACGTGGTGGGGTTCCCCATGTGTCCTGGACACGGTTTATTATGGGCTAGGTCCGAAATTAGGCCTAAAACCGGGTAGTTTGAACCCGAATATTATTCTTTTGCCCGAACCCGAGAAATAGGAAAACGTTGCTTAACTAGTCCTATGTAAGCAAAATAACTACCAAAAATAAGACTAGTATTCAAACAAAACTATATATTTTTTAAATATTTTTTCAAGATGTAAAATAGCTACAAAATATTAATAAAACTATTTTTGTAATTTTCGTTTTTTTTAAATATTAAGATAAAATATGAAGTAATATTTTTTTGTATTTTTCAAAGTTAAAATGACTAAAAACTATTTTTTTTTGTAATTTTTGTTCTTTAATAAAGACAAAAATATGAAGTAATATTTTTTTTGTATTTTTCAAAATTATAATGACCGCAAACATTAATAGAACTATATATTTTTTTTGTAATTTTCGAATTTATATAAAGTACCAAAATAAAGTACAATTTTTGTATTTTTCAAGTTTATGAGAGATACATAAACTAAAATTTATATATATATTTTTTTGAAATTTTCTTTTTGCACCGAAATAAAGTAAAAATAGTTAAAATGGCTATATTAGACCCAATTTCACATATTCACGCTAAAAATGTGAAAATTCTCGGGGAGGGTCAAAAATCACGTGCTTACACCGGGGGCCTTGGGTATTTTCGGGTGGTCAATCGGGCCATTTCAAGTTGTGAAAAATTTGTAGAAGACTGTTGCTGGGTGTTGCAGAAAAATGACCTTCGCGTTCTCGAGTAGGCCCTCGCATTCGCAAAGTGTTGGCAGGTGAGGCTGAGGATTTAGCCTTCGCATTCGTGAGGGAGTCTCCGCGTTCGCGAAGGGGCTGGGGTCTTGTGCATCGCGTTCGCATAGAGGAAAGTTGAGCGGCTGGGTTGAGGTTGATTTGTCCTTCGCGCTCGCGGAGGGGACGTCGCGTTCGCGTTGAGTATGAGAGCTAAGCCTTCACGTTCGCGAGCTGTGTGTCACGATCGCGATGAAGGAATTTTAGTCAAATTAAATTTGTGCTTCACGAACGCGAGGCGTTGACCGCGTTCGCGAAGAAGGATTTGATGCCTAGGCAGAATGTTTAAATAGTAATTTGGTCCGCGATTTTGGGGTTATCTTCTACCATTTTTGAGCAATTTTGGAGCTATTTGAAGAGGATTGAAGAGGTATTCAAGGGTAATCACTTGGAGGTAACATTTTTGACTTCATAACTCGTTTATATGTGATTAAGGACGTAATTGGTGGCGAGAAAATTAGGGCTTGAGATTAAGAGACCTTAATATGGGTATTTGAAGGGTCAATTGAAGTCCGATTTCAGTGTTCTTGTTATGTATAGACTTGTAAGGGTACGAGGTTTCTGAAAATGTAAATTTTACCCAATTCCGAGACGTGGGCCCGAGGGGCATTTTGGTCATTTTACCTAATTTCGCGTATTAACTTAGAATTTCTTTGTAGAATCAGTTATTTGAAGTGTTATTTACATTATGCAATTAAATTGAATAAATTTGGGTCATTTGGAGTCGAGTACTCATGGCAAGAGCGTGTTCGGGTTGATTTTGAGTCGGTTCGAGGTAAGTGACTTGTCTAACCTTGTGGGGGGGACCTTCCCCTTAGGATTAGTATATTTGGTAATTGAAATACCTTCTGCGTGAAGTGACGAGTGCATACTTGTGCTAATTGTTGGAAATCCAATTTTCATTAAGTAATCACTAGTATGTTTCTTTTCCTGTTTTTATTACTTACACTATTAAGTTGTTCTTAGCTTAGGAAAGCATGTCTAAGTGACTTAATTACTTTATTTGCTCAACCTGCCTTTCCTGAATTCTGTGCAACATGCTAGGCTAGAATCATTTGTTGCCTTAATATGAAATTTTGTCATTTCTGTATATTTTCCTGTTGCTGCTGTGTGTTTACTTTAGGACTACGAATGTGGGATTCCGATAGCTCCCCCTTGTCTGTTTATTTTGGACTACGGATGTGGGATTCCGGTAGCTCCCCCTTATCTGTTTATTTTGGGACTACGGATGTGGGATTCTGGTAGATCCCCCTGCACGGTTATATGGAACTACGGGACTGCACCCGGTAGATTCCCCCAGTACTAGGTATTTATATTTGGGACTATGGATCAGCATTTTGGTAGATCCCCGCACACTGATAGTTGGACTACGGGACGGGATCCCGGGAGATCCTTCGGATATATATATGATAGACTACGGACGGTATCCTGGGAGATCCACTGGATAGATGTAATTGGGACTACATGACGGTATCCTGGAAGGTACCCCGATTGTTATCTCTGTGTTGAGTTGTATTTCCTTTCCGTGATTATTTTGCCTCTTTTCTAGTTATTGTTGCTCTTTTTATTCTATGTTATTTCTTACTGTTGCACTTAATTATTCTGCCTTATTCTACATTGTTATACCTTATATTTTATTTAACCTCAGTAGGGCCCTGACCTTCCTTGTCACTACCCGACCGAGGTTAGGATTGGCACTTACTGTGTACCGTTGTGGTGCACTCATGCCCCTTCTGCGCATGTTTTTCATGTGCAGATCCAGGTACTTTCACTCTGTCTTATCATCCTTGAGGCGAGGTGCTTCTGTAGAGACTTTGAGGTATATCTGCCGCGTCCGCAGACCGAGGAGTCCCTTTCTATCTTTCTGTAATAGTATATCCCTTCAGTATTTTGTTCTTATTAGACATTTTGGAGTTAGAGCTTCTTATGTATCTCTTAGCTTGTGAATCATGGGTTTCTGGGTTTTTGGAAAATGTATTGGTTTTAAGAGTTAATATTGTGTATGACGAGCGACACTTTTAAACATTGGTTTATCACTCTTCATTCTGTTTTAATTTGTTTTATTCCGCAGTTTGGTTATCTTCCACAATTTAGGCTTACCTATTCGTAGAGGTATAGGTGTCGTCACGAGGGTTCACGGAGGGCGAACCGTGGTCGCGATAAGTTGGTATTAGAGCTCTAGGTTCATAGGAGTCATGGATCACAAGTCGGTTTATTAGAGTCTCGTTGATCGGTACGGAGATGTATGTACTTATCTACGAGAGGCGCAACCGTTAGGAAAATTCCACTTCGTTTGAATTACTTGTCGTGCGAGATTTTTGACATCACAATTCTAAACTTCTATCTTCTATTCTCTCACCGATGGTGAGGACACGTGCTACCCGAGATGATCCGGCACCCGTGCCCCTACTGCAGTCGTTAGAGGCTGGGGCCGGGGTAGAGGCCGAGGACGCGAATGTGGTGCAGCCAAAGCACCTGTGCGAGCTGCCACCGAGGTACCACCACCAGTTCCAGCCGGAGTCCAGGCACCTGACACGCCTACTGCTACTACTACTCCAACTCTTTAGGAGACTCTGGCACAGTTCATGAGCATGTACACCACTCTGGCTCAGGCAGGGTTGCTTCCCCTTGCTGCAACTACATCTCAGGCTGAGGGAGGAGCACAGACTCCCCTCGCCCGTTCTCCTGAGCAATGAGTGCATGTTGATCAGGTCCCTGAGATTATTCCTGTACCACCTGCAGTGCCAGTTCTGCCCGAGGGCAGGGCAACAACTTCTGAGGAGGAGCAGCTGAGGCTTGAGAGGTTCAAAAGGTACAATCCTCCTGTATTCAGCAGTCTAGCATCAGAGGATGCTCTGGGATTTCTATATGAGAGTTACTGCATTCTCCGTACCATTGGTATATCAGGATCGAGCGGGTTTCCTTCACTACCTTCCAGCTTCGAGGAGCTGCCTATGAGTGGTGGCGCACCTATGATTTAGATAGTCCGGATGAGGCTGCTTCGCTGACTTGGACTCAGTTTTCAAATCTGTTCCTGAGAGAGTATGTTCCTCAGAGCCTCAGGGACACATGGCGCGCATAGTTTGAGCATTTGTGCCAATGTACTATGACTGTCTCAGAGTATGCTGTCCGTTACACCAGTTTGGCTAGGCATGCACCGGCCTTGGTTTCTACTGTTCATGAGAGGTTTTGTCGATTTATTGAGGGCCTTATTCCCAGCATCAGGTCTAGCATGGCTCGTGAGTTAGAGATGGATATTTCTTATCAGAAGGTGGTGAGCATTGCTAGGAGGTTTGAGGGTATGCATGCTAGGGAGAGAGAGGAGAGGGAGGCCAAGAGATCTCGAGAGTCGTGCCATTTCTCTGGTGCCCGTGCCCCAGCAGCAGGTCGTCACGGTAGGGGTTATATGAGTCGCCCTATTCATTCAGCTCTTCCAGCAGCCAATGATGTTCCAGATCCTCCTAGACCTTAGGAGCCTTATTATGCACCTCCGGTATCTAGCGCACCTCCTGCGCGGGGTGCTTTTAGAGGCCAGTCCAGTAGACCTAGTACAAGCCAGTCACAGCCACCACGTCCTCCCAGAGCTTGTTTTGAGTATGGTGACATACGTCACATGGTGAGGGATTGCCCTAGACTTGGGAGGGGTGCACCTCCACAAACTTCTCAGCTATAGCGTGCCCCGCAGAGTTCTCAGGCTATGGTTACAACTTCAGCTGCTACCCCACCTGCTCATCAAGCTAGAGCTAGAGGTCGGGGAGGCAGAGGTCGCCCTAGAGGGGAAGGCCAGGCCCGATGTTATGACCTTCTTGCCCATACCAAGGTTGTTGCCTTCGATTCTATCATCACATTTATTATACTGGTGTCACAGAGATGCATCGGTTCTACTCTATCCAGGCTCCACTTATTCTTATGTGTCTTCTTATTTTGCTCCGCATTTGGGTGTATCTCGGGATTCTTTGAGTTCCCCTGTTTATTTTTCTACTCATGTGGGAGATTCTCTTATTGTGGACCCATTTATCGGTCGTGTTTGGTTGCTCTTAGTGGTTTTGAGACCAGAGTCAATCTATTGTTGCTCAGCATGGTAGATTTTGACATTATCTTGGGCATGGACTGGTTGTCGCTCCATTATGTTATTCTTGACTATCACGCCAAAACCGTGACGCTGGCTATGCCAGGTGTACAACGTGTTGAGTGGAGGGGTACTTTAGATCACACTCCTAGTAGAGTTATTTCTTTTCTTAAAGCTCAGCGTATGGTTGATAATGGGTATGATGCGTATTTAGCTTATGTGAGAGATGTCAGTATTGATACCTCTTCAGTTGATTCAGTCCCAGTAGTATGGGATTTTCCCGATGTGTTTCTAGTTGACCTTCTGAGCATGCCACCTGATAGAGATATTGATTTTGGCATTGATCTATTGCCGAGCACTCAGCCCATTTTTATTCCTCTGTATCCTATGGCTCCTCCTGAGTTGAAGGAGTTGAAGGATAAGTTACATGAATTGCTTGATAAGGGTTTTATTCGGCCCAGTGTATCACCTTGGGGTGATCCTATCTTGTTTGTGAAGAAAAGGGATAGTTCTATGCGTATGTGTATTGATTATTGCCAGTTGAACAAGGTTACAGTGAAGAACTGTTATCCTTTGCCTCGTATTGATGATCTGTTTGACCAGCTTCAGGGCGCACGGGTGTTTTTTAAGATCGATTTGCGTTCAGGTTACCATCAATTAAAGATTCGGGAGCTAGATATCCCGAAGACTTTATTTGGGCTGACCAATTAAAGATTCGGGAGCTGTATAAATCATTACGAGTTCCTTGTTATGTCATTTGGGCTGACCAATGCCCCAACAGCCTTTATGCATTTGATGCACAGTGTGTTCCGACCGTATCTCAACACATTCGTCATTGTCTTTATTGATGATATTCTGGTGTATTTCCGGAGTCGAAAAGATCATGAGCAACACCTAAGGAGTGTGCTTCAGACTCTGAGAGAGAAGAAGTTATATGCTAAGTTCTCGAAATGTGAGTTTTGGTTAGATTCAGTGGCATTCTTAGGCCACGTGGTATCGAGTGAGGGTATTCAGTGGATCCGAAGAAGATAGAGGCCGTGCAGAGTTGGCCCAGACCATCCTCAACTACCGAGATCCGCAGTTTCCTTGGCTTGGCGGGCTATTACCGTTGTTTTGTGGAGAGGTTTTCATCGATTGCAACCCCTATGACTAGACTGACCCAGAAGGGTGCTTCGTTCCAGTGGATAAAGCAGTATGAGGCGAGCTTTCAGAAGCTCATGACAACATTGACCATAGCCCCAATTTTGATACTGCCTACAGGTTCGGGGTCTTATATGGTCTATTGTAATGCCTCGAGGATTGGCCTCGGAGCGGTGTTGATGCAAGATGGTAGGGTGATTGCCTATGCATCCAGACAATTGAAGATATATGAGAAGAATTACCCTGTCCACGACCTTGAGTTAGCTGCCATTGTCATGCCCTGAAGATCTGGCTCAATTATTTATACAGTGTGCCTTGTGAGATTTATACTGACCATCGGAGCTTGCAGCACTTGTTCAAGCAAAAGGATCTATATTTGTGCCAAAAGAAGTGGTTAGAGTTGCTGAAGGATTATGATATCACTATTTTGTATCACCCGGGCAAGGCCGATGTGGTGGCCAATGCCTTGAGTCGCTGGGTAGAGAGTTTGGGGAGTTTGGCTTATTTACCAATATCGGAGAGACCTATGGTGCTGGATGTTCAGACCCTAGCCAGCCAGTTTATGAGATTGGATCTTTCGAAGCCAAGTCGAGTTCTAGCTTGCGTAGTTTCTCGGTCTTCCTTATTTGATTGTATCAGGGAACGGTAGTATGATGACCCTCATTTGCTTGTCCTCAAAGACAAGGTTCAGCACGGGTTATGCAAGAGATGTGACTATTGGTGATGATGGGGTATTGAGGATGCAGGGTCAGATTTGTGTACCCAATGTTGATGGGCTTCGGGAGTTGCTTCTGGAGGAGGCCCATAGATCACGATATTCCACTCATCCGGGTACCGCGAAGATATATCAGGATTTGAGGCAGCACTACTAATAGAGGCGGATGAAGAAGGATATAGTTGGATTTGTAGCTCGGTGCCTCAACTGTCAGCAGATGAAGTATGAGCACCGGAGACCGGGTGGATTGCTTCAGCAGATAGAGATTCCAGAGTGGAAGTGAGAGCGAATCACCATGGACTTTATAGTTGGGCTCCGACGGACTTTGAGGAAGTTCGATGCTATTTGGGTGATTGTGGATCGGCTGACCAAGTACGCTCATTTCATTCCTGTGTGTACTATTTATTCTTTGGAGCGGTTGGCGGAGATTTATATCCTGGAGACTGTTCGTCTGCTTGGTATTCTAGTGTCCATCATTTCAGATAGAGGTACTCAATTTACATCACAGATCTGGAGGGCCGTTCAGCATGAGTTGGGTACTGGGGTGGAGTTGAGTACAACATTTCACCCTCAGACGGGCAGACAGTCCGAGCGCACTATTCAGATTCTTGAAGATATGCTCTGTGCGTGTATGATTGAGTTTAGAGGGTCTTGGGATCAGTTCTTACCATTGGCGGAGTTTGCTTACAACAACAGCTATCAGTCCAGCATTCAGATGGCACCGTATGAGGCTTTATCTGGTAGACGGTGTAGATCCCCGGTAGGTTGGTTTGAGCCGGATAAGACCAGATTATTAGGCACAGACTTAGTTTAGGATGCCTTGGAGAAGGTTAAGGTGATTCAGGATAGACTCCGCATAGCCTAGTCCAGATAGAAGAGTTACGTGGACCGGAAGGTTCGTGATGTTTCCTATATGGTTGGAGAGAAGGTTCTGCTTCGGGTTTCGCCTATGAAGGGCGTTATGAGATTTGAGAAGAAAGGGAAGTTGAGTCCGAGGTTTATTGGCCCTTTTGAGATATTGAAGCATGTTGGGGAGGTTACTTATGAGCTTGCCTTACCTCCTATCTTGGCAGGAGTTCATTCGGTATTTCATATATCGATACTCCGGAGGTATCACGGTGATCCGTCACACGTGTTGAATTTCAGGTCAGTCCTGTTGGACAAGGATCTATCTTATGTTGAGGAGCCAGTGGCAATATTAGACAGGCAGGTTAGAAAGTTGAGGTCAAAGAACATTACTTCGTAAAAGGTTCAGTGGCGGGGCCAGCCGGTCGAAGAGGTGACCTGGGAGACCGAGCAGAATATTCGCAGTCGTTATCATCATCTTTTCACTACTTCAGGTATGTCTTTATGCTCGTTCGAGGACGAATGAATGTTTATGCATATGAGGATATGACAATCGGGTCGGTCGTCTTAAGAATTAATGCCCCGATCCCCTATTAATTTCTTTCCCCGGGTTTATTTCTACTATTTTGATTTGCCGGGACATTCGGTTTTGAGTTTCTGAGAGTTTTGGGACACCTAGTCCCTAAATGAGAGCTTAAGTGTTGAAAAGTTGACTGTAGTCGGAACAGTGTGAATACAGCCTAGGAATGGAAATACGATGGTTCTGTTAGCTCCGTTGGGTGATTTTGGGCTTAGGAGCGTGTTCGGATTGTGTTTTAGAGGTCTGTAGCTAATTTAGTCTTGAAATGTCGAAAGTTGAAATTTTGAAGTTTCCGGTTCGATAGTGAGATTTTGATCCTAGGGTCGAAATGGAATTCCAGAAGTTGGAGTAGCTCCGTAGTGTTTAATGCGACGTGTGTGCAAAATTTCAGGTCATTTGGACGAGGTTTGATAAACTTTTTGATCGAAAGCGTTGTGAGCACGTGATTTTTGCCTTACGAAATTACTCCAAAATAAATCAAAATAAATTTCTTTTACCGTGTAATTTCTGAATTTGCGTGGTGTTAAATATTTGTTTATGTCCGTAAAATGTTTGCTTTGTTATAATTAAACAAAATTAAAATAAAATACATGTTGCATGCATATAGGATTTAATTATGCATTTAAGAGATAATTTAAATAAAATCACAAAAATATGCATTGGTTCTATTTTAAATTTTTCACTGTGTGATTGATGTTTTGTCTATATGTTAAATAATTATTATGGAGTAATTAATATTTTGTGTAAGGTTAAAAATTGTTTATAGTTTTATTAGGATTTTTTTTTTTACTAATAAAATTAGAAAATAATTGAAAAGGGAAATAAAAATTGGACCTGGATTTAAATCCAGGCCCAAAACAAATTACACTTCCTCAGCCCAATCCAAACAACCTGTCCGGTCCAGTCCCAAGCTAAGACCAAACGACGTCGTTTGGTCACCTCTCATCAAGAAACCGTTCGATCAAATCCAATCAACGGACAAGATACATTACCCTTACCCGTAACCCGTTACCCGATCCATTAACCCGATTCAGTCCGACCCCAACTTTAAACCAAACGACGTCGTTTGATTTAATGAATTAATCTCAGCCATCCATCCTTCCTAATCCAACGGTCCATATCCACCCACCATTCCCCTATATAAACCCGTAACCCTTTACCCGGCCCCCTAACTAAACACCCCCCCTCTCCGCTCCTGTTCATCATCGTCCCAAACCCCCACTCTTAACCCTAGCCGCCCTAGGATTCCACCGCCTGAAACCCGGCGGCATCAACGCCGCCGGTCACCAACTTAACACCCTAGGACCCCATGAACACCCTCTATCCGAATATGTTACCAGCTTGGTTCGAATCTCCCTAGAGATTCTCGAATCTTCATTTGAAGATTCGAGCCAAGTTCAGATCTAGACCTAACAGTCCCAAATCGACACCACAGCTTCCCCTAGTCACCCTGAATATGGATCTATCATTTGTTTGGTTCGAATCAGTTCGGAACTTCTCGAATCTTCTTTTGAAGATTCGGACCAAACAAGAACAGACTCAGATCCGTTTCAAACTAACACCAAATAACCCCTAGGCTACCCTCACCCTCGTATCATGTTTGGTTCCCTGCAAATCTGCCTGGAAATGTTCGGATTTAAGATCCAAGAACCTGAAACCCTAAAAATTTCCAATCTTGGAATTTTTCCGATTTCAAGTAAAAGATTGAGGTTTAATCGACCTTAGTCGAAGTATTTTCAGTGGAAAATACTTCGACTAAGGTCAGTTTGATTTCAAACAAAAAATCCGAAATCCAAGTTGAGTTCGAGTTGGAATAAAATTGAAGATTCAAAGGTATTTTTTCTATTTATTTTGTGTATTATACATGTATTTTTGTGTTTGTTTTAGTCTGTGTAATTTTCCCATCGTTTATTATCATACTGTCTCCTACCCGTCTACCTGATTTTAAATGTGAATTGTTTCTGTTGATTGTGCTTAGTTACAATGTGTGTAATCGACTCGATTAAGTTCGTCGATTAATTATATTACGAATTCTCATAATACTGATTGAAATTATCTGTTTCTATTATTATGTACTGTTTGTTGACAGATATTGTAGATAATCATTTTTACCTAATACTCGTTAGTTAAATCATCCTGGTTTATATGAATCTGTCAAAATAAAGGTTGTATATATGTTATTGTCTGAACATTAAAGTTTCAGGACATTGTCAGTATTGACAATGATCCTGTGTGTGTTTGATTCTAGTTCAGTGTTAGGTCCAGTCTGAATTGTTTTGATAATTTCAGTAATATGTTGTTAGTTCTGAATTCAGTGAAATATTACTGTAATGTCAAGTTTGGATTCAAGTTTACAAAAGTTGGTTAGATACAATTGTATTAGGAGGTTAATAGGATTGGTTATAGCTGTAAATCAGAAGAATAACTAAGTTTGTATAGATTTTAGAATCTGTTTTGCTGTAGGTTCTGATTTTTCAGTAATAACATCAGGATTTCAGGGGCACTTTTGGGAATGAAACAGTAAAAAACAGGGTGTTAAGGCTAGTGTATTATAATGTAGTGTTAATGACTATATTTAAATAATAAAGGGGGAACAAGGGATAATGGGGCTGCTGAAAATCATGTTAGGATCACATAAAGTATTAAAAAGAAGTTTCAATGGAAACTTTCTGGTTGTTAAAGGGATAAAGGGTCCCTCCAATACTAATTAGTATAGAACCAGCCCTGTATAAATACAGGAGCTGGACAGACCTTTAAGGACGGTCTTTTAATCAGTTTTTAAGATCCTAGAGAATTTTGAGGAGAGTTTTAAAAGGAACAAGAGGGCAGTCACACACACACACAGATAGACAGCAACAAAAACAGAAAAATCAGAAACAAGAAGTCCAAAACAGGAAAGAAACTGAAAAATCTGAAAAATGTTACTTTTCTAGAATCTGTCCGGGTCTGTTTTTAGTGGCAATTTGTGGTTCAAATTTGAAATTTCTCATAAGAATACTGCTATTGTGCATTTGTTTTCCTTGGGTCTTATTATTGCTCAAATTTGTGGAAAAACTGGTATTCTGTTGATTTTGTTACTGCTGCAACTGCTGAAACTTACTACTTCTATCTCCATTTCCAGGCATATATCCTTTTAAATTCTCTGTTGGAAAGAGATTCAATATGGCGAATAAACGAAGATTGAATTGAAATTCTGTTTTTTTTTATTTGTCCAAGTTCATCAATTTAAATTTCATTTTTATTTTATGTTAGTTAATTAGTAGTGAATTCAATTTGATAGCTATGAGCTAATTGTCTTACTTTGAAAGTTCGTATAAAGATTTGTAATAACATTAGCTCACTATCTCATTAGTTTAATCATATTAAATTGTCGAAGTAGAGAATATGGTATGAGTGTTGGTCATTATTTAAATTATGTTGTTGGTTAAGTGAGAAGTGATGTAGAAATGCCAAGATAACTATAGTAGTGATATTTATTGTTACATAAGGTTAAGATGGTGATGTCGATAAAATAATAGATGTGTGTATAAAAGTGGGCGAAAGGCGATATGATGTAGCTTATTGCAATACGTTATGAATACGATACACAGTTAAGTTACATGTAAGGTAATTTTATTAAATTAACTTGTATAATAATTCGGCCATCATAGCTCGATGTCTATCTACCTTCATAAAACAAATTAACCAAATAATTAGGCCTATTAGATTAAAAGCAAGCATATAAGGATGAAAAGAGATGTATAAGCATAAATTGCCACACTTCATATCAATGATAATTAGAAGTAGAATTTGCATTAAGTAAATAATGAAAATTCTCGGAAATATTTCCTTCCTTTATGAATCATTTATTTTCAGTTTCATATGCAATTTATTCTTTGGCATACATATATATATCATATTTGTTTAAAAATAGTATTAATCATATTTTTATTCTGTTCTTTGAATTTGAATAGACTTGGATAAACATGTTATATGCGGAAATTATAATCAATGGTCAATATTTAATAAATTGTGGATTATTTTCCAAAAAATTAAAGAATATCTTAAAACGAGATTTCTCATGATATAACAAACATTTTTTCGTGGAAATTCCATAATATCATTACAAATATGTTGTGGAATTAGGGATACGTTCGCGTACCCTGATTATACTTTTAAAAGCAAAATTTCGGATTATGCGTACGCGCAATTTCGAGCGAATATTTAATAAAAGGATTTTTCTAAAGGCGTTAAATCAATTTCATAAAAATCCGATATGTACGGTTCACTATTCAAGAAAAATAATTATTCTTGATTCGACACTTGATTCCTCGAAAAATGATTGCTTAATTAATATATTATCAAAAGTTATTGTGTACACGTACGCGTGACACAATTCCGTATTTTTTTTAATTTATAACACGAATATACGTACGCGTAATTCGATTCAAAGAAGGGTCCTTAACCACAATAAGCAAAAGCGGTAGAAAAATCACGTAACAAAAAGTATTTAATAAAAAATCAAGATAATTAAGCCAATAATAAAAACAGTTAAGCGACCGTGCTAGAACCACGGAATTCGGAAATGCCTAACACCTTCTTCCGGATTAACAGAATTCCTTACTCGGGATTTCTGGTTCGCAGAATAATAAACATAGTCATATTCTCCTCGATTCAGGGATTATAATTGGTGACTTGGGACGCCTTAAAATTCCCAGGTGGCGACTCTAAAACAAATAAACAAATCCCTTTTCGACTGTCCTTCAATTGGAGAAAACTCCCCACGCGCCCCGCGGGCGGGGCGGAAAAAGGAGGTGCGACAGCTCTGGCGACTCTGCTGGGGACACTAGTTGTTACTATGACCCAGAACCATTGGTTCAGGGTTTAAAGAATTCGAGCTTAAAATATCTATTTTTATTGGCTTTATTTACTATATAATTATCAACTGTTTATATGCTAATATGCTAAATGTTTTTTACCGCTTTAATATTATTTGAATTGTGAATATATACAACTGCTACGAAACCCCCTTCTTTCTGAGTCTTCTGAATTTATGGTGTACACGTGCGCGTGACCCACCTTTCTGTTAAAGTCATACCAAATAAGACGGAGTTGGGACAAGTAACTAGGCCGGGCAGACTTTCGTGCTCCCGGTACATTACTCCCGCTTCGGCTCAAACTGTCCGTTTGGGTAAGCCAGGTTTAGAACAATCAACCTAAGGTTTTACACTTAGAATAACTCAGCCGTGTACCGGATCCCTAGTAGGAACGAATATTTGCATCATATGCATTTGGCCTTGGAGACTCAACACAGGGGTTTGGTCTGTCTAGGACAGGTGAACCCAAAATTAAAAGACCATCATGATGCATCCTACTTGTTATTTGTGCATTTATTCGCCTCGAACATGCTTGTTGACCAGCTTAAATAAAGGCTTGGTAAGAAGAAAGGAATAAAATGGGTTGCTTTAAAAATTTCGAAAAAATATAGTTTTAAATTTTGAAATAAAGATATTTAATAAATAAAAGAAAAAATTTCGAAAATGATTTTTAGTATAAATTTTTCCAAAATAAATTTTGACTTTATTAAAATTAAATTTCAGATACAAAATGAGCACTACACAAAGCCCCTCATCCACAAGTACGGAGGAATTTCTATGTCAGCTTCAAATGTGGTGGTATGATTTAGGCGAGGACGGTCAAAGATGGGTCGTCAAACATTTGGGAAATCTCACGGACATTATGAAAGTTGAGCCTCGGGATGATCTGATTAAGGCATTAGTAACTTTCTGGGATCCTGTTCACAATGTTTTTCGTTTCTCTGACTTCGAGCTTACTCCTACATTAGAGGAGATAGCTGGCTATGTTGATTTTAACGAAAGTTTAAGAAATCAAAGCTTGATATTCACAAAGGCTCCTTCAATACATCGATTCTTCGGTCTTCTGAACATCAGCAGTCAAATCAGGAAAAGCAATGTCCTCAATGGATGTTGTTCCTTCAATTTTTTGTATTCCAGGCTTGGAAAGTCAGATGGGTTCAAAATTCATGAGAAAGGCCTTACTAATAAGCAAAACAAAGACACTTGGCAGATGCACCGTCGATTTGCTTTCATGGTGGCTTTTCTAGGAGTCATGGTCTTCCCAAATAAAGAGCGAACAATTGATATTCGCACCGCAAAAGTTGTGCAAATCCTCACCACTAAAGAAAATCACACCCTTGTCCCCATCATTCTATCAGATATTTATCGGGCTTTGACTTTATGCAAATCAGGAGCGAAAGTTTTCGAAGGATGCAAAATTTTGTTGCAAATATGGGTGATTGAACATCTCCAACAACAGCCCAAGATCATACAGTATGGGTCGAACAAAGCTAATTGCATCGAGAGCTATGAGGAAAGAACAAAAGATTATCAAGCTCCAGAAGGGATAGAAGCATGGGTATCTCATCTAAAGGCTTTAACTGCAAATCAAATTGAATGGACTCTGGGATGGCTTCCGATGAGAGAAGTAATACATATGTCAACCTCAAATAGTTATCTACTACTATTGGGATTGAGAAGCATTCAACTGTATGCACCACTAAGAGTTTTAAGGCAACTAGGGAGATATCAAATAGTTCCTGATGAGGAAGATTTGAGTATGCAAGTAGTCGAATTACACCCAGAAGCCACTATTCCCGAAGCTTTACTTCAGCAAATGTGGAATGGATGCCGATACTTGAAAAGTGATACTCAAGTCCTAGACACTACCAAGGGTGAGATAAATCCTGGATATGCAAGGTGGTTCGAAAAGCGGTCTCGCGTGGATGATGTACCAGAACCTGAGCTAAAAAGGCCAACAAAAAGACCCCATGTTCAAAACTTCAGTGATAAAATCCAAGAGCGGTTGATCTGGGGAGAAAAAGAAAAAGGGTACAAAGCCACTATCCATGCCCTAAAAGAAAATCTAAGAAGCCTCAGTTTGGAGAAAGATTTGCAAGAACAAGAAGCCAAAGGCGAGAAAAAGAGTCTAGCTTGTGAGAATGAAAATCTTCATGCTCGGCTCCAAAAAATGAAAAGAGTATCTGAAACGCCAAAGAGGAGCTGGAAGGATCAAAAAACCATCGCCAATCTCTTCGAAAAAATGCAAGATTATGATTCCATGCTTGCGGAAATTGAGAGGGCATTGAGCAAAGCAAAAGAAAGGATCCAACAATTAAACGAAGAAGCCAGATCTAACAAGGAACGCCAAGATAGGCAATCCGAAAAAGACAAGGCTCAATTCAAGAAGGAAAAAGACTATTGGATGCGATCAGAAGACAAGCTTCGTGCACAACTAGAAGAGGCAAGAAGATGCAACAGAGAATATCAACAAGCAGACCTCGACAGGGAAAAATCGCAAGCAAGATTAGAGCAGGCCAGACTCCGAGCTCTGTTAGAATCAGCTTTAGATCGTGAAAACCGTGTCAGAGACATAGCCACCACTCGTCAGCAGCAATTGCAAGACCAAGACCAACGCCTCCAAGGTTTCAGGGCACAAATCCACGACTTGGCAGTCTTCACATCTCAAAGTTATGTAAACTGCCAAGGAATGGATTATGAAAGGTTTACAGAGCATGCGCCCACTTTTGCTCGTCATCTAGAAATGGAGTTGGAAAGGATGTATCGTACGCTGGGAGGCCATCCAGGTCAAGCCCCACATTGAGCAGATAATCCAATATTAGAGAACAAAAGTGGAAAGTGGGGCATGTTGTGAGATGTTATGAATTGTATCTTTTATTTTTGATTTAAGTGTGTGAATTTCAAAGCTATTTTCTTAAAATTTTCAAATGTAATTCCATCTTTGTGTAATGAATAAAAATAATTGCCTTTGGTCCGAACTACGTAAGGTCTGATACGTAGGCAATCTCTATAAGATTCGACCACCACAATAAAATATATATAATAAAATGAAATAAAATAAAAGTGAGTAAAATTTTCAAGAAAGTTGGGACGACACAAGCAACCGAGCGAATGCATAATAGAAAGGGATTATTTGTCTAGGAGCATTGCATCTCAACGTGTGATTATATATGTGTTAAACTCTCAAAACTAACAAGTTTGTTAATTTGCAGAATTCAAGCAGTTAGTTTCTCTAAAGAGTATACTGGCATATTATCACTATCACACAAGATCAAAAGGACCAATACCCGAAAGTATGTCTATCCCAGATGTTGACACAAGTATGGAGATAGAAGAGATGGATGTCGGAAAAATGAAAGAAGAGATGTTTAAGCTCAAGCAGCAAATGGCTGAAATGTACCAAGCTTGGTCTACAGGACAGTTACCCCCATCTTACCCAAATAACCCTGCTCCATCAATGACCCAAACTCAGGATAATATCACCACTGAATTATCCCCAAGTTTCCCCATTTATCAGCACTACCGAGGCACCACCTCTCAGACACCACAGTCTCCACCTCCAAAACCAGTCCCGTATCTTCCTCCACCTATGACTCCTGTTTTCGTAGCACCTCCCCCTGCTACATTTCACAAATCTCCTAGTGAGCCTACATTTCAGGCCCAAGACAACCAATATTACCCCCGGAGCCCACCTTCAAAGCCTCCGAAATCAATTCACCTGCTCCTCGGTTTGATCTCCCAACCGAAATTGACAAGCTAGCCAAAAATGCTGAACAAGAAGAGATGTTCAGGAAGGTCAAAAGTCTAGAACAGTCGTTCCGAGACATGCGGGGATTAGGTGGGCAAGTCAGTGTAGCCTACAAAGATTTATGCTTATTCCCTAATGTACAATTGCCATTTGGCTTCAAGATGCCCAAATTTGACCTATACAGCGGGCACGGTGACCCAGTAGCCCACTTAAGGGGCTTCTGTAGCAAGATGCGAGGAGCTGGGGGAAAGGATGAATTATTGATGGCTTACTTCAGTCAAAGTCTAAACGGATCAGCTTTGGAGTGGTACACACGCCAAGACCATGGAAGATGGTACACCTGGGATGACCTGGCACAGGCATTCGCATACCATTTCCAATACAATCTGGAAATCATCCCAGATCGATTATCTTTGACCAAATTTGAGAAGAAACACAACGAAAGTTTCAGAGAGTATGGTTTTCGGTGGAGAGAACAGGCAGCAAGAGTGGATCCTCCTATGAAGGAGAGCGAAATGATAGACTACTTCCTCCAAGCCTTGGAACCAACTTACTACGCCCACTTGGTTTCAGCGGTTGGAAAATCATTCAACGAGGTAGTGAAGATGGGAGGTATGGTGGAAGAAGGCCTCAAGACAAATAAAATCATGAGCTATTCAGCAATTAAGGCAACTACTCAAGCTATTCAAGGCGGGGTAGGAGGAATAGGAAGAAAGAAGAGGGAGGAAGCAACCGTAGTTGATTCAGGAATTTGGCCAGGACCCAGGGGTTCACCGTTTTACTATAATCAGCAACGACCTCACCAATCAGCTTACCACCATGATTCATCCCAACATTACTATCACCCTTCAGAGCCTCATTTTGCCATTAACCATGCTCAAGCATATAATCAGCCACCTGTTCACACCAATTGGCGTGCTCCTGTCACACCAAATACTTACCCACGAGCTTATCCCGGACCAGGTTTCAGGCTTAGGCCAGCATTCAGGGGAGAAAGGGAACAGAAAAAGAAAACTTACACTCCATTGGGAGAGTCTTACACTAGTCTGTTCCACAGGCTGAGACAGCTAGACATGCTGAGACCAATACAATCCAAACTACCCAATCCTCCTCCAAAGAATCTGGATTACACCATTAACTGTGAATATTGCTCCGGTGCACCAGGCCATGATACGGAGAAATGTTGGCATTTGAAAAATGCAATACAAGAGCTGATTGATACTAATAAAATCGAGGTTCAAAACCCCGAAGCTCCAAATATCAATAGAAATCCAATGCCAGCCCATCAAGAGGCTAACATGATAGAAATCATACAAGCTGATGGGGAGACAAAGAAGCCGTCACAAACTGTCATGATGATCAAGTCTCATGAAACCAAGCCAGATAAGCAGTTAATGGAGGAGAAGCAGGTGTTTAAACAGAACAAAAGTGGTGATGAACCGTCTATGATAGTCGATGAGGGGTCATCGAGCAAAGTTGCCGCAAAACAAGAGAGACCGAAGGTGATAGTACCAGGGGTTGCTAACAAACCCGTTGTATTCGTGGAAGGAGCACGTACAGATCGGGTTATTATTGCACCTGTAATCCAGCTGCCAATCATCAACAACAAAGCCATCCCATGGAACTATGAACGGGTGACCGTAATGTACAAGGGCAAAGAAATCAAGGAAGAAGTGTGTGAGGTGCAAGGCTTGACTCGTTCGGGAAGATGTTTTACTCCCGAAGAGCTGAGAAAAACTAAAAACAATCCAATGCCAACAAAGAAAGCTGTGACGGAAGAAGAGGCGGATGAGTTTTTAAGAAAAATGAAGCTCCATGATTATTCTGTTGTGGATCAATTAAAGAAGACCCCCGCTCAAATTTCATTGTTGTCATTGCTGATCCATTCAGAGGAACACCGTCTGGCGTTGATGAAAATCCTGAATGAAGCTCATGTTCCTGAAAAGATCTCTGTAAATCATTTGGGCAAAATAGCCAACAGAATCTTTGAGACAAACTGAATTACATTTGCTGATGATGAATTACCTGTGGAAGGTACCGAGCACAACAGAGCTCTTTACCTCACCGTGAAATGTGAAAACTCCGTAGTAACCGGGGTATTGGTCGACAATGGGTCCAGTGCAAACATATGCCCTCTCTCCACTTTAAACAAATTAAAAATTAAAGAGGGAAGGATCCAAAAGAATAGTATCTGCGTACGAGGATTTGACGGTGGAAGCAGAGATTCATTTGGCGACATAGTACTTGAACTAACTATAGGACCAGTTGAATTCACAATGGAATTTCAAGTGTTGGACATATCTGTTTCTTACAACTTGTTATTGGGTCGACCATGGATCCATGCTGCTAAAGCAGTCCCATCAACACTACATCAGGCTGTCAAGTTTGAATGGGACCATCAAGAAATAGTCGTGCATGGAGAGGAAAGTTTAAATGCTCACAACAGCACCATTGTACCGGTCGAGAGAACAGAAATTGACCAAGGACCATGGGTATACCAAGTGTCCGACACAGTGTCGGTAGAGAAAATTCCAGAAGGGAAACACCTTTCGAATCCAAAGATACCCTCTGCATCAGTCATGGTAGCTTATGAAATGCTGAAGAATGGCTTTATACCCGGCAAAGGTCTGGGCTTATCTCTGCAAGGAATTGTACAACCAGTATCTCTCCCCGAGAACTGGGGAACATTCGGTTTAGGGTTCATACCCACCGCCAACGACGTAATAAGGGCCAGGAAGTTGAAACACCAAGCATGGGTTCTTCCAAAACCAGTACCACATCTGTCAAAATCTTTTGTCAAGACCGGCGCTAAAAATCGCCCGATAACAACAATTCCTAAATCCCGGGTCAATCCTGAGAAGGAATTAATTGAAAGATTCGAGAAATTGTTTAGTGATGTGAATATGTTGGAAAGCGGAGAAGGGTGTAGCAACGCAGAAGTTCAATTCGTTGGGCCAGAAACAAAGCTCAATAATTGGAAAGCCACTCCTCTCCCAATTCGAAAGGAGTCTTGGTAGTTTATTTTGATTTTCTTTCAGTTTGTTTTGGGTTATTTCAAGGTTGTAATCCCAAAGTTTACCTTACAGTTGGTTTGAAATGTGCAAAACCTTATTATCTTTCATCATCCAATAAAAAGCAGTTTCCTTTTTATTATCATTCCTAATAGTTTTCTTTTCTTTTTCTTCTTTTCTGTACAGTTCCTTTTACGCTGGCTCTAGTGATATGGCATGCATAAGGAATCCTCAGCCCAGTCTTAAAAATCAATCTAGTTCTGAAGTAATAATTCAAGAAATATATTGTGATTATGAATCAGAATATGATGAAGATGAGGTTTTTGAAGAGATTAGTAAAGAGTTAATTCACTTTGAGGAAAAAATCAAACCTAACTTGAGTGATACCGAGGACGTCAATATAGCAGATACAAGTAATGTCCGGGAAACAAAAATAAGTGTCCATCTCGAACCGAAGATCCGAGAAGAGTTAATTAAAGCACTCGTAGAATTCAAAGATGTTTTTGCATGGTCGTATGTTGACATGCCGGGCTTGAGCACTGATTTAGTGGTCCACAAATTACCCACCGATCCAACGGTGCCTCCTGTCAAGCAGAGGCTGAGAAAATTCAAGTCTGATATGAGTATGAGAATTAAGGAAGAAATCACCAAACAATTGGAATCAAAGGTCATTCGAGTCACTCGATATCCTGTTTGGTTGGCTAATGTCGTTCCTGTACCAAAGAAAGATGGCAAAATTAGAGTATGCGTCGACTATCGCAATCTCAACAAAGCAAGCCCAAAGGATAACTTCCCATTGCCCAATATCCATATTTTGATCGACAATTGTGCCAAGCATGATATAGGGTCTTTCGTGGATTGTTATGCCGGATATCATCAAATTTTAATGGATGAAGAAGATGCAGAAAAGACGGCATTCATCACACCATGGGGAACTTATTGCTACCGGGTAATGCCATTCTGTCTAAAGAACGCCGGAGCAACCTATATGAGAGGAATGACCACAGTGTTTCATGATATGATACATAAGGAAATTGAGGTGTACGTGGATGATGTGATCATAAAATCAAAGCATCAGGCCGGCCACGTTGGGGATTTGAGGAAGTTTTTCTTGAGACTTCGCAGATACAACCTCAAGCTTAACCCTGCCAAATGCGCATTTGGAGTTCCATCCGGAAAGTTTCTGGGATTCATAGTCAGTCGACGAGGCATCGAGCTAGATCCGTCAAAGATTAAAGCCATCCAAGAACTGCTACCTCCAAAAAACAAAACTGAAGTAATGAGTTTGTTGGGGAGGTTAAATTATATCAGCAGGTTTATTGCTCAGCTCACGACAACCTGTGAGCCAATTTTCAAATTGTTAAAAAAGGATGCTGCAGTCAAATGGACCGATGAGTGTCAAGAAGCGTTCAACAAAATAAAAGGGTACTTGTCAAACCCACCCGTGTTGGTCCCGCCAGAGCCAGGAAGACCTTTGATTCTTTACTTAACGGTTTTGGAAAATTCATTTGGTTGCGTATTGGGACAACATGACCTCACTGGCAGAAAAGAACAGGCCATCTACTACCTTAGCAAGAAGTTCACAGCTTATGAGGTCAAGTATACTCATTTGGAAAAGACATGTTGCGCCCTAACATGGGTAGCTCAAAAATTGAAACACTATTTGTCATCCTACACTACTTACCTCATTTCTCGGTTGGATCCATTGAAATACATTTTTCAAAAGCCTATGCCAACGGGAAGACTTGCAAAGTGGAAGATATTGCTCACGGAATTCGACATCATCTATGTGACTAGAACTGCAATGAAGGCTCAAGCACTGGCCGATCATTTAGCCGAAAACCCGGTCGATGAGGAATATGAGCCGTTGAAGACTTATTTTCCTGATGAAGAAACAATGCATATCGACGAGGTGGAACAAATTGAAAAACCTGGCTGGAAACTTTTCTTTGATGGAGCCGCTAACATGAAAGGAGTCGGAATAGGAGCTGTAATCATTTCTGAAACAGGGCATCACTATCCTGTTACGGCTCAATTGCGATTTTATTGCACCAATAATATGGCTGAATATGAAGCTTGCATTTTGGGGTTAAGGCTAGCTGCAGACATGGGTATCCGAGAAATCTTAGTCATGGGAGATTCAGATCTTTTGGTACATCAAATTCAAGGAGAATGGGAAACCCGAGACTTGAAGCTCATCCCATACCGGCAATGTCTACATGATCTTTGTCAGCGGTTTCAATCAGTGGAATTCCAACATATTCCAAGAATCCATAATGAGGTTGCCGATGCATTAGCTACCCTAGCATCAATGTTGCACCATCCGGACAAAGCTTATGTAGATCCAATACATATTCAAGTCCACGATCAGCACGCTTATTGCAATATGGTTGAAGAAGAATTTGATGGTGAACCATGGTTCCACGACATCAAAGAGTATATCAGAATGGGGATATATCCCGTACAAGCCACAGGAGATCAAAAGAGGACCATTAGGCGATTAGCAAATGGTTTCTTCTTGAGCGGAGGAGTTTTGTATAAAAGAACACCAGATCTTGGATTATTAAGATGCATAGATGCCAGACAAGCTACAGCTGTCATGTCTGAAGTACATTCAGGAGTTTGCGGACCCCACATGAGTGGATATGTGTTGGCAAAGAAAATCCTCCGAGTTGGTTACTATTGGCTTACCATGGAGCGAGATTGTATCAGTTTTGTGCGCAAGTGTCATCAATGCCAAATACACGGAGATTTGATTCATTCTCCACCATCCGAGTTGCACACAATGTCGGCACCATGGCCATTCGTTGCCTGGGGCATAGATGTGATTGGACCAATTGAGCCGGCAGCATCCAATGGACACAGATTCATTCTGGTAGCTATTGATTATTTTACCAAATGGGTTGAGGCTAAGACATTCAAATCAGTGACCAAGAAAGCTGTGGTCGATTTTGTTCACTCAAATGTCATATGTCGATTCGGAATCCCGAAAGTGATCATCACAGATAATGGTGCTAATCTTAACAGCAACCTAATGAAGGAAGTATGTCAACAGTTTAAGATTACACATCGTAACTCTACCCCATATCGGCCCAAGGCGAATGGAGCAGTAGAAGCAGCCAACAAAAACATAAAGAAGATACTTCGGAAAATGGTAGAAGGTTCAAAACAATGGCATGAAAAATTACCATTTGCATTATTGGGATACCGCACTACTGTTCGCACTTCAGTAGGAGCCACTCCTTATTTGTTGGTATATGGCACCGAAGCAGTAATTCCTGCAGAAATTGAGATTCCTTCCCTTCGGATCATCGCCGAAGCAAAGATTGATGATGATGAATGGGTCAAAACCCGTCTGGAACAGTTAAACTTGATTGATGAAAAACGATTAACCGCAGTATGCCATGGTCAATTATATCAAAGAAGAATAGAAAGAGCATACAACAAAAAGGTACGTCCTCGGAAATTTGAAGTAGGACAGCATGTGCTGAAACGTATTCTTCCACATCAAGTTGAAGCAAAGGGCAAATTTGCCCCGAATTGGCAAGGACCATTCATTGTGACCAGAGTATTATCAAATGGTGCACTATGCTTAACAGACATTGAAGGCAAATGCATAGATATGGCGATCAATTCTGACGCAGTAAAGAGATATTATGCATAACTTTTTGAGTGTTTGTATTTAGCATTATTTCGAAGATTGGAATGACAAAGGAAATTTATTCTGCTATCCAAACACTATACCATTTGCTTCCCCTTTGAGCCATACTTGTTTTCTTTCCTACCCTCTCTTGGAATCAATAAAAATCAAGTATTATTAAAAAAAATCATCATTATTATCAGGTGAACTACGTTTGACCTGATTCCTCAAAGAAGGATACGTAGGCGCTTCACAGCTCGGTCATAGGGTGCACAACATACATAAAATGTGCACAAAAAGAAACATTAAGCGACCCCAATCAAGGAACTGGGGCAAGAATTGTATTAGGAATAAGAAAAGATTCCAAGAGTTGTAAAACACATACCAAAATTGTTTAAGTTTTTCCATTTCTAACCCCATACCAAAAAGACCTTTCGACCAATCTTAGAAAAAATGCTAATGAAGATGGTTCATAACATTCTGGTACAAACAAGAAAAGAAAGTAAAAATGAGAGAGTCTTATAGGTGAAAACCCAAACGGGCACCATAAGGCGACGGAAGTTGAGAGAAAAAGTAAAAACGAGAGAGTCTTATAGGTGAAAACCCAAACGAGCACCATAAGGCGACAGAAGTTGAGAGAAAAAGTAAAAATGAGAGAGTCTTATTGGTGAAAACCTTTGTAGGCACCATAAGGCGAAAAGGAAATGAGAAATGAACAAATGAGGAAGGTATATCGGTAAAAACTCTTTGAGATGTTACAAGCCCAACAGGCTTGTGAAATGAAAATTGAAGTTGGATTACGGAAATCTTGGGGAAAAACAAAAATAAGACAATTGAGAGGAGATTGACTAAAAGACTGGGTTGATTAATCCGAAATGCATACCCTGATCATTGGTGCCAGTAACTCCAATCAGATAAGTTTTTATTCTTTCTCAAACAGTCATCCAAAATTGGATTTTTCTTTTTGTCGAAATCAACGTATTTCGTCACTAATAATCTTACTTTTCTAAAAGCTTTGAGATAAGTTTTATTCCAAACAAATAAGAAGGAATGTCAATGTATACTACCAAGATTCAAGGTTACAAAATACAGCCACGAAAGGTGGGAGATAAAATACGGGTGTAAGAAAGATGAAATCAAAAGTGGATCAGCAAAGTCAAAAGAGACACATGATTACAGTTGAAAGGTTTTGAAGGAAAACACACAGAGGGGAATCCTATAGTCAAGGATCAATTACAAAGACAAAACAGTCTTTTCAATCATTCCAAGGCAATAAAGAGAGACGAAGAGAAACATCACCATCTGCAAGAATACCGCAGCCAACCACCCTGCTTTAAACTAACGCAGTTTTCTTTGATTTAAAAACAGGGGCAAATACAATATTTGTGTCAGGAAATACCTGGTAAAGAAATTGAAGAAGTCAGGCGTCCACCTGGAGAATGAGGATGAAGTTAAAAAAGAAGTCAGGCGTCCACCTGGAGAATGAGGATGAGAATTGAAGAAGTCAGGCGTCCACCTGGAGAATGAGGATGAGAATTGAAGAAGTCAGGCGTCCACCTGAAGAATGAGGATGAAGTTAAAAAGAAGTCAGGCGTCCACCTGGAGAATGAGGATGAGAATTGAAGAAGTCAGGCGTCCACCTGGAGAATGAGGATAAAGAAATTGAAGAAGTCAGGCGTCCACCTGGAGAATGAGGATAAAGAAATTGAAGAAGTCAGGCGTCCACCTGGAGAATGAGGATGAAAATTGAACGAGTCAGGCATCCACCTGGAGAATGAGGATAAAGAAATTGAAGAAATCAGGCGTCCACCTGGAGAATGAGGATGAAGAAAGAAAAGAAACAGTCGAGGCACCCACCTGAAGAACAAGGGAATGCAATTGAAGTGATGAAATCAAAAGCTCGCTCATATGAAAGAAGCACATTTAGAATCAATAAAGCAGAGGAGTCCAACAGAATCCCCAGCAAGAAACAACAAGAGTCCCAAAAGAAAATACGGGACATAATGAAAAAGAATATGGAATAAGCCAAATGCCCAAGAGTCACCAAGATATCAAGACAACAAGAAACGCAAGGGCATGATCTAGATAAGATTTTTACAGTTCCTGTACCATAATCTAGTTTAAATTTTTGTATTTCCTTTAAAGTAAGGTGTAATAAGGAGGTCAGCAAGCAGTAAAAGCAGCACGAAGCAGCAGTAACATCACAGTCCCGCGGTAATCCCAGTTACCCAAAACTTCCCGAACTACATTGACCTGATTCCTTTATAACCAAGGATATGTAGGAAACCTTTGAAGCAGAGGTTCGGTCAAATCTTTCTAAAAATGCTTCCCACGGAGTATTCGAACGGGCAAAAATCGTTCGTGTCCGCTCACTTTATCTTTGTACGAAAACTCTTCGAGTTTCCGCACAAAGAGGGGCAGCTGTGAGCACGTGATTTTTGCCTTACGAAAAATTACTCCAAAATAAATCAAAATAAATTTCTTTTACCGTGTAATTTCTGAATTTGCGTGGTGTTAAATATTTGTTTATGTCCGTAAAATGTTTGCTTTGTTATAATTAAACAAAATTAAAATAAAATACATGTTGCATGCATATAGGATTTAATTATGCATTTAAGAGATAATTTAAATAAAATCACAAAAATATGCATTGGTTCTATTTTAAATGTTTCACTGTGTGATTGATGTTTTGTCTATGTGTTAAATAATTATTATGGAGTAATTAATATTTTGTGTAAGGTTAAAAATTGTTTATAATTTTATTAGGATTTTTTTTTACTAATAAAATTAGAAAATAATTGAAAAGGGAATAAAAAATTGGACCTGGATTTAAAATCTAGGGCCAAAACAAATTACACTTCCTCAGCCCAATCCAAACAACCTGTCCGGTCCAGTCCCAAGCTAAGACCAAACGACGTCGTTTGGTCACCTCTCATCAAGAAACCGTTCGATCAAATCCAATCAACGGACAAGATACATTACCCTTACCCATAACCCGTTACCCGATCCATTAACCCGATTCAGTCCGACCCCAACTTTAAACCAAACGACGTCGTTTGATTTAATGAATTAATCTCAGCCATCCATCCTGCCTAATCCAACGGTCCATATCCACCCACCATTCCCCTATATAAACACGTAACCCTTTACCCGGCCCCCTAACTAAACACCCCCCCCTCTCTGCTCCTGTTCATCATCGTCCCAAACCCCCACTCCTAACCCTAGCCGCCCTAGGATTCCACCGCCTGAAACCCGGCGGCATCAACGCCGCCGGTCACCAACTTAACACCCTAGGACCCCATGAACACCCTCTATCCGAATATGTTACCAGCTTGGTTCGAATCTCCCTAGAGATTCTCGAATCTTCATTTGAAGATTCGAGCCAAGTTCAGATCTAGACCTAACAGTCCCAAATCGACACCACAGCTTCCCCTAGTCACCCTGAATATGGATCTATCATTTGTTTGGTTCGAATCAGTTCGGAACTTCTCGAATCTTCTTTTGAAGATTCGGACCAAACAAGAACAAACTCAGATCCGTTTCAAACTAACACCAAATAACCCCTAGGCTACCCTCACCCTCGTATCATGTTTGGTTCCCTGCAAATCTGCCTGGAAATGTTCGGATTTAAGATCCAAGAACCTGAAACCCTAAAAATTTCCAATCTTGGAATTTTTCCGATTTCAAGTAAAAGATTGAGGTTTAATCGACCTTAGTCGAAGTATTTTCAGTGGAAAATACTTCGACTAAGGTCAGTTTGATTTCAAACAAAAAATCCGAAATCCAAGTTGAGTTCGAGTTGGAATAAAATTGAAGATTCAAAGGTATTTTTTCTATTTATTTTGTGTATTATACATGTATTTTTGTGTTTGTTTTAGTCTGTGTAATTTTCCCATCGTTTATTATCATACTGTCTCCTACCCGTCTACCTGATTTTAAATGTGAATTGTTTCTGTTGATTGTGCTTAGTTACAATGTGTGTAATCGACTCGATTAAGTTCGTCGATTAATTATATTACGAATTCTCATAATACTGATTGAAATTATCTGTTTCTATTATTATGTACTGTTTGTTGACAGATATTGTAGATAATCATTTTTAACTAATACTCGTTAGTTAAATCATCCTGGTTTATATGAATCTGTCAAAATAAAGGTTGTATATATGTTATTGTCTGAACATTAAAGTTTCAGGACATTGTCAGTATTGACAATGATCCTGTGTGTGTTTGATTCTAGTTCAGTGTTAGGTCCAGTCTGAATTGTTTTGATAATTTCAGTAATATGTTGTTAGTTCTGAATTCAGTGAAATATTACTGTAATGTCAAGTTTGGATTCAAGTTTACAAAAGTTGGTTAGATACAATTGTATTAGGAGGTTAATAGGATTGGTTATAACTGTAAATCAGAAGAATAACTAAGTTTGTACAGATTTTAGAATCTGTTTTGCTGTAGGTTCTGATTTTTCAGTAATAATATCAGGATTTCAGGGGCACTTTTGGGAATGAAACAGTAAAAAACAGGGTGTTAAGGCTAGTGTATTATAATGTAGTGTTAATGACTATATTTAAATAATAAAGGGGGAACAAGGGATAATGGGGCTGCTGAAAATCATGTTAGGATCACATAAAGTATTAAAAAGAAGTTTCAATGGAAACTTTCTGGTTGTTAAAGGGATAAAGGGTCCCTCCAATACTAATTAGTATAGAACCAGCCCTGTATAAATACAGGAGCTGGACAGACCTTTAAGGACGGTCTTTTAATCAGTTTTTAAGATCCTAGAGAATTTTGAGGAGAGTTTTAAAAGGAACAAGAGGGCAGTCACACACACACACAGATAGACAGCAACAAAAACAGAAAAATCAGAAACAAGAAGTCCAAAACAGGAAAGAAACTGAAAAATCTGAAAAATGTTACTTTTCTAGAATCTGTCCGGGTCTGTTTTTAGTGGCAATTTGTGGTTCAAATTTGAAATTTCTCATAAGAATACTGCTATTGTGCATTTGTTTTCCTTGGGTCTTATTATTGCTCAAATTTGTGGAAAAACTGGTATTCTGTTGATTTTGTTACTGCTGCAACTGCTGAAACTTACTACTTCTATCTCCATTTCCAGGTATATATCCTTTTAAATTCTCTGTTGGAAAGAGATTCAATATGGCGAATAAACGAAGATTGAATTGAAATTCTGTTTTTTTTTATTTGTCCAAGTTCATCAATTTAAATTTCATTTTTATTTTATGTTAGTTAATTAGTAGTGAATTCAATTTGATAGCTATGAGCTAATTGTCTTACTTTGAAAGTTCGTATAAAGATTTGTAATAACATTAGCTCACTATCTCATTAGTTTAATCATATTAAATTGTCGAAGTAGAGAATATGGTATGAGTGTTGGTCATTATTTAAATTATGTTGTTGGTTAAGTGAGAAGTGATGTAGAAATGCCAAGATAACTATAGTAGTGATATTTATTGTTACATAAGGTTAAGATGGTGATGTCGATAAAATAATAGATGTGTGTATAAAAGTGGGCGAAAGGCGATATGATGTAGCTTATTGCAATACGTTATGAATACGATACACAGTTAAGTTACATGTAAGGTAATTTTATTAAATTAACTTGTATAATAATTCGGCCATCATAGCTCGATGTCTATCTACCTTCATAAAACAAATTAACCAAATAATTAGGCCTATTAGATTAAAAGCAAGCATATAAGGATGAAAAGAGATGTATAAGCATAAATTGCCACACTTCATATCAATGATAATTAGAAGTAGAATTTGCATTAAGTAAATAATGAAAATTCTCGGAAATATTTCCTTCCTTTATGAATCATTTATTTTCAGCTTCATATGCAATTTATTCTTTGGCATACATATATATGTCATATTTGTTTAAAAATAGTATTAATCATATTTTTATTCTGTTCTTTGAATTTGAATAGACTTGGATAAACATGTTATATGCGGGAATTATAATCAATGGTCAATATTTAATAAATTGTGGATTATTTTCCAAAAAATTAAAGAATATCTTAAAACGAGATTTCTCATGATATAACAAACATTTTTTCGTGGAAATTCCATAATATCATTACAAATATGTTGCGCAATTAGGGATACGTTCGCGTACCCTGATTATACTTTTAAAAGCAAAATTTTGGATTATGCGTACGCGCAATTTCGAGCGAATATTTAATAAAAGGATTTTTCTAAAGGCGTTAAATCAATTTCATAAAAATCCGATATGTACGGTTCACTATTCAAGAAAAATAATTATTCTTGATTCGACACTTGATTCCTCGAAAAATGATTGCTTAATTAATATATTATCAAAAGTTATTGTGTACACGTACGCGTGACACAATTCCGTATTTTTTTTAATTTATAACACGAATATACGTACGCGTAATTCGATTCAAAGAAGGGTCCTTAACCACAATAAGCAAAAGCGGTAGAAAAATCACGTAACAAAAAGTATTTAATAAAAAATCAAGATAATTAAGCCAATAATAAAAACAGTTAAGCGACCGTGCTAGAACCACGGAATTCGGAAATGCCTAACACCTTCTTCCGGATTAACAGAATTCCTTACTCGGGATTTCTGGTTCGCAGAATAATAAACAGAGTCATATTCTCCTCGATTCAGGGATTATAATTGGTGACTTGGGACGCCTTAAAATTCCCAGGTGGCGACTCTAAAACAAATAAACAAATCCCTTTTCGACTGTCCTTCAATTGGAGAAAACTCCCCACGCGCCCCGCGGGCGGGGCGGAAAAAGGAGGTGCGACAAGCGTATTTTTAGAGATTTTGGAATTCTTAGGCTTGAATCCAATGAAAAATAGGTGTTTTGTTGTTATTTTTAGCATTCTAAATGTTGGAACAAGTTTGAACGATGTTTTAGGATTGGTTGGAAGGTTTGGTTGAGGTCTCGAGGGCCTCGGGTTTGTTTCTGATGGTCAATCAGACCATTTCAAGTTGTGAAAAAACTGCAGAAAACTGTTGTTGGGTGTTGCAGAAAAATGACCTTCGCGTTCGCGATGGAGACTCCGCATTCGCGAATGGGCTGGGGTCTTTTGCATCACGTTCGCATAGAGGAAAGTTGGGCGGCTGGGTTAAGGTTGATTTGTCCTTCGCGTTCGCGGAGGGGACGTCGCGTTCGCTTTTAGTATGAGAGCTAAGCCTTTGCGTTCGCAAGCTGTGTGTCGCGATCGCGATGAAGGAATTTTAGTCAAAGTAAATTTGTGCTTCGCGAACGCGAGGCGTTGACCACATTCGCGAAGAAGGATTTGATGCCTGGGCTGAATGTTTAAATAGTCATTTGGTCCGCGATTTTAGGGTTATCTTCCACCATTTTTGAGCGATTTTGGAGCTCTTTGAAGAGGATTGAAGAGGGATTCAAGGGGAATCACTTGGAGGTAACATTTTTGACTTCATAACTCGTTTATATGTGATTAAGGACCTAATTGATGGTGAGAAATTTGGGAAAAATGAGTAATTAGGGTTTGAGATTAAGAGAACTTAACATGGGTATTTGAGGGGCCAATTGAACTCCGATTTCAGTGTTCTTGTTATGTATAGACTCGTGAGGGTACGAGGTTTCTGAAAATATAAATTTTACCCGATTTCGAGATGTGGTCCCGAGGGGCATTTTGGTAATTTTACCTAATTTCGCGTATTAGCTTAGAATTTCTTTGTAGAATCAGTTACTTGAAGTGTTATTTACATTATGCAATTGAATTAAATAGATTTGGGTCATTTGGAGTCAAGTACTCGTGGCAAGAGCGTGGTTTTGGGTTAATTTTGAGCCGGTTCGAGGTAAGTGGCTTGTCTAACCTTGTGTGTGGGGGGGGGGGACCTTCCCCTTATGATTGATATATTTGGTAATTGAAATATCTTGTGCGTGAGGTGATGAGTGAGTACTTGTGCTAATTGTTGGAAATCCGATTTTCATTAAGTAATCAATAGTATGTTTCCTTTCCTGTTTTTATTACTTGCACTATTAAACATGTTGTTAGCTTAGGAAAGCATGTCTAAGTGACTTAATTGCTTTATTTGCTCAACCTGCATTACCTGAATTCTATGCAACATGCTAGGCTAGAATCACTTGTTGCCTTAATATGAAATTTTGCCATTTCTGTATATTTTCCTGTTGCTGCTGTGTGTTTATTTTGGGACTACAGATGTGGGATTCTGGTAGCTCCCCCTTGTCTGTTTATTTTGGGACTAAGTTTGTAGGATTCCGGTAGCTCCCCTTGTCTGTTTATTTTGGGACTATGGATGTGGGATTCCGGTAGATCCCCCTGCACAGTTATAACCGACAGATTCCCCCAGTACTGGGTATTTATATTTGGGACTACGGATCAGGATTTCGGTAGATTCCCGCGCACTGATAGTTGGACTACGAGACGGAATTCCGGGAGATCCTTCGAATATATATATTATGGACTACGGGACGGTATCCCGGGAGATCCACTGGATAGATGTAATTGGGACTACATGACGGTATCCTAGAAGGTACCCCGATTGTTATCTCTGTGTTGAGTTGTATTTCCTTTCCGTGATTATTTTGCCTCTTTTCTAGTTGTTGTTGCTCTTTCTATTCTATGTTATTTATTACTGTTGCACTTAATTATTCTGCCTTATTCTACACTGACCTTCCTCGTCACTACCCGACCGAGGTTAGGCTTGGTACTTACTGAGTATCACTGTGGTGTACTCATGCCCCTTCTGCGCATGTTTTTCATGTGCAACTCCAGGTACTTTCACTCTGTCTTATCATCCTTGAGGCGAGCGCTTCTGTAGAGACTTTGAGGTATATCTGCTGCGTTCGCAGACTGAGGAGTCCCTTTCTATCTTTCTGTAATAGTATAACCTTTCAGTATTCTGTTCTTGTTAGACATTTCTGGAGTTGGAGCTTCTTATGTATCTCTTAGGTTGTGATTCATGGGTTTTTGGGTTTTAGGAAAATGTATTGGTTTTAAGAGTTAATATTGTGTATGCCGAGTGACACTTTTAAACACTGGTTTATCACTCTTCATTCTGTTTTAATTTATTTTTATTCCGCACTTTGGTTATCTTCCGCAATTTAGGCTTACCTAGTCGTAGAGGACTAGGTGCCGTCATGAGGGTTTACGGAGGGCGAATCGGGGTTGTGACATAAATAAAGTTAACTGAAATAATAACCTTGCAATAATGGTAGCTCATTCAAATTCAGTAGATGATGATCTGTATGCATATGTGAAGCCGACAAACCATATTGCAAATTTTGTTCTTGTTGTGAATTTGAACATTGTGGCTCAGACTGAGATGATAAAATGTACCACAACTCTTTTGATAGAAGACATTTACAGAAAAGAATATCAGAAGCGTGAAAACAGTTATCTATGCATTTGGTATATTGTTGTAACAACCAATGGCTAATAGCAATTACTTCCTAGAATATGATCAAAGAAGAAACAAAATGTAAACTCAATGCCAAAAATAAGAACACTATTACTCTCTAATTGTTGTATAAGAAGCTCTAATTAATAAAGTTAAGTAATGACGATAACTTCAAGACATCACATCCTGTGAAAATGCTAGTTTAGTTTAAAAAAAATCAAATACCACAACATATATCACTCCTGCAACCAACTTTAATAAAATTTTGCTTTTTTGAACTCAATTATATATAAATCTTTAATTAATAAAGTTAAGCAATGACCACAACTTAATGACATCACATTCTTTGAATTTGCTAGTTTAGTTAAAAAAAATTAAATACCACAACATATATCACTTCTGCAACCAACTTCAATAAAATTTAAAAATAAAATTTTGCATCACAAATCAAAGCTCAAGTTGCAGACATACAAAGTAACTTCACTAACAATCTCAAGCACATTTAACATATGTATGTTAAGTAGACTTAGAAACATAATCTGAACTTTTGGGCATAATAAACAGGCAGTTACAAAGCCAAATCAGGTTAAAAGGGTATATTTAATTTACGCCAAAGAAGAAAGACAGAGGACAATTGCAATGGATTAAAAAGACTGCATAACAATCAAATTTATCTGTTATCAAAAGTCATGATCAGTTTTAATTGTTTGTAACTTTAAGGACAATAGTATATGATTTTATAGTGCAAATCTGTATATAGTGATAAAAGTTTATACCATTCTTACGCGAGGAATATTTAGCCCCTTTCTGCTTCCGTATGCATATTCAATTTTTTCATGTGAGTTTCTTCTGTTTTTCCGTGTCAAATTGCCTAGAAACTGAATTTGGTGTGAGAAGTTGTAGAGCCTTTTGAAGAAGAGATATCAGTACTGTAAAAGTAACTAATTTTAGAATTGATTTGACAAAAATTTGAAATCATGTTACTGGAATCCAGGGCAGAAGAGTTCGTAGGTAAGGAGTTAAAATCGTGGTGAGATATCGTGGTGTTGAAGTGCCGAATTTGAAAGATGAAATATTTAGGGCAAATAGGCGAAAATAGCGCTCCCAATTGCCGTTCTTTAAGGTTTCAAAATGTAGAGGCGATGGTCGTTATTTGTAGTGTTTATTTGATATGATATTTTTGTCTATGTAGTGAATTATAAAAATTGTTGGCTTACAAGGCTAGATGCTCAGTAAATCTGATATAAGTTTTAGAAAAGGTAGAAACTACTCTCTTTTTTTTAATATAGAATACCTAATTAATTGTTCGTTTCTTTAAAAAAAATGTAGATACTAATTTGTTTTTAAGTATAGAATACGTAACATAGGAATGACGTTTTCTTTTTAAAAAATATAAAAACTACTTTTTAAAAAAATATAGAATACTTACTTAATTGTTTTCAAATTCAAAATTTAAAAAGAGAAACTAATTTTACCTAAAATAATTAATTTGTCCTAAAGTCTCAAGTGACTTATTATGATGATGTCATTTGGATTAATTATAAATAGAATATTTGACAAAAATTTGAAATCATGTTACTGGAATCCAAGGCAAAAGAGTTCGTGGGTAAGGAGTTAAAATCGTGGCGAGACATCGTGGCATTGAAGTGCCGAATTTGAAGGATGAAATTTTTAGGGCAAATAGACGAAAATAGCGTTCCCAATTGCCGTTCTTTAAGGTTTCAAAATGTAGAGGCGATTTCTTTTAGAAAAGGTAGAAACTACTTTTTTTTATATAGAATACCTAATTAATTGTTCATTTCTATAAGAAAAATGTATATACTAATTTTTTTTAAGTATATAATACGTAACATATGAATGACTTTTCTTTTTAAAAAATATAGAAACTACTTTTTTTTTTTTAAAATATAGAATACCTACTTAATTGTTTTCAAATTCCAAATTTAAAAAGAGAAACTAATTTTATCTAAAATAACTAATTTGTCCTAAAGTGCCAAGTGACTTATTATGATGATGTCATTTGGCTTAATGAGGACGCTTCTTCCTCTCTTTTTAATTATACCATTCTTACGCGAGGAATATTCAGCCCCTTTCTGCTTCCGTATGCATATTCAATTTTTTCCTGTGAGTTTCTTTTGTTTTTCCGTGTCAAATTGTCTAGAAATTGAATTTGGTGTGAGAAGTTGTACAACCATTTGAAGAAGAGATATCAGTACTGTAAAAGTAACTGATTTTAGAATTGATTTGACAAAAATTTGAAATCATGTTACTGAAATCCAGACAGAAGAGTTCGTGGGTAAAGAGTTAAAATCATGGTGAGACATCGTGACATTGAAGTGACGAATTTGAAGGATGAATTTTTTAGGGCAAATATGCGAAAATAGCGTTCCTAATTGCCGTTCTTTAAGGTTTCAAAATGTAGAGGCGATTTCTTTTAGAAAAGGTAGAAACTACTCTTTTTTTTATATAGAATACCTAATTAATTGTTCGTTTCTATAAGAAAATGTATATACTAATTTTTTTTAAGTATATAGTACGTAACATAGGAATGACGTTTTCTTTTTAAAAAATATAGAAACTACTTTTTAAAAATAAATAAATAGAATACCTACTTAATTGTTTTCAAATTCCAAATTTAAAAAGAGAAACTAATTTTATCTAAAATAACTAATTTGTCATAAAGTGCCAAGTGGCTTATTATGATGATGTCATTTGGCTTAATGAGGACGTTTCTTCCTCTCTTTTTAATTATACCATTTTTACACGAGGAATATTCAGCCCCTTTCTGCTTCCGTATGCATATTCAATTTTTTCGTGTGAGTTTCTTCTGTTTTTCCGTGTCAAATTGTCTAGAAATTGAATTTGGTGTGAGAAGTTGTACAACCATTTGAAGAAGAGATATCAGTACTATAAAAGTAACTGATTTTAGAATTGATTTGACAAAAATTTGAAATCATGGTACTGAAATCCCGGTAGAAGAGTTTGTGGGTAAGGAGTTAAAATCATGGTGAGACATCGTGACATTGGAGTGACGAATTTGAAGGATGAATGTTTTAGGGTAAATATGCGAAAATAGCATTCCTAATTGTCGTTCTTTAAGGTTTCAAAATGTAGAGGCGATTTCTTTTAGAAAAGGTAGAAAGTACTCTTTTTTTTTTTTATATAGAATACCTAATTAATTGTTCGTTTCTTTAAAAAAATGTAGATACTAATTTTTTTAAGTATAGAATACGTAACATAGGAATGATGTTTTCTTTTTAAAAAATATAGAAACTACTTTTTTTTTAAAATATAGAATACCTACTTAATTGTTTTCAAATTCAAAATTTAAAAAGAGAAACTAATTTTTCCTAAAATAAATAATTTGTCCTAAAGTGCCAAGTGACTTATTATGATGATGCCATTTGGATTAATGAGAATGCTTCTTTGTTTCTTTTTTAATTATAGATAGAAGATTTGACAAAAATTTAAAATCATGTTACTGGAATCCAAGGCAGAAGAGTTCATGGGTAAGGAGTTAAACTCATGGTGAGACATCGTGACATTGAAGTGCCGAATTTGAAGGATGAAATTTTTAGGGCAAATAGGCGAAAATAGAGTTCCCAATTGCCGTTCTTTAAGGTTTCAAAATGTGGAGGCGATTTTTTTAGCAAAAGGTAGAAACTACTCTTTTTTTATATATAGAATACCTAATTAATTATTCTTTTCTTTAAAAAAATTGTAGATACTATTTTTTTTTTAAGATAGAAACTACTTTTTTTAAAAAAAATATAGAATACCTACTTAATTGTTATTAAATTTAAAATTTAAAAAGAGAAACTAATTTTACCTAAAATAACTAATTTGTCCTAAAGTGCCAAGTGGCTTATTATGACGATGCCATTTGGCTTAACGAGGATGCTTCTTCCTCTCTTTTTAATTATAAATAGATTTTTTTTAAAACTACAAGAAAACTACCGCACATAAATGAAACGACGCTTTCAAAGAGGGGAAAAAAAAGAGTGGTTCCAAAGAGATGCCAAACTTTGGGTCGCTTCGATTCTCTTTTTTTGGGTTTGTTTTTTCCAAATGTTTTTTTTTTAATCAGGGCTTCTTTTTTCAAATTTAATATTTTTTCTCTTTGTTCTTGAATCTTGACGTGGGATTTTATTCTAATTTGTTGGTTTCCAACACAAGCGAAGTGAAAGCAAAAAAAAAAAAAAATTACAAAAACTAAATACAGGGAAGAAGCAGATGAGGCTTCACATCCTGAAAATATGTCGTTTGCCGGAGAAATTATTGTGTAATCATAGCTCAGGTAACCACAAATTCAATTTTGTGTTTTAATCATATATTTAATTAGACGTCTTTTGCTAGATTTTATTATGTCTACCATATAAACATTAGATTCTAAGGAAAAACATTGGAGCAAGCAAACTTAATCCTTAAAGGAGCTTCTGTTTACCGGCCAAGCATCTATCAAGGAATCTGTTGGGAGGAATAAATATATGAGCGATACTATTAGTATGAATTTAGTGTTATTCCTCAAAAATATACTTATGATTCTTTTGATGCATGTTTATTTTCTCTTTACTTGTGTCTTTTAATATTTGGGGAGCAAAATTTTGGTTTCTAATGCCATGATCGTACTTCTATCTTTTACCCTTTTTTAAAGATATATAGAAAGAATTTTTTTAGTTTGATGCGGCTGCCATTAGTTTGGTTTGGTTATATCGGATTGGCTAGCGACATAAATTTATGTATCAAAATTGGGTTGAGATAAAATTCGAAGATATTGTACTCTAAGAATGTGCAAAAATCTCTTTTATATGGATATAAAACTACCTTTTAATTTTCTTTCCTCTTACTTTTGTGGATTTTCTACATCCCACAAACTAGAGGTTTTTAGGAGGGTAGGAGCAGAGAATCTTCTTGTGTGTTTGACTAATTGGTGTACAATGTCACGTTCATGACCAAAAAGTAAGTGAAAATTTATAACATAACCGTGTGCAGATAAAATTATCTCTTAAATAAACACATAATGATAGTATGCCAAACAATATCAGGGATAAAAAAAAATCGAGTATGAAAGAAGCTGAAAAGGTAAATGGCAAGAATATCTTAGTTATTTTGATCCCTCCATTTCTCATAAATATTAAGTAAAGAGAAAATTTAATCACCTTAGTTAAGTCTAGAAGTTTACTTTTGCTATATTTTGGTGTACTAAGAAAATAAAACATGATGTAAATGCTATATTTAATTTCCTAAATACATTACATGAATGGTAGTTTACTCACTTTTGTAAATACATACAAGCTTCTTCCAAACGAATGGTGCATTGTCATGTAAACAGTGGTACTTATTTTGTTTTAATAACTAACTTAATCCTTAATTTTTTTCCATCTTCTAATTTTCTTATTGTGAACTTCATTTTTCAATACATTACTGATTGATTCAATAATATGTCAAAGCATATCTCATCAAGTGTTGTTTTTACTTCTTTTTTCATCTGTTTAAAGTATTATATGCTATTGTACTTTGTTAGGTTCATAATATAAAAATATTGTGATGATCCAATTTAGTAGATATATCTATAATTTGGTAGTGCTTTTACTATTGCTGCAGTACTCTAGATGCTTATTTTAACAGGTGAATACTCGCTTGGTGAAACTTTTTAATTCACCATGGTAATGAGGAAGTCACATCCGTGCTCCACCATTCTAAGCTATTATATTTTTTTGTAGAGATGAAACATTAATATGAACCAACGAGGACTAGATGTGTCAAGGTTACGTTTTAGCGTGGCTCATGTTAAAAGATTAATATATAGTGAAACTTTTATGTACTTCTATGTTCACCCCAAGAAGTCAAGATGGATTTATTATACTTTTAAGACGGAGAGAATTTTTCCTAACAAAATATCAGCATTGTTTCTTATATTGGGTAACAACATAATTGATTGTCTGATGTTAATAGCCCAACAGTTGAGAGATGCAATTGTATTTGATGTCAAGGAATTGTTGGTTGAAATAGAGTTGGTTCACATTTTTAATTTGGAGAATCCCTTGGAATTCCTTTTTGGCCTCTGTACTTACAAAATTTGTCGAACATTAGTGCATTATTGAAAAAATATATATTTTAACACGAGTGCATTATTGTTTTTTTAAAAATTATTTGTTTCCTGATTCCCTCCGGTTCTAGGAATTCGATAGACAAACTGTTCTTAGTACAAGAAATTATATTACTTAGAATAGAGAAGAAATAATAAGGGCATATACATAAGGTGCTGGTTGCATGGAGTATTCGACTTTAAAAAATTTGACGTCACGACATGGTAAATTGAACAATTAACTCTTTATAATCTATGTAACCGTGTGCTACATGATTAGGTGTACACGTGCAATGCACATGCCTAGAAACTACTAGTATATATATATATATATATATATTAAAAGTGGAAAGCCCCAAACTAAAAAGTTAAATTACCAATATACCCTTTTAACAATAATTAAATAAATATCTACAGAAATATTAATTAATATTGTGCCTTTTCTAAATAGTTGTGACCCTTCATTGTTAATCACCAACTTTTAAACTAAAGACACAATTTTCCTATACATTCCCGTGAATTTTAACAAGATAAATATGGGTGTGCCATGAACAAGTTTCCTCCCATTTTTATGTGCTTTCATTTCTGAATTTGAATGCACTCAATTTATGTAGCGGTGAAGTGCCAAATATTTTTATTCAAAATCGGATGGATCGAGGTATTCTACGTCGTAGCTAAAGATGTTGCCACTGGATTAGCAACGATAAAGTAATTTCACTCTTTGCATCAAGACTGATCTTTGATCTGCTTGCATTTAACAGATTAAAATGCACCCTGCAAATTCAAAAGAAACAAAAATTAGCACTAAAGAATGAGGGAACCATTAATACAAATATGCAAGTTTGATTTGTAAAAATACAAAATGAAAGTTCAAAGAGAGAAAAATTATGTCTAGATACTTCTATTACAAGAATTTTTAGCATATAACAAGAGGAAAAAATTCAAAGCAACAAGATAAAAAAACAAACCTGAATACTTTTCTATAACTTTTGAAAGGATTTTCATCTAATTTATATTTGTAATGTCTTTTCGACGAACTGTGGCTCCTCCCAACATTAAATTATAATCTTGAAGGTTCCACTCAATACCTATCACAATACTGCACCATATCTATCAAATTATTATAATATAAATCTAAAATTTCAAATCAAGTAGGCGTATGGGATTGAAAAATTCTAAAATGTAAATGCATAAACATACCTGGAAAGAGAGAAGGCGCCGGACTATCTAGCCAATGATTTCGTTGGTTTGAGAGAAATTGTTGTTGAAGAAGACAATGGGAAAATGAAAGAAATGGGGAGGCGGCTGGGAAGGGGATGACGCACAAAAGTGAGGTTGAAGGGTTTTTATTAGGTTGGGGATTTTGGTTTGGGCCAATTGGCCTTTATGTTTCTTTTCTTTTTGTTAATATATTATTTACTCCCTTTTATTTCTTATTTAATATAAATATCATAAATGAGAGAAATGTAAGTACTAACAAATATAAGTAAGTAAGAAAATTATCTAGTAAAAATGCAAAGGATTAAATACATAATTTACACTAAGTAAAATACATGAAATAAAGATATTCTATAATATACTATATTCTTTACAATTTTTTTCATCCTATACGATATTGTTAGTTTTGTTATTTACTCTTGTTTCAATTATATTAACTTCTTTATTTTAGTGTTTAATTAGAGTATGATAGTTATTAAGTTATTAAAATAGTATTAGATCATTAAATATACAACTTTTCTATTTATCTAACTTTAGTGTAATTAGATCAATGTACATAAATACAAATATATTGTCTAAATTTGATATTGCTTATTCAAATCTAATGAAAATTAATTACATGTTTATTAAAATTGTATAGAAAATTACAAGTATAATTTATTTAATATGAATTATAATATACTCCACTAATTAGTTTTGTTATACACTCCTATATCAACATATTAAAATATTAATTTTTTAAATTATTTTGAAGTGAAACTTAATAATATCGAATTATGTAAACATTATAAAGTATCAAATAATAGTCACAGGAGAAACATGATCTTCTTCATGTATCTTTATCATATTTAATTCTGAATTATTATATTCAATGTATAATTTAATTTATGACAATTAGAAACTTATTAGGATAGTAAATAATTATCATACACACACACACACATATATATATATATATATGCAAGATTATAATTTTTTAAATTCTATAAAATTAGTCATCCACACATTAATTAGCTATAATTCTATTATATTGAATAATAATTATAATATATTTAGTTTTCCTGTGGACTTAAGTATCAATTAATTTTGTAATTCTTTGAAATAGTTATAAAAGAATTATATAAATACTAATATGAATTATAATGTCGTAAAATTTTTTGTAGTGCTAAATATATTCATATTATTTGGAGCTTTGGTCATTTATCAAAACTAAATACACCAAAACCATCACAAAGTTCTTCAATATATGAGCACTTACTTAAAAATGAATCATTAGATATATGAAATTATTCTAAGGACTTATTAAAAACTCTTAAAGGCTTCAATATATGAGGGCCAATTTCAAATAAATACTCAAATATATATATAATTAACATCCAAAAATAACAAGGTGCAATAAAATAAAATACGAGTTTGATAAATAAAGGCTACAAGTAGGCATACAAATGGTCTATTAAAATTAACTTTTGCACATTTAAAGTTCATTAATACTTAAATCTATATATATTACTATATTTTATGTTATTTTGGAAAAATACAACTTTTATAGTTAAAATTAAAATTTCATAACTTGATATTGTTTGAGCAACATTGCTAAATAGAAAAATCCGTCACTAATCTCAGTTAGCAACAGATTATCATGAAATTCTTCTAGGTACGAGCGTTTTAGCGACATATTAGCGACGACGTTCGTAGCTAATTCCAATTTTTTCGTAGTGAACTATTATTTTTGTCATTGAAATAAAGTTATTCACTTATGAAATTTTGTACATATTGTGGTTAAAATATTATTATTAAAATGACAATCCTAAGTGTACGACTAAAGGTATAGTTAACTCGTAAATTTATCGTCACTTTAAATTTGTGTCTATTAATTTTGTCATGACAAATAGTTGTAACTATTATCTAACTATCTTTATTTTCTTAAAATAAGAAGATAAATAATTGTTTGACTACAAAATTTTGTTTCAAATTTTTAATGTGGCTAGAAGATTGCTATTGTTACGGAAGATTTACCTTGTGGTAAAAATTACTGATTAGTTACAAAATTTATCGTAGCAATGAATTCGTGGCTATATCATTTTATCGTGATAACTATTGCCATAACTTTTTAGAACTTGAAGAAAAATTATTTATTTAGTAACATTTTTATTTAAATAGTTTATTGTGACTAAAAGGTTATTATTTATATTAAGTTTCAACTAGTGGCAAAAATTAATGATTAACAACGAAATTCTATTAAAGCAAGAAATATGTGGCTAACTTTATCTATACTGCCACAACTTTTTATAACTTGAAGCAAAAATATTCATTTAGCTATAATATTTTCTTTCAAATATTTCATTGTTGCTAAAAAGTTACTATAGCTATAGTAAGTTTCAACTTGTGGCAAAAAACTAATGATTAGCTACATAATTCAATTATAGCAATAAATCCGTGGCTATATCATTTAACTATTGCCACAACTTTTTAGAACTTAAAGCAAAAATATTCATTTAGCTACAATGTTTTGTTTCAAATATTTTATTGTGACTAAAAGGTAACTACTGCTACAGTACTATTGAAGCGTGGCAAAAACTTATGGTTAGCTATCAAATTTTATTTGTAGCACTAAATTTGTAGCTATATAAGTAGTTATTGCCATGATTGTTAGAAATTATAGCTAATACGAGGAATTAGCTTTACCAACTTAATTTCGTGGCAAAGAAATTTTATAATTTTGCAAATAGCCATAGAATTTTAATTTTGTGGTTATTATTAGGTATTAGCTATAATTTTTAAATTCATAGCTAAGATTTTGTAGTTATAGATGCATAGTATTGTAGTGCACAACAATGTATCTTTAGTTACAACTTAATGTCTCCCATATATATAATTGAAATGCTACTGGGTTTCTATTCTTATCTTTTTTTCTTTAACTTTTATTATTGAAATATTTTGTGGTGCTATATAATCATTTGAATTCTTCTATCTCTTGGGCTATCAATATAAAGTGCATGAATAAAAGTGAGTGTAGGCGTTGTTCCTGAAAGTCGCCATATAAATCTCAACGTTTTACCCAAATAATAATTTTGACAATGAAAATGTCATGGACATTCTAAGCTATGAATTAATCAAGAAAAAATATGTACGAGAGAAGTTATATGATTTTAACAGTAACAAATTCTCCAAGCCATTATCCACGAAGAAAGTAACAATCAGGTTTGAGCTCATAATTAAAAAATTAAGTTATTAAAATATCCTTCTTTTATTTACCTAGATAATATCTGAAGAGTACTTGCCACCATTTCATGTGGCTGATATAGATGTCTCTTATGCTCCACATCCGTAGTATATTCAAATTCTGTATTATCACAAGTCACGTTTTAACTTCTTTCACTATTTCTTCACTTTATGAAAAGACATGCTTTCATTTTCTAAGTACACGTCTGTTCATGATTAAAGTCAAATTTTTTTTATATTATTGGGTTCATCCACTGGCGAGATATCTGCAAATTAAAGATTGTACGCATGTGTTTTTTAAATACAATTATTGAACTTCTTCCGAATTTGTTTATCAGATATATTTTAATATTCATTTACGTGCTCTTTTAAATTTATCATTACTATAAAAACTACTATTTAACCATTTTGCCCTTTCTTAGTACGTTGTTGAATTTAAAAAAAAGAAAAAGAAAAAACAAGAACATGGCCATGGATACATAACACTAATTTAAGATAGAAAAGAAAAAAAATAAAAAAATGGACAAAAGAAGCTAAGTGCATCATCAATTTCAATTACTGTCCCCTTCCCCCACTGCCCCCTCCTTCCACCCAAAAAATAAAATAAAAAATAAACTCCTCCTCGCTTTTTACTCTCTCTCTCTCTCTCTTCTGGTTAACCCTCAAATGTGAATTTATGAAAACCTTGCCACTTTTCCAAATGAACATTAGGACATAGCTGTGTAATTTCTGTTACAGTCCACTGAAAAGCTGCCATTCCTTTTCAAGTTTCAGTTACCAAAAAATAATTACATCCCTCAACTGAATTGAAGTTTCAATCTTTCAATTATATCAATCACAAAGTAGAAAAAAGATACTTTGTCTACTATAGTTGCTGCATTTTTTGACTGCTCGCAATGAAAGTCACTCCAGTGAAGCCTCACTTTTTCAAGCCAATTCAACCAGGTTTCAAGCAGGGTCTGGTGAGTTAACCCCTTTAGTAATTATTTCATCTTTCCTTTCCTCTACTTTACGTATTATGTATGATATGGAAGGTTGAGTGGTGGGATATCCAAGGGGTCGTTTGGTACAATGGTGGAATATCCCACTCTGAGATTAGTTATCCCACCTTTTATATGACATAACTAATTCCGCCATTTTAGCGTAAAAGTTATCCCGGATTAGCTAATACCCCAAACCAAACATAGAATAAAGTTAATACCAAACTTTATCCCGGGATTATTATCCTTATCCCATATACCAAACGACCTCTAATGAATTAAGTGGTACTAGCACACAAGGGTATGATGCAGCGGTCAATGAAATCGGTTGAGTACACTTAGGTTCAATTCCCAATGGAGGCAAAAATACTAGCTTATTTCCAAGCCTTTGTGGATAGAGTTACCCTGTATGCTTGCACTATCCCGTAGAATTAATATTGATGTGCGTAAGTTGGTTCGGATACCATGATTAAGGGACTACCTACATTGGGGAGACAAAGAGAAAGAAAGTTTTACATTGAAGGAATGTTATGGTTAATTAGTTAGAGCAGCCACAACATTGATGATTAGCCTTTAAAATTATTTTAGAAGACAAAATTTCCCACAAAAGTGGCATGTTTTGTATTGTTGACAGTGTTGGGGGCATGTTTAGCTTACGAAAATTTAAGAAACAACGGTATAGCAGGCATTCTGCAACAGGTGTTATTTATATTTGACAGAGAATGAGAATATAGACCTTTTTTTTTGCATTGTCCTGTATAGAGGGGATCCAAGATTTAAACTTCATGGGTTCGAGGTGCCACTAAACCCACTGACCGTTTGAGTTATTGGGTTCAAAATTTAATATTTGTACATATTTAATAGATTCCTTAACACATATACAAAGTTTGAGCCAAAGTTATTGTGTTCAATTGAATCTGTAACTATGTTTTACATCCGCCCCTGGTCCTAAATTGAAGGGATCTAAGATTTTAACTTTATGGATTCGAGGTGCCACTAAATCCACTGACCATTTGAGTAATTGGGTTCAAAATTTAATATTTGTACATATTTAATAGATTCTTTGATACATATAAAGGGTCTGAGCAAAAGCTATTGGATTCGGCTGAATCCGTAGCTATGTTGTACATCTGCCCCTGGTCCTATAAAGATAAACGCTTGGTACATGTTTTTGTGCTTTTTTTGTGGTAAAATGGGTATTTCCCGACTGTTTGAACTCTGAAGAAGCATTTGTTAGCTGTGAAATGTGGAAAGTTGAGAAATCCATCATAAATTCTTGGAAAATGGTCCGATTTGTGTTATGTAGAGCATTTGGAAGGAGGGAATCAGAGGTGTTTTGATGGAGTCTCAACTCCAATTCATGCGTTGAAGACTAGATGTTTATTGAACATTTTTGCTTGGTGTAACTATTGTAATGTAAATAATGCAGTTACGCTTTTTAGATTTTGTAAGCTCATTGAATTGTATAAGGAGTGAAAGGAAAGTATAGAAGCCCCTTGTTTTTTTTTACTGCAATTGTATCCCGATTAATGAAAATTCAACTTTTGCCTGATAAAATAAAAAGATAGAAAATATGGTAGAGTTTTAGGGCCTAAATGAAACAGCATAATGATTTGGGACAAGTTTATGTTGCACTGCAGAAAATTCCCGTAGGTTTCTTGAAGTATCTGAAGGGATATAAGAATGAATACGCAATACTAAGAAAGGATGGTAAGAAGTGGCTGGTGAAGGTGAAGGGCCGTCGACTGCAAGAGGGTTGGGGGAAATTTGTAGAGGAGCAGGGTCTGGAATTGGGAAATATGTTGGTGTTCAGACATGAAGGGAACATGGAGTTTGAGGTTACCATCTTTGATTCGAGTCACTGTGACAGAGAATATGCAGAGTATCTGGACGAAGAAGAAGCCAATAATGTTGAATTCAAAGGTAAGATGTTTAGAGTCCATTTTTATATACTTGATGAATTTGCAAGTTAATATTTTTTTTTTGATGAAGTAAGGAGAATTCATTAAAAGCATCCAGCGGATGCAGGCGAAAGATTACAATTAAGAAAGATGGTGTCTGCTCATATACACAAAAAAACTATTCTACCACTAAGGAGCACACACAATAAAAAAATTGAACAGAACTAGTTACAGGTGCCTGATTTAGCCAACTAAACAAATTCAATAAGCATTTTGCTTTGACTATATGGATCGGAGTTGAGATCCCATCAAAATATCTACAGTTCCTTTCATTCCAGATGCACCAAAAGATAACAGCAAGTACCATTACCCAATTTTTTTTTGATGGATTTACCAACTCTCCATGAACGCCAACATTCATATGCTTCCTTGATGCTGTTAGGCTTGACCCAGGCTAGTCCAAAAATAGAGAGGAACATGTTCCAAATATCACATGCTAAAGGACAATGCAAAAAGAGATGTCTAACACTTTCAGAATCCAAATTGCACATGTAGCACCTATTCACCGTTGGTATACTCCTTCTACTGAGGTTGTCTTGAGTGAGGCGTGCTTCATTTAAGGCAACCCAACTGAAACAAATCACTTTAGGAGGCAGTTTTGTTCTCCAAATTAGTTTTCATGGCCAATTGTTTATCAGATCATTGTTGGAGCATAGGTGTGCATATGCTTTCTTCACTGTAAATTTCCCGTCCCCCATTCCAGTTTGTCCTTCAGCTGGGGTTTGACAGCAATCTGTGCAAGTTTGGCCAGCAATTCCATTAGGTCATTTATCTCCCAATTTTGAAAATGTCTCCTGAATTGAGGGTCCCAAGAGCTGTTCTGCCAACATTGTTCTACAGTGGATTCTTCATCTACTGCTAGTAGGTACAAATTTGGAAATTCATCTTTTAGTGCCATTGATTCCAGCCACTTGTCTTTCCAAAACTTGATGAGTGTTCCACTCCCTAACTTGAGTTTTGAGTTAAGTTGGAACTCATCCCATAAACTGGATATGCGTTTCCATAGGCCTGTACCATGAGGTGATCTGCTATGTCTTGTGCACCAGTTGTTCCTCACACCATGTTTTGCATTAATCACTGATTTCCTCAAACCAGGGTCCTACAAATTATACCTCCAATGCCATTTCATTAGCATACTCTTATTATGCAAGTTAATTCCTTTAATCTTGACATAAATTTCAAATTGTTTAGATAAAACTTTAGCCAAAAGATGGGGTGGATGATTAGACATTACTTATACTTTAATCTTTTTGGCATATTTAATTTTTAATATGGATTTTCTTACAATTTACAATGTAACAGACAAACCAAATGCAGAAGCTGCTACTCACAACGCTTGTGATCAATCTCATTTTTCATGCATTGTTAGAGCCTATTGCCTTAAAGGTTACTTGGTAAGTCTCAAAATTCAGTTCCCCCTAACTCTTCAAGATAAATGTACCATTTTTTCCCCTCTCTGTTAACTAGAATCAATTACCGCAAAAATATGAAGCATATGATAAGTTTGATGGTATGTGCAAATCTGTTATAAACCTTATGGCCTGTTAAATGATTACTTTGTAAGTCTCCAAACTCATTTCCCCTAACCCTTCAAGAGTCCTTTTTTTTTTCTCCTTTGAAATTGGAGGTAGTTATAATGAAATATGATACATATGAAATGTTTGATAAGTGTGCAAATCCTTACAAACAATTTCAGTGCATTCCTACTCGATTTGCAGCGGAAAACGGTCTCACCAACAAGAATTGTGGTTTGATTATTAGAGATGAAAGACAAAGGTCATGGAATTTAAGGCTATATACTTCCTGTTCTCGAGTCTATATTGGAGGTAGCTGGGGTGACTTTCGTGTTGCAAATGACTTAAAGGTGGGAGATCATATAATGTTTGAGATTGTTACTAATGGAGAAAAACCAATCTGGAAATTTCATGGTAAGTTCTCTCATTCAAGCAACCTCTTGGTTTCTGGCAATGTTTTTACTTTGTCAAATACACCATGACACTATATTACATCTTTGATAAAATTACTTATATTTGTCGACAACCTCTTCTCGTATTTTATCCTCAATGCTTACTACTTGCACCTTCTGACGAATATGGTCACTTTTAATCCTATATGATCTTGTATGAGCGCACATCCATCTTAGCATTCTCATCCCTGCAACACTCATCTTCTGGATATCTTGGACTTTAGCGGCCCAACATTCACTACCATTAAACTCAAAACAAGAAAAATGCAAAATCATAGTAGGAGACTAGGCCAGTACCCTATAGATCAGACTTTGGAGAAAGAGGCATGCCCTTGATTCTCTTCACATCAAATGTCTAAGTCCTTACCTGAAAATGTAACAACGAGACACTAGTTGGATATTCTAGATTAACTACATGTTGGATGAAATAAACCATTCTTTGCCTTTAATATATGTTTGAAGATCCAGAAAAGAAGAGCGTTCATTGTCTTCATTTTTCTTCGAGATCCAAATTCGAATGATCCCTTTTGCTTGTCCATGAATGAATCCAAATTCAAATCCTTGCACATCTTTTTTCTTTTCGTTGTCCTCTAATCTTCTTTCTAAATAGCCATAATCATCTTATCAGAAGCATCTTCATCATTTACGGAATATTTTCTACGTCATTGTTTGGATATGTCTTGCTGATACCAGGAATAAAAGAAGGAACTGATGCATTTAATGTTAGTCGAGAGGTTTTCATGAATGCATTGTGCAACATAGGCTTGGCAGAGCTAAGGAAATTCCAGAAGCTAATGGTGGAAAGTTATTATCCAAAGGTGGAAATGGAACCATAGTTGCACTTGTTTAGTATCCTCGCCTCCTATTTCATCCTTATTGTTATCAATATGATATTCACATTCCCAATCTGCCTTATAAGAAGTGTTGGTGTTATGCGATGGACCATAATAATGTTGATTTATGTTGCTAAGACTTATCCTGACTATTTCGTTCTATATCAGGCATTGGACTAGAAATACCTTCGACTGCTACATTGTCTTCCTCAGTTGTAGCATTGCGGGTTAATTTGGGAGTTATATTTACGTCAGGACTGCTAATATCTTTTCCCATTAGAGCCTTACAGCCACTAAACCCCCAAAGCTTCATTAGAATCCACATCCAAATTGCACACAAGAATTGGAGGAATAGGGGTAATAGCATAAATGAGATTTGCGACATTCAAAGTAGCATTCATATTGCCTTGTGCCTGAACCTCCTACTGCTTTGGAGTGTCATCTGTCATCTTTTCACCGCTCCTCTAGTTGAATTAAAATATAAAATCATTACTTATTCCATTACATCATGCTTGCTTTTTTAGCCGTTTCCTTATTATTTGGAAGCCTTATGTAATATGATCTTTCTTTTTATCCTAATTGTAACACTTCCTTGTTCCTTTCTCTTTCTTTTGCTGTCTTGTTCTTTATAATGAACAACAGACATTAGGACAAAGCCCTCAGACATGATTCCTCTCAATGCACAAGTATCTACTCCAGCTTCTGGTGATGACGATCTTCCTTATTTTATTTCAACCATTAAACCTTATTCCATCAAGAAGTCAGTTTTGGTAAGTGATTTAAACTGATAATAGTTATATTCTTTTCTTTGCCTCTTTTCCCCTTTTTTTTTGAGTGACAACTGAAACTTGTTCCTCGTAATGGAATAAATGTTACCGTAGTATCTTCCAGTGGATTTTGCAATTTCGAACGGGTTGATAAATAGAAAGTGTGAGATGATTCTGAAAGATGAAGCAAATAGATCTTGGTCAGTATGGCTAGGGAGAGATGCACATCATTTTGGAATTATAAGTGGATGGACAAAATTCAGAGCAGCAAATGGTCTCCAAGTAGGAGATGTTTACAAGTTTGAACTCATCACAAACGCGAAATTACCAATTGCGTACTTCCGCCGTAAGTGTTCTTTTAGTTTTAATGTATACTATTTCTTTTCACTGACCATGCAAAAGTTTTTTATACTATCATGTCACTTAAAAAGTAATTACATGTAACATGAAAAATAAGGAAAATAGTATCATGAAAAATAAGATATGTAACCTTCTATAGTAGCCCCACTCGTGGGAAACTACTGGGTTTGTTGTTGTGGTAACCTTCTATAGTAGGTTAAATTTCATTGGAATTGTAAAATTTTTATTACACTATTAGTAGATATAATTAGTTAAATCCTTTTATCAAGTATTATCTTCTTTCTAGCTTAGGCTGTTTAAGGAAGACACGGTTGAAATTTTACATAATGGTTTTAACGGTCGATAAAGTTATGAATAATGTATACTCAAGTTAAAATTTTGACATATATTATTGACACAACATTATATTGGAGATTAATTTTGAAAGTTCCCGATTTCCGATTATAAAAAGCGGACCATAGATTTGCATGATTGTATGGTGGTTTTGCACAATCAAATTGAGTTTATATAGGTAAAAATAGCACGGCTAGCCAGTTTTCGGACTGGTCATTCAAAAATAGCTAGCGGTTGCAAAGTCATTGAAAAATAACCACTATTTTGCTGCAACACGGAAAGTTCCAGCATAATATACTGGAGATTGGAGCACCTGTGTATGAACTTCCAACGTATTATGCTGGACCGGTATATTATATTGGAACTCCAGTATATTATGATGGACAATATACCTATGCTGGAACTCCAGTATATTATACTGGAATTCCAACATATTATTCTGGAGTATTTTCCGGATTTTGAACAGTGTTTTCGTTCAGATTTATCTTTTCATGAAAAGTGGCTAAATTTTGATTACTTTTGAAACTGTTGCTATTTTTGAATGACCACTTGTAAATCTGGCTATTTTTGAATTTGTCCTTTTATATAGTGGCAAGAATAAGTTAAAATTTGGTAATGAAATTTCTGCAAAACTGGATTCTTTTTTCCCTACTGGTCTCGGATTCTTCACAGTTTTATGGTTTTTATGTATCATTTCTCATATTTGTACAATTACTATTATAAATAGTTTGTTTAAAAGGTATTTACATGTTTTATTATAGTTTGAAAATTATATGACATTACTAAAGATGTCATACAAAATGTTACATCATTGGCTTCTTATCAGATTTTTTGTGACAACTTTCATGATAAAATATATTTTGCAGGCAAATATTCTGGAGAGGATGCAGAAAGAGAGGTCCATTGAAGCAACTGGACTTTTGGTCCCTGGTTTTTAATGTTACTTCGTTTTGTTTTATTTGTCTCAGTTTGACTCAAAGCTTAAGAATGTAAAAAAGACTTTAAATTCTTGTGGTTTTAAACTAGTGCGAGTAAATACCAAAAATATCTTTTGAATTTTGTGGTATTAAACGTGTCATATCATCCCTATAAGAGAGTCATGTGGCATTAAGGATAACATATGAAAGGTGAAATTATAAATTTACTAAAAATAATAGGAAGATCCATTTTTCTGAAACATACTAAAAAATAAAGTCTCAAAATATGAAGGTTAAAGAAAAGTTTATTTGACTCTCGAATTTGAACACCACCATATAAATTGGGACGAAGGGAACAGTAATAATTCATATGAAAAAGAGAACTCTGTAGAAGAAATACAATAATTTACATGAATCCGCCATTAGCCTATATCAACGATCAGAATAGGTAAACTAAATTATCTCTAGAGTTGAAATCTCTGAAAGCCAAATATTGAAAAATAATTTTAGCAGTGATGAAAGTGCAAAAGTGTCTTCAAAAGACAACGGCATTATCTTCAGCAGAAGCAGAATATAGCTCGACAACAGAAGTAGCTTGTGAAGCAGTAGGAGTTAGAACAATTCTTAACGATCTACGTACAATTCAAGCAAAAGGACCCTGAAACTATCAACTGTGGCGACATGTCTGCAATTGTATATTAAGCTTCACCATCATTTCACCCAATCCCGAGGCCTATTCTTCATTCAAAAATATACATGAAAAAGAAAAGAAAGAAGAATTATTAGAGTCAAAGAACAACAACAATAAGAACAACAACAAACCTAGTGAAGTCCCACATGTGGGGTCTGGGAAGGCTAAAATGTACGCAGACCTTTACCACTACCTTATGAAGATAGAGAAGCTATTAGAGTCAGAGAAATGAAAAGAAAAGACAAAGATATTGGATACATATGCTAAGAGAAGTAAGACTTTTTGTTGCGACTAAAGTCACCACAAAAATTACAAAAGTCATAAAGGTCGACACTGAAAGTCCAATTTCTTTTAGTAAGATCAAGGTTAATATTTTTTTTTTTGGTGAAGTAATGAGTTTTATAGAAAAAGGCATCTTCTATGTAGAGGAGTCAGCTTTGATACAAAAAAGAAAAGAAATACTAGGCTAAAGCAAAAGAGCTGACAAAATCCAAAAAGTTAATATGGCAATCTACAGGGGCTAAAACACTGCCAACTAAATAACCAAAGGAGACATCTAGCTTTAATTGTGTGTGTTGGAGTTGATATCCCATCAAAACATCTGCGTTTCCTTTGTGTCCAGACACACCAAAAGATACAAGCAGGGATCATCAGCCAGACTTTCCTAATGACTTTATCAACTTTCCAACCAGACCAGCATTCATAGACCTCTCTAATGCTTTGTGGCTTTACCCAACTGAGACCAAAGATAGAAAGATACATGCACCATATGTCTGAGGCATTTGAGCAATGTAGCAAAAGGTGTCGGTTGAACTCTGAATGTTGCCGACACATAAAACATCTGTTAACAATTGGCATACCTCTTCTGTTAAGGTTGTCCTGTATTAAACAAGATTCATTAAGTGGAAACTCTTTTAGCATCCAAATTAGGCTTCCATTCTTCGGGCTGAAGTGATGCATTTGCTCTCAAATCTAGTTTTTAAAAATTGAAACAAGTCAAAACTGAAACTGAAGATGAATATAAATCCAAAAACAGAACATTAAGTTGAAGTAAAAGAAGCAGATAAATGATGTAAAAGTGATGAAATAAGTATAACATAAGGTTTTAAGATGTGAAACTTGCCATAAAATTTCAATATAGGTTTCTCTCCCTTGGCAAATATCTCAAACATTATGCAATCTCCTTCCTTTAAGAAATTAGCAGCGCAAAATTTACGCCATTCCCCTCCAATGAAAGTGCTGCCAGCACAGGAGGAATACAGCCTAAATTCCCATGACCTTTGCTCATAATCTCTTATCACTATCGTACATTGCCTGTTGCTGAGGCCATTTTCTCTCGCAAATAGTTTTGGAACATGCTGAAACACAGTTTATAACCACGTAAATTGTTCATATTTAAGAGGTCATCTTATTTTCCTTTTATTTTCTTAAGTGTAACAATGAAAATAGAATTTAGTTTTAAGCTTACCATCCTACATTTTGAAATGTGATGGGGTTTGACAGTAGAAATGAAATGATCAGGGTGAGACAGAGGCATGTCCTTGGCCGCTTCTACATCGGGGAAAGCCTTGTATGATGACATGATGTTGGGTTCTGGTTTTTCTGTAGCATTTGCTAATTGCATAAAAAGTCATATCAAATATTTGGCAAAAGTATGAACAAAAGAACATATCAACAGTATAACATAAAGGAACCTCGGTGTACTAAGCTCCCGCTATGTGCGGGGTCCGAGAAAGGGTCAGACCACAAGAGTCTGTTGTACGCAGCCTTACCCCTGCATTTCTGCAAGTGGCTGTTTCCACGGCTCGAACCCATGACCTCCTGATCACATGGCAGCAACTTTACGTACCAGTTACGTCAAGGCTCCTCTTCATCAATAGTATAACATGATATGAGAAAACTTACCCTGAAACTTCCTCATTGGAGTTTCTGCATTAGTAACAGCATGAAATTTCCATATAGACTCTTCATCAGTAACAACTTCAAACATAATACGATCTCCCTTCTTTAATCGATTATCAACAATGAATTTACGCCAGCCATCTCCAATACGGACTCGATTTTTGCAATCAGAACTTAGCTTTAAATTCCATAACCTTTGTCTTTCATCTCTTATAATCAAATCGCACTCCTTGTTGGAGAGACCATTTGCAAATGGTTGAGGAAGGTACTGACATAGTGTATTACCATTTGAACACATCATTAAAACATTTCATATTCTTAGGATTTTCACTTAAACAAGGATAAAAATAAGCAAAATAGTGCACATACTTCCTTTAGCCTGAAGATACTTGAAGAGTTTAGGTGAAATTAGTGAGTTCTAAAACTTACCAAGTAACCATATGTTAGGCAATATGGTTTAATAGTGCATACAAAATGAGAATGACCAACATGCTTGTCAGTAGCAGTTTCCGCATGTGAGGAATCCTCGTCTGACGACTTGATACCGGGGCTTGGTATTTCTACTACATTGTCGGGGCTTGGTATTTCTGCAAGTGGTTGTTTCCACGGCTCGAGCCCGTGACCTCCTGGTCACATGGTAGCAACTTTATGTACCAGTTAAGCCGAGGCTCGTCTTCATCAATAGTATAACATAGATATGAGAAAACTTACCCTGAAACTTCCTCATTGGAGTTTTTGCATTAGTAACAACATGAAATTTCCATATAGATGTCTCTTCATCAGTTACAACTTCAAACACAATACGATCTCCCTCCTTTAACCGATTATCAGCAATGAATTTACGCCAGCCATCTCCAATACGGACTCGTTTTTTGTAATCGGAACTTAGCTTTAAATTCCATAACCTTTGTCTTTCATCTCTTATAATCAAATTGCCCTTCTTGTTGGAGAGACCATTTGCAAATTGTTGAGGAAGGTACTGACAAAGTGTATTACCATTTGAACAAATCATTAAAACATTTCTATTCTTCAGATTTTCACTTAAACAAGGATAAAAATAAGCAACTACCATTTGAACACATCATTAAAACATTTCATATTCTTCAGATTTTCACTTAAACAAGGATAAAAATAAGCAAAACAGTACACATGCTTCCTTTAGCCTTAAGATTCTTGAAGAGTTTATGTGAAATTAATGAGTTCTAAGACTTACCAAGTAGCCATATGTTAGGCAATATGGTTTAATAGTGCATACAAAATGAGAATGACCAACATGCTTGTCACTAGCAGCTTCCGCATGTGAAGAATCCTCGTCTGACAACTTGATGCCGGGGCTTGGTATTTCTATTACATCGTCGGTATTTCTTGAATGGATTAAATAGCACGACATGGATGGAGAGGATTCATATAGTTGATCCCCACTTGGGATTGAGGCATAGTTGTTTGTATCTTCAAGAAATTAAATATGACAAATTCCATTTAGAAAAGGGAACAACATTTAACTATCTACCACACATTTCGGCTAATTTCTTAAACAAAATAAATTACATCGCATCCGTATTTTCTTGTATTAAGATTAAAGGACGCTTTAGTTTCTCTTTCTATTCTACTTTTTCTTACTACTCCCTCTGTCCCATATTAATCGGTTGTCATATTTCCATTTTGCATGCCCCTTAAGGAATCATAAATAAGAAGTATTTTTGTGACTAATTTATCCTTATCACTATGCAATAAATGTGCACTCTATTAGTATTGCTTACTTTCAAGACAATTAATATTATGGGCAAAATGGAGAAAATTGATCAATTCTATCTTGATTTTATAAATTGATAAGTATTATCGGTCAAACATTTTTAGTAACCTCACAATTAAAATGAGACAGGGAGTATTAAATGAGCATCAAGCATTATACTGTTTATGCATCAGTACACAATAAATAAATAATCAGGAATATAACTTCCATAAATAACAGAAACGTAAAATCTGAAAAAAGAAAGTTGAGAACCTAAATAACTTCACCTTCAAATTCAAAATTCTTGGAAGCCTCTCCAAAAGTATGTGTTGCTGCTGCTTCTTCTTCTTGCAAATACTCCGCATATTCTCTGTTACAGTGACTTGAATCAAAGATCATTACCTCAAACTCCATGTTTCCTTCATATCTGAACACCAATATATCTCCCAACTGCAAATCATTCTCTTTCGCAAATTCTGCCCAACCCGCTTTGAATCGATAGGCGTTCACCTTCACCAGCCAGTATTTATCCGCCCTTCTCAGTACTGCATGTTCATGCTCATGTCCCTTTAGATACTTCAGAAAACCTTTAGGAATTTTCTGCAGTACAACACAAATTTAGAGTTGATTCAAGTTGTTTTATTTAGTACGTGAAAAAAAAACTATTTTTATACCCAGATAAACAACAATTAAGAAAGGGCAAAGGGTCAAATTTTCCCCTAAATTATGTGAAATGGTCTATGTCTGCCCTCAATTAATAGTTGGAGGGAATCATATGCCCTTGCCATTACAAAAATGGGTTATATTTGTCCTTACTGACTAATTGAACTGATTAGCACGGTTTGGTGCCATGTCTCCAAAATGTAATAATGAGAAAAGATTCAAGCTTGCGCCCTGAACTATGCGAAATAGTCTAGATATATGCCCTCTGTTAATAGTTTCAGCCAATCATGCTTTTTTGATAGATGCGAATTCTCGAAGGGAACGTGGCAAGAAAGCTGCTCTATTTGATGGAATTGAGGAAGACGGTATAAGGGCTTCTCCATCATACCCTTCGTACGAAATTGACGAACAAGATAATGTGAGGGTAATATATTGATTGCAAGATATGGTTAATGTGCTAAAAATATCGTACACCACCCTAGTGGTGGACCTTGGGATGTGCTGCTCGTCAGAGCTCTTCTGTCAAGTACCTTTTCGATACAAAATATTCAGACCCAACCCAGTGAATTTTCAGATACATTTTAGCCGAGAACCACCACTATCAATCATTGTTATCAAAGACGAAAAGTGCAAACAAGCTCTAAGGTACGCTGGGGCTTTAGGCGCAAATAAAACGTGGCTTTCAATTAAGAAAGGCATAAATGGAGAAAAATTACAAATATGTATGCGTAGCCCAAAACAAATAATTATAAGCATGAATAACAAATATATGGACAAAAAAATTAAATAATATTTACAATAAAAGTAAAATATCAATTCCTTAGTGTTGCTTCCTCAGGATTAAGCTCTTCTTACATGATGACACTGAAGTGCCCGCTAAGCGAGGCGAAACGCTTAACATGTTTTACGCCTCGCTTCAAGGCTTAAGCACGCCTTTGACAACACTGCTACCAGTAACTTCTACGGTTGCCCGAATGCCATATCTAGTCCTCTTTGAATAATTCAGAGGCAAATTTGACCTTTAACCTAAAATTAAAATTTGGACACCTGACACCAAGCCCTGCTAATCAGTGAGCTAAAGCATGATTGTCCCCAACTTTAATGGAGGCCATATTTAGACATTTTTGCATAGTTGATGGGCAAATTTGACCATTTTCATGTTCATATGGACTATGGTTTTTGACAAGGTGGGTTGGTCTAATGGTAAGCATACTCCACTTCCAAGCAAGAGGTTGTGAGTTCGAGTCGCCCCAAGAGCAAGGTGGGAAGTTCTTGGAGGAAAGTATGCCGATGGTATATTGGAAACAACCTCTCGCAGGATACACAGTACAGTTGTTGTTGTTTGTATGGACTATGGTTTTTGAATTTTAGTGTTTTTGTTTTCTGGGATAAATTCATATCATACATAAATATATAAGAAAGATGAAATATTTACTAAAACACGGTTAGTTTTGACTTACCAAAGCGTGCTTGAAACCTGGCAGAATAGGTTTGAAAAAGTGAGGCTTCACTGGACGGACTTTCATAGCCAGCAGTCAAAAAATGCAATTACTATAGACAAAGTATCTTTTTCTACTTTGTAATTGAAAGATTGAAACTTCAATTCAGTTCAGGGGATGCCTTTATTTGGTTAGTGAAACTTGAAAGGAATGACAGCTTTTACTGTGGGACTGTAAATTGACGAATTTTCACAGCATCCGAAGCAAAATTGGGATAAAGAAAAACAATTATGAAAAGAGATGCAACATTTGTTGGAGTATATACCACAGCAGAAGCAATAACAGAATCTTATTCACGTGTAATCTAAACAACTAGCACGTATGGAGATTTTAACATTACCTCTTGAAGCGTAAACAAAACAAATCTATATCGTTCTCCAGTTCCTCAGTTGATACCACACACCAGCAGATTTTCACATTCTTCTACTGTGTTACCCAAACAATAACCGAAAATAGAGAATTTTGGGTGGGCAAAATTCTAGTAGAAACCGCAGTAAGAATCATATCTCAAACGTCCAGCCCTTATATCGTTTTCAAAACCTGTTAGGTTTCCTTCTCCCACTAAGGGACGGTTTCCATGTTTTTTCCCCCACCAAATAACAATTTTCACTATTTTCTATTATTTAGGCACAGTAGGGACCACAGAATTTAATTAACAAGGCTTCCTATTATGATATTAATTTTGAAACTCTGAAATTAATTTCCATCATAATAAATTACGAATTATTCCACTAAAAATTCGTAATTGCACTCCTTAGTTCAATTTCGAAATTCTTCCATAAAACCTTATTTAACTCCTCATGTTAAGATTCAGATACTAATCAATCAAATTAAATTACTGACTATTTAATTTATTGATTACTTCCTTTAAACTTACACTTAACTTATTTCATGTGTCGGATACAAAATTCACCGGCCGGGTTTACACATGAAAACTTATAAGCTTTCATAAAGGAGTATCATCAATCTCAAAATCGAGACATGGATTCCATCAACTAATTATTACTTCGCCAATGTATATCATTGTTATCCAATTTACCAGGCTTATTGACTCGCGAAAGAATCTCGCCTTTCAATAAATCAAAACAACAAGTGACATACACAGCTAATAATAATTATATCAGGATTAAGAGTATAAGTACATTAAATGGACTAGAGAAATTATTTTATAAAGTCAGTATAAAATACTCATCTCTACTTGATTCGTTCAATACATACAAAATGTACTAGCACAAGAAGTTGGAATTAAACCATTCCCATAATCAAGATGAATTATATTTAATCTTGTGATACAATCATTCCGATGATTTGTCCAATTCCATCATTAGATTGTGAACATTAACTTTTATATCTTACAAGAACCGATGATTTAATCTTCCGTGTATAAGCTAAACTCTATACACTAAATCATCTACTATGTAAGCAATGGGCGCACAAACCAACACATGATCTATTTAAAATGAAACTTTATTGAATTTAAACAAGTAAATAAATAATTGTTCATAAAGAATACTATAACAATACGCATGGCTTATAGTATATTCTAACAATCTCCCACTTAGACTAATGACCATGCGTCTACAATTTTGACACCCATTCCTTCTACATGCTTATCAAAAGTCTTCTGTGGTAAGCTCTTAGTAAACGGATCTGCCAAGTTGTTCTCTGACGCAATCTTGGTGACCACTACATCCCCTTTCTGCACTATATCACGAATTAAATGATATTTACGCTCAATGTGCTTTGCCCTCTTATGGCTTCGTGGCTCCTTTGAATTTGCAACTGCACTACTATTACCATAGTAAAGCGTAATTGGCGCTTGAATCGAGGGAACCACACCCAACTCTCTCAGAAAGTTACCGAGCCAAACTGCCTCACATATTCGGCTTCCATGGTGGAATCAGCAACACAAGTTTGCTTGATACTCCTCCAACTTATGGCTCCACCTCCAAGAGTAAACACATTACCTGAGGTAGACTTTCTAGAATCTCTGTCTGATTGGAAATCCGAATCAGTATACCCAATAGGTACCAGGTCATCCGAATGGTAGATCAACATGTAATCCCTAGTCCTTTTCAGGTACTTGATTATATGTTTAACCGCCGTCTAATGCTCTTTCCCAGGATTAGACTGAAATCTGCTAACAACGCCAACGGCAAAGCAGATATCAGGCCTAGTGCATAACATATCATACATGAGGCTCCCCATAGCTGATGCATAAGAGACCGTCTTCATCTTTTCTATCTCTTCATCAGTCTTAGGAGACTGATCTTTAGATAGAGAAATTTCATATCTGAAAGGAATAAATCCTTTCTTGGAATCATGCATGCTAAATCTGGAGAGTATTGTATCAATATAAAGACCTTGGGACAAGCCTAATATCCTTTTCTTGCGATCTCGCAAGAGTTTGATTCCAATGATATGAGCCGCTTCTCCCAAATCTTTCATATCAAAATGTGTGGACAGCCACTGCTTAACTGAATTCAACATGCCCACATTATTTCCTATGAGCAATATGTCATCTACATATAAGATCAAAAACGCCACTTTGTCCCCATCCCACCTTTTGTAACACAAGATTCGTTAAGACACTAATCAAAACCAGAAGTTTTAATCGCCTTATCAAAACAAGTATTCCATGCCCTAGATGCCTGTTTTAGTCCATAAATGGACCTTTTAAGCTTACACAACATGTGCTCTTTGCCACTTTCCATAAAATCGTCTGGTTGCATTATATAGATGCACTCATCAAGACTTCCATTAAGGAAAGCTGTCTTGACATCCATTTGCCAAATCTCATAATCATAATGAGTATCAATGGATAAGAGAATCCTTATAGACTTAAGCATGGCTACCGGCGAGAAGGTTTCCTCATAGTCGATCCCTTCTTTCTGAGTAAACCCTTTCGCTACAAGCCTTGCTTTAAAAGTTTGTACTTTTCCGTCTACACCTCTCTTTTTCTTATAGATCCACTTGCATCCAATGGGTTTAACCCCATCAGTTGGTTCTACAAGATCCCAGACCTGATTAGAGTACATAGACTCCATCTCTGATTTCATAGCAACAACCCACTTATCGGCATCCTTATCATGTAGTGCTTGGTCGTAATTGACAGGTTCGGAGGTAGGCTCCTCAGGGATCCTATCATATGATTCTCCCAAGAGCGTATAACGAACTGGCTGTCTTATTTCTCTCCCACTACGACTACGCACTACATCAGTTGCAACTACATCACTTTGATTTTGTGGTTGAACCACAACATCATCAGGAACCTGAGTCTCCATGCTATCCTCAGGGATATCAATGACTTCTTCCTGTTGTGCAGTCTGCTCAACATGACTCCCATTACTTTGTTGTAGTATAACTATGGGCACTTGTTCTTGTGGGACATTAAGTCTATTGACATTTCTCCCAATACTAAAGTGCAATGGTATATCATAATCGACTTTCGGGGTTTGGATACGGTCGTTTTGATTTTCAGATGACTGAGTTTCCATTCCTTTGCTAAGTTCCTGTAAAACGAGTTTACTTCTAGGAACATGGTTCATCAAATAGTCCTCTTCTAGAAACTTGGCATTTGTGCTAACACTTACCTTTTTCTCTTTAGGACAATAGAATAAACCACTTTTCGTCCCTTTTGGATAACCTATAAACACGCATACATCCATTCTTGCCTCCAATTTATCCGTTTTCCCCTTTAGCACATGTGCCAGACAACCCCAAACTCGAATATGCCGCAGACTAGGCTTGCGCCCAGTCCACAATTCTGTAGGGGTCAAGGGTACTGACTTTGAAGGAACTAAGTTCAGAATATAATTCGCCGTTTCTAAGGCATGTCCCCAAAAAGACGAAGGCAAAACGGAATAACTCATCATTGATCTAACCATTTCCATAAGAGTCCTATTTCTTCTTTCAGCTACACCATTTTGTTGTGGAGTTCCAGGTGCAGATAATTGAGATGTAATTCCACATTCTGATAAATAACCAATGAAGTCCGTAGAGAGGTACTCCCTACCACGATCAGATCGTAGTGTCTTGATATGTTTATTATGTCGCTTTTTAGTCTCAGTCTTGAATTCTTTGAACTTTTCAAAACATTCAGACTTTCGATGCAACAAATAAATATATCCATATTTTGAGTAATCATCTGTGAAAGTCACAAAATATTCAAAACCACCTCTTGCTTGGACATTCATTGGACCACACAAATCAGAATGAATTAACTCTAATTTATCACTTGCCCAATTTCCTTTTGAGGGGAAATTTCGTTTTGTCATTTTTCCTTCTAAACAAGATTCACAAGTTGGTAGTGCCTCCACTTTCAATGAACTTAAAGGTCCATCCTTGACCAACCTGGAAATTCTGTTTAGATTTATATGACCCAAACACAAGTGCCATAAATATGTTTCACTCAATTTAGAAGAACGTTTTCTCTTACTTGGTAAATCAACATTATTCAGTTCTTTAGGTGGTAACGGTTTAGGAATAGATTCAACAACAAAAAGACCATTAATCAATGTAGCTAAAGAGAGATAACGCTTATTATGAGTAATAACACATTTATCAACGTCATGACAATTAAAATCATAACCATCTCTCATTGCGCTAGAAACCGAAATTAAATTCCTTCTAACGGAAGGTACATATAATGTGTCTTTTAAAGCTAAAACTCTACCACTACCAAATGAAATACTAATATTTCCTAATGCTAAAGCTGGGGCTGCTGAACCGTCTGCTTGATAAACATTGATTTCTCCTCTACTTAGCCGCCGCGTTATCTGAAACCCCTGCAAATAAGTGCAGATATGATTAGTGGCTCCCGAATCTACACACTATGACATGGTAGAAACAACCGCTAAAAATGTTTCAACGACAAGTAGATGTAAATCACCTGGTTTATTTTTCAGCTTGGCCAGATAAGTTGGACACTGCTTCTTATGATGCCCGGGCTGCTTGCAGTGATAACACTTGCCTTTAGCCTTTTTCACACCAGCAGTCGCGCCACAAACACAGGGTTTTTGAGCCTTTTTTTTTTCTGCCCGCCTCTCAGCTTAGAAGAAGAACCTTCCTCAAAATTCAATGCCACGGGAGGAGCTTGGGACTTGATAATAGTCTCTGCCGATTGCAGGTCATTCAACAATTTCGCAAGGGACAAATCCATTTTGTTCATGTTATAATTCAGGCGAAACTGCTGAAAACTATCAGGCAAAGTTTGCAGGATCATTTCAACCTGCGTGTCCTTATCAATGTTAGCTCCAAGGACCTCCAGTTCATTCAGAAGACTCATCATCTTCAGAACATGGTCCCTGATCGATGAACCTTCAACCATTTTGGTATTTAGAAGGGCTTTCATGACAGTCTGCTTAGCCGCACGATTCTGATCTCCGAACATTTCTTTGAGATTCTCCAGAATGTCATAAGCAGACTCCATCGACTGAAGCTGATGTTGCAGAACATTCGACATGGATGCCAAAATGTAACACCGCGCCATCTCATCAGCCTTAATCCATTTCTGGTAAGCCTTCTGTTCATCATCTGTGGCATCATTTCCAGGTTTTTCTGGACACACCTCATCAAGCACAAATTTGTACTCTTCAGCAATTAGAATAATATCCAAATTTCGTTTCCAATCAACATAATTTGGACCCTCAAGTTTGTTTTGGGTAAGAATGGCAGTAAGGGGATTGAAAGTAGTCATTGTCAATCTGGAAGACATTAAATATTTAAATAGATCAAATCAGTTTGTTTTATGAACATTAAAATTCAAAACACATTATATATATACAATCTATGCACCTTGAACAACAAATTTCGATGGGAAAGAAGCTATTCTTGCAATATACATATATAATAACAGATTTTTACTCCATAAACTTAAACAGGTCATACTCAGATGGAGAGTAAACTATTAATTTAATCCAAGTGAATATCAACATTCAACATATATTAGTCCCATTGAACCAACATGCATACTCAGATGGAGAGTAAATACAAATAATCAATGACTAGTATAATATGGTGATTATTCATAATATTTTTTATCCGATATGGAAGAAGACCTACGTCAAAGTGTAAAAAACATTATATCACTGATTTGTTAAGCCCGAGGACCAAGGGAATTGATCCCCACAATTACTGGAATTAAAAATAACTAAATTTTTTTTCAGAATTTTAGAAAAATAGCAAAAACACCATCTAAACGACCCCGAAAGACCAAAAAACGACTTTAGTCAATCCATGAGTATTGCTCACTGGGCCGTTTCGCATGGACCTGCCAAGTTTCAGGTCAATCGGAGTCCGTCAACTTTTTGACCTCCGATTTCCTGCCCTAATTTGGCAAAACTTGTTTTGCCGTTTTACATGATAAAATTCAACTTTCAGATTATTCTCACTCAACACCACCAATATTAAAAGGATACATCAAGTTTTCAGAATAATCAACACAACCCATAACAGATAATCACACCAAAAAACAGTGCACGTTTTCAGAAAAAACAAACTTTGCATGTAATTCAAAACTTGCATATAGAACATGATATTAATCCTTATGGTTTATCCTAATTATTTAATTAGACGTGAGTAAGCTTTGATACCAAGTGTTGGAGTATATACCACAACGGAAGCAATAACAGAATCTTATTCACGTGTAATCTAAACAACTAGCACGTATGGAGATTTTAGGATTACCTCTTGAAGCGTAAACACAACAAATCTATGTCGTTCTCCAGTTCCTCAGTTGATACCACACACCTGCAGATTTCCACAGTCTTCTACTGTGTTACTCAAACAATAACCGAAAATAGAGAATTTTGGGTGGGCAAAATTCTAGTAGAAACCGCAGTCAGAATCATAACTCAAACGTCCAGCCCTTATATCCATATATATAGCTGCATTTTTGGGTCAAAACCGTTTTCAAAACCTGTTAGGTTTCCTTCTCCCACTAAGGGACAATTTCCATATTTTCTTTCCCACTAAGTAACAGTTTCCACTATTTTCTATTATTTAGGCACAGTAGGGACCACAGAATTTAATTAACAAGACTTCCTATTATGATATTAATTTTGAAATTCTGAAATTAATTTCCATCATAATAAATTACGAATTATTCCACTAAAAATTCGTAATTGCACTCCTTAGTTCAATTTCGAAATTCTTCCATAAAACCTTATTTAACTTCCCATGTTAAGATTCAGATACTAATCAATCAAATTAAATTACTGACTATTTAATTTATTGATTACTTCCTTTAAACTTACACTTAACTTATTTCATGTGTCAGATACAAAATCCACCGGCCGGATTTACACATGAAAACTTAAAAGCTTTCATAAAGGAGTATCATCAATCTCAAAATCGAGACATGGATTCCATCAACTAATTATTACTTCCCCAATGTATATCATTGTTATCCAATTTACCAGGCTTATTGACTCGCGAAAGAATCTCGCCTTTCAATAAATCAAAACAACAAGTGACATACATAGCTAATAATAATTATATCAGGATTAAGAGTATAAGTACATTAAATGGACTAGAGAGATTATTTTATAAAGTTAGTATAAAATACTCATCTCTACTTGATCCGTTCAATACATACAAAATGTACTAGCACAAGAAGTTGGAATTAAACCATTCCCATAATCAAGATGAATTATATTTAATCTTGTGCTACAATCATTCCGATGATTTGTCCAATTCTATCATTAGATTGTGAACATTATCTTTTATGTCTTACAAGAACCGATGATTTAATCTTCCGTGTATAAGCTAAACTCTATACACTAAATCATCTACTATGTAAGCAATGGACGCACAAACCAACACATGATCTATTTAAAATGAAACTTTATTGAATTTAAACAAGTAAATAAATAATTGTTCATAAAGAATACTATAACAATACGCATGGCTTATAGTGTATTCTAACAACATTAGCATAACTATTTTATTTCCAAGAGGGGGAACTATGACATGCCGGGTTTGTCATTAGTAACTACTGTACTTAGTACATATCGATTCAAAGAAAAAAAGAGTGGAGAGAGATACTAAAAACATATGTATATTGCAGATTAAATTTACACAACAACAACAACAACAACAACAACAACAACAATCCAGTATAATCCCACTTAGTGGGGTCTGGGGAGGGTAGTGTGTACGCAGACCTTACCCCTACCCTGGGGTAGAGTGGCTGTTTCCAAAATAGACCCCTGACATCCTTCCCTCCAAGAACTTCCCACCTTGCTCTTGGGGAGACTCGAACTCACAACCTCTTGGTTGGAAATGGAGGTTCCTTACCATCAGAGCAACCCCTCTTAAATTTAGTGGTCGCAATTAAAGCAATTAAAACCAAAAACAAATAGATTAATTTCATCAGGTTGTCTCTATATTATTGTTGTCATGGACTACCAATCCCAAGTGACTTGTTAAAAAAGGGCTTGAGCATGACATTTTTGGTCTTATTTTTTATCGGTAAAACATTTGTTCCTCATTATTAGTTATAAACAAAATTAACTTTAAAAAGTTTAATTTCTTCGTAAGATGAAAAATTAGCTAACTCATTTAACTTTGCTAATATATCCAGCGGTTTGCCACTTCCTTTTAATATGCTACCTGACGACAAAAATAAAAATAAAGAGAGAATAAATAAATACTCTGACTAATCTATAAGGACTTAAAGTATGCTTCTACATTAGTTGAGCAAATAATTCGACCAACTTACTTGAATTACCATCAATAGAATTTTTAAATACCTCAAATATGAGGGGTTAAATTGGATAAGAACTACTTCATTATAGTCTGCTCTATTGAAGGCTATATTCTGCTCAGAATCTTGTAACCACAAAAGTTGCTAGTGGAATATGGAGCCTATCCGATATTAAATAAATAGATGTGATTTACCGGAGAAGACAAATCTCAAGTAAATCATCCAACATTTTGCAACTGTCTTTCCAATCCTTTCTTCATCGAGGATATCTGTGATGACCCGATAAGTCATCTAGAGTTTTAACCCTTAATTCTGTGTTTTGAAACCTCAAATAGCTTCTTTTAGCCTCTCTCGATTTGTGTGCGCAGTCCGTATCTTCTTCGGAAGGTTTTATGTGAAATCGTGCTTTAAAAATCCTTTGAGTTGACTTGTGTCAATATTTTGAGAAAACGAACTAGGATCCGTATTTTGATGATTCTGGTGGATCCGTATCGTGATTTGGGACCTGGGCGTATGCCCATAATAGAATTCGGAGGTCCGTAGCGTGATTTATCGTAATTTATTAAGAAAAATTATAAGTTTAAAGATTTAACGAAATTTTAAAGTTTGACCGAAGTTTGACTTTGTTACTACCGGGTCCGGATTATGGTTCCGAAATTTGGTATAAGTTCATTACTGTATTTATGACTTGTCTGCAAAATTTGGTGCAAAATGGAGTTGATTTGGCATGATTCAGACATCCGGTTGTTAAAATGAAAGTTCTTAAGTTTCATTGAAAATTTCATCTGTTTTGGTGTTCGATTCGTAGTTCTAGGCGTTATTTTGGTGTTGTGATCACTCGTGCGAGTTTGTATAATATTTTTGGGCTTGTGTGCATATTTTGGTTTGGTTTGGAGCCCCGAGAGCTCGAGTGAGTTTTGGATAGGCTACAGGTGTTTCGAACTTAAAAATTTCTGTTTTTTGAACTTCTGTTGTGATCTGGTACTTTCTTCTCCGCGATCGCGAAGGTACTCTCGCGATCGCAAAAAGTAAACTGTGCTGGGAGTGGATTTCCTTAATCGAGAACAGGATAGATGGGTCGCGAATACCGAGCAATGAGGGACTTACCCTTCGCGAACGCGACCAGCTTTTTATGAACGCGTAGGGCTTTGGACCTGGGAAGGGGACCGATGTGTTACTCTACGCAAACGTGATCCCAAGCTCACGAACGTGGAGGTGTGGTGGACTAAGCATATGCGAACGCGTAGAGTACCTCGCGATCGTATAGAGTATCTCGAAATCGCGTAAGCCAAGTAGGCAGTGCTCTTCGCGAACGCATCAAGTTTCTCGCGATCGTGATGAACACCTAACTCCCAATCATTTAAATTTCAAAAAAAGGGGATTTCATCCATTTTCACCATATCTTCATTAGAGCTTGACCTAGAGGTGATTTTGATGAGAAATTTCACCACCCTTTCATAGGTTAGTGTAGTTTAACTTATTTTCTTCCATTTCGATCACCCCCATTAATTTTAGCCTTAATTTTTGTCCTTTCATGGTAGAAAATTTTGGATTTGGAAAGAATTGGGGATTTTTTACAAATTCGGGATTTAGACCTCAATTTGGGGTCGGATTTCAAAATTAATTACATAATCGGGCTCGGGGGTGAATGGATAAATGCGTTTTGGTCCGCATCTTGAGTTTTGACCAAGCGGGCCCATGGTTAACTTTTTTTGACTTTTTGGCAAATGTGTAAAAATTCTAACTTTATGTATTGTAATTGAATCCTTTAGCATTATTTGACGTTAACTAGTCGATTTTGGTTAGATACGATTGGTTTGGAGGTGGATTCTAGAGGAAAGGCCCCGGTAGAGCTTTGTGTTGATTGTAGAGTGAGGTAAGTGTCGTGATTAACCTTGATTTGAGGGATTATGACTTATTTGCCTATTTGTTATGCGTTTAAATGTGTGGGTACAATGTATATGTAAAGTGAAGAGTACTTATGCGTTGTTGTTGGGTTAAAGCATGCGGGTGGGACTTGTTTCCTTGTAATTTATTGCCTTCTTTAATTATGACATCTGTGCTTAGATTAGATTATTATTTACTTGATCGTTCCTTTCGAACCTGCCTTTCCATAATAGCCACTGGCTCCTCAACATAAAATAGATCCTTATCCAACTGGACTGACCTGAAATCTAACACATAAGACAGATCGCTGTGATATTTCCGGAGCATAGAAATATGGAATACCGGATAAACTCCAGCTAGGTTGGGAGGCAAGGCAAGCTCATAAGCAACCTCTACAACTCGCCGTAACATCTCGAATGGTCCAATAAACCTTGGGCTCAACTTTCCCTTCTTCTCAAACGTCATAACACCCTTCATGGGCGAAACCTTGAGCAAGATCCGCTCTCCAACCATGAATGGAGCATCATGAACCTTTCAATCCGCATAACTCTTCTGTTTGGATTGGGCTATGCGAAGTTGATCATGAATTACCTTAACCTTTTTCAAAGCGTCCTGAACCAAGTGTATACCCAATAGCCTAGCCTCACCTGGCTCAAATCAACCCATTGGAGACCGACACCGCCTACCATACAGAGCCTCATACGGTGCCATTTGAATGCTCGAATGATAACTGTTGTTGTAGGCAAACTCCACAAGTGGCAAGAACTGATCCCAAGAACCTCCAAACTCCATCACACATGCACGGAGCATTTCCTCTAGTATCTGAATAGTGCGCTCGGACTGTCCTTCTGTCTGAGGGTAAAATGATGTGCTCAACTCAACCCGAGTACCTAACTCATGCAGTATGGCCCTCCAGAACCGTGATGTAAACTGCATACCCCGGTCAGAGATGATAGATACCAGCACACCATGAAACTTGACAATCTCACGGATATAAACTCGAGCCAGCTGCTCGAAAGAATAAGTAGTCATCACAGGAATGAAATGATTTGACTTATCAGCCTATCCATAATCACCCAAACTGCATCATACTCTGAGTCTGAGGAAGCCCAACAACGAAATCCATAGTGATCTGCTCCCATTCCACTTCAGAATCTCTAACTTCTGAAGTAACCCACCTGGTCGCTAATGTTCATACTTCACCTGTTGGCAATTTAGACACCGAGCTACATATTTCATTATGTCATTCTTCATTCTCCTCCACCAATAATGCTGCCTCAAGTTTTGATACATCTTCCCAACACCCGGATGAATGGAGTACCGTGAACTGTGAGCCTCCTGGAGAATCAACTCATGCAATCCATCTACATTGGGCACACACAGCCTGACCTACATCCTCAATACACCATCATCCCCAATAGTGACCTCCTTAGCATCACCATGTTGAACTGTGTCCTTGAGGACAAGCAGATGGGGTTTATCATACTAATGCTCCCTGATACGATCATAAAGAGAATATTGGGAGACCACACAAGCCAAAACTCGACCCGACTCAGAAATATCCAATCTAACAAACTAGTTGGCCAAGGCCTGAACATCCAATGCCAATGGTCTCTCTGCTGCTGGTAGATATGCTAAGCTCCCTAAACTCTCCGCCCTACGACTTAAGGCATCGACCACCACATTGTCCTTTCCGGGATGCTATAGAATAGTGATATCATAATTTTTAAGCAGCTCTAACCACCTCCACTGACTCAAGTTAAGTTCCTTCTGTTTGAACAGATGCTGCAAACTCTGGTGGTCAGTATAGATCTCACAAGGGACACCGTACAAATAGTGCTGCCAAATCTTTAAGGCATGAACAATAACTGCTAACTCAAGGTCGTGGACAAGATAGTTCTTTTCATGCACCTTCAGCTGTCTAGACGCGTAGGCAATCACCCTACCGTCCTGCATCAACACCGCGCAGAGACCAATCTGCGATGCATCACAATATACAGTATAAGACCTGTTGAAATCCAATTTTTCCTATATATTTTAATACACATGTTTCAAAATAGCATATATGCGTATATAAGCATGCCCAAGCTTTTATAATTTTTCTTTAATTTTTAAAGGCTTTAAATTGATTTATTTCTTTTCCTTTTACTTATAAAATTTCCATAAATTATCCTTCAAATTATTGTTGTGGTAATTTAGCCATATAAATTCTATATTTATGCCAAAATATTGCTTAAATATTTTTGTGCATTTTTATAATTGCATTTATATTTTTCTAACCCAATTTGCATATAATTGCAATATTTGCCCTATTAATGTACAATTACGTTATTAATGCATAAAAGGGTATTTTATATTTTTAAAAAATATTAAACAATTATTTTTAATCATTTTCAGTACACGAAATATTTTTTAGAAATTATTTTATTATTTTTTATAAAAATTGTATAGTACTGAAAGTGGCTATTTAAAACTTAGCCAAATTTATTTCAATTTCAGCTAAATTCAACCCAATCCAATCCTAACACCCAGCCCAATTTCTAATTAAATTACCCAGCCCAGGCCCCAAATACATTTACCCGACCTAGGCCCCCTTAATCTTGGTCGTTGATCTCCGAGATCAACGACCCGGATTCACCCTTTCCTAAATAAACTAGACTATAACCCCCAAACCTAATTCATTTTCACTACCTCCCCCACTGCCCTAAAATCCTCTCTGCTCTCAAAACATTCTCAACCTAAACCCTAATCTTCAAATGCCGACCCCCCATCTTTGGCCATCTCCGGTGACCTCTCATCGTCTCAAAGGCGTCCAATGGCTTCTCTAATGTCATTCTTGCCTTCTCTAAGGCCCTCAAGGGACCAGGGCCATGCTGACTTGCATCTAGGGTTCATCTCCTGCCTGTTCCTGGCTATTCCAGTGTGATTTCAAGTGAAATCGTTCTATATTTTCTACGATCTCTAGGTTTCTAGACAGGTTTCTTCATCTTTGTATGAGTCTCTTTCGAAACCCTAATTTCTTTTCTATACCTCCTAGATCTAGGACGATTTGAGTTTGTTTCTTGAGTATTTTATATTATCCTTGAGATTCTTTACAAGAATCATATGATTTCTTCACCTTTTCTAAAATTAGGGTTTTCAGAATTTCTTTTAAAACTTTGTTTGATGATTCTTTGTGTTTAAACTTCTGATTCTCACACGTTTTGGCTAATTTTATGAACTTGTTGTAACCTTAGCCCGTTTGTACTGAAAACCCTAATGTTTTGAGGTTTTTCGTTTGGTTTCTGATATGGGTTTGTGTTCTTGCCTTAGTTTCTTGTGACTTCTCATGATTTACTTGTCCTAGTATGCTTCTATTGAATCTTCTTAGTTCAAACTTTCACTGATATTATGAACTTGTATTTGTACTAGCCATTCATGCAAAACTTGTATGCTTCTCTTTGAATCAATGTCGTTTAACCATGAGTTTTGTCGAGGTTGTGTGAAATCCTGATTGTTCATGCCTTACCTCATTTTATATGCTAAGCATGTTGCTTCTTTCATGATTTTTGAACCCTTGATTACTCTGAATCCCTTATTTTCTGGTTTAATTTGAACACTTTCCCTTAAACCTTCGATTCTTACCCTTCTACTCAATTTGATTGATTCGCTTACCTTAATTAATTTTCCTTTACCTTATCTGCATTGTTACTTGATTCTTACTGATTATTTCCTTAATTAGAATTTTCTGAACCTAGCCCTAATTACTTGTTCTATACTTGCAATGTTTGAAGTATTTCCTTATTTGTTATATTCCAGCTATGTATGATTTCTTTCCTTACTTGTCACCTTCTCTTTACCGTTTGAACTAATTCCCTTAATCAAGGGAGGACTCGAACTGATTTTACTCTGAGTTCTATAATTACTGAACAATTTGATTCTTACCTTATTTACCTAGCTTTCAAACTACTATATATTGCTCTCTTCTAAATTTTGAAAGAGGGCAAACACTAGTTATGTTAGTTTGTATTAGTCTACCAAACAGTAAAGTACCTGGTCCTCTACGAGATTCTGCTGAGAATGCTAATAAACTGTAAGTAAATGAAACAATGGATTTTTACGTGGAAAAATCCCACACAAGGGGACCAAAAACCACGACCTACACCAGTAGGCTTTCAACTTCATTAACTTGTAAAACCTATTACAAGCCACTTTGTAATGACTCCATTACAAAGAATTTAGCTCAACTAACTTGTGGTACTCTTACCACAAGCCACTTTGTGACTCCCTAGTTACAAAGGATTTTACTAACTTGTGATGCTCTCACCACAAGCCACTTTGTCACTCTACAGTTACAAAGGCTTTTGCTTATGACTAAACCTAGTCACAACATAAACTCAAGGAGTTTACAGATTTTACAAGAAGATTCCTAATCAACGCTTCTAGATAATAAATTTAGGAGATACAATAAGTACAATCACAAAGTTACAACTCAACTAAGGACACCAACATGCTAACTTTAGGAACTGGTCCGTTGTTGCGTTTAACTTTGTTCTTCAAGCTCGTGAGGATTGATTTCTCTGTTTTTGCCAAATGCTTGAATGAGAAACTAAAACATTCAAGTGATGTTTTAATATAAACTCATTGTTGGTAAACCTTGATCACATCAATTGAAATGATGCGAGCACTTTAGTTGGTCAAGAAATGAGAAGGCGCTGGAAACATTACAGTGCGGCAGAAATAGTGCAGACAATCACTTTATTTCCAGCTGTGTCCAATTGACTTTGTACTGCTATGAGGGAACCACAAGGGTATCAGGTCCTTGTTTAGTTTACTAGCTCCCGAAGCTGTAGTAGTTCACCTTTAGCTAGAATCCATTAAATACAGTGTAGTCAAAGTGAGTCAGGTTCCCTATCTGGTCCTAGACATTAAGTTTGTTAAATCATCAAAACATAAGGCAAATATATTGAAAATCTATCAATTTCCCCCTTTTTGATGATGACAAACTTAACATATTGATAACGGATTCTTCACTCAGAGAACCAGATTAAGTAACAGGATAACACAAGTTCCCTGGCTGTATGCCCTTTTTCACATGTTATCTTCCCATATGTTCCCCCTGACTTTATGGTCATATTATTTCCCCCCCTTTTGGCATCATTAAAAAGATACAATCAGAAGAATAACACAAATAAGTCTAACCAAGCTAACACATGCCACATATGTACACACAAACATGATAGAGAATAGAAACACAGAAGTAAAGCACTGATATAATAAAAGAGGACATAATTGATATTGATAAAATTTTAATATGCCTTTGCTTAAGAAGCAAGATACAATATTGGACTGTTCAAACAAGAGCAGTAGTGTTTCATCCCAACCACATAAAAAAAGAAAACAAAACATCTGCCAACACAACGAAAAGAACAAAAAAAACTGAAGAACATTTCCAAATCTGGTCACTGAAAATACTTAGGGGGCACTAGGAGTAAAAGGCTTGGAGGCTGCAGCAAGTGTTTGGAGAACAAGGTCTATTCGGGTATTGGCCGACTTTTGCTCGTTGAGTAGTTTTACTTTCAGGTTCTCTACTTGCGCCCTGAGATCAACATTCTCCTTCGCCAAACGAGCTACCTCATCATTTGATGCCGGAGCCCCTTGGGCTTACTGACCTTCCAAGATAGCATTCCTAGCCTTCAACCGACGAATTTCCTCAATTGCACTATTCTGAGCATTAATTAGTTGTGAGACGGTTGATGTACTTCCTACTCCCCCATTCTTTTTCAGGCACTCGCATTCTTCCAGTGTAGTCTGTGAGAAATTCTGCTTCTTAGGTCCCACCTGGCCTTTACCCAATGGCATTGCAAAGAAATTAAACACTTTGGTAAGCAAAAACCCATAGGGAAGGCCATGATTGCCATCCTTGAAGGTAGCTACCTTTTTCATGTGCTCAATCATAATAGTAGGCAGGCTTACAGGATTAAAGCTGTCCAGTTGCTCTATCAGGAACATGTCAGACTTAGAAGTCACAGACCTTCTCTCATCTCGAGGCAATAGAACTTTGTTGACCAACTCAAAAAGTAGCTGATAGATAGGGAGTAACGCCTTCTTATGGATCTGGTCCCCTTTCTGGTTTGTGTTGTCCTTTACCACGACATTTCTGAAGTTGAACTGACAAACATCCTTTACACTGGACACACCGGCTGTAGGAACTTTAAGAATTTCACCAAGCAGCTTTACATCAAACACTATATCCACTCCATTCACCAAAGCACAGATGTGGTTGGTGTCAACGGGAAAAAGGCTAGCAAAGAAGCTTTGTACCTCATCCTCATAAGCCTTAGGGCTATCTATTTGAAATAGATGCCCCCATCGTCGAAAGTCAACCATTTCAAGAATCTATCGAATGCCAGCCATCTCAGAGATTGCGGGGTCAAATGTACGACCCAGCAGACCTTTTGGTGCCTTAGGAATTCTGAGCCAAGACTGACTTCACTCCTTAACCTCTTCACAGAACCAGGTTCCTGAACAATTTCATACTTGCGTTTTCCGGACTTCTCACCACTTAATTTTTCTTTTCCCTTGGATTTGACTAGCACATCCTCATCAGACATTGAGAACTCACTCACAATCTCCTTCAATTTGGAGCTAGAATGTGACCCTTTTCTATTAAAGCAAGCTTTTTCTTTTTCTGAGACCGTCGGACCAGAGAACCAGGTTCATCTAGTGTTTTTTCTTCCACCTCTACTACAGGGATCACCTCATCACTTTCCAGTACACTGTCTTTTACCAACTTCCTCCTTTTCTTCTTACTACTTTTCTTGCTCTTTTGAAGGGCAGAATCGTAGGCCACCTTATCTTGAAGCCTGGTAGTAGGTCGTTTGGTTTCAGACTCAGGAGTGGACACAACCCTCCGCTTAACTATGAACGCATCAAGAGCCATGTTATCTAGGTCCTCCTTATCACTGGACCTCATTTCAGGTACTTGTATTTCCAAAGGCACATCATCGAATGCAGGAGTAGAACTGTCCTGGGAATGAGAGCCCTAACCTGGGTCCTCTGCAGAGGGATCAGGTTCCTCATGTGAGGGCCCAGTAGTATCTGCTACTGCATCCCCTTCAATAGTTACAATGGCCCCTTCGTCCCCCACACCTTGTACTTTGTTCTTCTGAGATATGATCTCATACAGTACACCATCATCAGACACCACAAAATAGTTACATTATTCTGTTCCTCAATTGGTACAACTGCCACCATGGAATCAGTAGCAATGATGGCGAAACTCTCTGTGACCTCAGGGTTTTGACCTTATTATCCATTTGGTCTTTGACTAGTGGGAATCTCATAAGATGGAGAGGATAGAGCAATAATTTTAGGGGTTTCTAAAATAGAGAGAGACGGGGAATCTGGGTGAGGTGTGATTTTAGTAGGAAGGGTAAGAGCGGGTAAGGAAGGCTCAGTAGGAACAGAGGTCTCCATAGGTTTAGTAGTAGTAGGTACGACTGAGGCATGGGGGTCGAAGTTTATCTTAGCCATTGGAACACTAATGTGAAGATACTTTTGAGAAATTCTAATGGAGAACTTATGGTTAGGGAAAATAGAAAATGGGTTTTATGTGGAGAGGATAATTATGAATAGAGAGGAATATGCACCGGTTTTGAAATGGCGGTTGGGCGTGGAGAAGTGCAACGTTTCAGAGGGAGATGGAACGATTTGAAAAGAAGAGACGTGACAGCAGGATCTGAAAAGTTGAATGACATGGCAGTTGTGTTTTGTACCCTTTTTAAGACGTGTATTAAAGGATGCACAGAACTACTAACCTTTGGTACAAGAACCAGGTTCTTGACCTTTTATTTGAAGGAATCAATCCTCTTTTATCATTCATGCAAATGCATCTACAGGTTCTATACTCATCATTCGTGTTTACCTGCAACGGTATTAAAGTGAGTTAGACGTGGCCAGAAAACACTTTTAGCTAGTTATTTCTTGAAGGTGATTTTCATAGCCAGATAAAGAGGAATCAGGTTCTCAATTGGTCTTTAAAAGCCCCAGCTTCACTCTGTTTCTTTCAAATTGTTCCCTACTTAATGCCTTGGTGAAAATGTCTGTAATTTTGTCTTCTGTGCTGCGGAACTTTATATATATCAACCCTTTCTCCACATTGTCCCTTAGAAAGTGATGCCTCACATCAATGCTTTGTCATTTTGTGTTGAACTAGATTTTTGGCCATGTTGAGTGCACTGGTGTTGTCATATAGAAGGGGCACACTCTTAGTGAGTACCCCAAAGTCCTCTAGTTGCTGCTTAATCCATAAAAGTTGAGCATAGTAGGATGCTGCAGCTACATATTCTACTTCAGCTGTTGAAAGAGCCACTGAATTTTGTTTCCTTGAGCCCCAAGAGATAAGGCATGAACCTAAGAAGTGAGCCATTACAGAGGTCTTTTCCTATCAACAAGATAACCTGCATAGTCTGCATCAGCATAACCAATGAGATTAAAACTGTCACATGAGGGATAATACAAGACCATGTCCTGTGTTCCTTTGAGATATCTCAGTATTCTTTTGGTAGCCTTCAAATACGATTTCTTGGGATTTGATTGAAACCTTACACATAGCCCCACACTAAAAACAATATCAGGTCTATTGGCTGTGAGATAGAAGAGCGGCCCAATGATGCCTCTATACATGGTTTGATTCATAAGAGATCCAGTTTCATCCATGTCCAGTCGAGTGGCCGTAGCAATGGGAGTGTCTATCACTTTTGATGCTTCCATGTCAAACCTCTTCAAGAGCTCCTTGATGTATTTTTGCTGACAGATGGATATACCCTTTGGGGAATGTTTTACTTGATAACCCAAGAAGAAGTTCAGTTCCCCCATCATGCTCATTTCAAATTCACTTCCCATGAGTTTTGCAAATTCTTCACATAGAGAATTAGCTGTTTCCCCAAAGATGATATCATCGACATAGACCCGAACAATGAGCAGGTTCTTTCCCCGTTTCTTTAAGAACAGAGTGTTGTCAATTTTCCCTCTCTTAAAGCCATTTTCCAAGAGGAACTTTGACAGCCTTTCATACCAAGTCTGAGGAGCCTTCTTCAGCCCGGTACAATGCTTTGTCCAGTTGAAACACTTATTTAGGGTGTTTATGACATTCACACCCTAGAGGTTGCTTCACATAAACTTCTTTCTTAAGAAGTCCATTCAAAAATGCACTTTTAGCATCTATTTGGAACAAGGTGAATTCCATATAAGATGCAAAAGCGATTAAAATTCTAATAGCTTCCATGCGAGCGATCGGAGCAAATGTTTCATCTTAGTCAATCCCTTCCTCCTGATTGTAGCCTTGAACCACTAGCTTGGCCTTGTTCCTTGTGGTAATTCCATGTTCATCGAGCTTGTTTCTGAATACCCACCTGGTACCTATAATGGTTCGGTCTGAGGGTCTGGGTACCAGGTGCCAAACATTATTCCTTTCAAACTGATGTAACTCATCTTGCATGGCTGTAATCCAATCTGCATCTTTCAATACTTCCTTGATATTCTTGGGTTCTATCTGGGAGAGAAAAGCTGAGAAGGCAAGTAAATTTCTGGCTCTTGACCTGGTTTGTACTCTGGAATCTAAAGGAGTAATAATGTTGTCCATCGGATGAGAGCTTTGGTGTCTCCAGTTAGAAGTCTGAGGTCCATTTTGAGAGGATGTGGGTGCGTTTGGCTGGTTTCCTGCGTTCTTCTCTCAGGTGCTAATGGAGTTCCCTGAACTGCATCAACCACTCTTTCTTCAGCTTCAGTGGTTGTAATTGAAGTATTAGGTTTCATTGGAGATGAGAGAGTATTATCTTCACTCAGCTCTTTTACTTGACTCATCATATCTGCCTTTCTGTTTATCATGTCAATGACTTCACCAAGAACTAGTAAGGTGTCACGACCCAAACTGGAGGGCCATGACTAGCACCCGACCATACTTGTCGAGCACCAACGTACATTTTATCTAACCTTTTTTTACTTATCTTTTAGGGTTGACGAGATCAATATAAATGGTAGACATGGATCATGGACAACCAGTAATAAAATATGATAGCATGAACATACATAGCAGGGGATAACCAGACAATCAAGAAACTACATATAAGGTACAAGCTACCATGCTACCATGAAAGACTATACGACAAAAACCAGCCGATAAGGCATACCAAACAATACATGAGTCGACACTTGTCTATGAGCCTCTAAATGAACATAAGTGCTGCAACATAGCCGAAGCAGGGCCCCGACATACCCATAATGTCTATAACCAAAATGCATACCAAGACCACGACAAGTCCGGAGAAGGGATCTCGCCAATCAGTGCTGGACTGGACAACCTACTATGGTGGGGGAGCTGCACCTACCTGTCTATCAGGGCCTGCAGCACGACATGCAGCGTCCACAAACAAAAGGATGTCAGTACGAATAAAGTACTAAGTATGTAAGGCAGGGAACCATAAATACGAACAGTAATGTAAGCAGGGATAGAGAATATACAACCTGGAACATCTGAGTACCTCTGAGGGATACTGACATGAAATGCATGATACATATGTATGTGTACATAAACTTTTAAAACATACGCCTCTGTGGGCATCATCATCATCATATTGTACCCAGCCATAATAGGCTTGGTAAAAATGTACCCGGCTGTCATAAGACTCGGTAGAATCATACCCGGCCACGTGAAGCTCGGTAAAACCCAACTGATCAGTGGTTGCACAATATGTGTCGTACCCGACCGACTATAGCGCGGCTCGGTAGAGCAAAATAGATACATATAATGCATGCTCGACATATGGAATCACATTCTAAACCTTTCGGAGTGACGTAAGGTCGGTATCCTCTATACACGTTATTAGGACCAACTCTTCATTACGAACCTTATAAGAATCAGGAAGTACCAACAACATTGATAACATAATAATAAGAGAGGCAACATTAACATCAATCGTTCCATAAGAGGGAAAACAATGTAAGTACTGCTAGCTTCTAAGAGTAGAGTATCTTTGGAAGCTCGTTCATTACATTATGTACAATCGGAGTCGTGCAAAAGGAGAAAAGGGATAACCTCACATACCTTGTATATACTGCCCCAATCACAAGCTATGTAATTGTTATAACTCCTTAGTCTATAATAAGAGAAACGATACTATCGTTATCATTTAAGCGTCATAACTATTATGTTTCGACCACAACCTATTTTACGTTGAAACGGACAGCACCTCCCCTATATATATGACTTCACACCATTAAAAACAGTCACCAAACAACCCAAACAACATCAATAATAAACATATTGGGCCTCCCAAAATAGTCCACGCACAACCTAATTACATTATACATACGACGACCACCGTAGTCGTGTCAAACGGCCCGAAAGTGTTACGAATAACTATCAGACCACAACCCTACGTATATATGGTGTTCCTCCACACCCTTCCACCTCCAAAACTCCAAAAAATAGTAGTAAAATATGTAGCCCAATAGCAACACAAAATAGTCCACAAAACAGTCCGCTACAAGTGAATAACTCGAACTCACGGCTTCCGATCATCGTCCCGTGAGTTCTTATATGTATAGAACGAATTACCATGAATTCACAGCAGAGAAAAATGTATGAAAGATGGAAGTAACTTACATTACTTGTTGGATAACTCAGCCCTTCCCTTGGTTCTTCAAACTCTAGGTTTTACCTTCAAATAGAACTTGAAAGAGAGGGAAAATCGATTAGGGTTTGTGTGGGATTTTTGGGGAGGAGTTGCAGGGGTTAACTTTGGTTTTGAGGGTCTGAAATATGGATGAAATAACGGAGTTCATAACCCCTTAAAAGTCCTCTCTTGTCTGACTTAGGTCTTTTAATTTTGTCCTATGATTTTGGCAAGTAGGGGATATACCTACTTGTCATCTACCAATCTGTGCAGGATTGCAAAACTATGAATATCTCTATACTCCGAGATTGTATTGACAAACAGTTTAATGCGTTGGAAACTAGACTCATAGATTTTTAATTTTGTGGGTAGATAACCTCGTAATTCCTTGTAAATTAGGAGAAAAGCTTAGAAATATTTAACCTAATGTTTAGGTAAAATTATGAACCTAAGTTGCGACAACGTTTGTCGACTTTTGTTTCATAACTCATTTGACTTCAGGGCTTATGATACGGATATTATATGATTCAAATACCTTAATACATGACCTCTTGAGTGTATTAAGAGCCTCTAGGTTTACCTGAAAATACGAGTTACAACATCCTTGATTCGTTTAACTTCTAATACTTGTTAATCGCCCTTATACACCCTTGTATCACTTAAGACCAATAGGATTAACTTCTTATCATCTCAAAGGTAATTCCTTCTTAGATTTATGTTAACTAATATATGGCATGAACTAACGCGTGTGGATATGGGTTGTAACACCCTTCCCCCTTTAGGAACATTCGTCCTCGAATGTAAGGGTTCATGGGGAGTTTAAATCATTGTGGATTCCGGTCAAGTTTCTCCCATAAATAGAGGACAAACTTGCAAGCGGTTAACTCAATGTAGGGCCTTACAAGAGTATGCAAAGCATTATGGACATGTACATTATCTACATATCACCATTTTGTATTAAGGAAGAGTATTCTCAAGTTATTTCTTACCTCATAGAGCCATTTCACCTTCCAATATATCATGTGTTCCATTAGACTCCTTGTTATCTTCATTCTGGAATAGGTACGAGTATTTAGACTTCATCTCCTCTTCTGCTTCCCATGTTATTTCTTCCATATTCTTGTTCCTCCACAATACTTTGATGGAAGCTACATCTTTTGTTCTCAGCTTGCGGACTTGTCGATCTAATATAGCCACTGGCACTTCTTCATATGATAGGTCCTCTGTAACCTGTACATCATTAATAGGGACGACTCGAGAAGGGTCTCTAATACATTTCCTCAACATAGATACATGGAATACCGGGTGGACAAATTCCAATTCGAATGGCAATTCTAACTCATAAGTAACCTGTCCAATCCGTCGAAGAATTTTATACGACCCGATATACCTTAGACTCAGCTTACCTTTCTTCCCAAAACACATAATACCCTTCATTGGTGAGATCCTCAGGAAAACCCAATCACCAACCTCAAACTCCATATCACGACGTCAGACATTAGAATAAGATTTTCGCCTGCTTTGTGCTGTCCTCAATCGCTCCTGTATCACTTTCACCTTCTCAATAGCTTGGTGAATCAAATCTGGCCCATATAATTCTGTTTCACCGACTTCGAACCATCCAACTGGTGATCTACATCTTCTCCCGTATAGTGCCTCGTATGGGGCCATTTTAATACTGGAATGGTAGCTATTATTGTAGGCGAATTCTATGAGTGGAAGATGGTCATCCCAATTTCCCTTAAAATCTAGAACACATGCTCGTAGCATATCTTCCAGTGTCTGAATGGTACGTTCAGCCTGTCCGTCAGTCTGCGGATGAAATGCAGTGCTGAGATTCACTTGTGTGCCTAAACCCTTCTGAAAAGACCTCCAAACGTTAGCTGTAAATTGAGATCCTCGGTCTGATATAATAGATACCGGCACACCATGAAGCCTAACAATCTCCTTGATATACAACTTCGCATAATCTTCAACTGTGTAAGTTGTCTTAACTGGCAAAAAATGGGCACATTTTGTAAGTTGATCAATTATCACCCTGATGGAGTCAAACTTATGATAAGAGCGAGGTAATCTAATAATGAAGTCCATATTAATCACCTCCCATTTCCAGGTCGGAATCTCTATATTCTAAAGCAATCCACCGAGTTTCTGATGTTCTATCTTTACTTGTTGACAATTGGGACACTGGGATACAAATTCTTCAATAGACTTCTTCAAGTTATCCCACCAATACTACTCCTTGATATCATGATACATCTTTGTCGAGCCGGGATGGATGGAATATCGGGATTGATGAATCTCATTCATAATCTTCTCTCGCAACCCTGCCACATTAGGCACACATAATCGGCCCTGGTATCTCAGTGCCCCATCTCTTCCGATCTCAAAAGCCATACTTTTACACTGCTGAATGCTCTCTCTTAATCGTACTAAGATAGGATCTTCATATTGTCGTGCTTTTACCTCGGCTACCAAAGATGATTCTGATGTATTCTGTACAGTAACACCTCCGTCATCAGAGTCTAACAATCTGATTCTCAAATTGGCTAGCTGATGAAGCTCTTTAGTCAACCCCATCTACCTGCCTCAATATGTACTAAGCTTCCCATTGATTTACGGCTGAGAGCGTCTGCCACAACATTGGCTTTACCGGGATAATACAATATCTCGACGTCATAGTCTTTCAGTAATTCAAGCCACCTACGCTGCCTCAAATTCAACTCTTTCTGCTTGAAGATGTATTGTAAACTCTTGTGATCTGTGTAGATGTCAACATGGACGCCGTATAAGTAGTGCCGCCATATCTTCAAAGCATATATTACTGCAGCCAATTCCAAATCATGGGTTGGATAATTCTTTTCATGCTTCTTCAATTGTCTTGATGCATAAGCAATCAACTTCCCACGCTGCATCAATACACACCCCAAACCTATACATGAGGCATCACAATATACCACATATCCTTCTGTTCCTTCAGGGAGAGTGAGCACTGGTATGGATGTCAATCGATTCTTCAGCTCCTGAAAACTACGTTCACAAGTGTCAGACCACTAGAACTTGGTAGCTTTCTGTGTTAACTTAGTCAATGGTGATGATATAGAGGAAAACCCTTCCACAAACCGCCTATAATATCCTGCTAGCCCTAGGAAGCTGCAGACTTCTGATGGTGTTGTAGGTCTCGACCAATTCTTTACTACATCGATCTTCTGAGTGTCGACACTAATACCCTCGTCAGATATCACATGGCTAAGGAACGCTACTGAGTTCAGCCAAAATTCACATTTGGAGAGCTTAGCATATAACTTACGATCCTGAAGCGTCTGTAATACTATCCGCAAGTGGCCCGCATGTTCCGCCTCCGAACGAGAATATACTAGAATGTCATCAATGAATACAATCACGAACACATCAAGATAGGGCCTAAATATAGTATTCATGAGATCCATAAAAGCTGTTGGGGCATTTGTTAGCCCGAACGGCATCACCAAGAACTCAAAGTGCCCGTATCTTGTCCGGAAGGCCGTCTTTGGAATATCCTTCTCCTTAACCCTCACCTGATGATACCCTGAATGTAAATCAATCTTGGAGAAATACTTGACACCCTGGAGTTGGTCAAACAAGTCATCAATTCTTGGAAGTGGATACTTGTTCTTTATAGTAAACTTATTCAACTGTCGATAGTCGATACACATCCGTAATGACCCGTCTTTCTTCCGCACGAATAGGACTGGTGCACTCCAAGGTGAAGTGCTAGGTCTAATGAAGTCCTTATCCAGCAAGTCCTTCAACTGCACCTTCAACTCTCGCAACTCTATCGGGGCCATTCTGTATGGAGGGATAGAGATCGGTTGAGTGTCAGGCAACACATCAATGCTAAACTCAATCTCCCTTTTAGGAGGAAGGCCTGGAAGTTCATTTGGGAAAACATCTGGGAATTCGTTGACCACGGGGATTGATTGTAAAGTAGGAAGTTTCGCCTCCGCATCCCTAATGCGAACGAAATGATAAATGTAACCTTTTGAGATCATTTTCCTTGCCTTAAGATAGGAAATAAACCTACCTTTTGGTGTAGCAATATTCCATTTCCATTCAATGATGGGTTCACTAGGAAATTGAAACCTAACCATCTTCGTATGACAATCAACATTTGCATAGCATGAGGCCAACCAGTCTATTCCCATTATCACATCAAAATCAACCATTTCTAACTCAAATAAATTTGCCGAGGTTTGAAGACTACAAATCATCACAGTGCAACCTCTATATACCCTTCTAGAAATCACAGAATCTCCTATCGGAGTAGATACCGCAAGGGGTTTACTTATCAATTCAGGTTCAATGCCAAACTTATTAGCCACAAAGGGTGTAACATATGATAATGTAGATCCTGGATCAATCAACGCATATACATCATAAGAAAACACAGATAATATACCTGTAACAACATCTGGAGACGACTCGAGATCCTGTCGACCTACTAGAGCATAGGTTCAATTTTGACCACCCCTTAAACTCGGCACTGCACCTCTACCTCTACCACGACCTGTCGACTGCTGAAAACCCCATGCTGGAGGTCGAACTGATGAGGAAGAAGCAGACACAGATCCAGTCGGCTGAGCCATACTATCACCTCCCCTGTTGGGATAATCCCACATCATATGGCCAGGCTGTCTGCAAGAATAACATGCATCAGAACCTTGACGGCACAGTCCAAAGTGGGCCTTGCCGCACTGATCACAACGTGGTGTTGTGGGTCTCGTTTGACTAGTATCCCTGTGATGTTGCGAGCCTGATGCCTGCAAAATCTGACCTGGACCAGAATGGGTAAATTGATCATATCGAGGCCTCTAAAACTGTGGGGGAGCACTAGCTACAAGTGGCGCCGAACTCCTCGAAGACTAAGGCCTGGCGCTGCATCTGAAGTCATTAGAATACCTTGCAAATCTTGCCCTCTTATGCTGGCCCCTATCCTGCTCCCTATCTGCCCTCTGCTGGCGCTTACGATCCTATAGTGTCTGGGCATAAACCTGAATACGGGAAATATCCATGCCCTCCACCAAGGAGGCTGTCGTGCACTCATTTATCCGATGTGGTCCCAATCTGTTCATGAACAAATGCACCCTATCACTCATCTCGGCCACCATATGGGGAGCATACATTGCTAAAGAATCGAACTGCATACTGTACTCTCGCACACTCATATTACCTTGTCTAAGGTTCAAGAACTTATCAGCTCTAGCTCGTCGTATCTCAACTGGCATGTAGTGACGAAGAAAGGCCTCAGAAAATTCCTTCCACACAGCTGGAGGAGCGTTCGAACCCCTGGATCTCTCCCAACTATCATACCAGAGAACCGCTAAATCCCGTAGCCGATAAGAAACCAACTCTACTGCATCTGTATCACTAACATGCATAACCCACAGTTTACGATGAACATGGTCAATAAAAGTCTACGGGTCCTCCTTGGGGTCTGATCCGGTAAATACTGGAGGGTCTAAATTAATAAAATCATGAACTCTCGTACTAACTATATTATCAGCAGCACCTGTATTCTGCCTCTGAGCCTGAGCAGCTACCAAGCTAGTCAATAACTACAAAGCACTCCGTATATCCTGGTCTGTAGTGCTAGACGGAGGAACTGGAGGTGCTGGGTGCCTCCTAATATCCTCTGCAGGAGACGGGGTAGATGAGGTATGAGACGACATCTCACTCTGAGCCTCACTTTGGCCTGCCCTGGCTTGGGGCACCTGACTGGTATTCTCTCCCGCAGCTGTATCAAGCCGTCTACTAATTGTTTGCTTCCTAGTCGAAGGCATCGCTGAAAGAAAACAAGGTGAATATTAGAGACGAACACTTACGACTCAACTCTACGCACGATCTAGATTCAGGAAGAAAGTAACAGCCCTAGATGTCATGTAGCCTCCTGATTATAAATGTGGCGCGCTACACATCCATAATCAAGACTCTACTAGACACGACTCATAGACAATCCCTAGGACAGACTTGCTCTGATACCAAGTTTGTCACGACCCAAACTGGAGGGCCATGACTAGCACCCGACCATACTTGCCGAGTACCAACGTACATTTTATCTAACCTTTTTTTAATTATCTTTAAGGATTGACGAGATCAATATAAATGGTAGACATGGATCATGGACAACCAGCAATAAAATATGATGGCATGAACATACATAGCAGGGGATGACCAGACAATCAAGAAACTACATATAACGTACGAGCTACCATGCTACCATGAAAGACTATACAATAGACAAGGCATACCAAACAATACATGAGTCGACACTTGTCTATGAGCCTCTGAATGAACATAAGTGCTGCAACATAGCCGGAGCAGGGCCCCGACATACCCATAATGTCTATAACCAAAATGCATACCAAGACCACGACAAGTCCGGAGAAGGGATCTAGCCAATCACTGCTGAACTGGACAACCTACTGTGGTGGGTGAGCTGCACCTGCCTGTCTATTAGGGCCTACAGCACGACATGCAGCGTCCACAAACAAAAGGATGTCAGTACGAATAAAGTACTGAGTATGTAAGGCATGGAACTATAAATACGAATAGTAATGTAAGCAGGAATAGAGAATATACAACCTGTAACATCTGAGTACCTCTGAGGGATACTGACATGAAATGCATGATACATATGTATGTGTACATAAACTTTTAAAACATACGCCTCTGTGGGCATCATCATCATCATATTGTACCCAGCCATAATAGGCTTGGTAAAAATGTACCCGACCGTCATAAGGCTCGGTAGAATCGTACCCGGCCACGTGGAGCTCGGTAAAACCCAATTGATCAGTGGTTGAACAATATGTGCCGTACCCGGCCAACTATAGTGCGGCTTGGTAGAGCAAAATAGATACATATAATGCATGCTCGACTCATGGAATCACATTCTAAACCTTTCGGAGTGACGTAAGGTCGGTATCCTCTGTACACATTATTAGGACCAACTCTTCATTACGAACCTTATAAGAATCAGGAAGTACCAACAACATTGATAACATAATAATAAGAGAAGCAACATTAACATCAATTATTCCATAAGAGGGAAAGCAATGTAAGTATGCTAGCTTCTAAGAGTAGAGTATCTTTGGAAGCTCGTTCATTACATTATGTACAATCGGAGTCGTGCAAAAGAAGAAAAGAGATAGACTCACATACCTTGTATATACTGCCCCAATCACAAGCTATGCAATTGTCACAACTCCTTAGTCTACAATAAGAGAAACGATACTATCGTTATCATTTAAGCGTCATAACTATTATGTATCGACCACAACCTATTTTACGTTGAAACGGACATCACCTCCCCTATATATATGACTTCACACCATTCAAAACAATCACCAAACAACCCAAAAAACATCAATAATAAACATATTGAGCCTCCCAAAATAGTCCACGCAAAACCTAATTACATCATACATACGACGACCACCGTAGTCGTGTCAAACGGCCCGAAAAGGTTATGAATAACTGTCAGCCCACAACCCTACGTATATATGGTGTTCCTACACACACTTCCACCTCCAAAACTCCACAAAATAGTAGTAAAACACGCAGCCCAATAGCAACACAAAACAGTCCACTAAACAGTCCGCTACAAGTGAATAACTCGAACTCACGGCTTCCGATCACCGTCCCGTGAGTTCTTACATGTATAGAATGAATTACCATGAATTCACAGTAGAGAAAAATGTATGAAAGATGGCAGTAACTTACCTTACTTGTTGGATAACTCAACCCTTCCCTTGGTTCTTCAAACTCTAGGTTTTACCTTCAAATAGAACTTGAAAGAGAGGGAAAATCGATTAGGGTTTGTGTGGGATTTTTGGGGAGGAGTTGCAGGGGTTAACTTTGGTTTTGAGGGTCTGAAATATGGATGAAATAACTTAGTTCATAACCCCTTAAAAGTCCTCTATTGGCCGACTTAGGTCTTTTAATTTTGTCCTATCATTTTGTCAAGTAGGTGATGCACCTACTTGTCATCTACCAATCTGCGCAGGCTTGCAAAAATATGAATATCTCTATACTCCGAGATCGTATTGACAAACAGTTTAATGAGTTGGAAACTAGACTCATAGATATTTAATTTGGTGGGTATATAACCCCGTAATTCGTTGTAAATTAGGATAAAAGCTTAGAAACATTTAACCTAATGTTTAAATAAAATTATGAACTTAAGTTGCGACAACGTTTGTCGACTTTTGTTTCATAACTCGTTTGACTTCAAGGCTTATGATACGGATATTATATGATTCAAATACCTTAATACATGACCTTTTGAGTGTATTAAGAACCTCTAGGTTTACCTAAAAATACGAGTTACAACATCCTTGATTCGTTTAACTTCTAATACTTGTTAATCACCCTTATACACCATTGTATCACATAAGACCAATAGGATTAACTTCTTATCATCTCAAAGGTAATTTCTTCTTGGATTTATGTTAACTAATATATGACATGAACTAACGCGTGTGGATATGGGTTGTAACATAAAGGTTCTCCATCTTGATCTTCTTCAGCACTCTTCTCACAGGACGGATAAGACTCATCAAAAATAACATGAATACTTTCCTCAACACATTGAGTTCACTTATTATATATATTGTAATCCTTGCTTTGAGAAGAGTAGCCCAGAAATATTCCTTCATCACTCTTGGTATCGAATTTACCAAGCTGATCCTTTCCATTGTTGAGAACATAGCATTTACACCCAAATGTTCTTAGGTGAGTCAGCTTGGCCTTCCTCCCATTCAACAATTCATAGGGGTTTTGTTCAGAAGTGATCTGATCATGCACCTGTTCACCAAGTAGCAGTCATTGTTGACAGCTTCAGCCCAGAAGTTCTTTGCAATTCCACTATCGATTAGCATTGTTCTTGCCATCTCTTCCAGATTTTTGTCCTTCCTTTCTACTACTCCATTTTACTAGGGAGTTCTGGGAGCTGAGAAGTTGTAAGTGATGCCATTTTCATTGCAGAATTCATCAAATTTGACATTGTCAAATTCTGTCCCACGATCTGATCTAATGCATGCGACTCTAGACTCCATCTTCACCTGAATTTTCTTCACAAAAGCCACAAACACTTCAACAGTTTCATCTTTAGTTCTGAGAAACAAAGTCCATGTGAATCTAGAGTAGTCATCCACTATCATATAAATGTATCTTTTTCCTCCTTTGCTTTGCACTCTCATAGAACCACATAGATCCATATGCAGAAGCTCTAGTGGCTTTGATGTACTCACAACCCTTATAGACTTAAAGGAGGACTTCACATGTTTTCCTCTAGCACAGGCATCACAGACCTTTTGCACCTTGAATTTTGACATGGGAAGACCATGGACCAGGTCCTTTTGAATTAGTTTGTTCAGAAGAGAAAAACTTGCGTGGCCTAGTCTTCTATGCCATAGTTCATCATCATCATCAACAACTTTCAGACAACTCAGATCACCACTTTGTAAGGACTCGAAATCAGCAACATAGATATTCTTATATCTTTTGGCCACAAGTACCATTTCACCAATTACCAGATTAGTGACTGAACATATTTTGGACAAGAATTCCACCTTGTTTCCTTTATCACAGATTTAGGAGGCACTCAAGAGACTGTACTTAAGGCCATTGACATAGTACACATTTTTAATAGAGCGAGTGATGATTTCCCTACTTTTCCAACTCCAAGAATGTACCCCTTTTTCCTATTGCCGAAGGATACACTCCCTCCTTGAAGGGCTTTTAGTGAAAGAAAGTTCATGGTGTTCCCAGTCATGTGCTTTGAACACCCACTATCCATGAACCATTGTTGACCGCTTCCTTCCACTGTTCCCTACACAAGGAGATTAAGAGATAGTTTTAGGAACCCAAACAAGTTTGAGTCCCTTGTAGTAGGCAAGAGGATGAATAAGAGATCTCTTAATCCATGCAGGTAATGTTTTTTTGTGAGTGGAACCTAGTCCCTCCTTTGTAGTCATCTTTTCAGCAAACATATTATTTTTTTGAACAAATTGATCCCTGGCCAGGCAATTTTTTTTGAAGTGCCCATTGTTCCCACACTGGTACAAGGCCTGTTATCAGAGACATCGATGTACTTGATGTGAGGGTTTTAAAGGGTTTTCTCCCTTTGGAACCCTATTCCCTGAATGTTTCCACCATTATTAGTGAGCATGACAGTGTTGGCTTCTGAGGACCAGGTCCACTTTAGGAACTTTTCAAGATCATTTTTTACTCTTTGTAGATCAGTTTGGCGGTTCTTGTTTTTTTCAATTTTAGCATATATCCTAGTTCTTGCAACTTTCAACTCAGTTTCAAGCCTAATGTATTCCACATTAGCTATCTCCTTTCCTTTTCCAGAATTTCCAAGTTTTGATTTGGTCCCTGGTCTCTCTATTGATTCCCTTAGGTCTGCAATTACTATAATGAAATCACATCTTTCCTTATTGAGTTTTTTAATGGTTTCCTTATGGTCAATAATTACAGCCACTAAGTCATCTCTAGTTTGTTCAGCTTCTCCTAGTTCTACGGTCAAGGAATCCCTATCCTCTACAAGACTATGATAGGCATCAATCAATACACTAGCTAAGGACATGAGTTTGTTAGGAGAGTAGGATTTCAGATTTCTGTGAACATCCCCAAAATTTACCTCCTTGTTGTCATCGTCTTCATCATCATCTGATTGGGCCATCAAAGCAAGAGTTGTGTCATATCCTTTTTCCTCGCCTTCAACTGCCATCATGGAACTATCACCAGCATCAGTTTCATCTTCAGACTCACCAGAGGAATATCCCCATGTTGCAAGAGCCTGTTTCATCATATTGTCAGCAGATCTTTTTCTTTTGAAGTCCTTGAAAGGAATCTAGTTCCTCTTAACTGCCTTTTCAGGGTTGTTCTTGGAGAATTCTTGCTTTAAGAGAGGACAGTCTCTAATGAAGTGTCCAGGATTTCCACACTTATGACAGAGATCATAGTTTTTTTTAGTTTGCTAGAGCTTCCCCTTTTTAGTATTTCTTCATTTCTTTTGACCATCTTCTAAAACCTTTTGGTCAAGTAAGTTATGTCAATATGTCTTCATCACTTGAGTCACTGCTATTAGCTTTGAGTACCAGGTTATTTTCTTTCTTTGGTTCTCTTCTTTCACTGTCTATCTTCTTCTTCATCTCGTAGGTCTTCAGATTTTCAGTAAGCTCTTCTGTGGTCAGCTCCTGCAAATCCTTTGATTCAATAATAGCATTCACCTTGCTTTCCCATGGGCTAGGCAGAATACTGAGGATTTTCCTCACTAGCTTGTTTCTAGGAATAGTTTCACCAAGTGAGTGTAACTCATTTATGATGGAAGTGAATCTTGTGTGCATATCTTGAATGGATTCATCGTCCTTCATTTTGAAAAGTTCATACTCGGTAGTGAGCATGTCGATCTTAAACTGTTTTACTTGTGTGGTTCCGTCATGAGCTGTTTGCAAAGCTTCCCATATATCCTTGGCAGTGTCGCATGCGGCAATTTTATTGTACTATTCAGGTCCTATTCCACATACTAGAATCTTCTTGGCACAAAAATTCTTCTCCGCAGCTTTATTGTCTGCGTCAGTGTATTCTTTACTAGTTTTTTCCATTAAAAATGGATGTTCTCCAGTACCTTTGTTGGAACATAAGGACTATCGCATATGATATCCCATATCCCATAACTCAGAATCCTCAGCCATGATAAAATCATGCATTCTTGTTTTCCACCACCCATAGTATTATCCATTGAACCTGGATGGTCGGTGTGAGCACGTGATTTTTTCTCTACGGAAACTATTCCAAAAGAAATCGAAAAAGAAATAAAACAAGTTACCTTCGGGTACAATTTTGAGAATTTGCGTGACATTTTGATAATTGTCTATACGTAAATGCTCGCCTTGCTATAGTTAAAAATACAAAAATACATGTTGCATGCATTTAGGAATTAGTGGTGCATTTACGAATTAATTAACCATAATTTGGTTAAAAGAAAATTAAAAAACATATGCACATGTATTTCTTGTCATTGTGTGATTTTGTTTTTTAATATTGTGTGTTAATTATTATAGGTGTTAAATAATATGTGTGTAATTTTATTTTTGATTTTATAATTTATTTAGGATTTTTGTTTAATTTTGATAATTAAAAGAAAGAAGGAAAATGGGTGAAAATAAAGGAAATCGGGATTGGGCCACCCTAGGTGGACCCAAATCCAGGCCCAAAACAACCCCCATACCCGGTCCAATTTGGTCAAGCTTCGAGACGCCTCAAACGGCGTCGTATTGGTTCCTTTTAATCAGAGCCGTTGGATTAAATCAATCCAACGGCCAGGATCTCATCTCCCTTACCCGTTCCCTGAACCCGACCCGTTTCCTGGTTCGAACCGACCCCCTACTTTACTAACGACGCCGTGTTGGTTAACTCCCCTAATCCTGGCCATCGATCTTGATTGATCCAGCGGCCAGGATTAAACCACCCACCCCGTATATAAGACCCAATCCATCACCCCACGCCCCAAACCAAACCCCCCTCGCCTACTGTTCATCCTCGTCCCAAACCCCCCCTCTCAAATGCTAGCCGCCTTAGGATTCCCCCACCGTAAACCCGGCAACCACAACTCCGATGACTACCAAAATAACACCCCTGATGCACCCAACCACCCTGAACACAAATCCGTTAACCATTCACCTCGAATCACCCTATAGCTTCTCGAATCTTCAATCGAAGATTCAACCAAAAAACCTAAGTCACCCCAACCAAGACCAAGTTCACACCGTTCATTTTCCTGACCTTCCTCACCACCTGAATAGCCTTGGTTCAGTTCGAATCTAACCAGAAAGGCTCGAACCCCTAATTCGAGCCCCAAGAACCCTAGAACTCAGATCTATGGGGGTCTGTCTAAATCAACAAAAGGATCGGGGTCTAATAGACTTTAACCGAGGTGTTCTCAGTTGAGAACACTTTGATTAAAGTCCATTCGACCCCAAAAATGGTCGAGTCCGAGTTCGAGCCTGGGTCGTTTTGTTTTGAGCTTCCAAGATAAGTTTATTTTTCCCTTGTCAGTGTTTGAATTTCTATTTGTGTTTGTCAGCATGTCTAGCTAATTTACTGATTTGTTCTGTCATTTTCTTTCAGTTCTGTCCATCTTCAAGTAGACCTGTTATTTAGTCAATTCTTTTTGTTCGTTTGTTAATCTGTTGTGATGAACTGTGTGTGCAACTTGATTAAAATCATCAAATAGTTAGTTAATACTTAGGTTCCCTATTTGCCCCAAAGCTATGAATCGCTCTGTCTCTATGTTTTAGTTTGTTTATTGTTATCCATTGTGTGCATATAATCGATTGAATAAATGTCGTCAACTGAATTCACTTGGAAAAACTAGAAAATCATGAGTCTGCTCATTTCAGTGTGATTACTAGCCTGTTCCTCTTATCTATGGTGAGACTTGTATCAATAGGCCTGTTGCAGCAATGCTTTAGTCTTAGTTTGCATCCTCAGCTGCCTATTGGATCAATTGGTTTTGAGTTGGTCAGGATTGGTCTCCAATATGACCAACTCATACCTTTTGATTAGCACCCCTGTTTGTGATCTGATTTTTGAGTTGAACTCAGGTTAGGAATTAGGTATAGCTGTAGAAATCTAACAGACCAACCTGAAATCAGTATTGAATTTAAGCTGATTAGCTAGTAGCCAGTGATTAGTTGAATTTAAAGGGATTTATATACTGACTATTAAGAGTTAGGGTAATATAGTAATATGCAAGGGTTAAGGGGTAATTTTGGGAGTTTATTAGCATGTTAACAGGCTGTAAAAGCTAGGTCTGCCTAGGGGTCATTTGTTAAACTTATTTTAATGACAATGGGGAACAAACCAACAAGCATGAGAATTAAGTGAATATTATAATAAACCCATAACTCTTGATTAAAACAAATAGGACAAGCATTGGGAACAATATAGTGGACATCAAGAAAAGACATTTGGGTGTGGGGGATTAAGGGGTATGGGCAGAATAAAGGCTGAAGGGATCAAGGCAGCCTGGGGGCTCGCCATTTCTGGCTTATAAATAGGCTGATTTAGAGTTAAGGGCTGGCTGGACAGTTTTTAAGTGGGCTGAAAGAAAAGGAAAGCAAAAACAAGGCTGGTCTTTCAAACTTGAATAGGTCAGTCTAGCTTCAGAGTGATATAGAGTGAGATTGTGCTGGATTTTTGAGATAACCATCAGAGGCTACTGCTTTTGCATCTGTTTTCCTTCTCTGCTTTGCATGTACCTGTTTTTGATGCTGCTGGGCTGCAAACTGGTTTCCTTGTTTTGGTGTTAAAAAATCTGACTGCTGGGTTGTGTTGCTGCTGAGTGCTGTTTTTCTTGTTGCTGCTGTTGCTGTGTGTGTGCTATTGCTTCCACTGATCATTCCTCTTCTTCTTTTGCTTTCCTATACCAGGTACACAACTGATACATTGGTCAATGTAGGCTGAAATTTGAAGCATGAATACAAATAAATTTTGAAGAGTTGAAGTTATTTTGAATTAGCTTTAGAAATGTACTAAAAAGTGGTTGTCTGTAGGGTAGTTCACTTTCTCTCCTAGACCGTGTAGTTAGCTGTGGTGTAGCTGAACATTTATACATGTCGTTTAGTTGATAAACTCCATGTTTTGCTTATAGTTAAAGGAAGGGATTGATGTTGTGTTCCTTAACGTATTGTTACTTCGATTTGCTTATTAGACAATCGGTTTCAAAAGCACGACAGGCCTTAGGTAATTAACTACTAGACAATTTAAGCTATCTCAATCATTGAACCGCCTAGTCTAACTCGCGATAATATGTTCGATTATATGTTCTCATTTTTACATTTCTGCCTCTCAAATGTCGAATGTATGTAGGATAGTGTAACCAGGTAGTAAGCATGTAAATAAAGTTGGACCGTTCTTCTTCTTTCATTATTAGAGACAAACTTAATAGAAAAACATAGCCACTATAGGTTTATCCTTTTAAATAAAAATGAGATGAGCCTTCCCAAATAAAATGCACAGATTGCGGGGCCCTCACAAAAATGTATGTGTTAAGTACTTAGAACTCGGGATAGGCCGCTTAGCGAACTCTACGGCCTTACCCAAAATAACAACACGCTAGTTTCTTTAGGACGCATCTTAATTAATCTTACTTTCCTAAACTCGGGTGCACATTTATGTGACCCAAATCCAAATCTCAGCGGAGTCGATATGTGTCTCTAATCATGGGTACATTGATTGTGACGTGGTTCGAGATGCGTGCCCATGACGTTGCAAATTCTTTTTAAAAAATAAGAATGAGATGAGCCTCGCCGAATAAAAATACAAAATTGAGGGGCCCTCAGTAAATATTTGCTTTAAAATTGCTTAGACTTCGGGATGGACCGTTTAGCAAAATTTCACGGCCCTACCCAAAGTAAATGATACGCTAGTCGCTTTAGGCGCGCCTTTAATAATTTAATTTTCTTAAACTCGGGTGCACATTTATGTGACCCAAATCCAAATCTCAACGGAGTCAAAGTGTGTCGACAACTACGGGTACATTGATTGTGACGCAGTTCGAGATACATTTTTACAACGTTGCAATTCCCTGTAAAAAATAATAATAATAATTAAAGCGGTAAAGAGTTTAAATCTGCACATAAGTTCATACTTGTATAAAATCAGATAAACAAGCCGAATATGACAGTTGAGCGACCGTGCTAGAACCACGGAACTCGGGAATGCCTAACACCTTCTCCCGGGTTAACAAAATTTCTTATCCAGATTTCTGGTTCGCGGACTGTAATACAGAGCCATTATTTTCCTCGATTCAGGATTAAATTGGTGACTTGGGACACCCTAAATCTCCCAAGTGGCGACTCTGAAATAAATAAACAAATCCCGTTTCGATTGTCCTTTAATTGGAAAAAACTCCTTCACCCCTTGTGGGGGCGGAAAAAGGAGGTGTGACAGCTTTGGCGACTCTGCTGGGGAACTTGAACCCAGAATCTCTGGTTCAGGGTTCAAGAATTCGAGCTCAGAATAATTGTTATTGTTCGGCATTGTCTATTATCTGATTTTATTTTATGAATGTGCAAAATGATGTCTTTTACCGCTTTGATATTACTTGAACTGTATATATAAACTGTGCCGAAACCCCTCTCTTCTCTCTCTTGAGGAGTGCACACTGGTCGTGACTTCTTTCTGTTAGTGTCATATACCAAAATAGTACGAGGATTCGGAGGAGTTGCAAAATTGGATGGCCCTTTGAATACCGGTACATAGCTCTCATCCTCGGCTCGAGTTGTCCGCTCGGGTAAGCCAGGTCTAGAACAAACACCTAGTTTTTAAAACATAGTATAACAAAGCCTCATGCCGGATCCCTAGTAGGAACGCTTATTTGCATCATGTGCGTTTGACTTGGGGGACTCAACACAGGGGTTGAGTCCGTCTAGGACTAGCAACCTGAAATGAAAAGACCATCATGCTGCATCCTGTTTGCTTTATGCATTTATTTGCTTCAGACTTGCATGATGACCGACTTCGAAAAATCTGGAATATTGGAAAATTGTGGAAAAAAAAGAGTGAAGTAACAGTGTAGAGAGTTAATTGCCTATTTTAGAAAAACCAATGCCCAAATACTGTCGAAATTCGGCCGAAATTTTGGGAAAATGAAAAAAGAAAAAATGTTTTATAGTTTGTTTCACTCAAAAAAGCAAAAGAATATAGAAAAAGAGTCTTTTATTTTTGGTTTGGAAAATAGGATGGTCATTGTTTGTTAAAAAAAAAGAGTCTTTGTTTTGTCCTATTTTCAAAATAGAAGAGGAAAAATAGTTTGTCGTGTCATGGAAAATGAAAAAAATATATTGTTTCCAAAATTGGGTTTATGTTCTCAGCCCGAACTACGCCAGTTTGATTCTCGCAGGGTGTGAGATACGTAGGCAACCCCCATCGGGTCCAACTTTCCCTTTTGCAAAAATAGGCAAAAATGTCAAGACCTCAATTTTTTCGTCATAAAGAAGTCAGGCGACTCCATTCTTGAAAAATGGCCGAATGTCCCTAGAAAGACGCCGGAAGGCTGTTTTTGCAAGAACACCGCTCTTGCTCATTTTTCTCAAGGGTTTCGTCCGGTTGGTAAAACACAGCCTTTAAATCTGCTTCGAAGTGCTGAAAGGCCGTATTGACAAGACCGGAGTTTTATTTAAATGTGCGTCAATTTTGGTTTATTTTTTTTCTTTGAGTCCCACGAGTCTTAATCACCCCAAACCAACATGCAGAATGAGCACAGGTCCAAGTTTGCCGGTAACAGTTAGGAGCAAGATCCCTTTGGAGTTGCGCTTGTGGTGGGAGGATTTGGAAAAGTCAGAGCAAGACAAGATCAAACTGCATCTGGGAGGTCTGACCAGTTTGTTGAATGTCAGGCCCAGATGCGACATCATAAAGGCTTTGGTTACATTTTGGGACCCGGCCCACAATGTATTCCACTTCTCGGATTTTGAACTCACCCCAACCTTAGAAGAGGTAGCAGGCTACATGGACGTTACTGAGGGGTTAAGACACAAATATCTAATCGTTCCGAGAGCCGTAAATTCGCACAAGTTCATGGATCTACTGAAGATAAGCAAGGGAGTCCCATACTCTGAATTGGATAGGGGTTTTTCTACTCTGCAATTCACATACCAGAGTATGGGCATATAGGACGGTTCGAGGATCCGGAAAGCGGTGTTTGCAGCAGAGGGAATCAGATAAAGTGGGATGAACATAGGCAGTTCGCCTTCATGGTAGCGTTCTTGGGCATTGTGGTGTTTCCTCGGAAAGATAGAAATGTTGATTTAAAGGTGGCTGGAATCGTCAAGGTCCTGATTACCAACAACAAAAGCACGCTTGCTCCTATGATAGTGTCCGAGATATACCGAGCTCTCACAGCCTGTAAAGCCGGGGCAGATTTCTTCGAAGGATGCAATTTGTTACTGCAGATGTGGATGATCGAGCGCTTATGTCATCATCCTCAGTGTATGCGCTATATATCTACGAACGAAGGATATAACCTGAGGGTTTCAGGGCTCAGATTACCGGAAGGGTTTGAAGACTGGGTATCCTATCTCCGTGCCATCACCGCAGTACAAATAGATTGGACATTGGGTTGGCTTCCTGTTGAAGAAATTGTGTATATGCCCGCCACTGGTCCTTACTTCCTCTTAATGGGACTCAGAGGTATTCAGCCTTATTCACCTTACCGGGTGATGAGACAATTGGGTAGATGTCAGGTGGTACACCCAGACGAAGATCTCAGTATTTATGCAGTCGAGGTCAGCAACAACGACCAATTTCATGAAAAGACAGTTCGTTATATATGGAGCGAATGCTAGTATTTGCCGGCGAATAGTGTGACCTATCCAGAGGTGAAGTCTCACCTGCTTATCTCGCTTGGCATAGAAAGAAGAGCACTGCGAGAGACGAACCAGAACGGCCAACCAAAAGACCTCACCTCCAAGATTTTGTTGAGTCATCGCAAGAACAATGGGGCTGGCTTGCAAAAGAAGAAAACTACAAGGCAGAAATAGGCAAGCTGAAACAACAGGTTAGGGACCTGGAATTTGAAAATGATGTGCAAGTTGCTGCCGACAAAGGGGAAAAGAACAAGTTGGCCCAAGAAAACAAGGCCTTGAGAGCCCGAATCCGCCAAGACAGAAAGAATGCCGGTGACCAACAGAAAAATTGGTCCAACGAGAGGTTGATAGCAGAGCTGAGGAGTCAGGTTAGCAAAAGCCGAGAGGACTTGGAAAGATCTGAAGCTTGCATAGCGAGAATGCGAGTCAGATGGGCAAAAGGTACAATGGCCCGAAGAAAGCATCTGCAACAAGTCATAAGGGATTCTGAAATACGCATCGGACTATTAAGAGAAACGAACTCCACTCTTCAGGAGCGGATCTTTAAACAAGCCCGAGATGCCCAAACTGACAGAAGGCGCTGTTATGACGTGATGGCTAGAATGGAAAAACAAATGGAGAGATTCCAGGATCGACTCGCCGACAATGCTCAAGCACTGGGACTGAAAAACCGGCAAATAGAGCAGTTATTCAGGGAAAGGGACAACATCCGAAGTAGGATTGACGAGATTGGGCACTACATTTACATGAGATGCTTGGCATTTGAGCAAATGCCTCGTGATACCCTACTCACCTCCGTCATGGGCTACGTTCACCGGATCATGAATGAGTTGAAAAGCTTACAAAGGGGTCTCACACCAAAACCCGCGGAAAGGCCGAACGATGCCTCGCGAGCACCTGAGTTGAAATCCTTAATGTATCCCTAGTTCGAGTCTTGTTTGTTGACTTTATGGGTCCGTTATCTTCCCATATGTTGTTTTCTTTTCTTTTCATCGAGGCAGGTTAAGAATTTTGGAATCTGTACTATTGCTGTTCTTTGTTTAAAATAAGTAGTTTGTAATAGCAAATTTTGGTGATGAATTGAATGATTCCAAAAGAATTTTGTGTCATTACTTTGTGGTAGAACTACGCCCGATCTGATTCACGCGGGGACGTGATACGTAGGCAATCCACATAAGATTCGACCGCCACTAAAAGGAAAGAAAAAGAAAAAAAAGAAAGAAAGAGAAAGGAAAAGAGAGAAGAAAAAAAAAAGAATAATAGAGAGAAAAACGGGGGGTTCCCAAAACACTTTAAAGGCACAAATAAAGCAAGCCGAGATGATGCATGCGGTTGAAGCAAAAACATGTTAGAAATGGTTAACTGCTTAGGAGTATTGTATCCCCAACGTGCTATTACCAAATCTGTTAAACTCTAACGCTAACAAGTTTGTTGTTTTCCCAAATACCAGACAATTAGTTGTTAAAGCGTTCTGGCAACACATCCTTATCAAACCAGATCCAAGGGACCTGTACCAATAATCATGTCTACTTCAGAAAATAGTGTCGAGGAAGAAAGGCCAGTAAGCCAGTTGCTGAAAGAGGCAATGGAGAAGATATATAGGATGGGATGGGAGATGAATGCGATGCAGTTAGCCTTGGCTAAAGTACAAAAGAGCCCTAAGCCACTAGGGCATATGCCGGAATACCCTCACTCTGGCCCTTCAACAAGCCTCCCGAATCACCGCTATTATCAGGAGAGAAGCACCTATGATTCCCAAGCTCCACCGCCCCATTAACCTTTCCCACCACCAAATGTTACCACTTTTATGGGACCCACGCCAGCCACGCTGCAAAGATCAACTAGTGAGCCGCTGTTTCAGGCTCACGATGCGCAGTATTATCCCCCTGAACCCATATTCAATGCACCAGAACCCCATACCTATAATCTACACTTGGAGGTCCCGGCGGAGATTGAAAAGCCGGTTAAGGTTCTAGAGCAGGATGAGGTAATGAGGAAGCTCAAAAGCCTGGAGCAATCCTTCAGGAGCATGCATGGATTGGGCAACCAGGTCAGCGTGGCCTACAAGGATCTGTGCCCTTTCCCGGACGTCCAACTCCCGACAGGGTTCAAAATGCCCAAGTTTGACTTATACGAAGGGCACGGTGATCCTATGGCACATTTGCGAGGCTTATGTAGCAAAATGAGAGGAGCTGGCGACAAAGATGAGATACTGATAGCTTATTTCGGTCAAAGCTTAAGTGGATCGGCATTGGAATGGTATACCAGACAAGATCCCAGCAGATGGTACACTTGGGATGATCTAGCGCAGGCTTTCGCGGGTCATTTTCAGTATAATCTCGAGATAGTCCCTGACCGTCTCACATTACTGAGGACCGGAAAGAAGCCGGGGGAGAGCTTTCGTGAGTTTGGTTTCCGCTAGAGAGAACAGGCAGCCAGGATTAATCCTCCCATGAGAGAGGGGGAAATGTGGACTAATTCCTGCAAACGCTGGATCCAACTTACTTTGGTCACTTGGTGACGACGGTTGGAAAGTCCTTCAATGAAGCAGTAAAGATAGGGGTTATGATAGAGGAGAGACTGAGGTCCGATAAAATCCTGAATTACTCAGCGCTCAAGGCAACGACCCAGGCTATTCAGAGCGGCACGGGAGGTGCGCTGGGGAGGAAGAAGAAAGAAGAAGTCGCCACGGTTGAGACATGCGGTTGGTCCAGGTCCGGCAAACCATAATACAACCAACCCAGACTCCACAATCCAAATTATCCATACAGCCCGCCACAACACTATTATCCACCTCAAGAGCCACACTTCTCCGTGCACCAAGCCCAAACATACACTCAGCCTCCGATTCGCCCGCAATGGCGCGCACCGGCACCCCAAAATGCATATGCACCTCCACAGAACACATACCCTCCACCCCAAAACACCTAACCTCTACCAAGGGCATACAGGAACCCTCCAGGGGCGGGCTTTCGAGGAAATCAAGCTGCTAGAAATGACAGGCTACAGAGACAGAGAGCCTTTACTGAGTTGGGAGAGACCTATACCGCCTTGTTTCACAAATTGAGGCAGCTAGGTTTGGTGAGTCCTGTCGAGCCTAGGGGTCCAAACCCCCCACCCCAAGATTTGGACTGATCGATAAGCTGTGAGTACTGCTCAGGAATGCTAGGGCATAATACCGAAAAATGTTGGAGGTTGAGGCATGCAATACAAGATCTTATTGATGCCAACAAGATCAAGGTCCAGACGCCGTAGGCACCCAACATCAACCAAAACCCATTGCCAGTACACCACGAAGCTCACATGATCGAGTTGGTGTACAAGGGAGGAGAGCCGAGGAAACCCTCACTGACGGTGATAATGATCCATGCCGCTCCGAAAGAAGAATCGACCAGTGGGGAAGCAGGGGTACAATTGAAGGGGGAAGATGTCAAACCAGTGGTGATATTAGGGAAGAATCCGTCCACCGCAACAAAGAAACCAAAGACAGCCAAATTGGTGGTATCAGGAACGTCATTCACACCCGTAGTTGTTGTGAAAGGGGTCTGTAGGGAACCGGCTATTATAAAGCCGGTGGTTCAATTGCCAGTGATTAATAGCAGGGCTATGCCTTGGAAGTATGAAAAGGCAGTGGTAATGTACAAGGGAAAGCAAGTGGAGGAGGATAGTTGTGAGGCGCAGGGACTGACTCGGTCGGGACGGTGTTTTGCTCCCGTGGAGTTGAGAAGGTCCAACCCAGCAGTAACAAAGAAACCCATGTCAGAAGAAGAGGCGGAGGAGTTCTTGAAAAAGATGAAAGTGCAGGATTACTCCGTGGTCGAACAATTGAAGAAAACACCGGCCCATATCTCGTTGTTATCATTATTGATCCATTCGGATGAGCATCGCCGAGCCCAGATGAAGATACTGAATGAAGCTCATGTGCCCAATGAAATTTCAGTAAACCACCTTGAAACGATTGCCAACAAAATTTTTGAGGTAAACAGGGTAACATTCTCTGATGATGATCTGCCAGTGGAAGGCACAGAACATAATAAAGCTCTCTACTTGACTGTCAAATGTGAAGATTCGGCAGTTACTCGGGCGTTGGTGGATAATGGCTCAAGTGCCAATATTTGTCCATTATCCACCCTGAACCAGTTGAAGATTGACCATGGTAGAATCCGCAAGAACAACATTTGCGTCCGAGGATTTGACGAAAGTGGAACGACCACCGTGGGGGATATTGTACTCGAGTTGACCATCGGCCCGGTTAAGTTTACTATGGAGTTCCAGGTATTGGATGCCGCGGTATCTTATAACCTTTTGTTGGGACGACCATGGATCCACGCGGCCAAAGCGGTGCCATCCACCTTGCATCAAATGGTCAAGTTCGAACGGGACAAACAAGATGTCGTGCTGCATGGGGAAGACACTGTGTGCACCATGGGAGGCGCCATTGTGCCCTTCATAGAAACCAACGGTGACAAAGGTCCCTGGGTTTACCAGATTTTTGATGCAGTATCAGCAAACAAGATTCCCGAGGGTGAAAGCATTCCACACCCCAGGGTAGCTTCCGCAACTGTCATGATGGTTTCAGAGATGCTGGGTAATGGGTTTGTGCCAGGAAAAGGCCTGGGGGCTGAGCTTCAGGGGATTGTTCAACCTGTCTCCTTGCCCAAGAATTTAGAGACCTTTGGATTGGGGTTCAAACCTACTGCGGTAGATGTAAAGCGAGCGCGGAAAATGAAGAAGAGAGTTCGGGTTCTTCCCAAACCAGTTCTGCGTCTCTCCAGATCCTTTATTAGAGCAGGTTCCAAGGGATCACCAGTCCCGAAAATTCTCGGGCCATTGATTGGGATGGACGGGGATTTGAATCGGAGCTTCGAAAGGCTGTTCGCTGATGTCCATGTAATAGAAGTTGGAAAGGATTCCAGCAGAGCAGAAATACAGTTTGTGGGACCTAAGGCCAATACCAACAATTGGACGGTTACTCCTCTTCCTACCCGGGGGAGTCCTGGTAGTAGGATTTGATTTTTCTTTCTTATTTTTTTTGAATTATTCCAGGGTGTAATCCAAATCCCATTTTATTTTGTAAAGTGTGAACCCTGTTATCCTGCATTTTTAATAAAATTCTCTTTTCTTGTCTCATTTTAATTTTGTTTTGTTCTTTTCTCTTTCTGAACAGTTCTCTTTTTACTGGTTCTAATGACATGACATGCACAATGGATCTTCGACCTAGTCTAATAAATCAATCTGACTCCGGCTTAATTATACAAGAGATCGATTATGATGATGAGTCCGAATATGACGAGGATGAAGCCTTCGAAGAAATAAACCGAGAATTGTGCCAATTCGAAGAGAAACCCAAGCCTAATATGAATGACACCGAAGTTGTAAATCTAGGGGATGCAGATAACGTCAGAGAAACCAAAATCAGCATCCACATTGAGCCAAACATCAGGGAGGAATTAATCAAAGCCCTCATTGAGTTCAAATATGTTTTTGCATGGTCATATGATGATATGCCGGGATTAAGCACCGATCTAGTGGTCCACAAATTGCCCACTGACCTGGCATACCCTCCGGTCAAGCAAAAACTGAGGAAGTTTAAGACGGATATGAGTGTGAAGATCAAAGAAGAAGTGACCAAGCAGCTGCAGGCAAAAGTTATTCGGGTCACTCGATATCCCGATTGGTTGGCCAATGTGGTACCAGTGCCGAAGAAGGATGGGAAAATCAGGGTATGTGTCGACTACCGCAATCTCAACAAGGCAAGTCCTAAGGATAATTTTCCATTGCCCAACATCCATATCTTGATCGATAATTGCGCTGGGCGCGAGATCGGATCCTTTGTGGACTGCTATGCAGGATATCATTAGATCTTAATGGACGAAGAAGATGCAGAAAAGACGGCTTTCATTACGCCATGGGGAACTTACTGCTACCGGGTAATGCCATTTGGATTGAAGAATGCTGGGGCAACGTACATGCGAGCAATGACTACTGTGTTTCATGACATGATACACAAAGAAATTGAAGTGTACGTAGATGATGTGATCATAAAGTCTTGGCGTCAAGAAGACCATGTAGCAGACCTAAAGAAGTTCTTTCAAAGACTTCGAAGGTATGATATTAAGCTCAACCCGGCCAAATGTGCCTTGGGGGTTCCTTCAGGAAAGCTATTAGGATTCATCGTCAGTCGACGGGATATTGAGTTGGATCCGTCCAAGATCAAATCCATCCAGGATTTGCCACCGCCAAAGAACAAAACGGAAGTAATGAGCCTGTTGGGAAGACTAAATTATATCAGCATGTTCATCGCTCAACTCACGGCGACTTGTGAACCCATATTTCGGCTGCTGAAGAAAGATGCTGCGGTAGACTGGACGGCTGAGTGTCAAGAAGCTTTCGACCAGAACAAAGGGTATCTATCAAATCCACCTGTGTTGGTCCCACCTGAGCCGGGAAGGCCATTAATTCTTTATCTGATGGTCCTGGAGAATTTGTTTGGCTGCGTGTTGGGGAAACACGACATTACAGGAAGGAAGGAGCGGGCCATTTATTAGCTTAGCAAGAAGTTTACAGTATATGAGGTCAAGTACACTCAACTCGACAGGACATGTTGCGCCCTAACTTGGGTGGCTCAGAAGTTGAAGCACTACTTGTCCTCGTATACTACTTATCTCATTTCCCGTTTGGATCCATTAAAGTACATTTTCCAGAAACCTATGCCTACAGGGAGGTTAGCAAAATGGCAAATTTTGCTCACAGAGTTTGATATCGTCTATGTGACGAGGACGACCATGAAAGCCCAAGCGCTGGCCGATCACTTGGCTGAGAATCCTGTTGATGAAGAATACGAGCCATTGAGGACATATTTTCCGGACGAGGAAGTAATGCATATAGGTGAGCTGGAATTACCCGAGGAACCAAGTTGGAAGCTTTTCTTTGATGGAGCCGCAAACGCGAAAGGGGTTGGAATAGGAGCGGTACTCATTTATGAAACAGGACGTCACTGTCACACCTCCTTTTTGCACCACCTACACCGGTAAGGGCGTAAAGGAGTTTTTCCATTTAAAGGACAATCGGAACGGGATTTAATTATTAATTATTTAGAGTCGCCACTGGGGATATTAATGGTGTCCCAAGTCACCGGTTGAATCCCGAACCGAGGAAATTTATGACTCTGTTAACAGTCCGCGAACCAAAAATCCGAGTAAGGAATTCTGTTAACCCGGGAGAAGGTGTTAGGCATTCCCGGGCTCCGTGGTTCTAGCACGGTCGCTTAACTGTTGTATTTGATTTCATCTATTTTTAATACATGCTAGCTTATGTGCCTTCTATTCGTAAACCGTTTTTTATCATTATTTATTTTAAAAGAATTGTGACATCGTGAAAACACGTTCAAACCACGTCACAATCAATGCACCCATGGTCGTCAACATATTTCGACTTCGTCGAGATTTGGATTAGGGTCGCATCAATGCGCACCCGAGTTTAAGGGAGTAATTTAATTAAATCGCACCTAAAGGTTCTCACGTAATATTATTCTGGGGAAGACCGTGGAGTTCGCTAAATGGCCATCCCAAATTCTAATCATTTTTAATAACCATTTATTCAGGGCCCACATTTATTTATTTTTGTTCGGTGAGGCTCGTATCATTTCATGAACCTCTTTTCTATCATTATTTATTTTATAAGAATTACGATGTCGTGAAAACGCGTTTCGAACCCCGTCGCGATCAATGCGCCCGTAATTGCCAACACATTTCGACTTCATCGAGATTTGGATTTGGGTCGCATCAATGCGCACCCGAGTTTAAGAAGGTACTTTAATTAAAATCGTGCCTAAAGATTCTAACGTATTGTTATTTTGAGGAAGGTGGTGAAATTCGCTAAACAACCTTTCTAAATCTAAACAACGAGATAATTGTGTTATTAATTACTTAAGGATCCTAATTGGTTAAGGCCAACATTTCGTTAAATTTGAATTTTGAACATTCAGGCAGAAATGCTGAGAAAATGGGCTTAAAGCCCATAAGGTTCAAATCATTGTCATTACATACGCTGCAGGCGCAGGCTCTAAGAGCTCTAAGAACCAGGCCTAACACAGGCCAGACTTGTAACTTGTTGACAACAGTTATATAGCCCAAGGATCGAACCCTTGGGGAACCTCTTGAATTAATTATGTTCTTAAGCCTTAATGCACCTATGCCCCAATCCAATTTGTCACTTAACCAAAAATCTGGGCTACCTATTAATATGCCAGGCCCAAAACTGGCCCAATACTAAGATATTGAATGTACAATTCATATTAAACCCAAAATTAAAAGCAGTCATGGGTATCGAATGCCAATTCACTTACAACTTTGCAAATTTGAATTCAACAGACATGTGAAATTTAAGCACAACTGAAAGCTACGATTACATAAACATGAAATGTACAGTCTAAACAGTCCACAATTTTGACTACCTACATGAATCTGCATATCCCAGTACCCACTTAATAATTAAAACGAACAAACTCATGCTTAATAGTTCATCAGTCCAATTTATACAATCCAGGAGCAATCTAGTACACAAATGTCATGAAATATTGAGTAAGCTAGCTGTTTTATACAATAAATCAAGCACAAACATGAGGAGTTCAGAGATCAACTTTAAACAGCATATTTACTTCACTTCCATAGACTTGAGAGCCACAGAACAAGTACCTGGAAATTGGAATGTAAGTAGAGAAAAAGAAAGGAATCAGCTACTTTGAACACCAACAACAACTAACTCAATAACGTGCACCACAGAATTTGCCAGGAACTGCTTTTGAAAAACCAAAAATACCAACAGACTCCGCAGACCAACTCAAACACACTTCAAATACACTCTTAGCCCTTCCAGCTGAAACTAAGCACCTCTGTACTAATGCTAAACCCAAAACCCAAAACTGAAATCCAAAACTAGCAATGAAACTGTGAAGTTGTTTCGGATTTCTCCATTTTTTGATGTTTTTGTTTTCTGAGTAATCTTGGAATTAAAATGCTAACTGAAATCAAAAGCAGGAATGAAAGCTCAAATTGAAACTCAGGGCTGAAGGCAGAAAAAGAGAGAAGAACCCCCTTTCCCAAGGCATTTCATGCCCTTTTATAGGCAACCCCAAAGAGAATAGATCAGATTCTGATTTTCCAATCAGTCCCTCCCTATTTTCAGTTTGGTCCCTCTATTCTTAACTTGCTAAACAAGTAAATGCCTTACAATTATTAAAATCTACACTTGTACCCCATTCTAGAAGGCCCTAGGGTATTCCTCTACCCATACAATACCTATACTGCCCTTCCATATACCTTGATATTACTATTCCTATCAGAACTACCCTTTTTCATACCCAGATTACCCCTGAAAGCCCCTCAAAGTTACTGAACCTACCCTCATCCTTAACAGCTATAACCAATACCCTAACCCAATCTAAAACTAACTGAGAATGATTAACTAGCACTCAGAAAACAATTAATCAACTGACCAAACCCAATTGTTCAATTATATTAATTCAATCAAACTAAATGATATCAAACTAAACTTAAACTAACATGAACAACATTAAATGAACTGAAGCTAATTCTTAATCCGTAAACTCATAATCATTCAAACAAATATCAATTCAGAACTAATCAACAATTGGCAAAACTTAAACTAATACGAATAAATCATAAAATTAACAGAAAAATTAACGAAACAACAACTGTAAATAAAACTTCAAACATATGAGTAAGAGGAAACAATAAAAACTCATAGAGGCACAAAGGACTCCGACCAGTCAAAAACGCCTGAATCCTTTCAGATTTTTGACGCGTAACATCCCTAACCATGTGTTCTTACAAGAGAACACATGGTTAAAGATACTACGGTTCGAAATCAAAAAGATTTGGTTTAGGGTTTTGGCCAGAAATTCTTATATCTAAGATTCGGGCCGTTTCACAGTGATTTGAAGGAAAATAACCATGGATTAGTGTTGAGGAAGGGCCGGGGGTTGTGTGGTGTGATTTTGGACTGATTTGGATGAACTTGTCACTTGGCCGGAAAACTTCAAACTAAGATTCGACGAGTTCCGGCCTTGTTTGAGGTGAACCAGTGAGTGCAATGGAAAGAGGAGAGTGAGGGGGATATGTGGTGTTAATCTCGGAGTGAACGACGTAGGTTGTGTTCACCGCCGGCGAGGGGTTTGATGGCGGCGCGGATTAGGGTTTGTTGAGGAGGGGTAGGGTAAGGACGATGAGGCAAATGGGGGTAGGGGGGAGAGTTTCGGACCCTTTTATATTAAGAACCTCGTTAGTTCCGGACCGTTGGATTGATGAGATCCAGCGGTCCTGATTTGGAGGCCACGAAACGACGTCGTTTCGATTAAAAGGGGGGACGGACCGGGTTGGGGACTTGGGTTGGGGCTGATTTACCATGGGTTGAGACGTTTGGGCCTGAACAATTCTTCTGATTTGGCCCAAATTTGGGTATTTTATTAAGACCCAATTTCTATTCTTATTTCCTTTTTGTTTTCTTTTCCCACTTTTACAATTTTTATAATTTTTCTTATTTTTATGGAAATGTAAAACTAACATGAAATCCTAGCTATTTCAAAACAAAGACTAATTAATTACTAAAATTGTTCAAAAGCTATTTCATGACAAGTTCATAGTAAAAATCATTAAAATGTGAAAGTGACTAATTTTTGTGATTTTCATGTTTTGTTTTTTAAAACAATTAACCCTTAATTGATACTAAAACCTAAGTGCAAAAATGCATATTTTTGTACTTTATAGAATTAACATGCGCAAATAGAATGCAACAATTATCAGAAAATGACACCAAAATGCACAAAAAAATTGTAAAAATAAAGGAAAATTATTTTATTTGGGATTTTGGGAATAATCATATTTAGGGCAAAAATCACGTGCTCACAGCTGCCTCTCTTTGCTCGGAAACATGAAGGGTTTTCGGGCAAAGATAAGTGAGCAAATACGAGCGATTTTTGCCTTTTTGAAAATTCCGTGTGAAGCATTTTTGAAAAGTTTGATCACATCCTGCTTCGGAGGTTGTCTACATATCCTGGGCTAAACAAGAATCAGGTCAGTGTAGTTCGGGAATGTCTGGTAGCTGGGACTACCAGGAACTGTGATTATATTACACTTGCCGTTGTTACTGCTGCTGTTACTGCTTGCTGACCTCCCTTATTACACCATGTCAAAGATAAAAGAAGCTAAACTAACTATGCTCTATGAATCATAAAAATCCTATCTAAATTCTTCAAACTTGCTCTTGTACTTCCTTGTTGCCTTGTTGTCTTGTTCTTTCTCGATAAAATCCATATTGCTATTCTCTTAGGCAGACTCCCAACTTCTGAAACTTGAACTGTATGTATTCCTCTGTTATACAGGCGGGCTCCTAACTTCTGAAACTTGAACTGTATGTATTCCTCTGTTATACAAGCGGGCTCCTGACTCTATTCTCTAAGCGGATTCCCTGACCTCCGAAACTTGAATCGCATGCCTCTATTCTTCAGGCGGGCTCCTGTCTTCAAAATAAACAAAGAGATTGATTGAAAACTAAAATTGAATTATATCACCTCTGTTCTCCAGGCGGGCTCTTGATTTCGACTGCTAAAATATTTAACACCTCCATTTCCAGGCGGGCTCCTGACTTTTGAACCTAAAATTGGAACAACTCCTCTATTATCCAGGCGGGCGACTGATTGCTAAAATTAAATTGTATGTCTCTATTCTCTAAGCGGACTCCTGACTTTTGAACCTAAAATTGAAACTACTCCTCTATTATCCAGGCGGGCTCCTGATTGCTAAAATTAAATTGTATGTCTCTATTCTCCAGGCGGACTCCTGATTACTAAAATTAAATTGTATGTCTCTATTCTTCAGGCGGACTCCTGATTACTAGATGAACAAAGAGATTAAAGGGAAGCTAAAAACTTGAATTGTATCACCTCCGTTCTTCAGGCGGGCCCCTGACTACTTAAAAATCCGAATGATATGTCTCTATTTTCCAGGCGGACTCCTAACTTTCGGGTATATGAACTATGTCCTATTATCCAGGAAGGTCCTGACAACTTGCACTTATTCTAATCATGCCAACTTTGCAATCAAATTCCATTCCCCTTATGCACTTCAAGATTATCTCGTATTTAATCAAACCGCACTTTGCGATCAAACCTGATTACTGCTTGTTTTCCTTCTTGGAGAATTCCTTTTCAACGGCTAACTTTCTGCTCCTGTTACAATCAAAGAAAATTTCGTCAGTTTAAAATGGTGGTTAGTTGATGGCCTTCTTGCTGAAAAATCCTTCCACTGCCTTGCTTTGTGTTGACTGCCTTCCACGCATTGTCCCTGAACTGCCTGGCTTTCTGACCAACTTTTAAATTTCCCAACATCCGGCGACCTAAATGTTTTACATCCATGCTGTTATTTCATTTTCTGACCTTTTGTTTAAGCTTTTGCCTTTCCCACGACATTCCCCAATCATTTCACCGATGAAACTTCCGTTAATTCCCTGTGTTCCACTTGACATCAAGTTATTCTTTTTTGACATGCTCTAACCACGTTCTTTACAATTCTAGAAACCGGTAGTGAGCTTTGAAGTCCTTTCTGCTTGCATTGACCAAGACTAGTACTGAAACATCTCCACTAGATAAAACCCTCAAAAGAAAATGAAATGCGATGATTTTTGAGTCAAGGGTAAGAAGAATCCAAAACCAGATGGTTATTTCAAAAAGAGAATGAAAAGAAACTTATCTGAGTGAGACAACTGGTACCAATGGTCATGACATGCATTTTGAATTGATCGACCCAATCTGTCCAAATAACCGGCTTTCAATCGCCATACTTTGTTGCCCAAAACTTCCATCACTTGTTTGGATTACCCAGATCTTAACTTTGCTTTGCTACGGTACCTCGAAACATTTTTCCACCCACATACCTTTTGCCATTCAAACATTTTCCAACTCACTTTTGCCTCGAGGTGCCCGTGAGGGTTTTCACCAATAAGACTCTCTCATTTATTTTCTCTCAGCTCCCGTCGCCTTACGGTGCCCGTGAAGGTTTTCACCAATAAGACTCTCTCATTTTACTTTCGTTCTTTCTTGCTTGAACCAGAGTGTCGCCACTGATACGAATTACCGTCACCTGCTCGACCTGACATTTCTTAGAAATTGATCAAAAGGTCTTTCTTTGGACCGTAATGTAGGCTTTTGGATTGGGTTAGAAAGAAAGGTATAAAAGGCTCAAAACAATTCGAATGGATTTAAATTACAACTTTCGGAATCCAATTTTCACAAAAATCACAACTTCTGCCCCAGTTTCTTGCTTGGGGATTTTTGGATTTCTATTTTGGTATGACTGAACCTCGGAATAAGGCTGCCTACGTACTCTTTCGGGATCAAGTCAAACGTAGTTCACTGTATTATAACTTTTGTTGTTGTATTTTTCTTTCTTTCCTTTTCTTTCTCTTTCTTTTCCCTTTTGTTTTTCTCTTCTTTCTTTTCTTTCTTTTCCTTTTCCTTTGTTTTTCTCCTTTTCTTTCCCTTTTTTTTTTCTCTTCTTTCTTTCCCTTTTTGTTTTTCTCTTCTTTCTTTTATGTTCGGCACCTGTGTTTCCTGATAGTGCCGTTGTTTCCGAAAGAGGGGTATGAAAAATAAGTAAGGCTCAAAGGGGATAACAAGGGATAATAGTGTTTGGATAGCAGGACAAAATGCCTTCATCATTTCAATCTTTAAGATATGCCAAATACAAACAGATACATTCAGAAAATAAAGAAATCATACATAATATCTCTTGACCGCATCGGAATTGATGGCCATTTCTATACATTTTCCTTCCACATCTGTCAAATACAATGCTCCGTTAGATAATACTCTGGTTATTACGAATGGTCCCTGCCAGTTTGGGGCAAACTTTCCTTTCGCTTCAGCCCAATGAGGCAAAATCCGCCTAAGTACTAATTGCCCGACTTCGAATTTCCTTAGACATACTTTCTTGTTGTATGCTCTTGCCATTCTTCGTTGGTATAGTTGGCCATGACACACTGATGCCAATCTCTTCTCGTCAATCAAACTCAACTGCTCAAGACGGCTTTTCACCCATTCATCATCATCGATCTCAGCCTCTGCAATGATTTGCAGAGATGAGATTTCCACTTCTGCGGGTATTACTGCCTCGGTACCATATACCAAAGAATAAGGAGTTGCCCCCACCGAGGTACGGACGGTGGTGCTATATACTAACAAAGCAAAAGGTAATTTCTCATGCCACTGTCTAGATCCTTCAACCATCTTCCGGAGTATTTTCTTTATATTCTTATTGGCTGCTTCAACCGCACCATTCGCCTTGGGACGGTATGGAGTAGAATGCCGATGGGTAATCTTAAACTGCTCACACGTCTCCTTCATCAAATGACTATTAAGATTAGGGCCATTATCTGTGATGATTACCCTTGGGATCCCAAACCGACAGATGATATTTGAATGCACGAAGTCGACTACAGCTTTCTTAGTCACAGACTTGAACGTCTTAGCTTCCACCCATTTGGTAAAATAATCTATAGCTACCAGAATAAACCTGTGCCCATTTGATGCTGCTGGATCAATTGGCCCAATAACATCCATGCCCCACACAACAAAAGGCCATGGTGCGGACATCGTATGTAATTCTGATGGTGGAGAATGAATCAAATCTCCATGTACTTGGCATTGATGACACTTACGCACAAAACTGATACAATCCCGCTCTATCGTGAGCCAATAATAACCCGCTCGGAGAATCTTTTTTGCTAGCACATACCCACTCATATGCGGTCCACAAACTCCGGAATGTACCTCAGTCATGATAGTTGTGGCCTGCCTTGCATCTATACATCTCAACAACCCGAGATCTGGGGTTCTTTTGTACAGCACTCCTCCACTAAGGAAAAACCCGCTTGCCAATCGCTGAATAGTTCTTTTCTGATCACCAGTGACCTGTATCGGATATACTCCCGTTCTAATGTACTCTTTGATATCATGGAACCACGGCTCTCCATCAATTTCCTCTTCTATCACATTACAGTAAGCATGCTGATCACGGACCTGAATCTGCAATGGATCAACATAAGCTTTATCTGGATGGTGCAACATTGACACCAAAGTAGCCAACGCGTCAGCAACCTCATTATGAATCCTTGGAATGTGCCTGAATTCTATGGCCTGAAAACGCTGGCAAAGCTCATGCAGACACTGCCGATACGGTATAAGCTTCAAATCCCGTGTTTCCCATTCTCCTTGAATTTGATGTACCAGTAAGTCCGAGTCACCCATGACCAAGACTTCACGTACACCCATATCCACAGCTAATCTCAATCCCAATATACACGCTTCATATTCTGCCATGTTGTTTGTACAGTAGAAACAAAGCCGAGCTGTAATAGGGTAATGCTGACCTGTTTCCAAAATAAGTACCGCTCCTATTCCCATGCCTTTCATATTTGCAGCCCGATCAAAGAAAAATTTCCATCCCGACTTCTCAGCTTGTTCCAATTCATCAATGTGTATCACCTCTTCATCAGGGAAATAGATTTTCAAAGGCTCATAATCTTCATCGACGGGGTTCTCAGCCAAATGATCGGCTAATGCCTGTGCTTTTATGGCGGTCCGTGTCACATAGATAATGTCGAACTCGGTAAGCAAGATCTGCCATTTTGCAAGCCTTCCTGTGGGCATGGGTTTCTGAAAAATATACTTCAATGGGTCCAAGCGAGATATAAGGTAAGTAGTGTAAGATGACAAATAATGTTTCAACTTCTGCGCCACCCAAGTTAGGGCGCAACATGTCCTTTCCAGATGAGTATACTTAACCTCGTAGGATGTGAACTTCTTGCTAAGATAGTAGATAGCCTGCTCCTTTCTGCCCGTAACATCATGCTGCCCCAGTACACAGCCGAAGGAACTGTCCACAACTGTCAGATATAAAATCAAAGGCCTCCCTGGTTCTGGCGGAACCAACACGGCTGGGTTTTACAAATACCCCTTTATCTTATCAAAAGCCTCCTGACATTCGTCGGTCCATTTGACCGCGACATCTTTCTTTAACAACTTGAAAATTGGTTCACACGTTGCCGTGAGCTGAGCAATGAACCTGCTGATATAATTCAGTCTTCCCAATAAACTCATCACCTCGGTTTTGTTTCTTAGAGGTGGAAATTCCTGAATGGCTTTGATCTTCGACGGGTCTAATTCAATACCCCGCCGGCTGACTATAAACCCCAACAACTTCCTATATGGCACCCCGAAAGCACATTTTGCAGGATTGAGCTTAAGATTGTACCTGCGAAGCCTTTGAAAGAACTTTCTCAAATCTCTGACATGGTCGGATTGCTGTCTAGACTTCACGATTACATCATCCGCATACACCTCGATTTCCCGATGTATCATATCATGGAATATGGTTGTCATGGCCCTCATATAAGTTGCCTCGGCGTTTTTCAAACCAAACGGCATGACCCAATAACAATACGTTCCCCAAGGCGTGATGAATGCCATATTTTCTGCATCTTCCTTGTCCATTAGAATCTGATGATAACCCGCATAACAATCCACAAAAGAGCCAATATCATGTTTGGCACAATTATCGATCAGTATATGGATGTTGGGCAATGGGAAATTATCTTTTGGACTTGCCTTGTTAAGGTCTCGATAATCGACGCACACCCTGGTCTTGCCATCTTTCTTCGGCACAGGCACGACATTAGCTAACTAAGTGGGGTACCGTGTAACCTGAATGACCTTTGCCTCAAACAGCTTGGTAATCTCTTCTTTGATCTTCACACTTATGTCCGTTTTGAACTTTCTCAACTTTTGCTTGACAGGGGGAAGTGCCGGATCAGTGGGTAATTTATGAACCACCAAATCGGTGCTCAAACCTGGCATATCATCATATGACCATGCAAAGACATCTTTGTACTCATGCAATACTTTAATTATCTCCTCCTTGAGTTGTGGCCCCAGATGAACACTTATTTTAGTTTCCCGCACATTGTCTTGGTCCCCTAGATTAACTGCTTCTGTGTCATTTAGGTTAGGTTTGGGTTTTTCTTCAAAATGACTTAATTCTTTACTAATTTCCTCATAAGCTTCATCATTGTTACAATCCACCCCATCATCACACTCGATTTCTTGTATTATTACTTCCGAGCTAAATTGGCTTTTAAAACTAGGCCGAAGATTCCTCACGCATGTCATATCATTGATATCAACATAAAAAGAACTGTACAAAAAGAAAAGAAAATGGAAAGAGAATTAGGGACGAAGAAAATTGCATTTCATTAAAGGTAAAGATAACAAGGTTTTAACTCATCCAAACGGACGGAACATAGCAACTGGGTTACAAAACCCTGGAATAATCCAGGTGACAAAAGGAAAACAAAACCCACTACCACGACTCCCTCCGAATTGGAAGAGGAGTAGCTTCCCAATTGTTGATGTTAGCATGTCGTCCGATGTGCTGTATGTCTGCTCCGCTTGACCCTTCCCCGGCCTCAATCATGTTTACTTCAGCAAATACTCTCTCGAACACCTAATCCAAATTTCCCTCTACCCCAATCAACGAACCTGACATCTTCGCCAATGACTGTTTCTTACTACCCGGCCTGACGAAGGACCTGGACAAACGTGGAATAGGTTTAGGAAGAACCCAAGCTTTCTTTTTCAATTTACGGGCCCTTCTAGCATCTACCGCTGTTGGCTTGAAACCTAATCCGAAGGTGTCCAGATTTTTCGGAAGGGACACAGGTTGAATAATTCCCTGAAGTTCAGCCCCCAGACCTTTCCCTGGCACAAACCCGTTATTCAGCATTTCTGATACTACCATGACGGTCGCAGCTGCCACCCTGGGACATGGCATGCTTTTACCTTCGGGCACTCTACTCACCGGGACCGTGTCGAAGACCTGATAAACCCATGGTCCCTTATCATCTTCTGTTTCTATAAAGGGCACAATGGCATCATTCATGGCACATGTGGGATCTTCTCCATGTAACACAATTTCTTGTCTGTCCCACTCGAACTTGACCATCTGGTGCAGCGTGGAAGGCACGGCTTTGGCCGCGTGAATCCATGGTCGACCCAACAAAAGATTGTAGGACACTGCAACATCCAACACCTGGAATTCCATAGTGAACTTGACTGGGCCAATAGTCAATTCGAGTACAATATCCCCTACTGTGTTTGTTCCCCCTCCGTCGAACCCTCGAACACAAATGCTATTTTTGCGGATTCTATCCTCATCAATTTTCAACTTGTTCAATGTGGACAACGTGCAAATGTTAGCGCTTGACCCGTTATCGATAAGTGCCCGAGTAACCATTGAACCTTCACACTTGACCATCAAATAGAGAGCTTTGTTGTGTTTTGTGCCTTCCACAGGCAATTCATCATCAGAAAATGCTACCCTGTTCACTTCAAAGATTTTGTTAGCAATTGTCTCTAAATGGTTCACTGAGATTTTGTCAGGCACATGAGCCTCATTCAATATCTTCATCAAAGCTCGGCAATGCTCGTCAGAGTGAATCAATAATGACAACAACGAGATTTGGGCCGGTGTTTTTCTTAGTTGTTCAACAATGGAATAATCTTGTACTTTCATCTTTTTCAGAAACTCTTCTGCCTCTTCTTCCGTCACAGCTTTTTTGACTGGCACTAGATTGTCTTTAGTTCCCTTAGCCTTTCTCAACTCTTCGGGAGCGAAACAACGTCCCGACCGGGTTAGTCCTTGTGCTTCACAACTTTCTTCTTCAACTTCCTTTCCTTTGTATGTCACCATTACCTTGTCATATCTCTACGGTACGACTTTGCTATCAACCACGGGTAACTGGACTACCGGTTTTATGACAACCGGTTCCACGTAAGCTCCTTTCACAACCACCACGGGTGCAGATGATGACCCTGGTACCATTAACTTGACTGGCTCTGGCTTTTTTGCAGCCACAAATGGTCCCTTTCCCATTACTAACACTGGCTTGTCTTTTATTGCTTTTAACTGAACCACTGGCCTTGCACTCACTGTCTTTTCTTGGGCTTCCATAGAACGAATCACCATAACCACCTGTGAAGGTTTTTTAGGCGCTGCCCCTTTGTGTATCAGTTCGATCATGTTGGCCTCATAATGCGCTGACAAAGGATTTTGATTGACGTTCGGGGCTTCTAGAGCCTGTACTTCAATACGGCGATTATCAGTGAGCTCTTGTATCGCGTTTTTCAACTTCCAACATTTTTCAGTATCGTGCCCCGGCATCCCTGAGCAATACTCGCAGCTAACAGAATGGTCCAAGTTTCTGGGAAGGGGGGTTGGTGCTTTGGATTCAATCGAGGTCAACATTCCCAACTGTTTCAATCTATGGAAGAGAGCAGTGTAAGATTCTCCCAGCGGAGTAAATGTTTTTCTGTTCGGGGCCTTCTCACTTCTAAAAGCTTGGTTTGGACGGAAGTTGGTTCCTGGTCTATTTGCCTTGGGAGGGGGATAAGTGTTTTGCGGGGGTGGATGTGTGTTTTGGGGATTCGGTGTACGCCATTGCGAGTGCACCGGGGGTTGAGTGTAGGTCTGGGCGTGGTGGATAGAAAAATGTGGTTCTAGTGGTGGGTAATAGTGTTGCGGTGGGCCATATGGGATATATTGGTAGTTTGGGTGGTGGGGTCTGGGTTGGTTGTAGTAGAGTGGAGGGTTATTGGGCCTGGACCAAGCACTAGCTTCAACTGTAGCAACTTCTTCTTTCTTCTTCTTCCCAAGCACGCCACCAGTACCGCTTTGGATGGCCTGGGTGGTTGCTTTCAACGCCGAGTAGCTCAAGATCTTGTTAGATTTCAATCCTTCTTCAATCATGGCTCCCATCTTTACCACTTCATTAAATGACTTTCCGACGGATGTCACTAGATGACCAAAATAGGTAGGCTCCAATGTTTGCAAGAAGTAATCTACCATCTCACTCTCCCTCATCGAAGGATCAACCCTCGCTGCTTGTTCCCTCCAGCGGAAACCGAACTCTCTAAAACTTTCTCCAGGCTTCTTTTCCAGCTTCAACAATGACAGACGGTCGGGGACTATCTCAAGGTTATATTGAAAATGGTCAATGAATGCCTGTGCCAAATCATCCCATGTATACCATCGGCCGGGGTCCTGTCTCGTGTACCATTCTAGCGCTGACCCGCTCAGGATTTGACCGAAATATGCTATCAACAATTCATCCTTCCCCCCAACACCTCTCATTTTGCTACAAAACCACGAAGATGGGCTACTGGGTCACCGTGCCCCTCATACAAGTCAAATTTCAGCATTTTAAACCCCGCAGGCAACTGAACATCAGGAAAAGGGCACAAATCTTTGTATGCGACGCTGACTTGATTACCTAAACCATGCATGTTCCTGAAGGATTGCTCCAGGCTTTTGACTTTACAAATCACTTCCTCCTGTTCTGTATTCTTAACCGGTTTCTCAACTTCTCCCGGGATTTCGAAATAGGGAGAATAGGTATATGGCTCGGGTGCTTTGAAAGTGGGTTCGAGAGGGTAATATTGGGTGTCGTGAGCTTGGAATAGCGGCTCACTAGACGATCTATGTAGTGGAGCTGGGGGAGGCCACAAAGACGGGAACCATGAGTGGTGGAGGGTTCTGTTTAGGGGGTGGAGCCGGGGGAGCGTATGAAGTGGTACCATAACCCTGGGCCTGATAAGGGAAAACTGAAGATGCGTGCGGAATGGTAGGCTCCTGAGCTTGAGCCAGGGGTGGGATGTAAGATGGGTTAGCAGGATATAGTGGTGCCGGATGTCCCTGAGACCATGCCCGATGCATTTCAGCCATTTGTGCTTTTAATTTCCTCATCTCTTCTTTCATAGCACCCACATCTGTTACTTCAACCTCATTTGAAGGGTCTACGATGCTGATTTTCGAATCCTGCCCGATCATTTTTACTTGATCTTTTGACCGGATGTTGTACGGGTGAGTTGCCAGAATTGCCAATCAACTAACCACCTTCCTGGACTCACACATTTAGACAACCACTTTGTTAGCGATTAGGTCTTAACAGATTTAACAACCGCACGTTGGCATGAATGCACTTATACAGTTATTCATTTCTATTATGCGTTTGCTCGATTGCATGCATCATCCCGACATTTCGTTCTTTGTTTCTTTTTACCTTTCTTTCAAATTTTTTCACCTTATCCCTCTCTTGTGCTTCTTCTCTCTCTTTCTGTTTTTCCGCTCTTTTCTTTCTTTCTCTCTTTCTCGGTTTTCCTTCTATTTTCCTTTTTCTTCTTTCTATTATTTTTTTTACGATTATGGTCAAATCCTATGGAGATTGCCTACGTATCGTGACCCCGCACGAATCAGACCAAGCATAGTTCGTGAAGATAAATGCAAAAATAAGGGTGGAAATAAAATTCTCAACTTTCATTAATAAAACAAACTCTTACAAACTCGACATCTTTCGTTTTGGAAAGAAACTAACAGACGCAACCTAAAAGCAAACCAAAGACTCTAAGCCTGCAAACATACTCAATCCAGAAAGATAACGGACATACAAAAGACTGACTCGAAATGGTAGAGAATTACAAACACGGACTATGCATATTCTAGTGCTTCAAACTTAGGTGTCCGCGGGGCGTTGTTCGGCCTCGCCGCGGGTCTAGGATCCAAATCCCTTTCAAGCTGCTCTAATTCATTCATGGTTAGCTTCACATAGATCATCACTGCTGAGACAAAAGTAGTACGGGTCATGTCTTCACAAACCCGACATCTCCTGATAATAGCATGAGCAATGGCTCTAATCCTGTCTTTTGTTTGCTTCTTTTCTATGAGCAAGCGTCTCATCTGATCGCTGCACGTCTTTAAAGCTCGAGAGTCTTGCAGGTGTTGGTCTTGCAGCTGCTGCACTTCTACCTCCATTTGGGCCAACAAGTTGTAACAATGTCCACTTTCAATTTCAAAATCTCTAGCCTGCCTAACCGCTTTACCCTCAAGGGCAACCACTTTTCTCTTTAAATTGGCAACAATTTTCTCATGTTCCCTTTTCAACTGATTCAAGTATTGGCGACGCTCCTCTGTTCTTGTAGCCCACTGTGCTTTAAGTTCTGCCATGACATTCTCAGATTTTTCTAACTCATCCCGCCATTCCCTGACTTTGTTTTCCAATCTTTTTACCAATTGTTCATCGGATCGGCTCCTCGGTTGCTTATCGATGGTAATCTTCAACTGTCGGATTTGGGTCCTAAGTGCTTCATTTTCTCGAGCCAGTCTATTCTTTTCCCCTTGATCCGCGGCAACCTGTACACTGTTCTCGAATTTCAGACTCTCAACTTGCTGCTTTAGTTTACCAATCTCAACTCGATAGCTTTCTTCCTTCGCTAACCAGTCCCACTGCTCTTGGGATGACTTGGCGAAATCTTCGAGATGAGGTCTTTTAGCCGGTCTCCCACATGCCACGTCACCTTTGAAACACTCGTGATACCCTGGGGCAACTTCCCCTTTGACCCTATCTGACACGCAAGTGTTTGCCATCAAATGTTGACACTCGCTCCAAATTTGGCGAACTTCTTCCTCGGGGAATCGACCGTCAGGACTGATTTCGACCACTTGGGTACTCAAATATTCATCTCTCTGTACTACCTGATATCTACCGAGTTGCCTCAGAACCTGATATGGCGCATAGGGCTGGATGCTTTTGAGTCCCATCAACAAAAAATGCGGGCGGGCTGCTGGCATATATACGACCTCTTCGACAAGCAACCATCCAAGCACCCACTGTATCTGGCTGGCATTGAGGTTCCGAAATAGTAATGGCCAGGCCACGACTCCTTCAGGTAGACTAGCCCCTTTGATTCTTGTGTAAAATTCACCTATACAAGTTTTCTCAACCGAACCATAACTCAGTAACTGAGAGCGAGGGCACAAATGCTCAGTCATCCACATTTGTAACAACAAGTTACATCCCTCAAAAAATTTGCCCCCAGCTTTGCACGCAGTGAGAGCTCTGAAGATATCAGCCACAATCATAGGTGCTAAAGTGCTTTTCCCCATGGTTTGCAAGGTACTGACGACCCCCGCTACTTTCAAATCAATATTACCATCTTTTCTTGGGAATATTACGAGGCCCAAAAAAGCTATCATAAATGCCACTCGTCTGTGTTCCTCCCATTTTTGTCGGCTATTTCTGTTGCACAGCTTAAAGTCTGGATTATTGAACCCGCCCACATGGCCATATCTATCATACATGAAGCGGAAACTGCAGAAACCCTTTGCAAAATCTGGGTGATGAACTGTTCGGGGTATTTTCAAGGAATCTAAGAATCGGTGTATGGTAATGGCCCTAGGAGCAATCAAGTATTTGAATCTCAATGGAGCTTGATCACTTCCAATGTACCCCGCTATTTCTTCCAATGTTGGGGTGAGTTCAAAGTCTGAAAAATGAAATACATTATGTGCCGAATCCCAATGGGCGACCAATGCCCTGATAATATCCCCCCGAGGCTGAATGTTTAATAAATCCGGAAGGTCTTTCAAATATTTTCTCACTTCGTCTTGCCCCTCTTTGCCTAAATCATTCCACCATAATTGCAGCTCAAAAGGGATTTTGGTCATTATTGAAAAGGGCTCATTCACCATCGTGCTCATCCTGCACATTTATTAAAGCGTTTTAAGCAAAAGAAAACTCTTGTTTGACACAAAAATAAGTTGTCTATATTTGCGACTCAAAATTACCTATTTATTGTCAAGCGAAGAACTTGACTTTCAAACATGGCCTTTCAGTGCTTTGGGAAAAGATTTTAAGGCTATTTATGACTAGACGACTCTACTTAGCTTCTTTTTTTTCATTTCAAGATAAAATAATTAAAAAAAAAAGAAAACACATGACCAAAGGTGGCTGTTTATGCAAAGTCAGCCTTCCGGCACCCCGTTTGGGAACATTTGGCTATTTTTGACAAAAACGGCATCACCTGGTTTATTTATGACAAAAATTAAATTTTGATACGTTCCGATTATTTTTTGCAAAAGGGAAAGTTGGACCCGATGAGGGTTGCCTACGTATCTCACGCCCTGTGAAAATCAAACCAGGCGTAGTTCGGGTAAATTAACCGAACTATTTTAAACACGACTCTTTTCCATCTTTGTTTTTAGCATAAGCGAATAACAACTATTAAAAACAAAACTCTTTTTTTCAACAACTAAAACAACCTATTTTCCAAGCTAAAAAAATGGAATTTTTTTTTATCTTTTTTTTTTCTTTTTTTCAACAAAATAATGAAACAACTTATGTTTTCCAAAACAAAGACTCTTTTTCTATAAATAATTCCCTTTTTTTTTCAAAAATTTCGGCAGAGTTTCGCCAGTAATTGGTCATTGATTTCTTATTCCTAAAATAATCAATTAACTCCCTAACTGCTATTTTATTTCACTCTTTTTTTCAATTTTCCAACACCCGAGATTCAGAAACCGGTCAACATGCAGGTTCGGAACAAATAAATGCACAGCACAAGAGAATGCATCAGGATGGTCTTTTCATTTCAGGTTGCTAGTCCTAGACGGACCCAACCCCTGTGTTGAGTCCCCTAAGTCAAATGCAACGTGATGCAAATAAGCGTTCCTACTAGGGATCCGGCATAAAGTCATGTTATTCTATGTTCAAAACCTGGGTCAGTGTTCTAGACTGTGTACCCGAGCGGACAACTCGAGTCGAGGAGGGGGCAACTTACCGGGAACCAAAAGGCCATCCGGCTTCGTAACATGTCCGGCCTCTTTCTTATTTCAAGGTATGACACTAACAGAAGAGGGAGTCTCAACCAGTAAGCACATCCCCGGAGGTGAAGAGAGAAGGGTGTTGGCACAGTTTATATACAGTTCAGATAATATCAAAGCGGTAACATTTAGCACATTCGGCACAAAACATGTAGGAAAATAAGATACAATTAAATACAGCAATTTTTCTAAGCTCGAATTCTGAACCCTGAACCAGAGATTCTGGGTTTGAGTCCCCAGCAGAGTCGCCAAAGCTGTCACACCTCCTTTTTATACCACCTACACTGGTAAGGGTGTAAAGGAGTTTTTCCATTTAAAGGACAATCGGAACGGGATTTAATTATTAATTATTCAGAGTCGCCACTGGGGATATTAATGGTGTCCCAAGTCACCGGTTGAATCCCGAACCGAGGAAATTTATGACTCTGTTAACAGTCCGCGAACCAGAAATCCGAGTAAGGAATTCTGTTAACCCGGGAGAAGGTGTTAGGCATTCCCGGGCTCCGTGGTTCTAGCACGGTCGCTTAACTGTTGTATTTGATTTCATCTGTTTTTAATACATGCTAGCTTATGTGCCTTCTATTCGTAAACCGTTTTTTATCATTATTTATTTTAAAAGAATTGTGACATCGTGAAAACACATTTCAAACCACGTCACAATCAATGCACCCATGGTCGTCAACATATTTCGACTTCGTCGAGATTTGGATTTGGGTCGCATCAATGCGCACCCGAGTTTAAGGGAGTAATTTAATTAAATCACACCTAAAGGTTCTCACGTAATATTATTCTGGGGAAGACCGTGAAGTTCGCTAAATGGCCATCCCAAATTCTAATCATTTTTAATAACCATTTATTGAGGGCCCACATTTATTTATTTTTGTTCGGTGAGGCTCGTCTCAATTCATGAACCTCTTTTCTATCATTATTTATTTTATAAGAATTACGATATCGTGAAAACGCGTTTCGAACCCCGTCGCAATCAATGTGTCCGTAATTGCCAACACATTTCGACCTCATCGAGATATGGATTTGGGTCGCATCAATGCGCACCCGAGTTTAAGAAGGTACTTTAATTAAAATCGTGCCTAAAGATTCTAACGTATTGTTAGTTTGAGGAAGGTGGTGAAATTCGCTAAACAACCTTTCCAAATCTAAACAGCGAGATAATTATTCTATTAATTACTTAAGGATCCTAATTGGTTAAGGCCAACATTTTGTTAAATTTGAATTTTGAACATTCAGGCAGAAATGCTGAGAAAATGGGCTTAAAGCCCATAAGGTCCAAATCATTGTCATTACATACGCTGCAAGCGCAGGCTCTTAGAGCTCTAAGAACCAGGCCTAACACAGGCCAGACTTGTAACTTGTTGACAGCAGTTATATAGCCCAAGGATCGAACCCTTGGGGAACCTCTAGAATTAATTATGTTCTTAAGCCTTAATGCAACTATGCCCCAATCCAATTTGTCACTTAACTAAAAATCTGGGCTACCTATTAATATGCCAGACCCAAAACTGGCCCAATACTAAGCTATTGAATGTACAATTCATATTAAACCCAAAATTAAAAGCAGTCACGGGTATCGAACGCCAAATCACTTACAACTTTGCAAATTTGAATTCAACAGACATGTGAAATTTAAGCACAATTGAAAGCTACGATTACATAAACATGAAATGTACAGTCTAAACAGTCCACAGTTTTGACTACCTACATGAATCTGCATATCCCAGTACCCACTTAATAATTAAAATGAACAAACTCATGCTTAATAGTTTATCAGTCCAATTTATACAATCCAGGAGCAATCTAGTACACAAATGTCATGAAATATTGAGTAAGCTAGCTGTTTTATACATTAAATCAAGCACAAACATGAGGAGTTCAGAGATCAACTTTAAACAGCATATTTACTTCACTTCCATAGACTTGAGAGCCACAGAACAAGTACCTGGAAATTAGAATGTAAGTAGATAAAAAGAAAGGAATCAGCTACTTTGAACACCAACAGCAACTAACTCAACAACGTGCACCACAGAATTTGCCAGGAACTGCTTTTGAAAAACCAAAAATACCAACAGACTCCGCAGACCAACTCAAACACACTTCAAATGCACTCCTAGCCCTTCCAGCTGAACCTAAGCACCTCTGTACTAATGCTAAACCCAAAACCCAAAACTGAAATCCAAAACTAGCAATGAAACTGTGAAGTTGTTTCGGATTTCTCCATTTTTTGATGTTTTTGTTTTCTGAGTAATCTTGGAATTAAAATGCTAACTGAAATCAAAAGCAGGAATGAAAGCTCAAATTGAAACTCAAGGCTGAAGGCAGAAGAAGAGGGAAGAACCTCCTTTCCCAAGGCATTTCATGCCTTTTTATAGGCAACCCCAAAGAGAATATATCAGATTCTGATTTTCCAATCAGTCCCTCCCTATTTTCAGTTTGGTCCCTCTATTCTTAACTTGCTAAACAAGTAAATGCCTTACAATTATTAAAATCTACACTTGTACCCCATTCTAGAAGGCCCTAGGGTATTCCTCTACCCATACAATACCTATACTGCCCTTCCATATACCTTGATATTACTATTCCTATCAGAACTACCCTTTTTCATACCCAGATTACCCCTGAAAGCCCCTCAAAGTTACTGAACCTACCCTCATCCTTAACAGCTATAACCAATACCCTAACCCAATCTAAAACTAACTGAGAATGATTAACTAGCACTCAAAAAACAATTAATCAACTGACCAAACCCAATTGTTCAATTATATTAATTCAATCAAACTAAATGATATCAAACTAAACTTAAACTAACATGAAAAACATTAAATGAACTGAAGCTAATTCTTAATTAGTAAACTCATAATCATTCAAACAAATATCAATTCAGAACTAATCAACAATTGGCAGAACTTAAACTAATACGAATAAATCATAAAATTAACAGAAAAATTAACGAAACAACAACTGTAAATAAAACTTCAAACATACGAGTAAGAGGAAACAGTAAAAACTCACAGAGGCACAAAGGACTCCGGCCAGTCAGAAACGCTTGAATCCTTTCAGATTTTTGACGCGTAACATTCCTAACCATGTGTTCTTACAAGAGAACACATGGTTAAGGATACTACGGTTCGAAATCAAAAAGATTTGGTTTAGGGTTTTGGCCAAAAATTCTTAGATCTAAGATTCGGGCCGTTTCACAGTGTTTTGAAGGAAAATAACCATGGATTAGTGTTGAGGAAGGGCCGGGGGTTGTATGGTGTGATTTTGGACTGATTTGGATGAACTTGTCACTTGGTCGGAAAACTTCAAACTAAGATTCGACGAGTTCCGGCCTTGTTCGAGGTGAACCAGTGGGTGCAATGGAAAGAGGAGAGTGAGGGGGATCTGTGGTGTTAATCTCGGAGTGAACGGTGTAGGTTGTGTTCACCGCCGGCGAGGGGTTTGATGGCGGCGCGGATTAGGGTTTGTTGAGGAGGGGTAGGGTAAGGACGATGAGGCAAATGGGGGTAGAGGGGAGTGTTTCGGACCCTTTTATATTAAGAACCTCGTTAGTTCCGGACCGTTGGATTGATGAGATCCAGCGGTCTTGATTTGGAGGTCACGAAACGACGTCGTTTCGATTAGAAGGGGGGACGGACCGGGTTGGGGACTTGGGCTGGGGCTGATTTACAATGGGTTGAGACGTTTGGGCCTGAACAATTCTTCTGATTTGGCCCAAATTTGGGTTTTTATTAAGACCCAATTTCTATTCTTATTTCCTTTTTGTTTTCTTTTCCCACTTTTACAATTTTTATAATTTTTCTAATTTTTATGGAAATGTAAAACTAACATGAAATCCTAGCTATTTCAAAACAAAGACTAATTAATTACTAAAATTGTTCAAAAGCTATTTCATGACAAGTTCATAGTAAAAATCATTAAAATGTGAAAGTGACTAATTTTTGTGATTTTCATGTTTTGTTTTTTAAAAACAATTAACCCTTAATTGATACTAAAACCTAAGCACAAAAATGCATATTTTTGTACTGTATAGAATTAACATGCGCAAATAGAATGCAATAATTATCAGAAAATGACACCAAAATGCACGAAAAAATTGTAAAATAAAGGAAAATTATTTTATTTGGGATTTTAGGAATAATCATATTTAGGGCAAAAATCACGTGCTCACAGTCACTATCCTGTTACAGCTCAGCTACGTTTCTATTGTACCAACAACATGGCCGAATATGAAGCATGCATTTTGGGTTTGCGACTAGCTGCAGACATGGATGTCCAAGACGTTTTGGTCTTGGGAGACTCAGACCTCCTGGTGCATCAGATTCAGGGTGAATGGGAAACACGGGATTTGAAACTCATACCATATCGACAATGTTTGCACGATCTGAGCAAGCGATTTCAGTCAGTGGAATTCAGACACATCCCAAGAGTTCACAATGAGGTTGCCGATGCATTGGCCACCTTAGCATCAATGCTACACCACCCCGATAAAATTCATGTTGACCCATTGCACATTCAGGTTCGTGATCAGCACGCTTATTGCAACATGGTAGAGGAGGAAGTGGATGGCGAGCCATGGTTTTATGACATAAAGGAGTACCTAAAGATGGGGATATACCCGGAGCAGGCTACCGGAGACCAAAAAAGAGCCATTCGGCGTTTGTCAAATGGTTTCTTCCTCAGTGGAGGAGTGTTGTACAGAAGAACCCCAGATTTGGGGTTTCTAAGATAAATAGACGCCGGTCAAGCCACGACGGTTATGGTAGAGGTGCATGCTGGAGTTTGTGGCCACATATGAGCGGATATGTATTGGCAAAGAAGATTCTTCGAGCAGGGTACTATTGGCTCACTATGGAACATGATTGTATCAATTTCGTGCGGAAATGCCATCAATGTCAGATACTCGGAGATCTGATTCATTCTCCGCCGACAGAATTGCATACAATATCAGCGCCATGGCCATTTGTCGCATGGGGCATGGATGTCATTGGGCCTATTGAACCGCCATGGTCATTCTGGTGACCATCGACTACTTTACCAAGTGGGTTGAAGCTAAAACTTTCAAGTCGGTAACCAAGAAGGCAGTGGTGGATTTTGTTCACTCCTATATCATCTGCAGATTTGGGGTCCCAAAAGTGATCATCACGGATAATGGTGCAAATCTTAATAGCAATTTGATGAGGGAGGTATGCCAACAGTTTAAGATTACACACCGCAATTCCACCCCATATCGTCCCAAGGCAAATGGAGCAGTTGAAGCAGCCAATAAGAACATCAAGAAGATACTGAGGAAGATGGTAGAAGGATCTAGACAATGGCATGAGAAATTACCCTTTGCCTTGTTGGGTTATCGCACTACAGTTCGGACTTCCGTAGGTGCAACTCCTTATTTATTGGTGTACGGAACTGAAGCGGTAATACCAGCAGAGGTCGAAATTCCTTCCCTCTAAATTATCGCTGAAGCCGGGATTGACGACGATGAATGGGTCAAAGCTCGACTGGAGCAGTTGAACTTAATAGATGAAAAAAGATTGGCAGCAGTATGTGATGGCATTTGTATCAGAAGAGAATGACAAGGGCATACAATAAGAAGGTGCGCCCCAGAAAATTTGAAGTAGGGCAGCAAGTATTGAAACGGATCCTCCCACATCAGATCGAAGCAAAAGGCAAGTTCGCCCCAAATTGGCAAGGGCCTTATGTTGTGACCAGAGTGTTATCCAACGGTGCTTTATGTCTAATAGATATCGAAGGAAGATGCGTCGATATGGCTATCAATTCCGATACAGTCAAAAGATATTATGCGTAATTTCTTTGATTATGATAGTTATTGGTCCGTTTGTTTGTACTTGGTACTTATTGGATAATGAAATGACAGAGGCAATTCTTTCTTCTATCCAAACACTTTTAACCTTTGCTTCCCCTTTTGAGCCTTGTTTAGTCTTTCATACCCCTCTTTTGGAGTCACTAATGAAAAAATATATGAAAAAAAAAGAAAAGAAAAATGAAAGCAAGATAAAGGTCATAATAAAAACAAAGGAATCATAGGAACTACGTTTGACCTGATTCCTCAAAGAGGACACGTAGGCGCCTCACGGCTCTGTCATAGTGCACCATAGTGTGCATAGTTCAACATAGTGTAACGAAAATAAATTCCCCCAAGCAAGAAAACTGGGGCAGAAGTTATGTTTTAAAGTTTCAAAAAAGGTTTGATTCCAAGGGTTGTAGTGGTTCACCCATCAAAGTTATTTTGAATTTTTGATAGCCTTTCTTTTTAGCCCCACGCCAAAACCAACATCGATGTCCAAAAAATACCTCCCGATCAATATCCGAGAGGTGCCAAGTCAGGAAAATGAAAGCCGAGAATAATGCACTGATCCCCAGCAAAGAAGAGGATCATAAACTAGAAATAAATTGATAGCCGAAAAGAATCTCCAGAAGAGAGAGTCATATCGGCAGCACTCCAATCCCCCGCTGAAAAAATAAAATGAGAGAGTCTTATCGGTGAAAACCTTCACAGGCACCATAAGGCGACGGGAGCTGAGAGAAAGGAGAGAGTCTTATTAGTGAAAACCCCTCGAAGGGCACTATAAGACGACAAGATAGATTGGCAAAAAGGATCCGCATTTGCAAAGAGGTGGGCACCTATTTATCCCCAGCAAGTGAGGCCATCAGGAAGATTGATTGATACAAATAGACTGGGTCGATTAATCCGTAATGCACGACATGATCATTGGGACCAGTCATACCATCCAGATAAGTTCTTTCCTTTTCTTCTCCCCCAGCATTTGTTCAGAAAGATTTTTCTCTTTTTCTATCTTTTTCATTTCTTTGTCCAAAAAGACTTTTTCCAGAAATTTGTTTTGAGAAGGATTTTCAGAGTTTACTACCAGGGTCCAAAATGGTACAAAGCAAAATGTGAAGGGGACAGGCCAAAGTCAAAGGCAATAAGACAAAAGGCATTTGTTGCAAGACCAAATGACAAACTGGCCTAGAAAGTTAAGGGGAACATGAAGAAAAGCGGAAAACGACGGTTAAGGGACTTATGGATCAAGTTCCAAGAAGATCCCCAACAGAACTTCGATAAATCACTAACCAAGGTCCAAGGCGGTCAGACAACACAGAAAGGGGGAAGAAGGAAGAGAGAATTAATCCGCAGCAAGATAACCCCAACAGTCCTATCCTCAATAACGTTATCCCCAGATGATAACATTTTTATCCTCTGCAGTACTGGGGGAAAATAATTGTGAAGGGAGTAGTTTTGGAGTTGAAGAAGACTCCCCCAGTAGGTGTTGAAACAAAAAGCAGGGAAGGGATAAATGGAAAAACCATCCCCAGCAGAAATATCACCCCCAACAAGCAACTTTATCCCCAACCAGTTTTGGGAGCACAGAGCAAGGGAAAGGGAAAGGAAAAATCATCCCCCAGCAGGAGCGACACGATCACTCACCATGTTAAAACTAACAAAATTTTCTTTGATTTCTACAGAAAAATAAAGGTTGATGATGGAAGAAAGACACGCCAGAAGGAAGATCATCAAAACCGGGGCAGAAAATTTTCTGCCATTGTCAAAACATTTTCTCGGAGGAACGAGGAAGCAAATTCGAATACTTTTCATGTCTCAGATAGGTAGGCGCCCACCTGTATAACGGGAGGAATACTTTTCATGTCTTAGATAGATAGGCGCCCACCTGTATAACGAGAGAAATATTTTCATGTCTTAGATAGATAGGCGCCCACCTGTATAACGAGAGGAATACTTTTCATGTCTTAGATAGATAGGCGCCCACCTGTATAATGAGAGGAATACTTTTCATGTCTTAGATAGATAGGCGCCCACCTGTATAATGAGAGGAATACTTTTATGTCTTAGATAAATAGGCGCCCACCTATATAATGAGAGGAATACTTTTATGTCTTAGAGATAAATAGGCGCCCACCTGTATAACGAGAGGAATACTTTTCATAGTCTTAGATAAATAGGCGCCCACCTGTATAATGAGAGGAATACTTTTCATGTCTTAGATAGATAGGCGCCCACCTATATAATGAGAGGAATACTTTTATGTCTTAGATAAATAGGCGTTCACATGTATAATGAGAGGAATACTTTTCATGTTTTAGATAGATAGGCGCCCACCTGTATAAAGAGAGCAATATTTTCATGTCTTAGATAGATAGGCGCCCACCTGTATAAGGAGAGGAATATTTTCATGTCTTAGATAGATAGGCGCCCACCTGTATAACGAGAGGAATACTTTTCATGTATTAGATAGATAGGCGCCCACCTGTATAATGAGAGGAATACTTTTATGTCTTAGATAAATAGGCGCCTACCTGTATAATGAGAGGAATACTTTTCATAGTTTTAGATAAATAGGCGCCCACCTATATAATGAGAGGAATATTTTCATGTCTTAGATAGATAGGCGCTCACCTGTATAATGAGAGGAATACTTTTCATGTCTCAGATAGATAGGCGCCCACCTGTATAATGAGAGGAATATTTTCATGTCTTAGATAAATAGGCGTCCACCTGTATAATGAGAGGAATACTTTTATGTCTTAGTTAAATAGGCGCCCACCTGTATAATGAGAGGAATACTTTTCATGTGTTAGATAGATAGGTGCCCACATGTATAACGAGAGGAATACTTTTATGTCTTAGATAAATAGGCGCCCACCTGTATAATGAGAGGAATACTTTTCATAGTTTTAGATAAACAGGCGCCCACCTGTATAATGAGAGGAATATTTTCATGTCTTAGATAGATAGGCGCCCACCTGTAGAACGAGAGGAATACTTTTCATGTCTTAGATAGATAGGCGCCCACCTGTATAATGAGAGGAATATTTTCATGTCTTAGATAAATAGGCGCCCACCTGTATAATGAGAGGAATACTTTTATGTCTTAGATAAATAGGCGCCCACCTGTATAACGAGAGGAATACCTTTATGTCTTAGTTAAATAGGCGCCCACCTGTATAATGAGAGGAATACTTTTCATAGTCTTAGATAAATAGGCGCCCACCTGTATAATGAGAGGAATACTTTTCATGTCTTAGATAGATAGGCGCCCACCTGTATAATGAGAGGAATACTTTTATGTCTTAGATAAATATGCGCCCACCTGTATAATGAGAGGAATACTTTTCATGTCTTAGATAGATAGGCGCCCACCTGTATAACGAGAGGAATATTTTCATGTCTTAGATAGATAGACGCCCACCTATATAATGAGAGGAATATTTTCATGTCTTAGATAGATAGGCGCTCACCTGTATAACGAGAGGAATAGTTTTCATGTATTAGATAGATAGGCGCCCACCTGTATAATAAGAGGAATGCTTTTATGTCTTAGATAAATAGGCGCCCACCTGTATAATGAGAGGAATACTTTTCATAGTTTTAGATAAATAGGCGCCCACCTGTATAATGAGAGGAATATTTTCATGTCTTAGATAGATAGGCGCCCACCTGTATAACGAGAGGAATACTTTTCATGTCTTAGATATATAGGCGCTCACCTGTATAATGAGAGGAATATTTTCATGTCTTAGATAAATAGGCGCCCACCTATATAACGAGAGGAATATATTCATGTCTTAGATAAATAGGCGTCCACCTGTATAATGAGAGGAATACTTTTATGTCTTAGTTAAATAGGCCCCCACCTATATAATGAGAGGAATACTTTTCATGTCTTAGATAGATAGGCGCCCACCTATATAATAAGAGGAATACTTTTATGTCTTAGATTAATAGGCGCACACCTGTATAATGAGAGGAATACTTTTCATAGTTTTAGATAAATAGGCGCCCACCTGTATACTGAGAGGAATATTTTCATGTCTTAGATAGATAGGCGCCCACCTGTAGAAAGAGAGGAATACTTTTCATGTCTTAGATAGATAGGCGCCTACCTGTATAATGAGAGGAATATTTTCATGTCTTAGATAAATAGGTGCCCACCTGTATAATGAGAGGAATACTTTTCATAGTTTTAGATAAATAGGCGCCCACCTGTATAATGAGAGGAATATTTTCATGTCTTAGATAGATAGGCGCCCACCTGTATAACGTGAGGAATACTTTTCATGTCTTAGATAGATAGGCGTCCACCTGTATAATGAGAGGAATATTTTCATGTCTTAGATAAATAGGCGCCCACCTGCATAATGAGAGGAATACTATTATGTCTTAGATAAATAGGCGCCCACCTGTATAATGAGAGGAATACTTTCATGTCTTAGATGAATAGGCGCCCACCTGTATAACGAGAGGAATACTTTTATGCTTTAGATAAATAGGCGCTCACCTGTATAACAAGAGAAATATTTTTCAGTCTTCGCATTATCAGGTCTAGAACCAGCAACTCACCAGAAAATAGAAGGTTGCGACAAGAGATCCCAGCGCAAATTCAAGCGCATGAGCCAAAAGGGAGATAAGACAAATATCTAGAAGAGCGATTTTTGAACATCAAATTATTCCCAGCATAGCAAAGGCTTAATGAAGGAAGCCATATCCCCAGAGGACAGAGCCAGATAGTGAGAATTGGTATTCAGAGAAGCAAAAGGCCGCTATCATCCCCGTCAATTCTCGGAAGAAAGAAGCACTGGAATAGACGCAAGCCGACAAGAAAGCAAGGCGTCAAGAACAAATGGAGGATAGATGGGATCTTGTAATCCGTTATCTAGCCTAGCTTCTTGATTTTTATTTTAGGCACGATGTAATAAGGAGATCGGTAAGCAGTAGTAACAGCATACAGCAGCAGTAACAGCAAATCGCAGTCCCATGGTAGTCCCAGCTACCAACACTTCCCGAACTACATTAACCTGATTCCCATTTAGCCAGGTATATGTAGGAAACCTTTGAAGCAAAGGTTAGGTTAAACCTTCTTCTCAAAAAATGCTTCACACGGAGTACTCCAACAGGCCAAAAATCGCTCGTATCTGCTCACTTTATCTTTGCACGAAAGCTCTTTGTGTTTTCGGTCAAAGAGGGGCAGCTGTGAGCACGTGATTTTTGCTCCACGGAAACTACTCCAAAAGAAATCGAAAAAGAAATAAAACAAGTTACCTTCGGGTACAATTTTGAGAATTTGCGTGACATTTTGATAATTGTCTATCCGTAAATGCTCGCCTTGCTATAGTTAAAAATACCAAAATACATGTTGCATGCATTTAGGAATTAGTGGTGCATTTACGAATTAATTAACCATAATTTGGTTAAAAGAAAATCACAAAAAATATGCACGTGTATTTCTTGTCATTGTGTGATTTTATTTTTTAATATTGTGTGTTAATTATTATAGGTGTTAAATAATATGTGTGTAATTTTATTTTTGATTTTATAATTTATTTAGGATTTTTGTTTAATTTTGATAATTAAAAGAAAGAAGGAAAATGGGTGAAAATAAAGGAAATCGGGATTGGGCCACCCTAGGTGGACCCAAATCCAGGCCCAAAACAACCCCCATACCCGGTCCAATTTGGTCAAGCTTCGAGACGCCTCAAACGGCGTCGTATTGGTTCCTTTTAATCGGAGCCGTTGGATTAAATCAATCCAACGGCCAGGATTTCATCTCCCTTACTCGTTCCCTGAACCCGACCCGTTTCCTGGTTCGAACTGACCCCCCTACTTAACAAACGACGCCGTGTTGGTTAACTCCCCTAATCCTGGCCATCGATCTTGATTGATCCAGCGGCCAGGATTAAACCACCCACCCCGTATATAAGACCCAATCCATCACCCCACGCCCCAAACCAAACCCCCCTCACCTACTGTTCATCTTCGTCCCAAACCCTCCCCCCCCTCTCAAACCCTAGCCGCCTTAGGATTCCCCCACCGTAAAGCCGGCAACCACGACTCCGATGACTACCAAAATAACACCCCTGATGCACCCAACCACCCTGAACACGAATCCATTAACCATTCACCTCGAATCACCCTACAGCTTCTCGAATCTTCAATCGAAGATTCGAGCAAAAAACCTAACTCACCCCAACCAAGCCCAAGTTCACACCGTTCATCTTCCTGACCTTCCTCACCACCTGAATAGCCTTGGTTCAGTTTGAATCTAACCAGAAAGGCTCGAACCCCAAGAACCCTAGAACTCATATCTTTGGGGGTCTGTCTAAATCAACAAAAGGATCAGGGTCTAATAGACTTTAACCGAGGTGTTCTCAGTTGAGAACACTTCGATTAAAGTCCATTCGACCCCAAAAATGGTCGAGTCCGAGTTCGAGCCGGGGTCATTTTGTTTTGAGCTTCCAAGATAAGTTTCTTTTTCCCTTGTCAGTGTTTGAATTTCTATTTGTGTTTGTCAGCATGTCTAGCTAATTTGCTAATTTGTTCTGTCATTTTCTTTCAGTTCTGTCCATCTTCAAGTAGACCTGTTATTTAGTCAATTCTTTTTGTTCGTTTGTTAATCTGTTGTGATGAACTGTGTGTGCAACTTGATTAAAATCATCAAATAGTTAGTTAATACTTAGGTTCCATGTTTGCCCCAAAGTTATGAATCGCTCTGTCTCTATGGTTTAGTCTGTTTATTGTTATCCATTGTGTGCATATAATCGATTGAATAAATGTCGTCAACTGAATTCACTTGGAAAAACTAGAAAATCATGAGTCTGCTCATTTCAGTGTGATTACTAGCCTGTTCCTCTTATCTATGGTGAGACTTGTATCAATAGGCCTGTTGCAGCAATACTTCGATCTTAGTTTGCATCCTCAGCTGCCTATTGGATCAATTGGTTTTGAGTTGGTCAGGATTGGTCTCCAATATGACCAACTCATACCATTTGATTAACGCCCCTGTTTGTGATCTGATTTTTGAGTCGAACTTAGGTTAGGAATTAGGTATAGCTGTAGAAATATAACATACCAACCTGAAATCAGTATTGAATTTAAGTTGATTAGCTAGTAGCCAGTGATTAGTTGAATTTAAAGGGGTTTATATACTGACTGTTAAGAGTTAGGGTAATACAGTAATATGCAAGGGTTAAGGGGTAATTTTGGGAGTTTAGTAGCATGTTAACAGGCTGTAAAAGCTGGGTCTGCCTAGGGTCATTTGTTAAACTTATTTTAATGACAATGGGGAACAAAACAACAAGCATGGGAATTAAGTGAATATTATAATAAACCCATAACTCTTGATTAAAACAAATAGGACAAGCATGAGGAACAATATAGTGGGCATCAAGAAAAGACATTTAGGCATGGGGGATTAAGGGGTATGGGCAGAATAAAGGCTGAAGGGATCAAGGCAGCCTGGGGGCTCGCCATTTCTAGCTTATAAATAGGCTGATTTAGAGTTAAGGGCTGGCTGGACAGTTTTTAAGTGGGCTGAGAGAAAAGGAAAGCAAAAACAAGGCTGGTCATTCAAACTTGAATAGGTCAGTCTAGCTTCAGAGTGATATAGAGTGAGATTGTGCTGGATTTTTGAGATAACCATCAGAGGTTACTGCTTTTGCATCTGTTTTCCTTCTCTGCTTTGCTTGTACCTGTTTTTGATGTTGCTGGGCTGCAAACTGGTTTCCTTGTTTTGGTGTTAAAAAATCTGACTGCTGGGTTGTGTTGCTGCTGAGTGCTGTTTTTCTTATTGCTGCTGTTGCTGTGTGTGTGCTACTGCTTCCACTGATCATTTCTCTTCTTCTTTTGCTTTCCTATACCAGGTACACAACCGATACATTGGTCAATGTAGGCTGAAATTTGAAGCATGAATACAAAGAAAATTTGAAGAGTTGAAGTTATTTTGAATTAGCTTTAGAAATGTACTGAAAAGTGGTTGTCTGTAGAGTAGTTCACTTTCTCTCCTAGACCGTGTAGTTAGATGTGGTGTAGCTGAACATTTATACATGTCGTTTAGTTGATGAACTCCATGTTTTGCTTATAGTTAAAGGAAGGGATTGATGTTGTGTTCCTTAACGTATTGTTACTTCGATTTGCTTATTAGACAAACGGTTTCAAAAGCACGACAGGCCTTAGGTAATTAACTACCGGACAATTTAAGCTATCTCAATCATCGAACCGCCTAATCTAACTCGCGATAATATGTTCGATTATATGTTCTCATTTTTACATTTCTGCCTCTCAAATGCCGAATGTATGTAGGATAGTGTAACCAGGTAGTAAGCATGTAAATAAAGTTGGACCGTTCTTCTTCTTTCATTATTAGAGACAAACTTAATAGAAAAACATAGCCACTATAGGTTTATCCTTTTAAATAAAAATGAGACGAGCCTTGCCAAATAAAACGCACAAATTGCGGGGCCCTCACAAAAATGTATGTGTTAAGTACTTAGAACTCGGGATAGGCCGCTTAGCGAACTCCACGGCCTTACCCAAAATAATAACACGCTAGTTTCTTTAGGACGCGTCTTAATTAATCTTACTTTCCTAAACTCGGGTGCACATTTATGTGACCCAAATCCAAATCTCAGCGGAGTCGAAATGTGTCTCTAATCACGGGTACATTGATTGTGACGTGGTTCGATATGTGTGCCCATGACGTTGCAAATTCCTTTTAAAAAATAAGAATGAGATGAGCCTCACCGAATAAAAATACAAAATTGCGGGGCCCTCAGTAAATATTTGCTTTAAAATTGCTTAGACTTTGGGATGGACCGTTTAGCAAAATTTCACGGCCCTACCCAAAGTAAATGATACGCTAGTCGCTTTAGGCGCGCCTTTAATAATTTAATTTTCTTAAACTCGGGTGCACATTTATGTGACCCAAATCCAAATCTCAACGGAGTCAAAGTGTATCGACGACCACGGGTACATTGATTGTGACGCGGTTCGAGATACATTTTCACAACGTTGCAATTCCCTGTAAAATAATAATAATAATAATGAAAGCGGTAAAGAGTTTAAATCTGCACATAAGTTCATACTTGTATAAAATCAGATAAATAAGCCGAATATGACAGTTGAGCAACCGTGCTAGAACCACGGAACTCGGGAATGCCTAACACCTTCTTTCGGGTTAACAGAATTCCTTATCCGGATTTCTGGTTCGCGGACTGTAATACAGAGTCATTCTTTTCCTCGATTCGGGATTAAATTGGTGACTTGGGACACCCTAAATCTCCCAAGTGGCGACTCTGAAATAAATAAACAAATCTCGTTTCGATTGTCCTTTAATTGGAAAAAACTCCTTCACCCCTCGCGGGGGTGGAAAAAGGAGGTGTGACAGTCGGTATGTAGATTGACCTTCTTTAAAATTTGGTGGATCAACCATAATGATCCTTCCTAGGTGTTGGCCTGATAGGAGGAACTCGCTCTGATACCAATTGTTAGTTTGTATGAGTCTACCAAATAGTAGAGTACTTGGTCTTCTACGAGATTCTGCTGAGAATGCTAATAAACTGTAAATAAATAAAAAAAGGATTTTTACGTGAAAAAATCCCATAAAAGGGGACCAAAAATAACGACCTACACCAGTTGGCTTTCAACTTCACTAACTTGTAAAAACCTATTACAAGCCACTTTGTAATGACTCTATTACAAAGAATTTAACTCAACTAACTTGTGGTACTCTTACCACAAGGCACTTTATGACTCCCTAGTTACAAAGGATTTTACTAACTTGTGATGCTCTCACCACAAGCCACTTTGTCACTCTACAGTTACAAAGGCTTTTGCTTATGACTAAACCTAGTCACAACATAAACTCAAGGAGTTTATGGATTTTACAAGAGGATTCCTAATCAACGCTTCTAGCTAAGCAATTTAGGAGATACAATAAATACAATCACAAAGTTACAACTCAAATAAGAACAACAACATGCTAACTTTTGGAACTGGTCCATAGTTGCATTCAACTTTGTTCTTCAAGCTCGTGAGGATTGATTTCTCTATTTTTGCCAAATGCTTGAATGAGAAACTAACACATTCAAGTGATGTTTTAATATAAACTTATTGTTGGTACACCTTGATCATATCACTTGAAATAATGTGAACACTTTAGTTGGTCAAGAAATGAGTGGGCACTGGAAACAGTATAGTATGGCAGAAACAATGCAGGCAGTCACTTCATTTCCAGCTATGTCCAATTGACTTTGTACTGCTATAAGGGAACCATAAGGGTATCTGGTCCTTGTTTAGTTTCCTAGATCCCGAAGCTGTAGCAGTTCACCTTTAGCTGGAATCCATTAAATGCAATATAGTCAAAGTGAGTCAGGTTCCCTATTTGGTCCTAGACATTAAGTTTGTTAGATCATCAAAACATAAGGCAAAGATATTGAAAACCTATCAAGTTCACATCTCTCTTACACTCAAAAGCTCTCCTGCTTTCTTTGTTACTTACTATAGTTACTGAATTAGCCGGCTGTAAGCCAAGGCTAATTATTACACTCTCCTGTTCTTTGTTCTAATTTTAAATTCAAGCTTTCAAACCAATGTGTTTCCTATTACTTCAGTTTATCATATTCCTAATCTGTTTCTATCTACTGTTTTGCTGTTCAACATGTAATTGACCTATTACTTCACCTAGTTATGTCTTATAACTTATAGGATCAACATGTCTTATGAACTTGTAGTCTGTCTAAATTTGACTCAACCATGTTTTTGAATGTTGGTTCACTTGCAATTTAGTCTCTAGTATGAACCTTTCTTTACAAAGTAATTCTAAGTTGTTTGATTCTATGTTGGTTCTGAAATTCTTATTGTGTTGTATCATTAGCTATCCCTAATCCCATGAACCCCCTAGAGCACCTCTGATTCTATAACTATGGTCTAATTAGCACCCCTGAATCCATGTCTTACCATTTGCACTATTAGCTACCCCCTTAATTGCAAAGACTTCTGGTACTTGTATTGAGTGTTCCCAGCCCCAATTACCCCCTATATGAAGGTTTGTTATTTGAGTGTTGCTGAACATATTTTGGCCTTATGTTTGATCTGTTATTTGTGTGATTACACAACTCTTGTCAAAAACTGTTTTACTAAACAATTCTCTTATTCATAAAGCTACTGAGTCTTTTCAAATACTGTTTTCCTATTAAAACCTTTTCAAAATCATGTCAAGCACTCCCACTCTACTCTTAGGTCCTTAAGTTCTGCCCATCCAATGTGTGACTGTCTTGGAATCCCTATGAGATCCCTCTGAACTTTGATGCACTGGAGCTGGCTCTTCCACACTGCACTTACTCATTTCTGGTTATAAAGTCTAGGTATGAACACTGCTTGGGATCCTTGAGATCCTTAGGGAACTTTGACACACCTAGACATGATATTGTCTATGGTACTTTGGCACTTGAGGCTATAGGAGGTTTGGGGAGTCATTTGGGCCTACTTCAGGCTCCCTATAGTTAACTTCTTCTTTTCCTTCTTTATTTGTTTATGTAATTTTTTCAGCTGGTCTATAATAATTATTTGTAAATAATTTTGGGGTTATTAGTAAAAAAGGGTGGGTAGCTATATATGTTGGGTAATTTGGGTAGAGACCATGCCTATAGGATTGTATTAGTGCACTTGCCATGTTTACTTTCACAACATTAGAGATCATGTCTATAGGATTTAAATGGATTCAATAATAGAAACCATGTCTATAGGTTTAAAATCAACTTTATGATTAGATACCATGCCTATAAAGTGTAAAGTGATTGAATTCAATTCTGCTATTGCATGTATTTGCATTTGTCTCACTAAAATCATGCCTATAAGTTCCAACATCAGCTTTTAACAATTAGATATCATGCTTATAGGATTTAAAATCAGAAATTCCGCTTATAGAACTTAAAATCAACTTAGTTTAAACAAGTCGGTCTAATTCATGTTAGTTGGCTTTGAAACTGGCCTAATCAATTGTCTGTTTCCTTAAATGAATTTTTCAAGCACTACCTTAATTTACTAGGCAGCATGCCTATAGGAACTCAAGAGTCCATTTAAAAACTATTCACTGTTTTACTAGATCAACGTAGTTATCATGCTCTTAGGACATCACTGTTTTGCATTTAGGCAAGCCTATATGGCGTTTTAATCTGTAACTCTGAAACTATGCTTTTGCTATTTAAAACTGTCCAGATTTAATAGGTTTAAACCAGTAGGCAAGCTAAATAGGATTTTGACACTTTGTCCTAATTCAAGGCTGTATAACCCATACTCACCTAGATATCATGTTCTAGAATTTTCTATTTAAGTATTGGAATGTTGTTTGAAGATGTGCACATACTTGCTATGTTTGAGGAGGTAACTGTGAGCCTATAACTTGTTTCTTTATATGCAGTTCAAACTGTTCTTGATTGACGACAAGATTTTTATCCTTTAAAACATTAGGAAAGTCTAGAACTGTCCAAAGCATAAAGGTCCTAAAATACCTCCAAGGCCATGAGGAAGGGACGGGTAGTGAACACATAGGACATTATCAAGGTTATTAGAACACTTTAGGCTATGAACAAGGGGAGGGAATTGGGTAGAAAGGATATGATGACTACACGCTAATGTCACGTGTAGCCCCTCATTGAGGAGTGTCTACCGGGCATTGTGTGGGAGTGATCCTGTAGGCTAACCAACCTAGGACCCCCTTTCTCCAATTCCCAATGTTTAAACTTTACTCTTTTGTATGCAACTTGCTCAAATTCCTTGTCTTGTTACTATTTGAGTCAAATAGTGTCAAACATGCTTTTATTTACAAATTATGTATTTCAACTTCTTCTTTTTTGTTAAAGGACTAATTCATAAGTATAAGTTCGGTCCGGACCCACCGTTGTGGACCGCGAGGGGTGCCTAACACCTTCCCTTGAGGTTATTTCGAGCCCTTACCCTAAATCTCTGGTAATGCAAACTAGTCTAAGAGTTAATTACTCTAGGTGCCCTAACGCACCATAATTCGTTAGGTGGCGACTCTTCAAAACCCAATTCCCAAAAGGAAATGAGTTATTACCCCCATGAATGTCGAAACCCGGACTTTCTCCGCGGAGGAAAAAAGGAGGCGCGATAGCATGACGACTCTACTGGGGATATTTGTTTTAAGCTCTTACCTGTTTTGAGCTTTTGAAAGCTCTCCTCACACTCCTCTGTCCACCTCAATGGAGCACCCTTCTGGGTCAGCTTGGTCACAGGTGCTGCAATAGATGAGAAACCCTCTACAAACCGATGGTAATATCGTGCCAAACCAAGAAACTCTGGATCTCTGTAGCTGAGGACGGTCTAGGACAACTCTACACTGTTTCCATCTTCTTTGGATCTACCTTGGTCCCCTCACTCGACACTACGTGTCCCAAAAATGCCACTGAATCTAACCAGAATTCACACTTTGAGAATTTTGCATATAACTTCTTTTCTCTTAAGGTCTGAAGCACAGCCTCATGTGTTGCTCATGATCCTCCCGACTCCGGGAGTACACCAGAATATCGTCAATAAACATAATGATGAATGAGTCGAGATAGGGCCAAAATACACTGTGCATCAAATGCATAAATGTTGATGAGGCATTGGTCAGCCGAAATGACATCACAAGGAACTCGTAGTGACCATACTGAGTCCTGAAAGCAGTCTTCAGGATATCTAGCTCTCGAATCTTTAACTGATGATAGCCTGAACGCAAGTCAATCTTGGAAAACACTCTGGAACCCTGTAACTAATCAAATAGGTCATCAATACGAGGTAATAGATTCCTGTTCTTCACTGTAAATTTGTTCAACTAGTGATAATCAATGCACATATGCATAAAACCATCCTTCTTCTTCACAAACAAGACTGGGGCACCCCCAAGGTGACACACTGGGGCCAATAAAGCCCTTATCAAGCAATTTATGTAACTGTTCCTTTAACTCCTTCAACTCCTTCAACTTAGGAGGAGCCATACGGTATGTAGGAATAGAGATGGGCTGAATGCCTGGCAATAATTCAATACCAAAGTCGATATCTCTGCCAGGCTGCATGCCCAGAAGATCAGCTAGAAATAGAATTGGAAAATCCCTCACTGCTGGTACTGAGTCAACTATAGGGATATCAATACTAACATCTCTCACATAAGTTAGATATGCATCATACCCCTTCTCAACCATTCGTTGAGCTTTAAGAAATGAAATAACTCTGGTGGAGGTATACTCTAAGGTACCTCGCCACTCTAACCGCGGTAATCCTGGCATAGCCAGAGTCATGGTCTTGACATGTCAATCAAGAAAAGCATAATGAGGTGACAACCAATCCATGCCCAAAATAATATCAAAATCTATCATAGTAAGCAATAATAAATCGACTCTGGTCTCAAAACCACTAAGAACAACCAGACACAATCGATACACATGGTCAACAATAATAGAATCTCCCACAGGTGTCGACACATAAGCAGGAAAACTCAAATAATCACGGGATACTCCCAAATACGGGACAAAATAAGAGAACACATAGGAATAAGTGGAGCCTGGATCAAATAAAACCGACGCATCTCCATGAAAGACCGGAACAATACCTATAATGACAATGTCAAATGTAACTGCCTTTGTACGAGCCGGAAGGGCATAATATCTGGCCTGACCACCCCCTCTAGGGCAACCTCTACCTACATGACCTCCACCTCAAACTGGCTGAGCAGGTGGAGTGGTAGGGGGTGCTGTGATCATAGACTAAGGACTCGGTGGAGCACGCGGTGCCTGAGAGGTCTGTAGAGGTGCACCCCTCCTAAGTATGGGGGTAATCTCTCGCCATATGGTGAGTGTCACCGCACTCAAAATAAGCTTTCGGAGGGCGTGGCTGTTGTGACTGGATCAAGCCAGGTTGGCTGGACTAACCACTGAAAACACCCCGTGCAAGAGGTGCACTAGACATTGGCGGTGCATAATAAGGCTCTTGGGGCCTAGGAGTAGCCGGAATATCACTGGTAGCTGGAAGTGCTGAATGAACAGGGCGACTCATATAACTCTTACCATGACAAACTACAGCTGGGGCACGAGTACCACTATAAGTGTCAGAATCTCGAGACATCTTGGCCTCTCTCTCCTCTCTCTCCAGAGCAAGCATACCCTTAACTCTCCTAGCAATCCGCAAAAACTGCTGGTATGCAATATCCACCTCTAACTCCCGTGCCATACTAAGTCTAATACTAGGGTGGAGCCCCTCGATAAACCGGAAAACTCTCTCTCGAATTGTAACAACCAAGGCTGGTGCATGTCTAGCTAGATCACTGAAATGAACCACATACTCTAACATAATCATAGAACCCTGGCGCAATTCCTCAAACTTTGTGCACCAAGCATCCCTGGGACTTTAGGAACATACTCCCTTAAGAACATATTTGAGAGCTGAGTCCAAGTAAGTGAAACCGCCTCAGCTGGACTACCCAACTCATAAGCACGCTATCATTGATAGACCGCTCCTATAAGCCGTAACGTAGTGAAAGAAACCCCACTCGACTCCGCTACACCCATAGTACTGAAAGTAGGACAGTGGTACTTCTTGTACCTCTCGGGTCTAAGCTGCTCCTCTTCAGAAAATGCTGCCCTATCCTTGGGCCAAACGGGGCTACCGACTGCACTGGTATGACCTCTGGAACCTGATCAACCTGAACCCGCTACTCTGAGGTATGGGAGGCAGGAGTCTGTGCTCCTCCTCTGGCCTAAGATGTGGCAGGAGTAAGTGGGATCAACCATGCCTGAGCTAAAGTACCAAACATGCTCAGGAATTGTGCAAGCGTCTCTTGAAGAGCTGGTGCAGTAATAAGCGTCTCAGGTGCCTACGCTCCGACTGGAGCTACTAGTGGCTCCTTTGTAGTAGCTCGTGCGGGTGCTCTGGCTGCACATGTGGATGTCTTAGGCCTCTACCCCGACCCTGGCCTGGCATCTCGCGACTCTAGCAGGGGGCGCGGATTCCTGGTCATCTAATTCGGCTGTACGTTACCATCAGTGAGAGAATAGAAGACAAAAGTTTAGAATTCCGAAGTCAACAATTTCGCACGACAAGGAATCAAAAGAAGTGAAATTTTCATAATAGTTCCATAGCCTCCCGAAGAGAAGTATAAATGTCTCCATACCGATCCGCGAGACTCTACTAAACCTGCTTGTGACTCATAACACCTATGAAACTAGAGCTTTGATACCAACTTGTCACGACCTAAATCTCTCTTCGTAAGATATCGTGATGGCACCTAGTCTCTACGACTAGGTAGCATGACAATTTGCAAAATAATGAAAATAAAATCAAAATTTAACAATTTAACTGTAACAGATAACTATATAACTGACAAAATACCGCTCGGCATGTACAAGTAAAACAACATCCAAGTATAGATAATATTCCCAAAACCCGGTAGTCATACGTCATAAGCTTATAAGAGAAAACTAGATGTCTCTATACACCAGAGTCTAAGAAAATACGAAAAAAGAAACAACATATGAGGGAGTAGAGGGGGACTCCAAGGTCTGCAGATGCTAGCAGATATACCTTGAAGTCTCTGGAGAAGCAGTAAATATGCAACTAATAGCGGGGCTAGTAGGAGGTACCTAGATCTGCACACAAAACATGTGTAGAAGAGTAGCATGAGTACACCACAATGGTACACTGTAAGTGCCAAGTCTAACCTTGGTAGAGTAGTGACGAGGTTAGGTCAGGGCCCTACTGGTAAATAATAAATAAGGCAGAAGAATATAGTAATGTATTAAGAGACTAGAGATTTAACAAAGAGAAACCAAAGAAAAATAGTAGCACAACACACAGGGATAAACAGCAGGGGCGCTCCCGAGATACCGTTTCGTAGTCCCAGAAGTAAATTCTTAACAGGGGATCTTCCAAGATACCATCTTGTAATCTCAAAAGTAAATACGTAAGGAGATCCCCTGAGGTACCGCCTCGTAGTCTCAAAAGTAAATGTGCACGGGGATCTCCTGAAGTACCACCTCATAGTCTCAAAAGTACATATGCAGGAGGATCTCCTGAGATACCGTCTCATAGTCCTAAAAGTAAACACACAACTCGAAACAGATTAATACAATAATTAACAACAAGAATTCTACGGTTAAGACTGATACATATCAAGGAAAAATAGGAAAATCAACTAGCATGTTGCACATATTTCAAATAAGCATTTAAGACATGTAGACATGTGATATTAGGATAAGTAGGATAACTACACATGCTGGTATAACTCAATGAAGATGTAACAGGTTACTACTCAGTAAAACCTGGATTTTACAACAACTAGCTCGTATGCGCACTCGTCACCTTGCGTACACGGCGTTCACATATCATAGAAGTATCACAACAGTACCAAACCCTAAGGGGATTTCCCCCACACAAGGTTAGGCAAGACACTTACCTCGAACCAAACTCAATCAATCAATAAGAATGCCTTTTCTACGATTTTCTGACTCCGATGGCCCAAATCTAGCCAAAAGCAATTACATACCATAAATGTAACTATAAGAAACTAATATAATTAATGAAATCAAAACATAAATTGATAAGTTATATGTGTATCCTTGTTATATTTTGATGATCTAACAAACTTACTGTTAAGAACCAAATAAGGAACCTGTTGCACATCCTCAGAAACTTAAGATCAACAAGTCTCTTGTTGGGGACACTGTTCAACTCTTCAGATTCAAAGAAACAACATTTGTTCCCTCAGTGACTGCACAAGTCAACTCTTCCTAACTGTAGTTGTTGCCTGCACATGTAACAGTGCCAGAACAGTGCAACAATCAACTTTATTGGGAATGCCCTTTACCTAACATGTTTGCATCATCCAAGTAACATCACAAGTGAAATATTAACATCAAGCAAAGGTAAAACAAAGTGTTTGCACATTCAAAAATTGATCAAACATTCTCTCAAGTCATCTATCAATCTTGGAAGTGACTCTCAGGGGCATCAAGAACAAAGAACAACATAATAACAGACCAGTTCCCAATATCGAGTTATTACATGTCCTTAAGTTATGTTGCAGCTTTGTTAAAATATTCTACTTGTAATTCCTACTTAGCTTAGTTAGAAGCATTGTATAGAAAATCTTTTTAAATCATAAACCCTTGAGTTTGTATCTTGGCTAGAGTTAGACGAGTTGAAAGTCTTTGTAATAGAGTCATTACAAAATGGCTTGTAATAGAGTTGTTACAAGTTAGTGAGGGATTAAGAGGCTAATTCCTAGGTTACAATAGGTTGTAATCTAAAGTTTTCTCAGTAGTGAAGTTGAAATCCTATAAGGGTAGGTCGTGGTTTTTGATCCCGTAAGCTGGAAGTTTTCTATGTAAAACTCCATTGTGTCATTTACTTACTACAGTGTGTGTGTGTGTTCTATGGAAACTAATAGATAACTGGTTCTCTATATAGTTTGGTGTATCCTTAGTTTCTATCAATTTGTATCATAGCAAGTTCTTTCTATCAGGCTAACACCTAGAAAGGATCTTTATAGCTGCTCCGCCAAACTTCGAAGAAGGACAATCTACCTACAGACCACCAAGATTCAACGACCAATACTATAGATGGTGGAAGACAAGGATGCACGACTTCATCAAGGCTAAAGACTTAGAGCTCTGGGATATCATCTGTGATGGACCCTTCATTCCTACGAAGACTATTGGAGACTCCGCAGTGATAGTTCATAAATCAAGAAAGGAATATAATGATGTTGACTGCAAGGCTATAGAAAAGAACTTTTGAGCAAAGAAAATCCTAGTCTATGGAATTGGACCAGACGAGTACAACAGGATTTCAGCATGTCAATCTACTAAGGAGATCTAGGAAGCTCTCCGAACAGCTCATGAAGGGAAAACATAGGTAAAGCAGTCCAAGATTGACATGCTAACTACAAAGTATGAGCTTTTCAGGATGAAGGACGATGAGTCTATTCAGGATATGCATACTCGCTTCACATCTATCATCAATGAGCTTCACTCTCTGGGAGAGATTATCCCTAGGAACAAACTTGTCAAGAATATAGTTAGTGTATTACCTGGTTCCTGGGAACGCAAAGTAAATGCTATCACAAAGGCAAATGATCTCCAAAAACTGACTATTGGTGAACGTGTTAGAAATTTGAAGACTTATGAAATGAAGAAGAAGAAGAAGGACAATGAGAGAAGAGAGCCCAAAAGAGAAAAGAACATTGTCCTCAAGATATACAACAATGACTCAAGTGTTGAGGATGTTGATATGGCCTATCTGACAAAGAGGTTTCAGAAAATGGTTCGCAGAATGGAGGTATCCCAAAGAAGGGCAGTTCAAGCAAGCCAAGAGGATATGATCTATGTCACAATTGTGGAAAGCAAGGACATTTCATCAAGGAATGCCCTCTCCTCAAGCAAGATCAGTACAAACACAACACTGACAAAGTAGCTAAGAGGAATCTGGTTCCTGACAAACTATTCAAGAGAAAAGATGCGGTTGACAATGCTGTGAAACAAGCTCTTGCTGCATGAGGAGACTTTTCCAGCAAATCTGAAGAAGATGATGATTAAGGTGATAGCTCCATGATGGCAGTGGAAAATGAAGTAGCTGAGTATGACTTTATCTTTGCCCTGATGGCAAAATATGGCGATGAAAAAAATGACGATGATGGTGTAAAATTTCTAGATGTTCAAAGAAATCTAAAGTCCTATTCTCCAAAAAAAACTTATGTCTTTGGGAAATATTTTAATTGATGCTTATCACAGTCTTATAAATGATAAAGATGCATTAACTGTGGAACTAGGAGACGCAGAATAGTCGAGAGATGATCTAGTAGTTGTTGTGGTAGATTTAAAGGAAAACATTGAGAGTCCGAAGAAAGAAAAAGATGCCTTAACTGAAAAATTACAAACATTGAGCATAAGAGAGATGACCTTTTAGTAGTGGTTGTAGACCTAAATGAAATAATTGAGGAACTAAAAAGGGAAAGTAGGCCTAGGAACACTCAAAAAGGAGAGGAAGTTGCAAGTGAGGCACACCTTAGGCTTGAAAATGAGTTAAAATCAGTGGAATCTAGTCTGTGTGCTGAGCTTGAGAAAAACATACAACTTCATAAAGATTTAGGTAAAGTGAAGAGTGACCTAGAAAAATCTCTTAAGTGGACCTGGTCCTTTAATGCAATCACTGTTATGTACACAAACAGTAGGGGAAACAGGCAGGGAATCGAGTTCCAAAGGGAAAAGGCTCCCTATAACTCTCATAGCAAGTATGTTACTGTACCTGATAACTGGCTCTGCACTCACTGTGGTAACACTAGGCACTTTAAGAAAATTTGTAAGGCTAGATTTTATTCTCGCCAGAAAAAACAAAGTTTTTGTTGAAAAAGTAACTACTACTAGAGAACTCGGTCCTTTATATAAAAAACGTGTGATGCCTGCTTGGGCCAAAAAGGCCCTCATTCACCCATTTCCTCGTTATAAGGGACCCAATCTTGTTTGGGTTCCTAAGTCTAACTCTTGATTTCCTTGTGAAAGGAGTAGTGAAAGGGAGCAGCCAACAATGGTACATGGATATCGGTTGCTCGAAGCACATGACTGGAAGTACAAATGATTTCCTTTCACTGAAGGCCCTGCAGGGAGGGATTGTATCCTTTGGAAATGAAGGAATACATTCTGGGAGTTTAAAGGATTGGAAAGTCTCTCTCTCACTCAATTGAAAATGTGTACTACGTGAATGGGTTGAAATACAGATTGCTGAGTATTTCCCAAATCTGTGACAAGGGAAACAAAGTAGAATTTGTATCCAAGATATGCACAATTAGTAATATTGTGACTGGTGAAGTGGTGTTAGTGGACAAAAGATACAAAAATATCTACGTTGCTAGACTTTGAGTCCTTGCAAAATAGGGATCTTAGCCGTTTGAGTGTTATTGATGATGATGCTGAACTATGGCACAGAAGGCCGGGTCATGCAAGTTTCACGTTGCTAACAAATTGGTCAAGAAAGACCTGATTCGTAGTTTGCCAGGTCAAGATTTAAGGATCACAAGGTGTGTGATGCATGTGTAAAAGGAATGCAAGTCAGATCTTCTTTCAAGCCTAAAAAGGAAGTTAGTACCTCAAGGCCACTTGATCTCCTCCATATGGATCTATGTGGACCTATGAGGGTGCCAAGTAGAGGAAGAAAGAAGTACATCTTTGTTATAGTGGACGACTATTTCCAGATTCACATGGACTATGTTTCTCAGAACCAAGGATGAAACATTTCAAGTGTTTGTAGCATTTATGAAGAAGATCCAGGTAAAGATGAGCCACAATATAGTATGTATCAGGCCCAACCATGGGACAAAATTTGATAATGCCAAATTCGATGAATTATGTGTTAAAAATGGCATCACTCACATTTTTTCAGCTCTAAGAACACCTCAACAAAATGGTGTTGTGGAGAGGAAGAATAGGACTCTTGAAGACATGGAAAGAAAAATGTTGATTGATAGTGGCATTGCAAAATATTTCTAGGCAGAAGCCTTCAACACTGCATGCTACTTGATGAAAAGGTGCATGATCAGGTCCCTTCTGAATAAAACGCCATATGAACTGCTGAATGGAAGGAAGCCCAAGCTGACACATTTAAGAACATTTGGCTGTAAATGTTTTATCCTCTACAATGGCAAGGAAGAACTTGGAAAATTTGATGCCAAAAGCGATGAAGGTATCTTTCTCGACTATTCATCACAAAGTAAGGCCTATAAAGTATACAACAAAAGAACTCAATGTATTGAGAAAAACATACATATGATCTTCAATGAATCTCATCACACATGTGGAAATAATTTGAATGGTAAAAATGATCAATACAGAGGATAGTCAATTGTCCTTGGTGAAGTCATTGACATGGAAAATGGAAAGGTTGATATGATGAGCCATGTTGAGAAATCAAATGAGGATGGTGAAACCATATCTCCAATTTATGGATAGGTACCCGATCCCTCAATCACAATAATTGAAGCTGAGAACAAATTCACCGATATTGTCCAAGGCACCCACATGCTGAGATAAGAAGAATCCAAGGAGTACAGTCTGAAATACTTGAATACTCTAACAATGAGACTCAAGTGTCTAACTGGAAGCACAAAAATTTGCGCCATCTTGAAAACATAATCACTCCTCTTAAGTTATGAATATAAACCAGATCAAAGGCAAGAAACTCACTTGCCTTCTCAGGATTTCTCTCTCAAATAGAGCCCAAAAATATTAAGGAAGTAGTGAAAGATGCAAGCTAGATTATAGCTATTCAAGAAGAGCTTCATTAATTTAAGAGGAACAATGTGTGGCACCTGGTTCCATGACCCACTGACCAAATCATTATATGAACTAGGTGGTTATTCAGAAACAAACTTGATGAATCTGGAAACACAATAAGGAACAAGGCAAGGCTAGTAGTTCAAGTCTACAATCAAGAAGAAATGATTGACTATAATGAAACTTTTGCTCTAGTTGCTCGAATGGTAGCTATCAGAATTCTCATTGCCTTTACATCTCATATGGAATTCAAATTGTTCCAAATAGATGTCAAAAGTGCATTTCTAAATGGTTTTCTAAAAGAAGAGGTCTTCGTCTAGCAACCACCTGAATTTGAGAATCATGCGCATCATGAGCATGTCTTTAAACTTGATAAGGCTCTGTATGGGCTAAAGCAGGATCCTCGTGCTTGGTATGAAAGGTTGTCAAAATTTCTTCTAGAGAATAGTTTTATAAGGGGAAAAATTGAACACACCCTTTTTCGAAAGAAACGAGGAAGGAACCTGCTTATTGTGCAAATCTATGTTGATGACATCATTTTTGGAGCAACAAACGATTCTCTGTGTGAGGAATTTGCAAAACTCATGGGGGTGAGTTTGAAATGAGCATGATAGGGGAACTGGATTTTTTCTTGGGTTTACAAGTGAAGCAAACTCCCAAGGGAACAATGATAAGTCAGCAGAAGTACATCAAGGAGCTGCTGAAGAGATTTGAAATGGAAGGATCAAAAATCATTGATACTCCAATTGCCATAGCCACTCGTTTGGACATGGGTGAACCTGGTTCACCTGTGAATGAGACCATGTATAGAGGTATCATAGGGTCACTCCTGTATCTCACATCAAGCAGATCATATATTATTTTCAGTGTAGGTCTTTGTTCTAGGTTTCAATCTAATCCAAAGGAATCTCATCTGAAGGCAACCAAGAGAATCCTGAGGTATCTCAAAGGGACACATAACCTGGTTCTCTACTATCCCTCAGGAGACAATTTTAATTTAATTGGGTATGCGAATACTGGCTATGCTGGGTACTTAATGGACAGGAAAAGCACTTATGGCATGTGACATTTTCTGGGTTCATGTTTGATTTAATGGGGTACAAGAAAACAAAATTCAGTGGCCCTCTCAACTGCAGAAGCTAAATATGTGGCTACTGCATCTTGGTGGGCTCAACTGTTATGGATTGAACAACAACTAGAAGATTTTGGTGTGTTTTTTGATTGCGTGTCCTTGCTATGTGACAATACCAGTGCTCTCAACATGGCCAAGAATCTAGTTCAACATAAGAGAACAATGAACATTGATGTGCGACATCACTTTCTTAGAAACAATGTTGAAAAAAGGCTTATCTGTATGAAATTCTATAGTACAAAGGATCAAATTGCAGAAATATTCACCAAAGCACTGAGCAGAGAGCACTTTGAAAGGACTCACTTGTCACTAGGGTTGATGAAATCAAGATGAGAACCTAGTCCCTCGATGAGTGGCTATAAAGGAAATGTACAGGTAAAATAGATAAAAAGTGTTTTTTGGCAAAGTTTAACTCATCTTTATACCGTTACAAGTAGACATGCATGACGATTACAGAGCAAAGAAGCAACCAATGCATTGTACGATTGGCCAAATGATGATGCTTTACATCTAAAAAAAATCTGTCAGGGAACCTGGTTCCCTGGACACAGGTTAGTAGTTCCTCTGTACCCTCATGCATAATTTTTAAACGGCTGAAACGGTGCCATGTCATCAATTTGTCAGTTTCTTTTCTTTCCCGTTTTCTGAACCCAAGCGTCTCACCCCTCTATGAAGCGACCCGATTACCCAAATTGCCAACCTATTCCTAACCGATCCCTCACCACTATTAAATAACCTCTTAGTCCTTTTCACTAATTCTCCACATTACAAATCCAAAATTCCACTTTCCCCTTCTTCAAACCAAATACCTCCTTCTTCAAACTCACTAAACTCCATCATGACTGAAAATCAGGAAGCCCAACGTACTCCAATCATCGTCCCCACTATGTTTTCTCCCGTTGAAGCACCAGCATTAGAGCCAACACTCCTCATTCCGACCAGTCCAAACCAAAATAAGAATAAGAGTCATAACCACCACTTCTATGACCCAGTCGAGTACTGGTTCTCATCGGAGTCGCAAAACTTCAACTCCCAAAAAATTTGTGGTTGTGAGCTCTCCTTCTGCCTTGCCTGAAGATTTGGTCGAATATGGTACTGTAGAGTGAGAAGAAAATCCAGAAGTTTCTAGTCTACCCGTGGAAGAAAGCTTTGCCAAGGAACAAGATATGGGTGCTATCCATGCTGAATTGACAGTGACAGCCCCTAGCCTTGATTCTACAGGTAATACTCTTCATACTTCTGAGTTTAGCATGGGGTTACAAGAACAAGAGGCCATAGAAAATATGTTGGTAATAGCTGCTGAGGAAAGTGTTGTTGGGGGTGGAGAAGGTGTGTCTGAGTCTCAGGGGGAAGAAAATACACCAGTGGAGATTAGGGAACTAGTCGTTGTTGAAACACCAGCACTGGACAATACTACTGGGGCACCAACTAAGGGACCTGATCCCTTCATCCGAGAGGAACCAACTCCTGGTTCCTCTCAATGCAGGTCAGTATTGATCCTGCTCCCTCTCCTCACTTCTATACTGAGACTTTGTCCATAGTTGTTCCTGAGATACGATCCTTGTCTGAGGAGGAAAAGGAGAATAGTGAAGAAGAAGATTATGATAATGTGGCTTTGGCAAGCTTTATTAGTGCCAGGAGTAGTCCCATACCTCCCTAAGGGTCAACGTCTAAAAGACCCATCATGAGGATGCAAACGAAGGAAAAATTTGAGTCCGTTTTAAGAAAAAGTAAAAAGCAAAAGAAGAAGAGGAGATTGGTGAAAGATGGAAAAGTTATCAATGAAAAGGTAGTGCCTTTTTCACAAGTCGTGAATGTTGATGATGAGGTAGAAGAGGAACTTGGTTCCTTGGTTTGTAAGTTCTCAAAGAAACTTATTGTTCCAAAGTCCAAAAGAGAATCATCTGTAGTTGAAAAGGAGTTGAGAAGGGTTGATGGTCAAAAGTATGGTGAGAAGGAGAGTGATAAAATAGTTGAGGAGTCTTGTGAACATGTGGCTGAGAAATTTGTTAAGAAAGGAAAGAGTGCTCGAAAATTAGTGAAAAGGAAGGGTAATGCCAGTAAGCAACGTGGTCCTTCCAAAAGGGCCAAGGTTGATGGTGCCTATAATGCTAGGAAAGAAAAATTAAAAAATCAAAAAGTCTTGTGGGGCCGTACTTTTCCCCCTAATATTCTGGATATGGCTGGCATGCATCAATTGGTAGAGATCTGTGAATTTCAATAGTAGATACACCTATTCACAGGTGACAGTCCCAAAGTGTATGAGGAAGAAGTGCGCAGCTTCTGTGCCAACTTCTTTACAGTTGAGGACAATCAAATTTGTATGATGGTGAATGGTGTTAATTTTGTGATGGACTCTGTTGTGCTGGGAACTATTTTGGGAGTGCCTGCTGAAGGTTTGTCTTCTGTTCAGGTAACCTATTCTTCGAACTTTAGAAATGCTATTTTGAAGGATGCAGCAATACAACAAGGGGAACGAGTTCAGAAGAAGGCCCTCCTTCCAGTATACCAATTGATGTTTGAAATGGTGAACAAGGTCTTGTTTCCTCGTGCTGAGAGAAGGTCCATTACATCTCGAGTAGACCTGGTTCTCATGGAAGCACTGGATGGATACACAACTATCAACCTACCTGGCATCATGATAGAATATATACAGAAGGTGGCAGATTTCAAGGATGGTAATCATGGGCTTCCTTACCGGTTCCTCCTTACTAAGGTGTTTGAGTCCTTATCCTTCTGGGACAAGCTAAAGTAGGAACCTATAAGCAAACATTCTCCAAGACCACCCTTGAGGAATGTGAATGCGTTGAAAAGGTTGGAGGATCTGGCAGCACGTCTACTATCTCCCAGTTGATCAATGCCCAAAACAGTGCCACTGCTGAGATAAGGAAGCTGAAGGCAAAGAATGCTATTCTTAAGGGTCAGTCAAGTCAGCTTCAGGAGAAACCTGGTTCTAGAAACTCTCAAAGCACAGAGGTTTCCCGTCTAACTAAAGAAAATGCCGACCTCAGGAAACATATTGAGGATCTGAAGGAGAGACTGTTCAACGAGCAGGTGTTAGCTAATGCTCTAATGGACATCCTTCTTCGAACACTTTCCTCTTCTTCTAGGCCTTCCCCTTCCAGTGCTCCCTAAACAGTTCCCCCTTCCTAAATGTCAAGTCCTTAGTGTCTGTCTTCTAGTTCTGATGATGTTTTATGACTGGTACTTTTGTTTTTGCTATTTTTATTTTGAGGATGTGTTTGAAAACAAAGAAACTGCTCCCTGCTTGATTATCCAAAATTAATGAAAGTCTCCTCCTTTTGTTGTGTATGCCTTACTCCCCTGCTCTATTTTTATTCATGATTGTGTGCACACACGTGGCACGAGTTAACTAAAGCTAGACTTCTTTTTTGCTTAAGGCCTGCTACTGATCTTTTTATGATACCAAAAGAGAGAAAAATAATTGAGGTGGAACATGATAGGGAGCAGATTCAGGGGGGAATACAGGAAATGCGAATGTTATTCTGATTCTTAAGGGGAACTTGAATTATAAGTTTGTCATCATCAAAAAGGAAAAAATTGATAAGTTATATGTGTATCCCTGTTATATTTTGATGATCTAACAAACTTACTGTTAAAAATGAGATAAGGAACCTGTTGCACATCCTCAGAAACTTAAGATCAACAAGTCTCCAGTTGGGGATACTGTTCAACTCTTCAAAGTCAAAGGAACAATAGAGGAACAGATAGCTACCAGTTCCCTTAGTGACTACACAAGTCAACTCTTCCCAGTTGTAAAGTTTCTGCCTGCACACGCAACAGTGCATCAGTCAACTTTAATGGGAATATCCTTTACCTAATATGCTTGCATCATCCAAGTGATGTCACAAATAAAATATTAACATCAAGCAAAGGTAAAACAAAATGTTTGCACATTCAAGCATTGATCAATCATTCTCTCAAGTTATTTATCAATCTTGCAAGTGACTCTCAACGGCATCAAGAACAAACAACAACATAACAACGGACCAGTTTCCAGTATCGAGTTATTACATGTTCTTAAGTTATGTTGCACCTTTGTTAAAGCATTCTACTTATAATTCCTACTTAGCTTAGTTAGAAGTATTGTGTAGGAAATCTTTGTAAATCATAAACCCTTGTGTTTGTGTCTTGGCTAGAGTTAGACGAGTTAAAAGTATTTGTAATAGAGTCATTACAAAGTGGCTTATAATAGAGTTGTTACAAGTTACTGAGGGATTAAGAGGTTAATTCCTAGGTTACAATATATTGTAATCTAAAGTTTGCTCAATAGTAAAGTTGAAATACTACAAGGGTAGGTCGTGGTTTTTGATCCCATGAGCTGGGAGTTTTTCACGTAAAACTCCATTGTGTCATTTATTTACTGCAGTGTGCGTGTATTCTGTGGAAAATAATAGAGAACATGGTTCTTTATACAGTTTGGTGGATCCTTAGTTTCTATCAAGTGGGATATAACCAAAAACAAGTGAAGAATCATTACCCAATTGATGCCTATGAAAATCCCTCAAAATCTCGTCCAGTTCCGAGCTCTCTATCACAAGTTTAGATAAAAATGGCTAAACCATCATTTTGAAATGTTTAATATTGCCTAGTGATTCCTTCTTCGTGAACACGGAAACATCCTCGCATTCGCGAAGCATAGAAATGCTACAGTCCAAATTTCTTCATCGCGAACGTGATGGCCTGATCGTGAACGCTGAGCTTACACAGCTTGACCCAATGCGAACGCGGGACCCTCATCGCAAACGCGTAAGCAAATTGCTTGGAGACTTAGTAGGATAGTTTCCTCTACGCGAATATGGGACCCTCATCACAAACGTGTAGACTTATACCTCAGAGCTTCGCGAACATGGGACCTTCATCGCGAAGACCAAATTCCAACATCACTCAACTTTCCTCTACACGAACGTGGGAGAACCTTCGCGAACGCGTAGAAGGAAACCAGATACCAGCAACAGTTAATGCTTCAGCTATAACACTAAGTCCAATTTGATCCGTTAACCATCCGAAATTCACCCGAGGCCCCCGGGACCTCAATCAAATATACCAATAAGTCCTAAAACATCATACGAACTTAGTCGAGCCTTCAAATCACATCAAACAATGTTAAAAATACGAATCATACTCCAAATCAAACTTAATGAACTTTAAAACTTCAAACTTCTACAATGAATGTCGAAGCCTATCAAATCACGTTCGATTGACCTCAAATTTTGCACACAAGTCATAATTGACATTACGGACCTATTCCAACTTCCAAAATCGGAATCCGACCCCGATATCAAAAAGTCCATTTCCGGTCAAACTTCCCAAAAATTAAACTTTCGCCATTTCAAGCATAATTCAGCTACAGACCTCCAATTCACAATCCGGACAAGCTTCTAAGTATAAAATCACCCAACGGAGCTAACAGAACCGACGAAACTCTATTTCGGAGTCGTGTTCACACAATTCCAATTACGGTTAAAATTCTAGAACTTAAGCTTCCGTTTTAGGGACTATGTGTCCCAAATCACTCCGAAACCAAAAATAAAATCTCCCGGCAAGTTACATAAGCAGAAAAAGATATGGGGGAAGCAGTAAATAGGGGATCAGGACTAATACTCTCAAAACAACTGGTCGGGTCGTTACATGGGTGCTTCAGAGAAAGTATCACGCAAATGAGATACTACATATTTAAAAAGCCAGATAAACAGCTAAAGACTTTCGACGGAAACAAGGAATTGATTATTTTGATACATATGCACAGATAGCGAGATTACTTCGATTACAATTATATTTGCTTTATCATCTATTTCTGACCTGCATGTTTATCACTTGGCATCTCGATGACGAGGTCTATATGGAACAACCCTAAGGATACGTTCTCTCAGGAAATGAACAGGAGGTTTGTAAACTTGTAAAGCCTATCTATGGACTAAAAAACTCCTAAACAATGGCATGAAAATTTTGACAAAGCCATTTTATTATTTAGCTTCATTTATAATGTTGATAAATGTGTTTATACTAAAGTATGTAGTGATTATTTTGTGTTAGATTATATGTTGATGACATGCTAATTATTCTATCTTCCTCGTTCTAAATGTTATTACTTCATTAAAAAGATTTATGTGAATCTCACATTAAAGTTTTAGTAATGTATCTCCCTAATTCTAGATCAATTCAGCCTTTAACGCCCTACAAAGCCGTGAATGCTAACATCTCTGACCCAAATCAAGTAAAATCCCTCTTCGACGTTGTAGAGTCGGGTTTCAAATTGCCAGTCAAAATTCATATATGAAAACAGAAATATATAGAAGAAATACAATTATCTACATGAATTCGCCATTCAACCTACTTCAACGATCAGAAATAGGCAGTCCACTATTTCAGAGAAAAATAAAGAGAGTAACATTAATCTAAATATATTATTATAATAATCTATGAATAACTACACATAATTCACGTTCAATATAATCTTTTAAGAAGAATTAAGAACAATTAAGAGTGTGCTGAAAGATACGAAGGAAGCTTTACATCTAGAGTTGACATCTCTGAAAGCCAAATATTGAAATATAATTTTAGCAGTGATGAAAGTGCAAAAATGTCGTCAAAAGACAACGGCATTATCTTCAGCAGAAGTAGAATATAGCTCGACAACAAAGTAGCTTGAAGAAGTACGGGTTAGAACAATTCTTAAGGATCTATGTACAATTCAAGCAAAAGGAGCCTGAAACTATCAACTGTGGCGACATGTCCACAATTGTATATTGAGCTTCGCCATCATTATATCCAATCTCGATACCTTCATGTAAAAGATATAAATGTAAAAGAAAAGAAAGAAGGATTAGAATCAGAGAAACGAAAAAAATAAGGTATTGGATACAGACGCTAGGAGAAAAAGACTTTTTGTTGCGACTAAACTCACCACAGAAACTACAGAAGTCGTAAAGGTCACCACAGAAAGTCCAATTTCTTGTAGTAAGAATCAAGGTTAGTATGTTCTTATTATCCGAACTTTGAGTGGAAACTCTTTTAGCATCCAAATTAGGCTTCCTTTCTTCGGGCTGAAGTGATGCATTTGCTCTCAAATCTAGTTTTTAAAAATTGAAACAAGTCAAAACTGAAATTGTAGATGAATTTAAATCCAAAAACAGAACATTAAGTTGAAGTAAAAGAAGCAGATAAATGGTGTAAAAGTGATGAAATAAGTATAACATAAGGTTTTAAGATGTGAAACTTGCCATAAAATTTCAATATAGGTTTCTCTCCCTTGGCAAATATCTCAAACATTATGCAATCTCCTTCCTTTAAGAAATTAGCAGATCAAAATTTATGCCATTCCCCTCCAATGAAAATGCTGGCAGCAGAGGAGGAATACAGCCTAAATTCCCATGACCATTGCTCATAATCTCTTATCACTATCGTACATTGCCTGTTGCTGAGGCCAGTTTCTCTTGCAAATAGTTTTGGAACATGCTGAAACATAGTTTATAACCGCGTAAATTGTGTTGAATATGTCTTCATCCCACATCAGTGGGAGACTTGTATTTGGGGGAGAATTGCTCCCTATAAGGAGGCCTAATGTTTACGATTTAAACACACCTCTCATTTGTCTTTTATCTTCTTAAGACATTTGTATCTCCTCTCTTTAGTATTATTTCACTTGTATTTTGGAGTGGAATAAAATATTGGTTGTGTTCGAGGAAGTAGGCTAAATTGGCCGAACCTTGTAAATTCTGGTGTTCCTTTTATTGTTGCTTTATTGTCTTATTTATTATTTGGTGGTTGTCATAATTTTTGGTATAGTAGTTGTAACTCATTCACACATATACATTTATCTTCCGCAACAATTGATATCAGAGCCAAGGTACTGTCTAAGTATGCTCTGTGGTTGCAACATAGTCTGATCTTCCACATCAGAAAAGATTTATCTTGGTAACTGAGTCAAGGTTTTGTCTGAGTATGCTCTGTGGTTGCAGCTTAGTCTGATCTTCCACACCAGAAAGGAAATAATCTTGATTTGTGTCTTCAGCTATTAAATAATATTTGTGTCAAAGATCGAAGACAATAAACAAGAAGAATTTATATCAAGTGTCAACAATACGTCATAATTGACATCTTCGCTTATGATAAGAATTGCGTCAAATACGAAATTTGCGGTAGAAATTTTTGACGGGTCAGGACATTTTGGGATGTGGCAAAGCGAGGTTCTAGATGTCCTTTTTCAACAAGGTCTAGATCTTTCTATTGAAGAAAAGAGACCAGATGTTATTGGAGAAGAAGATTGAAGAATTATCAATCGTGTTGCTTGCGGTACCATTCGATCCTACCTTACTAGAGAGCAGAAATATCCATACACAAAGGAAACTTTTGCGAGTAAATTATGGAAAACACTGGAGGATAAATTTTTGAAGAAAAATAGTCAAAATAAATTGTATATGAAGAAGAGACTGTTTCGCTTCACCTATGTTCCTGGTACCACGATGAATGAACATATCACCAGTTTCAATAAGTTGATCACAGATTTGCAAAATATGAATGCAACTTTTGATGATGGTGACTTGGCCTTGATGTTGTTGGGGTCACTTCCTGATGAGTACGAGCACCTTGAAACTACTCTACTCCATGGAAATGACGAAATTTTTCTCTGAGAAGTTTGTTCGGCTTTGTACAGCTATGAACAAAGAAAGGGAGAAAAACAGAAGGGCGGAGAAGGAAAAGGATTGGTTGTGAGGGGTCGTCCTAAAAATCAAACGAGGACAAAGAAAGGAAGATCCAAGTCAAGATCTAGACCCACCAAAGGTGAATGTGCCTTTTGTCGAGAAAAGGGGCACTGAAAGAAAGACTGTCTGAAGTTGAAGAATAAGGCCAAACATAACAATGGAAAGGCCATTATGGATTCAAATGTAGCTGATGGTGATGATTCAGACTTCTCATTAGTTACAACAGAGCCATCAACATTATCAGACATATGGTTGATGGACTCGGCTTGTAGCTATCATATGTGTCACAACAGGGACTGATTCATGGATTTTCAAGAAGGAGAATATGGAGTCGTCCACACAACGGATAACAGCCCTCTTGCCTCATATGGCATTGGTTCAATACGATTAAGGAACCATGATGGAATGATCAGAACATTAACAGGTGTTCGATATATACCGGGTTTGAAGAAAAATCTCATCTCTGTGGGAGCCTTAGAATCAAAAGGGTTCAAAATCATTGCAGAACATGGAGTGATGAGAGTATGCTCCGGTGCACTAGTGGTAATGAAGGCCAATCGGAAGAACAATAACATGTACCGTTATCGCGGTAGTATAGTTATTAGGACAGCGACAGTAACATCCAGTGACAAAAAAGAGGCAAAAGCAATCAGGCTATGGCATATGCGCTTGGGACATGCTGGAGGAAAATCCTTGAAAACTTTATCAGATCAAGGATTGTTAAAAGGAGTAAAGGCTTGCAACTTGGAGTTTTGCGAGCATTGTGTCAAAGGAAAACAAACAAGGGTTAAATTTGGTACAGCGATCCATAATACTAAAGGTATTTTGGATTATGTACACTCTGATGTTTGGGGTCCTTCCAAAACACCTTCATTGGGTGGGAAGCACTATTTTGTAACCTTTGTTGATGATTTTTCCCGAAGAGTGTGAGTGTATACAATGAAGAGCAAAGATGAAGTGTTGGGAATTTTTCTCAAATGGAAAATGATGGTGGAGAATCAAATAGGCAGGAGGATCAAGTGTATTTGCACAGACAATGGAGGTGAATACAAAATGATCATTTTAATAAGGTCTGTGAAAATGATGGCATCGTCTGACACTTTACTGTCATACATACACCACAACAGAATGGAGTGGCAGAACGTATGAACCGGACCTTGCTGAAAAAGGTACGGTGTATGTTGTCCAATGCTGGCTTGGGCAAAGAATTTTGGGCTGAGGCAGTTACATATGCATGTCACCTCATTAATCGCTTACCATCTACTGCTATTGATGGCAAAACACCATTTGAAAAATGGTATGGAAAGCCTGTTATAGATTATGACTCTTTGCACGTGTTTGGCTCAACTGCATATTATTATGTGACAGAGTCAAAATTGGATCCAAGGGCAAAGAAGGCTATTTTCATGGGGATTACTTCTGGAGTCAAAGGATATCACTTATGGTGTCTTATGACAAAGAAAATAATATTCAGCAGGGATGTTACCTTTGATGAATCTGCTATGGTAAATAAGGTACAGAAGATACCAAACAAAATGAGGGTTCTTCTAAGCAGTTGGAGTTTGAGGGAAAATTTATTTTTCCTTCACAAAAAGCAGAGGAGGAAACAAATGAAGATTATCCTCTGGAAGAAGAGTCAGTAGAGAGAGAGATTCCAACTCAGGAACCTCAACAACAACTTTAATCAATTGTAACTAGCAGGCCAAAAAGGACAATAACAAAACATGTTCATCTTATAGAGACGGTTGCTTGTGCCGCCTCAATTGTATCTGATGATGTTCCTACCACTTATAAAGATGCAGTCCAAAGTTTAGAAGAAGATAAGTGGAGGATTGCCATGAATGATGAAATACAGTCCCTTCATCAGAATCATACATGGAGATTGGCCAATCTCCCTAAGGGAAAGAAAGCAATTGGGTGAAAATGAGTATTTGCAAAGAAAGAAGGATTTCCTAACCAAGAAGATGTTCGCTACAAAGCAAGATTGGTGGCTAAAGGATATGCTCAAAAGGAGGGAATTGATTACAATGAAGTGTTTTCTCCAGTTGTAAAACATTCCTCCATTAGAATTATGTTGGCTTTGGTAGCACAGTTGGATTTGGAACTAGTTCAGATGGATGTAAAAACTGTGGAAACTTGGAGGAGGAAATCTGCATAACTCAGCCAGAAGGATTCAAAGTTGCTGGAAGGGAAAATATGGTGTGCAAACTTGAAAAATCGTTGTACGGATTGAAACAATGTTCTAGACAATGGTACAAACGATTTGACAGGTTTATATTGTGGCAAGGGTACAAGAGAAGCAAGTACGATCATTGTGTGTATTTGCGCAAGCTTAAAGATGGTTCCTTTATATATCTTCTCCTATATGTTGATAACTTCCAAGAATTCGGAAGAAATTGATAAGTTGAAGATTCAACTGAAGAAGGAGTTCGAGATGAAGGATCTGGGTGAGGCAAAGAAAATTCTTAGCATGGAGATAATAAGAGATAGACGTTCAAAGAAACTCTATTTATCTCATAAAGAATATTTGAAAAGAGTACTACAATGTTTTGGCATAGAAGAGAAGACTAAGCCAGTTAGTACTCCACTTGCTCCCCATTTTAAGCAAAGTACTACTATGTCGCCAAAAGATGAAGCTGAACGAGGGTATATGTCAAAGGTACCATACGCAAATGTTGTTGGTAGCTTGATGTATGTTATGGTCTGTACGAGACCTGACATTTCACAAGTTGTTGGAGTTATTAACAGATATATGCATAATCCAGGAAAGGAGCATTGGCAAGCTGTGAAGTGGATTTTACGGTATTGTAGATGTTGGGTTAGTTTTTGAGCAGGAAGGCAATCAGTCTGTAGTTGGATATTGTGACTCTAGACTTTGAGGGTGATCTGGACAAACGAAGATCAACTACTGGTTATGTGCTTATTTTTGCAAAGGCACCAATTAGTTGGAAGTCTACTTTACAGTCAACAGTACTTTGTATACAACAGAGGCAGAGTACATGGCTATTACAGAGGCTGTGAAGGAGGCAATTTGGCTTCAGGGGTTGCTAAAAGAGCTTGGTATTGAACAAAAAAGCATCACAATTTTTTGTGATAGTCAAAGTGCTATTCAATTAGCGAAGAACCAAGTTTATCATGCAAGGACGAAACACATTGATGTTCGGTATCATTTAATAAGAGAAATCATAGAAGAAGGTGGAGTCATGGTGAAGAAAATTCATACTACAGAGAATCCTGCTGATATGCTGACAAAAGTGGTGAATGCGGTCAGGTTTCAACATTGTTTGGATTTGATCAACATTGTTGAACACTGAAGATTGAAGATGAAAACACAACCAAAATTTGTTACTGAGAGAAAATTGAAGATGTGGAATTTTTCCAAGGTGGAGTTTTGTTGAATATGTCTTCATCCCACATCGGTGGGAGACTTGTATTTGGGGGAGAATTGCTCCCTATAAAAGGAGGCCTAATGTTTAGGATTTAAACACACCTCTCATTTGTCTTCTTATCTTGTTAAGACATTTGTATCTTCTCTATTTAGTATTATTTCACTTGTATTTTGGAGTGGAATAAAATATTGGTTGTGTCCGAGGAAGTAGGCTAAATTGGCCGAACCTCGTAAATTCTGGAGTTCCTTTTATTGTTGCTTTATTGTCTTATTTATTATTTGGTGGCTGTCATAATTTTTGGTATAGTAGTTGTGATTCATTCACACTATATACATTTGACTTCCGCAACAAATTGTTCAGATTTAAGAGTTCATCTTATTTTCCTTATATTTTCTTAAGTGTAACAATGAAAGTAGAATTTAGTTTTAAGTTTACCATCCTACACTTTGAAATATGATGAGGTTTGACAGTAGAAATGAAATGAGGGCGACCCTGAGGCATGTCCTTAGCCGCTTCTACATCGAAGATAACCTTGTGTGATGACATGATGTTGGGCTCTGGTTTTACTGTACCATTTGCTAATTATATAAAAAGTCATGACAAATATTTGGAAAAAGTACTTCATTAACAAAAGAATATATCTAACGGTCAGTGGCGTACACATGATTTTACTTAAGCAATGTCATAATTTGAAGAAATGGACAAATGAATAAATCACGATACTGATAAGCGGCGTCATTTTCTATACCTACCCAATATTTTTATTTTTCTTATAAATATGTAGTGAAAAATTTCGATCAAGCAGTGTCTCGTGAGTCGTGATACCACATGGAATTGGGTGCATACGCCCCTATCAATAGTATAACATGATATGAGAAAACTTGCCTTGAAATAACTTATGCTTTGGAGTTTCTGCATCAGTAGCAACATGAATTTTCCATACTGATGTCTCTTCATCAGTAACAACCTCAAACACAATACGATCACCCTTCTTCAAGCAATTATCAGCGCCAGCCATCTTCAATATGGACTCGATTTTTGCAATCAGAACTTAGCTTTAAATTTCATAACCTTTGTCTTTCATCTCTTATAATCAAATCACACTTCTTGTTGGAGAGACCATTTGCAAATTGTTGAGGAAGGTACTGACAAAGTGTATTACCATTTGGACACATCATTAAAACATTCATATTCTTCAGATTTTCACTTCAACAAGGATAAAAATAAGCAAAATGGTACACATACTTCCTTTAGCCTGAAGATTCTTAAAGAGTACATGAAATTAATGAGTTTTGAGACTTACCAAGTAACCATGTGTAAGGCAATATTATATGGTTTAATAATGCATATAAAATGAGAATGACCAAAAGGCTTGTGAATAGCAGCTTCCGCATGTGAAGAAGCCTCGTCTGACGACTTGATACTGGGATTTGGTATTTCTATTACATCGTTGGTATTTCTTGAATGGCTTAAATGGCGCGACATGGACATTGAGGATTCATGTAGTTGATCCCCACTTGAGATTGAGGCGTAGTTATTTGTATCTTCATGAAATTAAACATGACAACTAATATTATGGGCAAAATGGGGAAAGATTGATTAATTTTATCTTGATTTTATAAATCAACAAGTATTTTGGAAACAGAGTAATTCAGTTTGATGATTACAAAAGCAAGAAAGAAACAGAGTACGTTTATTTGTATTGAACATATGTTGGCTGGATAAGGAAATATTTTTTTTTTCATAAAGCTGTTAAAAATCGAGCTCATTTATTAATGAAATCTTCGAGTTTTTCAAAATGCATGCTAGACGGTAGTCCGACGCTCTGTTTTAAAAGCAGAATTGGGACTCGCCCCCGGCGGAGTACTCGTAAAATGCCCCTGGGCTTATGCGTGAGGCTTAGTTCTGTGAGACTTAAGCTTCAGCCATCGGGGCTTACGCCGGGCACGCCCAACGCCTAGTACTGGGCTCGCCTAATAGAACTTTATGCAATTGTGTGTAACTAACCTTGTAAATCCTCAAATTTTCTTAATAAATTGTTGACTATTCAAAATTACTTTTTTTGTTAATCATATATCATTGAGTTGAGAGTATTTATATCATAATTGAAATAAAAATTATTGCACGTTATCCACTAAGACTGCTATGATAATTAATTTAAATAAATCTTTCATTTAAAAAGTATTTAATTATTAACTTTTGTTATGTCTTTACTATATAATAGTCCATAATTTTTTATAATTATTTTTCTAAATATTATTTTTTCCACGTTTACGAGATACAAAACTTATTAATCTGATAGCTCAGTATTAGCTAGTAACTATTTACAAGTAATTAGTTATCATGGTATTGTATGGTGACTTATGTGCCACTTTATTAACTTGTTGAAACTTAAAAATAAACGATGCTAGAGAATCATATTTAAATTAAATTGTGAATTATGTTTTTATATAAATTCTCTTTCAAATATAAAGCATATTAAATAAAAGGAGTATTTTAAGAAAAATATCAAAATTATATTATCAAAATTCTTTCAAGATTCATTACTCCTTAAGAGATGCATATAAGATTTCGTATCGAATACATTACTTTTGATGTTTGAGTTGTAACGGCGTTGTAGCTAATTTGCATATTATGATATATGTCATACTTTTCATATTATTCATAGTTGAATTATAACTTATAAATATTTTAAAGAGATTATTTGATATAATTTTGTGATTTTAATGTAATTTTTATAATTATTTTTTATTTTATACTATCTTAAAATTCTTGAAATTAGTAAAATTTAATGATCCGTGGGACTTACGCCCCATGTCTCAGGGCTTACGCCTCGCCTCATCAGAGGTAAAACGCCTCGCCTCACGCTCCCGCCTTTTAAAACATTGGTCTGCAGTGCTCCCTAAAGTCACCAATTTGCTTTCTTATTTTGGTCCAAAATAAGTGTCTATCTATTTAATCAAGAAAAATTTTAATTTATTTTTCCAAAATTATTCTTATGTACATATTCCTAAAAAGTATTTTACTCCTCACATTAAATTATGCTGCAACATTTAATTAAGGATAGTTTAGTCACACTAACTATTTTTGTCTAAAATTTAGTATTTCCTTAATGGGTGTACCTAAAGCAAATTGGTCACTTATCGTGTACCGGAGGGAGTACTACTTTAAAAATCAAAAAGCACTTCATTAAATACTTATGTAACTTTTTAATTCAAAAGGATCCGTTCGGTAGAGTATATATAAGATTAGTGTTGAATATGATGAATTAGTAATATTAGGATTAATTATGATGAAATTATTTTTTATCGACCGTTTGGTACGGCGTATCTTTATGCATGCTTATTCATGTATTAAAAATTATGACATTGCTAATGTCATGGATTGCTATGACAAAAATGTTCGTATTTTCAACAAAAGAAAATGTTTTGTATTTTTAACCAACGACAACTATGCAGTAGGAAATTTACTTTATGCATAATACAATATACCCATGTTCCTAAAAATCTATTTGGTTCATGAAATATAGTCCGATATTAAATTTTTTATCCAAGCTACATGTGACCAGGAGGTCACAGGTTCGAGTTGTAAAATCAGCTTCTTACAGAAATGCAAGTGACATTTTTTTGTTTATATCATGACACCAGAAGATTGAGAAGTGATTATGGTGTATCCATGTGTGAACCAAAAAGCAAGGATTTCTTGGACCTGGTTGGACAAGGGTATATTTCTTTACCTTTTTAAGATGTGAATCTAAAAGGGCAGTACGGTGCACTAAGTTCCTGCTATGCGGGGTTCCGGGAATGGACCGGACCACAAAGGTCTATTATACGTAACCTAATCTTAGTGTAGTAATGCTAAAAGCATACAAAAGCAAGTTTTGCTTTTGACAAAACAAAAAATCAAAGTACATTCTTTCTTGAGATTAGGCAACACGTACTAGATACAAAAACATCTTCAGTGCTCTTTTCCCTTGCCCATCACCAACTGCTTCATTACCTTGTCAAGTGCTTTTCTCATCCTTGCCATCCTTTTCTGAATATTTACAATGGAAGTGCGCTATAGGTATTGTTCCGTTGTTGATGAGTTCAAACTTAAAAGTATCTCCTACTTGGACATCATTTGCTTTCACGAATTTTCTCCATCCCATGGTAATCGCAACGTGATGTCCTGTTGGTCCGAGCTGCACCGACCATGATCTCTGTTTCTCATCTGTGAGAATCATCTCACAACGTCTATTCATCAAGCCATTTGATTTTGCAAAATCCAATGGAAGATACTGCTCGAATTTTATCCCAATGTATAGATCAATATGGCATTATCACAACAACAACAACAAAAGAAGAACTAGGCAGAATACATATATAGCCCCTTAAACTTGGCCATGTTTTTGAGGTGGCCAATAGGTCATGAGCTGAGTTGAAGTGCCTAAGTAAAAAATATCGCCAAGTTTAAGGGTCTGTCTATGTATTTCGCCACGAAACTACTACTAAAGATTTTAACTATTAAGGGCAACTAAAGTTAACTTCAAATCACTTACCAAAAATGTTCTGCTGATGGAATTGTTGAAGTTTGGCAAAATGCCAAAGTCCCACATTGGTTGGGAGTTAAGTTTGGGGGGGATTTTTCCCTTATAAAAGAAGGCCTAATGTTTAGGATTGAGACACACCTCTCATTTGCCTTCTCATCTGTTTAAGGCATTTGTATCTTCTCTCTTTAGTATTATTTCACTTGTATTTTTGGAGTGGAATAAAATATTGGTTGTGTCCGAGGAGTAGGCAAAATTAGCCGAACCTCGTAAATTCTGGTGTTCCCTTTATTGTTGCTTTATTGTCTTATTTATTATTTGGTGGCTGTCATAATTTTTGGTATAGTAGTTGTGACTTATTCACACCATATACATTTGGCTTCCGCAACAATTGGTATCAGAGCCAAGGTACTGTCTAAGTATGCTCTGTGGTTGCAGCATAGTCTGATCTTCCACATCAGAAAAGATTTATCTTGGTAACTGAGTCAAGGTTCTGTCTGAGTATGCTCTGTAGTTGCAGCTTAGTCTGATCTTCTACATCAGAAAGGAAATAATCTTGATTTGTGTCGTCAGCTATTAAATAATATTTGTGTCAAATATGGGGGACAATAAACAAGAAGAATCTACATCAAGTGTCAACAATACGTCATCATTGGCATCTTCGCTTATGACAAGAATTGTGTCAAATGCGAAATTTGCGGTAGAAATTTTTGACGGGTCCGGACATTTTGGGATGTGGCAAAGTGAGGTTCTAGATGTCCTTTTTCAACAAGGGCTAGATCTGGCCATTGAAGAAAAGAAACCAGATGTTATTGGAGAAGAAGATTGGAGAATTATCAACCGTGTTGCTTGTGGTACCATTCGATCCTACCTTGCTAGAGAGCAGAAATATCCATACACAAAGGAAACTTCTGCAAGTAAATTATGGAAAGCACTGGAGGATAAATTTTTGAAGAAAAACAGTCAAAATAAATTGTACATGAAGAAGAGACTGTTTCACTTCACTTATGTTCCTGGTACCACGATGAATGAACATATCACCAGTTTCAATAAGTTGGTCACAGATTTGCAAAATATGGATACAACTTATGATGATGGTGACTTGGCTTTAATGTTGTTGGCGTCACTTCCTGATGAGTACGAGCACCTTGAAACTACTCTACTCCATGGAAATGACGAAATTTCTCTCAGAGAAGTTTGTTCAGCTTTGTACAGCTATGAACAAAGAAAGCGAGAAAAACAGAAGGGCGGAGAAGGAGAAGCACTGTTTGTGAGGGGTCGTCCTCAAAATCAAACGAGGACAAAGAAGGGAAGATCCAAGTCAAGATCCAGACCCAGCAAAGATGAATGTGCCTTTTGTCGAGAAAAAGGGCACTGGAAGAAAGACTGTCCGAAGTTGAAGAATAAGGCCAAACATAACAATGGAAAGGCTATTATGGATTCAAATGTAGCTGATTGTGATGATTCAGACTTCTCATTAGTTACAACAGAGTCATCAACATCATCAGACATATAGTTGATGGACTCGGCTTGTAGCTATCATATGTGTCCCAACAGGGACTGGTTCGTGGAATTTCAAGAATGAGAATATGGAGTCATCCACACAGCGGATAACAGCCCTCTTACCTCATATGGCATTGGTTCAATACGATTAAGGAACCATGATGGAATGATCAGAACATTGATAGATGTTCGATATCTACCGGATTTGAAGAAGAATCTCATCTCTGTGGGAGCCCTAGAATCAAAAGGGTTCAAAATCATTGCAGAAAATGGAGTGATGAGTGTATGCACCGGTGCACTAGTGGTAATGAAGGCTAATCGGAAGAATAATAATATGTACCGCTATCGTAGCAGTACAGTTATTGGGACAGCGACAGTAACATCCAGTGACGACAAAGAGGCAGAAGCAACCAAGCTATGGCACATGCGCTTGGGACATGCTGGAGGAAAATCCTTGAAAACTCTATCAGATCAAGGATTGTTAAAAGGAGTAAAGGCTTGCAACTTGGAGTTATGTGAGCATTGTGTTAAAGGGAAACAGACAAGGGTTAAATTTGGTACAGCGATCCATAATACTAAACGCATTTTGGATTATGTACACTCTGATGTTTGGGGTCCTTCCAAAACACCTTCATTGGATGGGAAGCACTATTTTGTAACCTTTGTTGATGATTTTTCCCGAAGAGTATGGGTGTATACAATGAAGAGCAAAGATGAAGTGTTGGGAATTTTTCTCAAATGGAAGACGATGGTGGAATCAGACAGGCAGGAGAATCAAGTGTATTCGCACAGACAATGGAGGTGAATACAAAAATGATCATTTCAATAAGGTCTGTGAAAATGATGGCATCGTCCAACACTTCACTGTTAGACATACACCACAACAGAATGGAGTGGCAGAACGTATGAACCGGACCTTGCTGGAGAAGGTACGGTGTATGTTGTCCAATGCTGGCTTGGGCAAAGAATTTTGGGCTGAGACAGTTACATATGCATGCCACCTCATTAATCGCTTACCATCTGCTGCTATTGATGGCAAGACACCATTTGAAAAATGGTATGGAAAACCTGCTATAGATTATAACTCTTTGCACGTGTTTGGCTCAACTGCATATTATCATGTGACGGAGTCAAAATTGGATCCAAGGGCAAAGAAGGCTATTTTTATGGGAATTACTTCTGGAGTCAAAGGATATCGCTTATGGTGTCCTATGACAAAGAAAGTAATATTCAGCAGGGATGTTACCTTTGATGAATCTGCTATGGTAAATAAGGTAACAGAAGATACCAAACAAAATGAAGGTGCTTCTAAGCAGGTGGAGCTTGAGGGAAAATTTATTTTTCCTACACAAGAAGCAGAGGAGGAAACAAATGAAGATTACCCTCTGGAAGGAGAGCCAGTAGAGGAGATTCCAACTCAGGAACCTCAACAACAACTTGAATCAATAGCAACCAGCAGGCCAAAAAGAACAATAACGAAACCTATTCGTCTTATAGAGACGGTTGCTTGTGCAACCTCAATTGTAGTTGATGATGTTCCTACCACTTATAAAGATGCTGTCCAAAGTTCAGAAGAAGATAAGTGGAGGATTGCCATGAATGATGAAATACAGTCCCTTCATCAGAATCATACATGGAGATTGGCCAATCTCCCGAAGGGAAAGAAAGCAATTGGGTGCAAATGGGTATTTGCAAAGAAAGAAGAATTTCCTAACCAAGTAGATGTTCGCTACAAAGCAAGATTGGTGGCCAAAGGATATGCTCAAAAGGAGGAAATTGATTACAATGAAGTGTTTTCTCCAGTTGTAAAACATTCCTCCATTAGAATTATGTTGGCTTTGGTAGCACAATTGGATTTGGAACTAGTTCAGATGGATGTAAAAACTGCGTTTTTACATGGAAACTTGGAGGAGGAAATCTACATGACTCAGCCAGAAGGATTCAAAGTTGCTGGAAAACAAAATATGGTGTGCAAACTTGAAAAATCGTTGAACGGATTGAAACAATCTTCTAGACAATGGTACAAGCGATTTGACGAGTTTATGTTGCGGCAAGGGTACAAGAGAAGCAAATACGATCATTGTGTGTATTTGCACAAGCTTAAAGATGGTTCATTTGTATATCTTCTCCTATATGTTGATGATATGTTGATAGCTTCCAAGAATTTGGAAGAAATTGATAAGTTGAAGATTCAACTGAAGAAGGAGTTCGAGATGAAGGATTTGGGTGAGGCAAAGAAAATTCTTGGCATGGAGATAATTAGAGATAGACGTTCAAAGAAACTCTGTTTATCTCAAAAGGAATATTTGAAGAGAGTACTTCAACGTTTTGGCACAGATGACAAGACTAAGCCAGTTAGTACTCCACTTGCTTCCCATTTTAAGCTAAGTACTACTATGTCGCCAATGGATGAAGCTGAACGAGAGTATATGTCAAAGGTACCATACGCAAATGCTGTTGGTAGCTTGATGTATGCAATGGTTTGCACAAGGCCTGACATTTCACAAGCTGTTGGAGTTATTAGCAGATATATGCACAATCCAGGAAAGGAGCATTGGCAAGCTGTGAAGTGGATTCTACGGTATATTCATAATACTGTAGATGTCGGGTTAGTTTTTGAGCAGGAAGACAATCAGTCTGTAGTTGGATATTGTGACTCAGATTTTGCGGGTGATATGGACAAACGAAGATCAACTACTGGTTATGTGTTTACTTTTGCAAAGGCACCAGTTAGTTGGAAGTCTACTTTGCAGTCAACAGTTGCTTTGTCTACAACAGAGGCAGAGTACATGGCTATTACAAATGCTGTGAAAGAGGCAATTTGGCTTCAAGGATTGCTAAAGGAGCTTGGTGTTGAACAAAAAGGTATCACAATTTTTTGTGATAGTCAAAGTGCTATTCAATTAGCGAAGAACCAAGTTTATCATGCAAGGACGAAGCACATTGATGTTCGGTATCATTTCGTACGAGAAATCATAGAAGAAGGTGGAGTCACGGTGAAGAAAATTCATACTACAGAGAATCCTGCTGATATGCTGACAAAGGTGGTGGTTGCGGTCAAGTTTCAACATTGTTGAACACTGAAGATTGAAGATGAAGACACAACCAAAATTTGTTATTGAGAGAGAATTGAAAATGTGGAATTTTGCCAAGGTGGAGATTTGTTGAAGTTTGGCAAAATGCCAAAGTCCCCTATTGGTTGGGAGTTAAGTTTGGGGGGGATTTTTCCCCTATAAAAGAAGGCCTAATGTTTAGGATTGAGACACACCTCTCATTTGCCTTCTCATCTGTTTAAGGCATTTGTATCTTCTCTCTTTAGTATTATTTCACTTGTATTTTTGGAGTGAAATAAAATATTGGTTGTGTCCGAGGAGTAGGCAAAATTAGCCGAACCTCGTAAATTCTGGTGTTCCCTTTATTGTTGCTTTATTGTCTTATTTATTATTTGGTGGCTATCATAATTTTTGGTATAGTAGTTGTGACTTATTCACACTATATACATTTGGCTTCCGCAACAGGAATAAGGTCTAATAGTAGAAATAAATTGAGGGTTAGCATTAGCAGACGTTGAAGCAGAGACTCGTGCTTTAGTAGCAGGCATATCTGAGGTATCAATACCGACGCCTGTTCTTCTTTAAAAAGAATACATGAAAAAAGGAAACAAGAGGCATTAGAATCATAGAAATGAAAAAGAAAAGATGAAGGTCCTTGATAAAGCAACATGAATTTGATCATAAAAAACCAGACCTTGAGTGGAATATCTATTAGCATCCGAATCAGGATTCTTTCTTTCGGTCCGAAGTGATGCATTTGCTCTCAAATCTAGTTTTTAAATTGACAAAAGCCATAACTGAAACTGATGATGAATTAAAATCCAAAAATAGAACACTAAGTTGAAGTAAAGAAATAGATAAATAGTAAAAAAGTGGATGAAATATAACAGAAGGGCTAATATGTGAAACTTGCCATAAAATTTCAGTATAGGTTTCTCTGCCTTGGCTAATATCTCAAACATTACGCGATATCCTTCCTTTAAGAGATTAGCAGCGCAAAATTCATGCCATCCCCCTCCAATGAAAGTGCTGCGTCCACAGGAGTACAGACTAAATTCCCATGACCTTTGCTCATCTCTTATCAGTATCGTACATTTCCTGTTGCTCAAGCCGTTTTCGCGAGCAAATTGTTTCGGAACATGCTGGAACAGTTTATAACCAGTTTCACGTAAATAGTTCATATTTATACTTCACACTTTCTAATTATTAAAGAAACAAAATCCTTATAGTGAAATGATTTCATCTTACAAAGAGTAGAATTTAGTTTTCAACTTACCATCAAAGACCTTGAAATCCAATGGGGTTTGTGTTGAAATTGGCAAAATGTTTGTCCCACATCGGTGGGAAACCAAAATTGGGGGGATTTTCCCCCTATAAAAGAAGGCTTAATGTTTAGGATTTAAACACACCTCTCATTTGCCTTCTCATCTGATTAAGGCATTTGTATTTTCTCTCTTTAGTATTATTTCACTTGTATTTTTGGAGTGAAATAAAATATTGGTTGTGTCCAAGGAGTAGGCAAAATTAGCCGAACCTCGTAAATTCTGATGTTCCCTTTATTGTTGTTTTATTGTCTTATTTATTATTTGGTGGCTGTCATAATTTTTGGTATAGTAGTTGTGACTTATTCACACTATATACATTTGGCTTCCGCAACAATTGGTATCAGAGCCAAGGTACTGTCTAAGTATGCTCTGTGGTTGCAGCATAGTCTGATCTTCCACATCAGAAAAGATTTATCTTGGTAACTGAGTCAAGGTTCTGTCTGAGTATGCTCTGTGGTTGCAGCTTAGTCTGATCTTCCACACCAGAAAGGAAATAATCTTGATTTGTATCGTCAGCTCTTAAATAATATTTGTGTCAAAGATGGGAGACAATAAACAAGAAGAATCTACATCAAGTGTCAACAATACGTCATCATTGGCATCTTCGCTTATGACAAGAATTGTGTCAAATGCGAAATTTGCGGTAGAAATATTTGACGGGTCCAGACATTTTGGGATGTGGCAAGGCGAGGTTCTAGATGTCCTTTTTCAACAAGGGCTAGATCTGGCCATTGAAGAAAAGAAACCAGATGTTATTGGAGAAGAAGATTGGAGAATTATCAACCGTGTTGCTTGCGGTACCATTCGATCCTACCTTGCTAGAGAGCAGAAATATCCATACACAAAGGAAACTTCTGCAAGTAAATTATGGAAAGCACTGGAGGATAAATTTTTGAAGAAAAACAGTCAAAATAAATTGTACATGAAGAAGAGACTGTTTCACTTCACCTATGTTCCTGGTACCATGATGAATGAACATATCACCAGTTTCAATAAGTTGGTCACAGATTTGCAAAATATGGATACAACTTATGATGATGGTGACTTGGCCTTAATGTTGTTGGCGTCACTTCCTGATGAATACGAGCACCTTGAAACTACTCTACTCCATGGAAATGACGAAGTTTCTCTCAGAGAAGTTTGTTCGGCTTTGTACAGCTATGAACAAAGAAAGCGAGAAAAACAGAAGGGCGGAGAAGGAGAAGCACTATTTGTGAGGGTCGTCCTCAAAATCAAACGAGGACAAAGAAGGGAAGATCCAAGTCAAGATCCAGACCCAGCAAAGATGAATGTGTTTTTTGTCGAGAAAAAGGGCACTGGAAGAAAGACTGTCTGAAGTTGAAGAATAAGGCCAAACATAACAATGGAAAGGCCATTATGGATTCAAATGTAGCTGATTGTGATGATTCAGACTTCTCATTAGTTACAACAGAGTCATCAACATCATCAGACATATGGTTGGACTCGGCTTGTAGCTATCATATGTGTCCCAACAGGGACTGGTTCGTGGAATTTCAAGAAGGAGAATATGGAGTCGTCCACACAGCGGATAACAGCCCTCTTACCTCATATGGCATTGGTTCAATACGATTAAGGAACCATGATGGAATGATCAGAACATTAACAGATGTTCGATATGTACCGGATTTGAAGAAGAATCTCATCTCTGTGGGAGCCCTAGAATCAAAAGGGTTCAAAATCATTGCAGAAAATGGAGTGATGAGAGTATGCTCCGGTGCACTAGTGGTAATGAAGGCTAATCGGAAGAATAATAATATGTACCGCTATCGTGGCAGTACAGTTATTGGGACAGTGACATCTAGTGACGACAAAGAGGCAGAAGCAACCAAGCTATGGCACATGCGCTTGGGACATGCTGGAGGAAAATCCTTGAAAACTCTATCAGATCAAGGATTGTTAAAAGGAGTAAAGGCTTGCAACTTGGAGTTTTGTGAGCATTGTGTCAAAGGGAAACAGACAAGGGTTAAATTTGGTACAGCGATCCATAATACTAAACGCATTTTGGATTATGTACACTCTGATGTTTGGGGTCCTTCCAAAACACCTTCATTGGGTGGGAAGCACTATTTTGTAACCTTTGTTGATGATTTTTCTCGAAGAGTGTGGGTGTATACAATGAAAAACAAAGATGAAGTGCTAGGAATTTTTCTCAAATGGAAGACGATGATGGAATCAGACAGGCAGGAGAATCAAGTGTATTCGCACAGACAATGGAGGTGAATACAAAAATGATCATTTCAATAAGGTCTGTGAAAATGATGGCATCGTCCGACACTTCACTGTTAGACATACACCACAACAGAATGGAGTGGCAGAACGTATGAACCGGACCTTGCTGGAGAAGGTACGGTGTATGTTGTCCAATGCTGGCTTGGGCAAAGAATTTTGGGCTGAGGCAATTACATATGCAAGCCACCTCATTAATCGTCTACCATCTGCTGCTATTGATGGCAAGACACCATTTGAAAAATGGTATGGAAAATCTGATGTAGATTATAACTCTTTGCACGTGTTTGGCTCAACTGCATATTATCATGTGACGGAGTCAAAATTGGATCCAAGGGCAAAGAAGGCTATTTTTATGGGAATTACTTCTGGAGTCAAAGGATATCGCTTATGGTGTCCTATGACAAAGAAAGTAATATTCAGCAGAGATGTTACCTTTGATGAATCTGCTATGGTAAATAAGGTAACAGAAGATACCAAACAAAATAAAGGTGCTTCTAAGCAGATGGAGTTTGAGGGAAAATTTATTTTTCCTACACAAGAAGCAGAGGAGGAAACAAATGAAGATTACCCTCTGGAAGGAGAGCCAGTAGAGGAGATTCCAACTCAGGAACCTCAACAACAACTTGAATCAATAGCAACCAGCAGGCCAAAAAGAACAATAACGAAACCTATTCGTCTTATAGAGACGGTTGCTTGTGCAACCTCAATTGTAGTTGATGATGTTCCTACCACTTATAAAGACGCAGTCCAAAGTTCAGAAGAAGATAAGTGGAGGATTGCCATGAATGATGAAATACAGTCCCTTCATCAGAATCATACATGGAGATTGGCCAATCTCCCGAAGGGAAAGAAAGCAATTGGGTGCAAATGGGTATTTGCAAAGAAGGAAGGATTTCCTAACCAAGTAGATGTTCGCTACAAAGCAAGATTGGTGGCCAAAGGATATGCTCAAAAGGAGGGAATTGATTACAATGAAGTATTTTCTCCAGTTGTAAAACATTCCTCCATTAGAATTATGTTGGCTTTGGTAGCACAATTGGATGTGGAACTAGTTCAGATGGATGTAAAAACTGCGTTTTTACATGGAAACTTGGAGGAGGAAATCTACATGACTCAGCCAGAAGGATTCAAAGTTGCTGGAAAACAAAATGTGGTGTGCAAACTTGAAAAATCGTTGTACGGATTGAAACAATCTTCTAGAAAATGGTACAAGCGATTTGACGAGTTTATGTTGCGGCAAGGGTATAAGAGAAGCAAATACGATCATTGTGTGTATTTGCACAAGCTTAAAGATGGTTCCTTTGTATATCTTCTCCTATATGTTGATGATATGTTGATAGCTTCCAAGAATTCGAAAGAAATTGATAAGTTGAAAATTCAACTGAAGAAGGAGTTCGAGATGAAGGATTTGGGTGAGGCAAAGAAAATTCTTGGCATGGAGATAATAAGAGATAGACGTTCAAAGAAACTCTGTTTATCTCAGAAAGAATATTTGAAAAGAGTACTACAACGTTTTGGCATAGATGACAAGACTAAGCCAGTTAGTACTCCACTTGCTCCCCATTTTAAGCTAAGTACTAATATGTCGCCAATGGATGAAGCTGAACGAGAGTATATGTCAAAGGTACCATACGCAAATGTTGTTGGTAGCTTGATGTATGCAATGGTTTGCACAAGGCCTGACATTTCACAAGCTGTTGGAGTTATTAGCAGATATATGCACAATCCAGGGAAGGAGCATTGGCAAGCTGTGAAGTGGATTCTACGGTATATTCATAATACTGTAGATGTCGGGTTAGTTTTTGAGCAGGAAGACAATCAGTCTGTAGTTGGATATTGTGACTCAGATTTTGCGGGTGATCTGGACAAACGACGATCAACTACTGGTTATGTGTTTACTTTTGCAAAGGCACCAGTTAGTTGGAAGTCTACTTTGCAGTCAACAGTTGCTTTGTCTACAACAGAGGCAGAGTACATGGCTGTTACAGAGGCTGTGAAAGAGGCAATTTGGCTTCAAGGATTGCTAAAGGAGTTTGGTGTTGAACAAAAAGGAATCACAATTTTTTGTGATAGTCAAAGTGCTATTCAATTAGCGAAAAACCAAGTGTATCATGCAAGGACGAAGCACATTGATGTTCGGTATCATTTCGTACGAGAAATCATAGAAGAAGGTGGAGTCACAGTGAAGAAAATTCATACTACGGAGAATCCTGCTGATATGCTGACAAAGGTGGTGACTGCGATCAAGTTTCAACATTGTTTGGATTTGATCAACATTGTTGAACACTGAAGATTGAAGATGAAGACACAACCAAAATTTGTTATTGAGAGAAAATTGAAGATGTGGAATTTTGCCAAGGTGGAGATTTGTTGAAATTGGCAAAATGTTTGTCCCACATCGGTGGGAAAACAAAAGTTGGGGGGATTTTCCCCCAATAAAAGAAGGCTTAATGTTTAGGATTTAAACACACCTCTCATTTGCCTTCTCATTTGTTTAAGGCATTTGTATCTTCTCTCTTTAGTATTATTTCACTTGTATTTTTGGAGTGAAATAAAATATTGGTTGTGTCCGAGGAGTAAGCAAAATTAGCCGAACCTCGTAAATTCTGGTGTTCCCTTTATTGTTGTTTTATTGTCTTATTTATTATTTGGTGGCTGTCATAATTTTTGGTATAATAGTTGTGACTTATTCACACTATATACATTTGGCTTCCGCAACAGTTTGACAGTAGAAATTAAATGAGGGCGACCCAGAGGCACATCCTTACACGCTTCTGCATCAGGGAAAACCTTGTGTGATGACATGATGTTGGGCTCTGGTTTTTCTGTAGCATTTTCTAATTACATAAAAAGTCATGTCAAATATTTGAAAAAAGTAGTTCATGGACAAAAGAACATATCAATAGTATAACATGATATGAGGAAACTTGCTTTGAAACTTCTGCCTTGGAGTTTCTGCATCAGTAACAACATGAAATTTCCATACAGGTATTTCTCCATCAGTAACAACCTCAAACATAATACGATCTCCCTCCTTTAAGCAATTATCAGCAACGAATTTACGACAGCCATCTCCAATGTAGACTTGAGTTTTACAACAACTTAACCTTAAAGTCCACGAGTTTTGCCTTTCATCTTTTATGATCAGACTGCACTTCTTGTTTGTCTTGAAACCATTTGCCGATGCGAAATGTTTAGGAACATACTGTACGGGGATAACCATTTACACACATCACTAAAAAGTTCATGTTCTTAATATTTTCACTTAACAAAGATAAAAATACGAAAAATGGTGCAAATGCTTCCTTTTGCCTGAAGCTTTTTGAAGAGTTTGCGCGAAATTAATGAGTTTTGAGACTTACTAAGAAACCGTATGTAAGGCAATATGGTTTGATGGTGCAAACAAAACTAGAATGACCAAAAGGCTTGTGAGTAGCAGCTTCTGCATGGTCTGACAACTCGATGCTGGGGCTCGGTCGCTCTGTTACATTGTTAGAAAATTAAATTTCTTGAATGGCTTAAATGGCACAACATGGATGGTGAGGATTCATATGGTCGATCCAAACTTAGGATTGAGGCATAGTTGTTTAATTTGTATCTTCAAGAAATTAAATATTACAAATTTCATTTAAAAAAACAGACAATATTAAGGGAATTCATCACTTTAGTTTCTCCTTCAATATATCCTACTTGTTTTTACTTCTATCAAATAAGCATCATTCTGTTTATGCATCAGTACACGATAAATAAATAATACTAATCAGGAAATAACTTCCATAACTAACAGAAACATAAAATCTGAAAAAAGAAGGTTGAGAACATAAAGAACTTCACCTTCAAATTCAAGATTCTTGGAAGTCTCTTCAACATTATTGGCTTCTTCTTCTTCTTCTTCTTGTTGCAAATACTCCGAATATTCTCTGTCGCAGTGACTTGAATCAAATATGGAAACTTCAAACTCCATGTTCCCTTCATGTCTGAACACCAACAAATCTCCTAACTGCAAATCATGCTCCTCTGCAAACTTTTCCCAACCATCTTCAAGTCGTCGGCCGTTCACCTTCACCTGCCACTGCTTACTAACCCTTCTCAATACTGCATGTTCAATATCTTCATGTCCCTTCAGATACTTCAAGAAACCACGAGGAATTTTCTGCAGTAGATATATACCACAAATATGGATAATCAGAATAAGCTTTGTCACAAAATGATATACACAATAATCAATTAAAGATTATTCATTTAGCACATTATGCTTTTAATCTTTAGTACTCCTTATGTTTCAATTTAGACATATTTAGCTTATCGAGAGTTAATTTGACTAAATTTTGAAACTAAATTAAATTAGTTCAACTCAATCTTTTAAAATTAAAATTTCGATATTCAAAAACTACACGAAAAATACAATAAGTTGTAATTTTTCTCATATCAATACGATAAAAAAAGGCATTTTAAAATATTAGTCAAACTTCACACAGTTTAACTCTATATTGAAATGGAAGCTTAATTAGTTTTTAGGGTTTCAACTGAAACTAGTATTGTTGACACTGTAAACATATACTCCCCGTGAGAAAACTAACTAAAATTTCAACAAAGATTACATTTTGAATTCATAAATTTAAAACTACAATGTGTCCAATGGTAAGAACTTGAAAGTTGAACCTATAAAATTCATAATTCTGAATCTACCTATGTCAGATATTATACAACAAGAAGTAATCTCATTAGTGGGGTCTGGGGAGGGTAATGTGTACGCAGACCTTACCCCTACCCTGGGTAGAGAGGCTGTTTTCGATAGACCCTCGGCATACTTCCCTCCAAGAAGTCCCTCACCTTGCTCTTGGGGTGACTCGAACTCACAACCTTTCGGTTGGAAGTGGAGCGTGCTTACCATTAGAGCAACCCCTCTTGTCTGTGTCAGATATTATACATATAACAAAAATTATATATTCAACAGAGAAATTAAAGGAAAAAGATGAAACAACTGACCAAAAGTAAAACTTACAAGTCCATGTTTGAACCCCGGCAGAATAGGTTTGAAAAAATGAGGTTTCTTTGGAGGAATTTTCATGGCTGTAGAGAAAATATTTTTTTTTTTCTTTTGGTTGTATTAGACATAAGTAAATGAAAGAATTCAGGCTGGAAACTTCAATAGAGTTGGTACGGAAACATGGAAAGTTAAAAAAGGAATGAAAAACAGAGGGATTTTTCATGTCAGGGCACTCTGTAAATTGTAATACTAATACCATGAAACATTTATGATTCAATTTGTTGATTACAAAAGCAAGAAAGATGTTAGCTGGATAAGGAAAGTAATTTTTTCATAAAGCTGTTAAAAAATCGAGCTCATTTATCGAAGGACAGAATGAAATCTGAGTTTTTCAAAAATGCATGCTAGTCTGTAGTCTGTACTCTGTAGTAGTACTGTTTTACATATCAAAAAATTACTTTATTAAATAGGCGAATAGACACACTCGTACTTATACAACAGATTTGAAAAGCACTTTATTATGTTCGCCTTTGGCCATAAATTTTAGGGAGAAATTCAAAAATAGCTCGAGTTACAAGTCGTCATTTAAAAATATAAAAATAGTACGGGCTAGTTATTTTTTAGACTGGTCATTCAAAAATAGTCCGTATTTACAAAATCATAAAAAATAACCACTATTTTGGTGTAACAGGGATCGGTCCAGCATAATATACTGGAGATCGATGCACTTGTGTATGAACTTCCAGCATATTACGCTGGAACTCCAACACGCGGAAAGTTACAGCATAATATACTAGAGATTTGAGCACATGTGTATGAACTTCCAGCATATTATACTGGACCGGTATATCATACTGGAACTCCAGTATAATATGCTGGAGTTCCAGTATACTTATGCTGGAACTCCAGTATATTATGCTGGAGTATTTTCCGGATTTTGAACAATATTTTCGTTTAGATTTATCTTTACATGAAAGTAGATAAATTTCGATTACTTTTGAAACTGTGACTATTTTCGAATGACCACTTGTAAATCTGGCTATTTTTGAATTTTTGCCTTCAAAAATAGTCACAGTTTCAAAAGTAATCGCAATTTAGCTATTTTTCATGTAAAGATAAATCTGAACGAAAACACAATTCAAAATCCAGAATCCAGTGTAATATATCGGTCCAGCATAATATACTAGAACTTTCCGCGTATTGGAGTTCCAGCATAATATGCTAGAAGTTCATACACATGTGCACCGATCTCCAGTATATTATGCTACTTTCCGTGTTGCAGCAATATAGTGGCTACTTTTCAATGATTTTGTAAATGTTAGCTATTTTTAAATGACCAATCCGACAACTGGCTAGCCCGTACTATTTTTACTAAATTTGGGCTACAAATAGCCCAAAAGCACTTTACAGAAACTTTTAACATGTTTAAGACCATGGCATAAGTCTATTTTTGTTTAGTTCTTTTCTTTTTCATAAAATCTCATAAAACATAGCGACATAAATGGAAATAAAGGAGTACATGAAACCAATCGAGCCCCCAATGCAGTGTTTAGTTGTCATTTTGTTGTCTGCGTAAATAATAGTGGAAATGATACCGGGTAACCACTTTTAAGCATGTTATTTAAAATGTATTTATAGTTTACAATGTATTTAAAGATTAGTCAATTTCGCTCAAACTTCAGGACACAACATTCTAGAGTTTAAACCTCAAAATTCAAATTTTAGGACGTTGTGTCCTAAAGTTCGAAAATTGTGTCCTGGAGTTCGAATCTTATGTCATGAAATTTAAATTAGTAGTTCAGAAATTCAGGACACAAGTGTCCTGTCAAATTAGCAGCTCAAAAATTCAGGACACTAAGTCCTAAATTGGTGAAATGACTAATGTTTAAATACATTATAAATTGTGGAGATATTTTAAATAATAGGGTTAAAAGTGGTTATTGTTGCACTTCACCCTAAATAATAGTTCTATAAATTATGCCAAAAATCTATATACTCCCTCCGGTTCATAATAAGTGACTTTTTCGCCTATTTATTTTGGTTCAAAATAAGTGTCCTTTTTACATAATCAAGAATAAATTATCTTTAGTTTGTCAAATTTGCCCTTATTTACGTATCCCAATGTGTCAAGTTAACAATATACAAATTTTAGTTAAGGGTAATATAGTCAAGATACTTTTTTTTTCTAGAAATTAGTATTTTGTTAAGGGGTGTGCCAAAGGCCAAAAAGTCACTTATTGTGAACCGCAGGGAGTATTATTTATACAAAATAAAAATTAGAATAAGAATAGGAGAATTAGTAATATATGCATCAAAACAAACATCTAAAATATCAAGAATAGCCCTCATGTATTAAGCAGCTTTAAAAAAAAAAGATGAACAAACACATGTTCCAAATTATACGTTGTCCAAGAAAAGTTATTCATGCATTATCAATCCCTGATTTATTAATCTCTACCATGCAGTCCTACATTATTAATATTTGCATCATTTTTTTACATTGCAGCCCTACATTATTAATGCTTGCATAACTTTTCTCATAACCAAATAATCTGCTAGAGTACAAATATATTTGAATCGTTAGTAAAATTTATAAAGAATAATACTATTAATTTCATTTTGTATTATATGGTACGACTTACAAGAGTCAAATTGCTTAATTTTCAATGTAAACTAGATTATAAAATCTTTAAGATTTTTTAACAATAAAATTTATATGTATTTAAAAATTACATAAAAATACTAGTCTAAGTCTCACTAATTAATTATTTTAAACACTTGAAAAATATTTGCAGACGATGGTCAAGCTCCTCTTTGCTGCTTACGGTTTTTCTTCGAAGGAGGCCAGATTATGTAAACTCTACTCCCTCCGGTCCACAATAAGTGACAAATTTGTTTTTTTATTTTAGTCCAAAATAAGTGTCTATTTATATAATTAAGAAAAAATTCAAATTGTTTTTACAAAATTACCCTTATGTACATATCCCAAAAAAGTTTTCTTACTCTTCACATTAAATATTTAATTAAGGGTAATTTAGTCATACTGGATATTTTTGTATAGAATTTAGTATTTTCTTAATGGGCGTGCCCAAAGCAAATTGGTCACTTATTATGGACCGGAAGGAGTACAATTTTATCGCTTTAAGTGAAAAGCGGGATCCTAACAATTGAAAAGGGAAAATGTCATGGTTTAACTACGTATAAAAAGAATTGGTAGGAAATAGCTCTACTTACAGATATTGGCAACATATAGCCGAACATTAAGTTTATCCTATATTTATTTGATTTTTGTAGCCAAAATTATTTTTCGAGAAATACAGCACAAGCAACGCACATCTCTCCCCCGCTCTCTCTCGCTATTTTTAATATAGTACTAGTATTAGGGTACGCGCTTTGCGCGTGTACCTATATCAATAAATATATAATTTTTAAAAATTATATATATATTATTCAATAATGTGTTTTAGTTATTGAAAAAATATCAAAGAAAGAAAATGTAAGTTTCTAAATATAATGAATGTTAATCTCACTAAGCTAGCTCATTAAACAAAGAAATGCTACGCCACATAAGTCTTTATATATCTTATTATGATTTATGAGATAATATATATCTTATGAAAATTATTGTTATCTTTATTACCAAATACTATAAACAAATAACAAAAAAATACTTTAAAATAATTATTCAAAGATAATAAAATAAATTGAAGAATTTGAATCTTTGGGTCTTTTAGAAATTTGTGAGCGTAGAGATAGAACTATAGCTCCTAGAAACCCATAGATAAATAACAATATAAAGTATGAAATAACTAATATTGAATTATAAAAAATGATGTAATACGATATGAAAAATATAGGGAGCTACATTTATTAAAATAAATATAAAAAGAAAGAAAAATGATAAGGGTAATTTTTGTGATTTTTTTTTGTCTTGGGTTATATCCTTATTGCTTCAACTTAACATTTTAGCAATTTAACTTTTAATACTATATTATAATAAATTTTTCTCTATTTTCTTATTTCTTTTACGGCAATTGCTCTTATTGTGTAAAATAATTTGTGTACCTTAAGAGTTTTATCAACTTGACAAATAAGTTTACTTATATAATAATTTTAAAACAAAATTGAATTGACTTTTCCGTTGCTTTATTAATTCAAAGACTTAATTATTTGTTGAGATTTTATGCTTTTTTGATAGTATAGAAGATACAAATTATTTTCAAGCTATTCTCCTACTCGAGTATAATATTATTCTCTTTATCGATTTTATGTAATATTGAAAACTACATTTAATAATTAGAACAAATATTTAATTAGGTAATGTTAGAATTATAGGTTCCCTAATAAGAGGAATCAATGTAAACATATTTCTATGGAAATCACGTGAGTATACAAGGAAAAGAAACGTAATACTCTTAATTAATTCTCTTAAATAATATCTATTTTAAAGTCCTTAATATTGGGGTTTCTTATTTAATTCAATAAGGAAAAATCTAATAATCAAATTTTAGTTTCCTTTAAGTCCTAAATATTAAGATAATAATTAAATGACTATTTTGTCTAGTGTGAGCTCTATTTTAAAAGGATAAAAAAGACAAACGACATTTCGCTAAGGGCCTTCGTGCTTTTAATATAGTATAGATAGATTAAATAAATTCTTTAATTTTAATTTATCTTTTAATTTATTTTAGTCCAAGCATTTCAAATGGAAACGGAAGAAAGAGGGAAAATTTTCTATTTGGTATGAGAATACTTAGGCCAAAGCGTGTTAGTGCATAGTTGGTTATAGTTGGAATAAGTAAAAGTTTAATATGGAAAAGTTTAGTTGATTTCAAATTCTTAAATATTTAGGATTCTTACATAATTTAAATAAGGAAATAAATTCAATAGTAAAGATTATAGTTGGTTTAAAAGTCCTAAATATTAGAAAAATAACTAAAAGACTTTTTTGTCTAATGTAAATTCTATTTTTAGAGGGTAAAAAAGGCGAACGACATTTCGCTAAGGGCCTTCGTGCTATTAATATAGTATAGATGGTTTTATTTTCTTTCTTAAATTTACTTTCGATCCCCCAAATCTCTCTCTCTCTATTTTCTTCTCCAATAATTACTCTGTGAGGATTCCTCTTTATCTTTTTCTTGGGTAATTCTATGCATTGTATCTATGATCTTTTATAGCACATTGATAATAGGTGAATTTAACTATAATTAGGCCCTAAATAACCACTTTCTTGTATAGTTTGGATGATAAAAGTGATAACAAAATGCTCTTATTAGTGTTTTTCATATTTTGCAGGTTATATATGACCGGAGAAGGCTATGGAGTACTTTTGGGATCAAATATGGAGAAAAAGAGGCCGATCGTAAAATTCCGTCAAGTAAACCACGCGAAACAGCTCAAGTCAGAACCGAAAGAGGACTGTCGCGGTTCCACCGCGACCGCGGCAGAACCGCGGTAGAAGAGGGCTGCAGACAAAGTGAGAATCAGAAAGCATGTTTGGCCGCGGTTTGACTGCGACCGCGGCAGAACCGCGCGGTCAAACCGCGGCGGAGGCGGAGAACTTCAGGGATTAAAGTGCAAAACACGGGATTTTTAGCCCAAAACCCTATTTTAAACACTAGACTTCGCCCAAGAGAAACATGTATTGATTTAGAGAGTATTTTGGCAAGGAAAAACAATTGTGAGAGATCACCCAAAACATCTTTCTTCTTTTCTTTGATTTTTCTTGCAAGTTTTATGATGAATATTGTTTTAGTTTGTTTACCCATAGTTATGAGTAGCTAAATCATTTGTCTAAGGTTTTGATGGAACCTATTGGGGGATGAACTTCTTGTTTATGTGAATACAAATTGCTAGTCTCAATCTTTATTTGTTCAACTTTGTGCATGTTGTAGTTAATTGACAGGATCCTCAACTAGTTGTGCCTATTTAGTGTGCATAACTTGGGAGAGAGTGCATATTTAGGTTATTGTTGAACAACACCACTCCCAAAGTATAAGAGGGATCTATAACTGCGGGTTTAAAGGCGGGATTAGGGATAATGAAGCCTTGAGTGCAATCTAAAGTGAACCGTGTTAATTAGAGCTAGCTGGTGTATCTCGGGAGAGTGCATTGAGTATATTACTGTGATTACTCGGGAGAGATTTACGGTAAGATGAGCGTTCATGATTGATAGAGAGGTGTTGGTCAATTTGTATGAAGCATAAACAGAAGGGATTCCATCAATAGGGGAAGTTATTACCTTAGCGTTTTCTCATTATTGTTTACAACCTTAGCATCCTTAGTTTACAGCTGTTTATTTACTTGCAATTTTAGTTATTAAAGACACCATCAACTGTGATTCAAACGTTTGGGGAAATTGGTTCTCAAGAGTTTAGTGGGTCTAAAGATAGTGATTGATAGGTTAACTCTCTGTGGATTCGACTCTGGGTAGAATACTCAGGTTATATTTGCAACGTCCGCAGGGTCCTTTTTATAAGGCATAGTTGGGCGTGATCAAATTTTGGCGCCGTTGCCGGGGAGTTAACGGAATTATCAATTACCATTGATAGAAATACAAAAATTCTTAGTGTAGTCAGTTTTCTCTACACCAAGTTTTGATTGAAAATTTTGACGGTTGTTGACGTGGTTGCACAGGTGTATGCCTAGAAACTCTACGAGGACTGGAGAATTACTTGAAGGACTCTCAGACCCCGAGAAAATATTCTTGATATTGAACCGTTCCAACAAAAGACTTCAACAATCTCATCAAACACACACTCGAAATTGACATGGGTGACGTAGACAACGTCAACGGAAATGTCATAGATATTGCACCTCCTGTGCCTGAGGCTGCACTATATGACTGGGCACAACCCACAACTGACAATCTGGCCACTGCCATTGTTGTGCCCGCGATACAAGCTGAATCGTTCCAGATCACGAACAACATGCTGCACTTGCTGCAAAACAAGGGACTTTTTCTGGGACACCAGCAGAAGATCCTCAGCAACACTTGAAGAACTTCCTGTCGATTTGCAAAACTCAAAGGCAACCCAACGTAACTCCGGAAGCAATCAGGCTATTATTATTTCCATTTTCGGTGACAGGAGCTGCTCAGGTCTGGCTAAACTCACTCCCCATAAACTCTATAGAAACTTGGGATGAGTTAGTCAAGCAATTTCAAATCAAGTTCCACCCGCCCAACAAAACAACTCAACAAATTGATGAGATCGTGAGCTTTAAACAGAAACCAATGGAGACACTGCATGAGACATGGAGCCGGTTTAAGGGAATGTTGGTTATATGTCCACACCATGGTATTCCAGATCAGATGTTGGGAACATGGGACTGTCAGATAGCATGAAGAACATTGTAGATGCCTCAGCTGGTGGGGCATTTTTGAGCAAAACTTGGAGAGAAGGTCAGAGTCTGCTTGACAAAATGGCTCAGAATTCGGGGTGGACGATGAGGAATGCACCTATCACTCCAGTGGTACACTCAGTGCCTTTTGACCCATCAAATTCCATGGCTGAAAATGTGGCAACCCTTTTGACACAAATGAGCATACTCGCCAAAAAGGTAGAGGAATCAGGGCAGAAACAGCAAGTGCACATTGTAGATACTACCAATGGGGGCTTGTGCACATCTTGCATTAGTCAGCCAGTTGGTAATCCTTGGAATGCAGAACATGATCATCATCATCAACACCCTGAAGACATGAACTATGTGTCAAACTATGGAGGCCAGAGACAGGGCAATCAGAATTGGGGTTAGCAAACTCAGCAGCCATACAGACCACCTCAGCCACAGTACAACGCTGGAAGCATGGGAGGTATGAGACCTCCCAACAATATGGCACCTTATCCAAGGCCACAGGGGTACAACAATCAGCAGCAAGGGTATCCCCCACCTCAGCAACAGCATGGTGGAAGGCAAGAAGATGGGTTCACGAGACTTGAAGCAATGATGCAGCAGGTTATTGGGTCCAATGCAAAAATAAATGAAAGAGTAGATGCACATGACGTAGCAATCAAAAATATTGAAGTGCAATTGGGCCAAATTTCAATGTCTCTGAACAATTGTCCTCAGGGGACATTACCTGCAGACACCCAGATTAATCCAAAAGATCAGGGCTCAAAGCAGCTGATGGCGGTGAGTCTCCGTAATGGCAGGGATCTAGATGTAAAACAAGAGAGAGCTCGAGAAAATATACAGGCTGAGACATTCATTCCAGTGCCCATTGAGATGGATGAGTCTACGATACTGACAGAGGTGACAGTCCAGCCTACTCAGGAAGAAAAGAACATTCAGCAGGAGACCGAGAAAGTAGCTGAGCCAGTTGAAGAGCCATTAGTTGAAATAGAATCTGATAAAGAGAAGTCCCAAGTGATTGGGAAGAAGAGACCTCCTGCACCCTTTCCATAGAGGCTGGCCAAGCATCAAAAGGAGGAGCAGTATAAAAAGTTCTTTGAAATGCTCAAACAAATCTAGGTAAATATTCCACTGGTTGAAGCTTTAAAGGAGATGCCTGGGTACGCAAAAATGATGAAGGACTTGATGTCCCGAAAATTTGATTTTCAAGACTTGGCTACAGTTACACTTACTCAGACCTTAGTGCAGTGGTGACGAGACCTATTGCTGAAAAGCTGTCTGATCCAGGTAGCTTTACAATTCCATGCACTATTGGGAATTTCGCCTTTGCTAAGGCGCTCTGTGATTTAGGGGGCAGCATTAATCTTATGCCCCTGGCTATCTATAAGAGGTTGGGCATTGGGAGAGATAGACCCACCTCCATGTTGTTGTAGCTGGCCGACAGGACTGTGAAGCGTCCATTAGGTATCCTTGATGATGTGCTTATTCAGGTGGGGAAATTTGTGTTCCCTGCAGATTTTGTGATCTTGGATTGCAAAGTGGATGGAGAGATTCCTATAATCTTAGGAAGACCATTCTTGGCCACGGGGAGAGCTCTGATTGACTGTGAGACTGGGGAGCTCAAAATGAGACTCAATGATGAGGAAATAACGTTCAATGTACAGAAGTCTATGAGGCAACCAAGCAAGTTCGCCAATTGCTCTCTTATTGATGCCGTGGATGTAATTGTAGAGCCTGATGATGAGGTGTTGACAATTGAGGACCCCTTTGCTGCATGTTTGATGAACTTAGATGAAGTGAATGGTGAGGATTTGGCGGAATGGGTGTTGGCATTGGAAGGTAGAGGGTTCTGGGAGAGAAATCTAGAGTTTGAGCCCTTGCACTTAGAAAAGAGAGAAACTCCTCCAGCTAAGCCATCCATTGAAGAACCACCAAAGCTGGAGTTAAAGCCATTGCCAGCCCACCTCAGGTATGAATTTATGGGACCTGACTCCACATTACCTGTTATTATCTCATCTAGTTTGTTAGATGTGCAGGTCCAAAAACTTTTACAGGTACTAAAGGAGTGCAAAACTGCCATGGGGTGGACTATGGCAGACATCATGGGGATCAGCCCCGCCTACTGCATGCACAAGATTCTGCTGGAAGAGGGGCACAAACCTTCCAGGGAACCTCAGAGGAGGCTGAACCCCAACATGAAGGAAGTGGTGAAGAAGGAGGTGATAAAGTGGTTGGATGCGGGAATTATTTTCCCAATCTCTGACAGCAGCTGGGTGAGCCCAGTGCAATGTGTTCCTAAAAAGGGTGGCATGACGGTTGTGACAAATGACAACAATGAATTGATCTCAACAAGAACCGTCACAGGCTGGAGAATTTGTATGGACTATCGAAAGTTGAATCTAGCCACCCGGAAAGACCACTTCCCACTTCCCTTCATTGATCAAATGTTGGACAGATTGGCAGGGAGGTCACACTTCTGTTTTCTGGATGGGTACTCAGGGTACAATCAAATCTCCATTGCACCGGAGGACAGAGAGAAGACCTCCTTCACATGCACATATGGCATTTATGCCTTTAGACGGATGCCCTTTGGCCTATGCAACGCACCTGCCACATTCCAACGGTGCATGATGGTCATATTCACTGACATGGTTGAGGACATAATGGAGGTGTTCATGGATGACTTCTCAGTGGTGGGGACTTCATTTGATGAGTGCTTGATAAATCTGACGCGTGTGCTGAAATGGTGCATCGAGACTAACTTGGTTCTAAACTGGGAGAAGTGTCATTTCATGGTATAAGAAGGCATAGTCTTGGGGCACCGGGTGTCAAGCAAGGGAATAGAGGTGGATCGCGTGAAAGTTGATGTAATAGCAAAGCTGCCTCCACCCACTTCAGTCAAAGCCATCAGAAGCTTCCTTGGACATGCCGGTTTTTACCGGAGGTTCATAAAAGACTTCTCCAAAATCGCCAACCCTCTCTGTAAGTTGTTAGAAAAAGATCACCCGTTTTTGTTTTCTGATGATTGTAGGGTAGCATTTGAGGAGTTGAAAAAGAAACTGGTCACAGCACCCATCATTGTTGCCCCCAATTAGGAGCAACCGTTCGAACTAATGTGTGATGCCAGTGACTATGCAGTGGGAGCAGTGCTGGGCCAGCGTAAAGACAAACTGATGCACCCAATCTACTATGCTAGTAGAACGCTGAGTGGAGCCCAGTTGAACTACACTGTGGCTGAAAAGGAGATGTTGGCTGTAGTGTTCGCGTTTGACAAGTTCCGATCCTACCTGATAGGGTCCAAGGTAATTGTATATACTGACCATGCAGCTCTCAGGTACTTAATAGAAAAGAAAGAATCTAAGCCACACCTGATTCGTTGGGTGTTGCTATTGCAAGAGTTCGATCTTGAGATTCGTGACCGTAAGGGCACTGAGAATCAAGTCATTGATCATTTATCATGACTTGAGGGAGCTGAAAATGTAGTTGAGGTTGAGGAAATACTGTAAATTTTTCCAGATGAGCAGTTGCTCGCTACCACTCATCATGAAGCGCCATGGTATGCAGACTTTGCTAATTACCTGGCCAGTGGTATAGTTCCTCACGACCTTTTATCGGTCCAAAGGAAAAGATTTTTTCGTGAAAGCCGCCAGTATTACTGGGATGAACCTTATTTGTTTAGAATATACCCGGATAATATGATCAGGAGATGCGTCCTCGAGATAGAGCAATTTTCTGTTTTGTAGGCTTGTCACGCATCAGCGTATGGTGGACACTTTGGAGGGGTTAGGATAGCGGCAAAGGTGATAGAGGCTGGATTCTTCTGGCCGACAGTGTTTAAAGATGCGCACCTATGGGTGAAGAGCTGCAATGAATGTCAGCGGACCGGGAACATTCGACGCCACGAGATGCCCATGAACCCAATTCAAGAGGTGGAAGTGTTTGACGTCTAGGGGATTGACTTCACGGGTCCCTTCGTCAGCTCCTATGGCAATAAGTACATTATTGTTGTTGTAGACTATGTGTCCAAATGGGTGGAAGCTGCGGCGTTACACACTAATGATACAAAAGTGGTGGTGGGATTTCTAAAGAAGAACATATTCACCCGCTTTGGGACACCACGAGCAATTATTGGTGATGGAGGCACTCATTTCTGCAACAGGGCCTTTGAAAAGTTGCTTGCTAAGTACGATGTGCGCCACAAGGTGGCTACTCCTTACCACCCGCAAACTAGTGGACAGGTTGAAGTGTCCAACAGAGAAATCAAGAGTGTGTTAACCAAAACTGTGAACGCCACAAGAACTGGTTGGGCGAGGAAGCTAGATGATGCACTCTGGGCTTACAGAACTGCCTTCAAAACTCCAATTGGTATGTCACCATACAAGTTGGTGTTTGGGAAGGCCTACCACCTGCCAGTGGAACATGAACATAAAGCGTGGTGGGCATTGAAACAGCTGAACTTAGACATGGAAGCTGCGGGCACGTCAAGAGTCACTGAATTGCATGAGCTCGAGGAGTTCAGATATCTTGCTTTTGAGAGCACAAAATTGTACAAGGAGAGAATGAAGAGGTTGCACGACCAGAACATTGTTGAGAGAAATTTCAAACCCGGGGACATGGTATTGCTATACAACTCAAGACTACGTCTGTTCCCAGGTAAACTTAAGTCACGATGGTCTGGACCATTTCGAGTAGTTGAAGTTTTCCCTTCAGGAGCTGTTGAGATTGCCATAGAGAATGACTCTCGTACATTCAGAGTCAATGGTCAGAGATTGAAGCCATATGTGGGCATGAGCGAGAAAAAGGAAGTGTCTGAGCTGCACCTGACTGAACCACAGAGGTCGAGCGAGCCTTAAATGCGCTCATCTTGCATCGTGCCGCGACGTTAAATCAAGCGCTGCATGGGAGGCAACCCACAAAATTATTGTAAGTGTAACACATTATATATATATAAAAAAAATCAGACAACTGCCCAGACCGCGGTTCCACCGCGACCGCGGTCAAACCGCGGTCAGAGACCCCCTCTGAACTTTGTTCGCCGCATTTCCACCGCGACCGCGGTCAAACCGCAGTGGGAACCCCTCTCTGAACTTCGTCTATCGCGGTTCAACTGCGACCGCGGCAGACCCCGTCGGCCCCAGGTATGCAAAAAAAAAAAAATCCCCCTCCCCTTTCTAATTCACCTAACCCTGCACCCACCCCAAAACAATTATTCCCCCTCCCTATTCAGAATCCCTCCCTTCTCTTTCTCTCTCAAATCCCTCCCTCACTCCCAAAAACCGCCATTGTTATCTTCTCCACACCTCCTCTCACCACTACCCACCCCTTCCTACCTTCATCAAGTAAGTGTTCTCTTCTTTTTGATTCTATTTCTTCTTCTAATTAGTGTAATTTAGTCTAAACTAGTTTAGTTAAACCCTAGGTAGAAATAGTGTAGATTTTCTTTCAATTTTTGCTTCTTCTCTGTTTTTATTGTTGTATTTGCTTCTTGTGGATTTGTTTGGTGCTAACATGGTTGGGTCTTTCTTATACTTCGATTGTGGGGGTTGTTTCGATGATTTGGAGGCCTAGAAATAATTTCTGCGGTGTAGTTTGGTGGAGGGCCCTCTTTGGCCGAAAATTTGGGGCTTGTGGTGCTATTTTGAGGTATTTTGTGCCTATCCTAGGTTGTGGTGGTGTTGTATTTGGTGCATGGTGGTGTTATATTTAACGTGAATCACTTGAGGGAGTAAGTGTGGGGTGTTGTATGCCAGAATTTGTAAGAAAGTTGTGGGGCCATTGTGGAGATTGTAACATAGAACACCTCACTAGTTGGGGGTTTGGCATAGTGTATGAATGGAATAAATGGGGGTTATTATTTGGTGCCATCGGGTGGTGAAGTCTGAGTAACCATCCGGCTGGCCCATGTAGGATATCTTTGATGGTTCTCTTGTATTCTTTGCAGGTCATATGGCTCGTAAGAAGCAAAAGAGATCGGCAGGCACGTCCCAACAGCCTACATATGATGCCTCAAGGTTCGAATCAGAATTGGCAGAGGACGACTTTCATGCCAAGGCCTCAAAGAGCTTCATCCCTGAGATTCCGATTGACAGGGCAGCCCTCCGTGCAGAAAAGGAGGAGATGTATGAGGAAATTCGGCGGAGGGAAATGGAGTTCTTATTTGATGAACCTGAAACAGTGAACAGGATGCTTGTAAGAGAGTTCTACGCGAACTGCCCATCACATACGTTGCGGGAGGTGACTGTGCGGGGAAAATGGGTAGATGCCTCAGTTGAAACTATTCAACAGGTGTTGTGGCTTCCCCGGTTTACTGGTGACGTCGACTATTACCAGGACGCACCAGGAGTCACTTGGGATATTATGACTGATGCACTCTGCACAGGGGGGGCAACCAATTTGGATACGTGACCATATCACCCTGAACTCCAATTCATTCACCCATTTGGCTAAATGTTGGCTCACTGTCATTTGCAGCCGGTTTTTGCCCTCAGGCAACACGACTAACGTGAACTTCCAAAGAGCCCTCTTAACGTGGTGCTTCATCACAAAGAAAGATTTTGATGCGGCAAGACTTATTGGTGATTAAATGATCATACGGTCCCCGCTGAGGTCAAAGGGATTCTACTTCCCCTCCCTGGTGACTACATTGTGCCTGCAGAAGAATGTCCCCACCCATCCTACTGATGGAGAGTTGCCCCCTAAAGCAGTTTTCAGAGCTTCGGGCATCAGAGTGGGCAGGAGTGCACGCACCACCATTCAGATCGATGATGAGGATGATGACCCGGTTCCCATGGCACCATCCAGGAGATCCTATGACAGTGTCGGACCCTCTCGGCTCCCCCATGCTGGGGCAGGCTTATCCAGATCATAGTCCACCCAGCCTATGTTGCGTACTATGGAGGAAGAGGTCGTGGATCTTCGCACCTCGGTGGAGGGCCTACACACGCGTATGGATGCCATGTCTCAGCGGCAGGCTAGGTCTGAGAGCCGGTTTATATCCTGGTTCCGTGCTTTGGGGAGAGCTTGCCATGTGGACCCCAGCACCGTCTCCGACTCTGATTGAGGCTCAGGGAAGTCTTATTACCCTTTTGCGCATTATTTTTGATATGACATGGGGACATGCCATAATTTTTAAGTGTGGGGTGGGAGACTTGCTCGGGTAATGTATTGTAGTGTATATAGACATGGTGTATGTTGTAGTATTTGATTGGTGTTGTTGTGTATAATTGACTGTACTCATATTAGAAGTAACTGACTTGGCCCAACGATGAACACTTGTCGACGGGTCTCTTGAGGGTCAAAGTCGGATTTATAAATAAAAAATATATATAGAGGACTCTTCCTGAGGACGGACCACTTGGACAATACTCTTGAGGGAAGTAGTCCATGTAGTTTCTTTATTTTATTTTCTTTTTTTTCTTTTTTAGGTAGTGTAGTAATTTTCCCTTGGTTTTTCTTTTGACCACGGTTCTTTTCCAAGGGCTTTCCTTGAACCGGCTTAGGTAGATTTTTCGTTTGTAGTTTTAGGACCAAAATGGGTGAAGGCTAGAATGCAACCCTTGATGTACACACCTGAGAATAACAAAAATGAACATGAGAGTGCGACGTCTAGGCTCGTTTGTAGACTCGTAAATCTATGCCTTAATTTTGCACATCCTGTCTTGCTTGAACGCTCGTATGAGCGTGTTGATAAACTGATTCGGAATGAGTTACATGCCAAATGTGTGTGAGTTATTACTTGTATTATGTGCTTGCATGTGATACCTAGAACTTGCCATGTGTGTTTGCAAAGCGAAATAGAAGCTGTTTGGTTTTAGAGATGATTGAGGCAATTCTTTGAGTAGCCTGTATATTTGTGAATCCACCTGTATATATTGCTATAGTTAACCCCTTTGAGCCTGAAGCCTGTTCTTTGATAACCTTATGATGACTTATATCCCTGTGTTTGAATAGTTTGAATAGTTTGACTATTTGAACCTGTACCTCCTAGAAGCACTTGAATTACTAAAGAACATACAAAAGTCAAAGTGTGGGGTGGTAAGGAAGTAAGAAAAAGGGGAATCAGGAAAGAAATACTTGAATGGTGCAATGGATTTGTAAAAAAAAACAGTTGCACCTAAAGAAAAGTGGGGGTCACCTATGAACTAAAATGTGGAAGAACGAGTGGGCTGAACATGGAAATTGAAATAAAAGGAAGTGTGTATTAAAAGTGCTTAGGGAGGTTAGTCGCTATATCCAAATATATCCTACCCGTCTCTTAGCCTACATTACAACCAAATAAAGACCTCTTGATCTTTGACAGAATAGCTCGATTAGTAGAGTACTACACTAGGGGCAAGCTTATGGTGTGTCTGTGTGGCATGTGAATGTTCTTTGCTGAGAGTGAGTGAATTCTTCCTATCTTTGGTTCCTTGTTGCTTGAATTTTATGTGTGTGGAACTTCTCTCAGAATTATGATGTGAGGGCATGTGACTCAGGAAGAAAAAGTGAGTTTTCACCTCTGTTAGAGTAACTAGAGTGAGCATGAGTGTGTCATGGTGTTAGAGTCTTCATCTGAGGCGTGACTGTTGCACTGCTTAGGTTGTTCCTTCATAATGGCGGGTGTGGCATAAAAATTGGGTAATGCATCGAATGATTAGGCCTAGAAGTGTGGTTTAACTTGCTCGAGGACGAGCAAAGGTTTAAGTGTAGAGTGTTGATAATAGGTGAATTTAACTATAATTAGGCCCTAAATAACCACTTTTTTGTATAGTTTGGATGATAAAAGTGATAACAAAATGCTCTTATTAGTGTTTTTCATGCTTTGCAGGTTATATATGACCAGAGAAGGCTATGGAGTACTTTTGGGATCAAATATGGAAAAAAAGAGGCCGATCGTAAAATTCCGTCAAGTAAACCACGCGAAACAGCTCAAGTCATACCGAAAGAGGACTATCGCGGTTCCACCGCGACCACGGCAGAACCGCGGCGGAGGCGGAGAACTTCAGGGACTAAAGTGCAAAACACGGGAATTTTAGCCCAAAACCCTATTTTAAACACTAGACTTCGCCCAAGAGAGGCATGTATTGATTTGGAGAGTATTTTGGCAAGGAAAAACAATTGTGAGAGATCACCCAAAACATCTTTCTTCTTTTCTTTGATTTTTCTTGCAAGTTTTATAATGAATATTGTTTTAGTTTGTTTACCCATAGTTATGAGTAGCTAAATCCTTTGTCTAAGGTTTTGATGGAACCTATTGGGGGATGAACTTCTTGTTTATGTGAATACAAATTGCTAGTCTCAATCTTTATTTGTTCAACTTTGTGCATGTTATAGTTAATTGATAGGATCCTCAATTAGCTGTGCCTATTTAGTGTGCATAACTCGGGAGAGAGTGCATATTTAGGTTATTGTTGAACAACACCACTCCCAAAGTATAAAAGGGATCTATAACTGCGGGTTTAAAGGTGTGATTAGGGATAACGAAGCCTTGAGTGCAATCTAAAGTGAACCGTGTTAATTAAAGCTAGCTAGTGTATCTCGGGAGAGTGCATTGAGTATATTAATGTGATTACTCGGGAGAGATTTACAGTAAGATGAGTGTTCATGATTGATAGAGAGGTGTTGGTCAATTTGTATGAAGCATAAACAGAAGGAATTCCATCAATAGGGGAAGTCATTACCTTAGCGTTTTCTCATAATTGTTTACAACCTTAGCATCCTTAGTTTACAGCTGTTTATTTACTTGCAATTTTAGTTATTAAAGACACCATCAACTGTGATTCAAACGTTTGGGGAAATTGGTTCTCAAGAGTTTAGTGGGTCTAAAGATAGTGATTGATAGGTTAACTCTCTGTGGATTCGACTCTGGGCAGAATACTCAGGTTATATTTGCAACGTCCGCAGGGTCCTTTTTATAAGGCATAGTTGGGCGTGATCACACATCGATGATTTTTCCAGCTTAAAAGATGAAACAAAATCAACTTCTAAGAAATCAAAATCTAAAGCTATAGTGGTCAAATCTTCATGTAGATGAAGACTCTGATATCAAAATTTAGGTGTTAAACGGATTGAATTCACCACATGCAATAGATATTCGATATGAAAATCAAAGCAAAAAACGGATTGTTTCTATGTATAACAAAAGAAAAAGTAGCAAACGAGATTGGTTTACCACAAAATCTTGTTATTCAAAATAAAGAGAACGTGTGTTCTCAAAAAGGAGGTTGAACGTGATAGACATCCTTTGAAGGTGTTTTTTTCATCTCATTCAATTTGACGTATTTTCTTTTTTGTATCCGATTATCATATTCATAGGGTTAGCATAAGCTTTCACTTTATACCTGATTCTAATTGATGTTTGTTAGAATATATGATAAGTATTCAAAGCTGACTTAGTAATGCAGTTTATATTAAAATTTAGACTAAACTATTCCAATAACTATCAAGAAAACAAATAAAAATAAATTTAACTCTTAGTAGCGGTGAGATTCCAACTGCTAGAGTGGCAACTGGGTTGATTAGAGGGAACTGAAGCTATTCAATTGCATAAAGGTATACTTATTTATTTGCGAGTTAATTTTTTCTTAAATCGGACTATTGCACTATCTAAGCAAGTTATAAACTTTCTCTAAATGCATCAAATATTTCTAACATATACAAGTTATTGAGTAACGGAATCGCACATTGCGCCATATTTTTAATCACACACTTATAATTGTATATCACAACATAGATCATACAATTATTATGGTTCTCTAAAGTTTTGACATGTTATTGAGTAGGGGCCAAATAAGTACATGCCATGTTTATATATCACGAACTGACAATTGTATATCATAATATATATCATATTATTATGGTTCCTTTAAGTTTTGGATGGATCATTTTAACTGGATACATATATGGCTTAGTATAATTTCTATTTTTCTGGAGTGTAATATAGAAATGGGATTTCTATGTCGAATTGGATACAAAATTATCCACCTCTTATCAAAACTCACATACCAATGTTCATATTGTTATGACTTAAAGTCAAAATTGACTGATGGACAAATTTAAAAGTTTAGAAAATATGTTTCGGGTATTTCCTCGATTTGCCCCATGTATAGTTCAGAACCGAGTCATACAGTTCTTAATGTCGAGGGAGTTGGTTCAAGATAGGGAACATGAGTTTTACGTTAAGATCAATCATAATACCCTGTGTGTTGAGATTAGAGAATTTGCAATTATTCTGGTCTATGGTGTGTTGATGGGGTCAAGGACGAGAACACTTATAGCTGATCAAATAGGCTCAATGATGCCTACTTTTCCAGTTGTGCTAGAGTATCAAAGAATGACTTTATTGATTGTTTTATAAAAATGAGAAGGCAGTATGACGCTCTGAAAATTACGTTATTGTACTTCATATGCACCTTATTTTTCACAATAAATGAAAGTTCCTTTATAAGTCATCAGGATTTTTATGTGATTGAGAGTGGGGAATACGAGTATTTTCCATGAAAAAATATTGTATTTGAACCCTTGATCGTTTCAGCGAGAAATAAGTTTAGATTCGTAAAGACGTTTCATAAATTTGGTAGTTTACCACTTGCGCTACATATTTATATTTGTGAGTGTTGTTCTGAAACAAACCAAAATATTTCCACTCATGTTGCAAATAGAGTGCCACAAATACTAAATTGGAAAGCAACAAAAGGCCTAGCATTAGGAAATTACGCAACGACATATTGGGAGAATCAGGGAACAAGGTAACGTTTTAAAAATTAAATTTGCATTGTCAAGTATTTTGTACTTATGCTAAAATAATTGTGATGATTTTAGACTTATAATAACTTGTAATGATATACATTCCTATATACAATAGTATGCATGGTATGATCATTGATATATAAATTTTTTGCAGCATCTATTTAGTTACCATCATAAACTATTGTCTTTTTATGTCTAGAACCATCACGGTTATTTGAGCATATATACAAATACTTGTCAATGCAAATTTAAACTTTAAAATGTTACCTTGTTCCCTGATTCTCCCTGTATGCCGTTACGTAATTTCTCAAAGCTATGCCTTTTGGTTGCTTTCTAATTTAGTATTCATGGCACTCTGTTCGCAACACGAGTGATAATATTTGGATTTGCTTCAGAACAACACTCGTAAATCTGAATCTACAGCACAAGTGGTGTACCACCAAACCTATGAAACGTCTTCACGAATCTAAACTTATTTCTCACCGAAACAATCAACGCTTCAAATATAGTATTCTCCCATAGAAAATACTCGTATTTCCCAATCCTAATCAAATAAAAATCTCGATTACTTGTAAAGGATCTTTCACTAATTACGAAAAATAAAAAAGTGTATAAGAAGTACAATAATGTAATCTTTAGAGCGTTATTATTAGATTGCCATCTCTTTTTCATAAAACAATCAATTAGGTCGTCCTTTGATACTCTAGCACGATTGGAAAAATAAGCATCCTTGAGCTTATTCGACCCACTATAAGTTCCATCATCGTTGACCTCACCAACACACCTTTGACCAGATATAATTAAAAATTTTCTAATCCCAAAACACAGGGTACTAGGGTACTATGATTAATCTTTAACATAAAACTCATGATCCCTATCTTGAACCAACCCCCGCGACATTAAGAACCGTATGACTTAGTTCTAAACCATAACATAATGCAAATCGAGAAAATATCCGAAACATATTTTTTCAAACTTTTGAATCTGTCTATCAGTCAATGTTAACTTTAAGTCATCTAACAATATGAATATTGATATGTGAGATCCAACGAGAAGTGGATAATTTTGTATCCAATGCAACATAAAAATCCCATTTTACATAACATAAAAATAAACAGGAAAAATCCTAAGCCATATATGTTTCCAGTAAAAATGACCCATTCAAAATTTAAAAGAACCATAGTTACAATATGATATACAATATGATTTACTATTGTAAGTTCGTGATATATAAACAAGGCATGTAATTATTTAGCCTTTTACTTAGATTACTCTACTCAATAACATGTCAAAACTTTAAAGAACCATAAGCACTGTATGATATACATTGTAATATACAATTATAATTGCGTGATATAAAAATATGGTGGAATACTCGATTAAGCTACTCAATAACATGTATATGTTACAAATATTTGATGCATTCACAGTGAAATTATTTAACTTGCCTAGATAGGGCAATAGCCCGGTTTAACAAAAGATTGACTGACAAATAAAAAGGTATTATTTTGTGCTATTGAATAGCACTAGCCCACTCTAATCAACCCAATTGACACTCTAGTAGTTGAAATCTCACCGCTACTAAGAGTTAATTTATTTTTATTCGTTTTTTTGATAGTTATCAAAATAGTTTTAGTCTAAATTTTAATTTAAACTGTATTACCAAGCCAACTTTTAATTACTTATCATTTATTCTAATGATCATCAGTTAGAATCAGGTATAATATGAAAGTTGATGCTAACCCTATAAATATGATTACTTGGATACAAAAAGATACATTAAATCGAATGAGATGAAAAAATACCTTCAAAGGATGTTTATCACGTTCGACCTCCTCCTTGCGAAAACTCTTTATTTTTGTGTTTAACAATAACATTTCGCTGTAAACCAGTCTCGTTTGCCATTTGTTCCCTTTACCTTTTGTACACACAGAATCAACCCTTTTTGCTTTGATTTTGGTGTCGAATACTATTGCATGTGGTGAATTCGATCCGTTAACATCAAAACTTCGAAATCAGAGTCCTCATCTACATGAAGCGATAAAGATTTGACCACTGTAACTTTAGATTTTGATTTCTTAGAGGTTGATTTTCCCCCATCTTTCAAGTTAGAAAAATCACTAATCTGCTATAAAAGATTATAGATACAATGTAAATTACCCAAGAAAAAGATAGTGGAAACCTAATAGAGTAATTACCAGAGAAGAAAAATTGAGAGAGAGATTTGGGGGATTGAAAAAATTGGGAGTAAAATTTGGGGAAGAAAGAGAATAAAACCGAGAGAGAGGGGGAGAAATAAAACCGAGAGATGTGTGTTGCTTGTGCTATATTACTGGGAAAATACCAAATATACCTTTCTGGTGTCATATTAAACTAGTATTAACAAGTCTAAGTTTTATGGGCTGTCGATATGACAAATACTTACACAAACAGCTAACTTTTGAGGTAAGTACGAGTAAATTTCGATAATAAGTAGTATTAATTAGTAACATGGTAACAGTGTTAGCTAACTTGACATCACTGTTAACCTACATGAATAGTGCAAAACAATTTTGTACTATCAATGTATCTAACTATAAATCCAAAACGAAAAGGTTAACATTTGAAACTGAAGTAGAATGCATCATACAAAAGTAGGTTTCTTTTTTGAATAATCAAAAACCAAATGTACATGTGTTTTTTTGTTTTGTTTTTCTTTTCTTCTTATATAACAACAATGAAGGGAGTCTTGGCGTAACCGGTAAAGTTGCTGCCATGTGACTAGGAGATCACAGGTTTGAGTCGTGAAAATAGCCTCTTGCAGAAATGCAGGGTAAGACTGCGTACAATAGACCCTTATAGTCTGATCTTTCTCCGGACCCCGCGCATAGTGGGAGCTTAGTGCATCGGGCTCCCCTTTGATACAAAAACAACATACCTAGTGAAATCTCACAACTGGAGTCTTGGAAGGATAGTGTATATACAGACCTTACCCATGGGCGTATCTACAGTATAGTGTATGGGTTCCCGCAAAGCCAGTAACTTTTGCGTAGACCCTATATTTTTATTAAAAAATTTACTAAATATCTAACTATGAACTCAGTTATTATGGTATATTAATTTGAGATTGCGACAAGAACCCATAAACTTCAAATCCTGGATCCGCCTCTGACATTACCCCTATCTTGTGAAGGTAAAGAGGTTGTTATTAATAGACTCTCGGCTCTTTCAGATAAGAAAATTCTATTAAAAAGAAATACAACTCTTTCTTGAACTATATATAAAGAGATCTTCCCCTCCACACAAAAGTAAGTTTTTTCTCAATTCATCATAACCAGCACAGATGGTGCTGGAACTGTACAATGCATTTGACTATAACAAAAACGTCTGCAGAATTTTTTGCTGATATATTAACTAAATATATATACTAGATCCAAGAACATTATATTCTTCGATGCTCGTTTTCCTTGCCAATCACCAACTGCTTCTTTACATTGTCAATGACTTCTCTGATGCTTGGCATCCTTCCCAGAATATTTACCTGCAGAATGTTATAACAGCCCAAGGCATTTTCTGCTGTGAATTTAAATCTTGCAAACTCAATCGTTGTACAAAACCACTATAGGATCATTGCAATCTAAAGCAGATTTTCTTCATTAAGCAATACATCCCGACAATTAAAAATATTCAAGCTTTCGTTCAAGTTCGTCTCCCGAAAACAGCCCCTCTGTCTTATTAAAGGTAGGGTAAGGTCTGCCTACCCACTACCCTCCCCAGACCCCACATGTGGGATTACACTAGGTCCGCTGTTGTTGTTGTCATTGTTTAAGTTCAAAAGTAGAGTTGAATAACATTTTCAAGAATTTCAATAGCACTAACAATAAGTGGCACAACAGTATGATACCATCACTATTATAGATAAACTTGTTTATGGTTCCATAATATCTACCTATTCCTTATAGGCGAAGTGGCAAAGAAGAAGAAAAGACATGTATAAGTTGGAGGAGGGTAATGAAATGAAAGGGAACTAATACATATACTCACAGTAGAAATGCGCTACAGGTATTGTGCCATTGTCGATGAGTTCAAATTTATAAGTATCTCCTACTTGGACATTATTTGCTTCTCTGAACTGTCGCCATCCCCTGGTAATTGCAAAGTGATGTCCCAGCGGTCCTACCTGCACTGGCCATAATCTCTGTTTCTCATCTCTGAGAATCATCTGACGACATTTATTCGCCAAGCCATTTGATTTTGCAAAAGCCGCTGGAAGATACTGCTCACATTTATCCCAGTATGTTATGGATCAATGCCGCGTTATCACAAAAAAGAGAAACTACTACTGAAAAAAGGGCAACCTGGTGTACTAAGCTCCCGCTATGAGCGGGATCCGGGAAAGGGCCGGACCACAAGGGTCTATAATACGCAGCATTACCCTGCATTTCTGCAAGAGGCTGTTTCCACGGCTTGAACCCGTGACCTCCTAGTCACAAGACAACAATTTTACCAGTTACTCCAAGGCTCCCCTTCTAAACTCAGGGGCTGAGCTAGAGTACCGGGAGCGGGTTCGTCCGAATCCAATAGCTTTGATTCAAACCTTGTATTTATCTTCAAAAATTAATCGAATATGTACAAATTATTAATTTAGAATCGAGTAACTTAAAAGGATTAGAATCCCGAACCTAAAAGATTAAAATCCTAGCTCCGCCTCTGCTAAAACTACTACCGAAGATCTTAACTATTAAGGGCTTAACTAAAGTTAATTCAAATTACTTTCGAGGGAAGGCCTGCTGATAAAATAAGGCCTAATAGTAGAAATAAAATGAGGGTTAGCATTAGCAGATGTTAAAGCACGGACTCGTGCTTTTGTAGCAGGCATATCTGAGGTCTTAATCCTTAGGCCTGTTATTCCTTTAATAAAAAGCACAAGAAAAGAAAAGAAAGAAGAAACATTAGAATCAGAAAAATGAAAAGAAAAGATAGGGTGTTTGATACAGAAACAAGGATTTGCTCTTGTAACCAAACCTCGAGTGGAAACTCTTCTAGCATCCAACTTAGGCTTCTTTCCTTCGCGCTGACGTGATGCATTTGCTCTCAAATCTAGTTTTAAAAATTGGAACAACAATTTCAGAACTGAAACTGGAGATGAATTTAAAAGACAACATATAGCAACAAGGATTTGCTCTTGAAATTCAGACCTTCAGTGGAAACTCTTTTAGTATCAAAATTAGTCTTCTTTCCTTTGGGCTGGAGTGATGCATTTCCCATCAAATCTAGTTTTTAAAATGAAATAAAATGTCAGACACTGAAAATGAAGAGGATTTAAAACCAAAAGAAGAACATTATTGAAACAAAACAGAATCGTTATAGGCATAATTCAAGAAAAAAGATAAATTTCAAAGGGTAAAGAAATGATAAAATAATGAAATTAAAAAAAAAGGGGGAAGTTGAACTAAGTTTAAGAGAAGTGATTAGATAAGAAACTTGCCGTAAACTTTCAGTATAGGGTTCTTTCCATTTGCAACTATCTCGAGCATTATCTGATCTCCTTCCTTCAAGCCATTCGCGATGCAGAATTTACTCCATACACCTCCAATGAAGGTATGTGAGCCAGAAGAATATAGACTAAACGTCCAAGACATTTGTTCATCCCTTATTGTTATCGTACATTTCCTGTTCCTAAGATCGTTTTCTCGTGCAAATGGTCCCGGAAGTTGCTGAAACAGTTTATAATCAATTGCACAAAAACAGTTCATCTTTATGCTTCACATTTTGATATTATTATAGAAAAAGTAGTTCACCATAGCAAAATGAGTTCATCTTTTCGAGTGAAACGAATGAATTATATATTAGCTTTGAACTTACCAGAAAACTCTTTGAAAGGCAATATGGTTTGATTGTGTAAATGAAATAAGGGCGATCAAGAGGCATGTCCTGTGCAGCTTCTACATTGGGGAAAGCCTTGTGTGACGACTTGATGTTGAGCTTTGGTTTTTCTGTTGTATTGACTAGTTACACAAAAAGAATATGTAAAAGATACGGAAAAATACTAGATATAATTTATGAACAAAAGGACATATTTGTTTATCAGTAAAAAAAGGCAGCTCAGTGCACTAACATTCCCTATGTGCGGGGTCCGGGTAAGGGCCGGACCACAAGGGTCTATTGTAACAATAGGACATATTAATAGTTCAATGACGAAACCTGTGTTGAGGTCCATCTTGCCTACTATATGCAGATTTTTGCTTAGTAAAATTGCTTTTCAATCTATGAGGTTGATTAATCTACTATTTTCAAATTCTAATACACTACATGATCATGTGTTAATTAAATTCAAGGTGCATAGCATTCCTTGTGTAACACAACATTCATGAAAAGAGGAAAGTCCTTGTACCGTTCTCTATATTATTTATTGCGCTTCAGCATGTAGCAGATCTTAGCATAATATTTTTCACCGTGTAAACTTCAGTGGTGGCAAATTTCTGTCATAACCATGGAAGCATGACAGACCAAACGAATAGACATACCGTGAAGGCACGAAAGTCCACAAGACTGACAGCCTTAGCAGCTCGTGTGCCCAGCACTCGACAAACATACCTTACAAGCAACTTTCATACCCACCTCGCTCAACTTCATCCTCATCGCTTCTGACTATGTCAAATGTAATGGCCTTAACTTTCACGTCTTTCGACAGATTCCTTGAACCAAGGATCCATTTCTGCATTACTTGTTGGCCGTTACTATCTGTGCCTCTATAAAAGAGGCACCTCCGCCTCGAGGGAGGGCATCAAATATGATCTAATTTAATCTAATATGACTAGCTACGAGCTAATATAATTAAAGCTAGCCACACCCTGCAACTTACACCTCTCTTTTCTAATTTTTCACATGCTTCGCGGCTTTTATCTTGTTAGTCTCTTCTTTCTTTGCCTTAGGCCCAAAGGCCTTGGACTCGAAGGAGCTTGAAGAAGACCTCTAAATCTTTACTTTTTCTTCTGTTATATTTGTGTTACTTTCATTGTGCTTAACTTTATGATTATTACTTTATTCACAATATACACTCAATTAGTGGTGTTAGAGTACTAATTTTTCCTACGATTTCTGCGGTGATACTAATATTGTCTCATTTTTGTCTTTTTGTTTTCTTGAGCCGAGGGTCTTCCGGAACAGCCTCTCTACTTCTTCGGGGTAGGGTAAGGTCTGCGTACACACTACCCTCCCTAGACCCCACTAGTGGGATTTTACTGGGTTGTTGTTGTTAGTGGTGTTAGAGCAGTCTCCTTCTTGTAGAACATATTATCATCCACATAGTCTATCAGATCTATAGGAAACCTCAAAAGAGACTGTATTAGCTTTTGTATTACAATCAGAAATTGGGATAGAACACTTCCACCACCAATCAATATGTTAGAAATCAGAGTTTATAATGCCCAAAGACATGGCCTAGTGGTCAATGAAGTTGGAGTAGAAACATGACCATCAGGTCTCACGTTCAAATCCTAACGGAGGCCAAAAAAATATTAAAGTGATTTTTTTCCATCTGCCTAAGTCTTGACGAGTAGAGTTATCTGGTACTTGTGTTGATGGGAGGTAGCAGGTAACCACTGAAATAGTAGAGGTGCACGCAAGCCGGGCTTGACGCCACCATCATAAAAATATTAGAGTCTATTAAGTGCGAACAGTGGCGAAGCCACATAGTGATAAGGGTACTGTGTATAACAGTATATAGGTAAAATATTACGTTTTAGAGGTATATAACACATATCGAACACCCTTTGTTGGAAATTGTTTTCACTTCTTTTAAATTTGAACACCCTTGGGAAAATTCCTAGCTTCGTCACTGAGTGCGAATACTATTGACTCTCTTGGCATAAGGTAAAATTTAAGAAATTAAGAATGAAAATAAGAAGAGACATGAAATAGAAACCAAATACCAAACCTTGTGGTGTGATTTTCTTGCAAGAATGATCCCTCTCCTCTTCTCCTTCACTAACTCCTTGCAGAGGCTGTTCATATTCTCTTTCACACTTACTTGAACCAAAGATTGAAACTTCAAACTCCATGTTTCCTTCATGTCTGAACACCAAACAATCTCCCAACTGCAAATCATGTTCCTCTGCAAATTTTCCCCAACCCAATAGCCGTCCGTTCACTTTTACCACCCACTTCTTACCTGCCCTTCTCAGTATTGCATGTTCTTGATTACATCCATTCAGATACTTGGAAAAAGCTATGGGGATTTTCTGCAAAAGTGGAGTATTAGTACTATTAAGTATTTAAAGCATTTCAATACAGAGTTTAATCGTACTAGTATTTTATCACTCTTGAAAAAACCTATGCAACTAATGATTGAAGCTATTCACAATAATATCCAAACCCCTAACAAAGATTTTTACAAATCAGTTCTATCAACTCTAACTTTAATAACTTGAATCCCGTCAAGGCATCTTTTCAATTTCACTTCTCTGTGTTTTCTTTTTTCTTTTATTTTTTTGTCGAAATTCACACCATATAAGGTCCATTAAAAGAAGTCGCACTCTCCAGAGGAATTTCTTCATTCACAAGCCTTGAACACGAGACATCTGTTTAACAGTGGAAGGATCACACACATCCTACCAAATCACTTTGTATCAAAAAATTTCTCTATTCCCGTAACTCGAACATGTAAAATTGCACTATATAATTAGATAAATTTTATTTTTTATGTATATATACATATGTGGAATATTTTAATGTTCAATATTTTATATTTTAGCACCCTTTAACGAAAATCCCGACTCTGTCGCTATCCCACCACATCTTTTGACCTTCTCTGCGTTGCTTGTACAGTGCTTTGACAAGATAGATTTCAAAAATTCTTTTTCCCTTTATCCCACAATCCCCAGTTATATAAAATAACAATAACAACAATCAACAGCAACCCCCAAAAAATCAAATCTTTTTCTTGCCAGCTCTTATAGTATGCATACGTAGGATTTTTTCCTTTAAACTTTCTTTAAGAGGACTTTTGCGGTAATGGGGAAACTAAAAAGTTCATGCTATATCCTAGGAAAAGAGTAAGTAACAAATAAAGAGAGAGAAATATGGAGCTTTTTGTACGTAGACATATGAGATGGAAAAAAAAGATGTAAACCAAGAAACAAGAAAGTAAAACAATGGAAGAAAAAAAAGAATTAATACTCACAATTCCATGCTTAAAACCTGGCAAAATAGGCTTAAAGAAGTGAGGCTTTTTTGGAGGAATTTTCATCATCGCTGCCTTTGTAGCATACAAGGAACACAAGCAAACGATGAGTCTATTCGTATGCTCTTAAAGTAACGAAATTGACTGAACGTTATATATATTTTTGTAGTAAAATTACAAAATTATTTCTTTCTCATGTTAAAATAGTTTCAATTTTAGTCGTTGTAATAGTTACCAAAGTTTAATATATTAACTTTTAGTTATCTTTAAAATGACCTAATAATATAAAATTGCACTACAACTATGTAGAAGTTAAACTCATGTATTAACTTATATTTATGGGTTTTGAAAAGTTTTTACACTATCAACTATTTTAACCAAAAATATGTTGCTATGGAATGGTCGAGTAAACAGATATTAATTGTTTTGCCTCGTAAAAGTGCTGGACGATAGCAAAAATTTCTTCGAATTTCTATTAGTACATGTTGTTCCCTTACTTCGATTATTTTAATTTATTGCTCTGTTATTTTTCTTTTGTTACCGTTCTTGTTTTCATTAGTATCTACATGACCTCTTCACTAGTATTTTTTATTTTCAAGAATTGCTTTTTTTGAGTCGAAGATCTATTGGAAATAACATTTGTATCTTCATAAGGTAGGGGTAAAGTTGTGTACACACTACCCTCTCTAAACTCTACACTATAGAAATACACTGAGTATGTTGTTGTTCTTGTTGTTATCTTCAATTTCGCCAACTGCAAGGTACTGTACTGGACATTGTTAGAAAACTTTAACAAAGGATTAAAACATCCTTCCTTTGTACAGTGGCTGACACTTAAAATTCATCAGTACTAACTACTAAGATATGCCACTACAATAACTCATGCCATTCTACTTTAAAGAAAAAGTTATATGATTCCTACCAAAAGTCTTATATTTATGCCATTAGTGTACAGAGAAGAGGAATAAAAGCAAAACAAAGTAGATGTGTATATTCTGTTGACGGATACACTAACAAGAAACTACATTTATGATGCCTTAACAATACAGTTTCGCTCACTCTAAAAGCCTTAAAATTAAGACGTTTTTACAAAAACTTCACAAAAAAAAAAAAAAGAGTAAGCTTGTGACACGTTCATTAAAAAAAATCTCTTTGTAGCCAATAATTTATTTTAAAATTGATAAGCTTAACATAAAAGCAGAAAAAAATAACAATAACTTGGTCCCGGCCATCTACCAATATACTCACAATGATCGGTCATACTTGGCTGCGCGAAGGCAACGTGTAATGTTCTGAAGAAGAGGTTGTATATTATAATCCAATAGCTACTTATTGCATAATAAGACACTCAAGGCAATTCTTTGCTTAAACTTTACAAACAGACCTGAGGATTGGAAAGGAATTATTGGTAGAGACAAGGGTAGAACATTAACCAAAGATTTTACTTTCTCCCAGTAATCATTGCACATTTCCACCTTGTAGACTTTCCTTGTTCTTAGGCAAGGAACATCTGAGACTCTTGTATCATACAAAAGTCTAAAGACTGCTCTATATGAACCCCTAACTCAACTAGGTATGTTATAACATAACTAGCTCGCACAATATCTGCAATGCATAAAAGTTGTTTTCTTCAACAACGAAAAACCCAGTGAAATGACAAACCAAAATGTGCCCAGTGTCCGCTAACACTTTCAACAGCGTAAAACTTCCTACAACCTAGTGAAATTTGAAAGATTTGGTAACGAATGAGAGAAGATTTTGTATTATCATGAGCCGGCCCATTGTTAAATCTCAACTTACAAGGCATTTACAATTTAAGAGCATAACAAACATTTGCTCACACTATAAATACAAATAAAACACATTGTATTGGCCGGACAAGAACTAATCTAGCAGTATCGCTACGAAAAATCAGATTTAACAGAAAATCAGATACATGATGTACATTACCGTCTCACTCAACTGGAAATCCTTAAGATAAACTTGGTATTATCCAAAGTGGCTGAGAGAATGCAAAGGCAGATACATTTTCCTGAATAAGAGGTTGCATCCCGCCATTCTGAATATTGTAAGTACCCATATCATAGCCATGTACTGCATTGTAATAAACTCCAGAGAAGTCATCTGTGAAGAATATGCAATTACTCTCACATTCTGGGTAAGCACAGCAAGAAATTGAGAAGGAATGATTGCTTCCTACAAAAATAGACCAATCACCCAAAGATTTCACTTCTTCCCACTTCTCATTGTAGACATCCAACTTGTAAATTTTGAAACTCCAAGTGCTTAGGCAAGGAGTATCTGTGATTCGTGTATCAAACAAAAGCCTCATTACGGCATATATTTGACCTTCTAGCTCGACAAGATATGTAGTAACATACACCAAATTATCCATATCGCGAGATGGTGTGAAAGCTATCTTCTTCAAGAAAGAGCCAGCGAAGTCCCAAATCAGAACTTCGCCAAAAGTGTCGATAGCATAAAACTTTCCATCATGACATATGGCATCATCAACATGGCCACGGATGGAACTCAAGGGAGTCCAAGCAACGTCACCTGGCTTTGCAAATGCCATCTTCCAATTATCAGAATAGAGAGCAAAAATTACACAATCTGATGAAGACGGACTAGCAGATAAGATAACTTTGGAAACAAACGAGTCGCGAAAGCTCTTTCCTGTACATATCAGAGTATTCAAATTTTGGCACTTATTCAGTGGTGGAAGTGAAATTTGGACCCCTGATAGTGGATTTAGCAAGTGCATATCAAAATTGGCACCTAGAGTGACCAACCAACCATGAGAAGAACCCCAACAGCGTTTATCTAGAACACCTGACAAACAGATATCATAACTCTTACATTTGAAAGGACTATAGAACGTGCGCGAGCTTTCATGTGTCCTCTGAGGAAGCATCAGCCAAGGAAGGAAAGAGCACAAAGAATTGCCATTTTGTAGAATACCAGTTCTCCATGACTTACAGACTCCACCAAACCGAACCCAGTCTTCGACAAAATGCAGACGACTAGCAATTAAACCCAAAAGATCCACTGGCAACTTCGACCAATCTGCTGTTAGCTGGAAAAACAAAAGAAATAAAAATTACAGAAAGGAGTATTAAAAAGGGCAGCCCGGTGCACTAAGCTCCCGCTATGCGCGGAGTCCAGGGAAGGGCCGGACCACAAAGGTCTATTGTAAGCAGCCTTACCCTGCATTTCTGCAAGAGGCTGTTTGCTCAGCTCGATCTCGTGACCTCCTGGTCACATGGTAGCAACTCTACCAGTTATGCCAACGCTCCCACAGAAAGGAGTATTAGAACTTGTAAAATCTCTTTAAAGAATAAGTATACTAAACATCTTATTGAAATATCAGTGATATGCCAGATGATCAACTAGCATTCTAAATCTCTGATATGTCAGACTAGTTCATTTCCCTTATTGAAATATCAAAACTAACTACCCAACCAACCATAGGTGTGTCGGCGTGGAGGAAAATGTTTAAAATAATTGTCCTCGAAAATGTTTTACCTTATAAGATCGTGTTTCTTAAAATTCATTTTCAAGTGCTCGGCCGGATATGAGAAGTTGTTAAGACATGTAATCATACAAATTGTAGGAATATTATAAAAATCATGTTCTGACGATATTACAGAGCACTAAAAGTTTGCTAATAATGTCTAAGTGTTAACAGATGTGAGTGGTATAGGGTTGGAGTTTGATATTGATAAGGAAAAATGACTTCTCCCACAAATAAGAAAATCTTTTCTTCCCCTTGAGAAAAGGTGTTCCATAATATAAGTTAACCAATTTCTATCATACAAAATACACCTTTGGAATTCCTTTTCCTATTCTCATTCCTCAAAGTAGTAAGTTTCCACCTACCATTATAGTACTGAACAACCGAAAGAGTCTGCAATGTTTTGCACCGAGGATCTTGCAATCCTGAAATAAATTTTAAAAAAATAAATAATTTAGACGAAACATATTGACCATGGGTAATTTCGCGAGTGGTCACTCAACTTTTATTTTATTGCACCAAAGTCACTACATTATTTTTTGTAACAAGCAAGTCACTCAACTTTACATGAGTATCACCAAAATCACTAAACAAATTTTTGTAACCAAAAGGTCCCTCATTTTTACCTAAGTATCCCAGAAAATGTTCCCATTGTTTCCTCCTAATGACCTTCCATGATACATTAAACCAAGTTAAGTGACTTTTAAAAATAGTTTAGTGATTTTCATTAATCTTAGGTAAAGTTGAGTGACTTTTTCATTACAAAAAATAGTTTAGTGATTTTGGTGTAATAAAGTGAAAGTTGAGTGACCATCAAGAAGATTAATCCAAATTAACCATTACAACTTCTAATCCTATCTCATGCAGGAACAACCTCCAACTTTGCTTCAAAAAAATACATACCATTAGCACTATAAAATATTACATAGCTAAACGGAACCTACATCTGTATATAAATATTTACTTATTTTGACCCTCACTCACTCTAAATTCTGAATTGACTGTAAAGTCTAACACCAACACCCTTATTAGTAGCCCAAGTAAAGGCTGCTATCACATGCCCTAATATAAATCACACCTGAGAGAAATTCTGAATCGGATGCATAAAAAAGGAGTCTTTCTGACGTAAATTTAACACAGACATTTTATCAAACAGTTGGGCGACAATAAGGATCTCAAATACACATCAACAATGCGCATATATGTGTGTATAAATAAATACACCCTCATTCTGAAAGTCTCTGACTCTAAATTCTGAACTAACGTCAAGTCAAACACCAACATCCTTATTAGAACCTAAGTAAATGCTGCTGTCACTTGCCCTGAAACAAATCTCACCTGAGAGATAAATTCTGAATTGGATGCATAAAAAAAAAAGAGTGTTTCTGCCGCAAAATTAACAGAGACATTTTAACAAACAGTTGGGAGTCAACAACGATCTCAAGTGTATACTTGCATAACAAAGAATTTCTTACCTGGGGAAGCAGCAATGTTTACTGCAACAGTCCTGCCGGGTAACACAAGTACACAACCAAACGAATACATCTATCGCAAGACTGAACAGATTTGCATAGTTGTTTCGATTGTGGCTTTTGATTTGCTCTTGGAAGTCATTTCAACAAATTTTTAAGTTTTAATGCGCAAAAAATAAGAAGGAATAATGAATTATACTTTAGGGACACTGTCTTCTCATGTGTCCAAAAATACAATCTACATCCCTTTGGAGTTTGGTCTAATATTATGTCCCATAAATTTGAGGTCGGTATAAAATAGCCCCCCAGATATACCCTAAGTAGTTTTGTTCCTTTAAGTTTGTCAAAATTGAAATATTTTGGTCTTGTTAAATTTAATTCAAATTATAAAATAAAATAAAAAATATTTAATGCGAACTCACATTTGGAGTTTGCTATTTTGAGTCTTTTAATGTCTGGTGAAGCTTTCTAAGGTGCATTTTTTAGTATTTTTGGTCTTTCCAGAAAGAAATTGCAATTTTTTGAATTTGATAGAATTTTCCGTAAAAATAGCACGGGCTAGCCAGTTTTCGGCCTGATCATTCAAAAATAGTCAGCGTTTGCAAAGTCATTAAAAAATAGCCACTATTTTGCTGCAATACGAAAAGTTCCAGCATAATATATTGGAGATCGGTGCACTTGTGTATGAACTTCCAGCATATTATGCTGGAACTCCAACATGCGGAAAGTTCCAGTATAATATACTGGAGTATTTTTCCGGATTTTGAACAGTGTTTTCGTTTAGATTTATCTTTACGTGAAAAGTGGCTAAATTTCGATTATTTTTAAAACTGTGACTATTTTTGAATGACCACTTGTAAATCTGGCTTTTTTTGAATTTCTCCTGAATTTTCCTAGTGGTTCTTATTTTTTTTATCTTCAGAGGAGAGGCATTATTTCAAAAAGTGTAACTCTTTTTTGTTTTAATAAAGTAAAAAAATTTATTAACAGTTATGAGGAAATCCCGTATACAAGTATAACCCCCCCCCCAAAAAAAAAAAAGAGAACCTACACCAAAAATTTGATTCTCGATAAAAGAGGCTCAATGTTCTAGTACACAAATAAAAATTAAAAAAAAAAAACTAGAAATAAAAGACTACCGTGCAATTGTGCAATTCTAAAAAAATCTAGCTCCACCTCATCGAATGTCCTCCTATTTCTCTCGTTCCAAACATATACATGATACATGATTGCTAAAGGGGCAACCTTCCCTACCCTTGGATTTTCCCAACTATGCAATGCCTCCTTCACTATTCCTGGCATCACCTATTGCACTCCAAATAAATTTAGAACCACCCTCCACATATTGTTGGCCACTTGACAATGAGATAGGATATGATCCACATCTTCGCCCGAGCTTTTGCACATGAAACACCGGTGAATAATCCATCTTTACTCTCTTGCCTATACATCCGATATATTTTTTGGTGTACCCGGCTCATATAATAACTCAACAAAATTGTAATATTCTTCTATCTCCCAATCTTGTAGGTTCCTCTTGAATCTCAAATTCCAATGAATCACCCCCCATGAGACCTACAAAATTTGAGATTATATTTCCCCCCTATTTGATTATTGGTAGTAGCTAAAATCGGTACACTTTTTATACCAAAATCTTGGTACTATCTATCCCATATAGGATGTTGCATTATAATTCTCCCCATAATTATAATCTCAGGATATCTTTGTTCCGAACCAAATGGCGAAAGTAATTGTATAATTAAGTATTATCCAAAACTCAAAAAAGCACAGCAGAAATCATACATTTAACCACATGTTAACATTCTTGAACAGAGAGAACAACTATAACAAACATGTGGAGCTGCTCTTGTCAGTTTAATTGTCAGGAGTTCAAACCCAAACTCTTCTTCAAGGGGCCATCAATATGTCTAAACTATCTAAACCAAGGTGATTCAAGAAGTGAGCATTTAGGGTAACCTGCAGATGCAAATAGAAAAGATCATGTGTGACTGTCATAGTAAAGTAATAGTTCATGTAGCTTATACAATGAAAAGAAACCTAAATATAATATAAAGTTCCGAGGATTTAAAGGCTGTAAAAACACTATAAAATCAACCATCCCCATAGAAAAACGAATGCACCCCAGGCTGAGACAGGGTATATATGTAGCAGGCCTCGAGTAAGTTCATTGCTAACTAAACTTTCATAAATGCATCTAGAAAAGCAAGTGGAGACAAGCTGGATTAGAGCTTCTTCAAGTGTTGGGGTAATAGGTTCTCAAAGACTAAAAAACATTCATAGCATATGCATAGAGAATAGCAAAATGGTTAAAAGAAAACAATTATCCACCCATATTATCCATCAAAAAATGGATTGGATAATAAGCCATTTAAAAATGGGTCGAATATGGATAAAGAACCATATTATCCACTTAGAAAATAGATAACCAATGGATAACTAATGTGTTTAACTTTCAAATTTGTAAAGTCTCAAATTGGAGTTTCTTAAGTCTGGAAGATTAGGAATTCTCTCATAAGTGATCATATTTAAGAAGCTATGGATAATATGGATACCCATATTATCCGTCGGATAAACCCGTTTTTATCCGTCTCGAATATGAGTCGGGTCGGATAATTTATCCGTTTTTTTATTAAAAAAATTATCCGTTTTTGACCCGCTCATATCCGACCCGGCCCGCCCGTTTGCCACCCCTACATATGAATATCAACCAACTTTTGTGAAAAAAGGTTGTGGTTACTTTAAGTTTTGACATCAAGAATCTTTGTTAGCTGGTTAATGGCTGAGCGGTAGTGTGAAAGAGATTGATGATGAAAAAGCAGTAGTTGCACCGACATTTTACTGTAACTTGATGTAACTGTAACAAAATTGTACATGAAACGCCTTCTGGCTAATTAGTGTTACTAGACGAAGTTTTAGTCAATGAAGTTAATTTTGAAGAAGACGCTGTTTTGGGATATTTCTCTAGCTTCAGTGATTAATACAAACATGCAATATGTTCTAGCACATCTAATTCAACCATGACGATAAACAAGTGAGGATGCAAATCAGACCAAGCTAAGGCATATTGCATTTCAACTATATTGCATTACTTCAAGTTGTTGGGCTCGTATTAAGCACGGGCTATGACACATCTATGACACAAGTTTACCTTAAAACCGATTTGCTCAATCTTCCTCTGAATCTTCATCAGTCTCTTCCATAACTTCTTCTGTTGATTCTCCAGAATCTTCATCAGAATTTCTCTCTATACAATGGCCATTACAAGTGAATTTTCAGTAAGTGTAAAGTGAAAAGGTGAGATATAATCAGAGTTGGAAACTCATTATACCACATACATATTTTTAAAAATATTTAACATATCTAACTTCAAACATATATTGGTCAGAATGTCCCCTGATTATCATAGATGTAGGAGACTGATTTTTTTTAATTTCAACAGTTCATATAGCACCCTTTCAAAAGGGTTGTTGTTTCTATTATATTTCTATCAGAAAATGTCCCAACAATTTGAATTTAGCCTTCATTCTCCCATTTTTCAACTTAAAATACACAATGTAGTTTAAAACTAAGTTAAAATTGAGAAAATCTATTGGAAATGATAAAATAATATCTCATTGCTATCTTAATGTCGAATGTTGACCAATCAAGAAATCTAATGTTCAGAAGTTGAAAGCAGCAGAAATGAGGATATTGAGATGGATCTGTGGGCATACCAGGAGAGATAAGATTAAGAACGAGTATATTAGGGACAAGGTGGCGTGGCTCCTATAGAAGATAAGTTGCGGGAATCGAGGCTGAGATGGTTCGGGCATGTGAAGAGAAGAGACTCTGATGCCCCGGTTAGGAGGTGTGAGAGGTTGACCATGGTGGGTCAGAGGAGTGGTAGAGGGAGACCTAAGAAGTACTGGAGTGAGGTGATTAGGCAGGACATGGTGTTACTTCAGCTTACCGAGGACATGACCCTCGATAGGAGGACGTGGAGGTCGAGGATTAGGGTTGTGGGTTGACAGGCAGTCTAGAGTTTCGTCTAGGCATCCCAGTAGTATTAGTACTAGTCTCGTATTTTTCTATGCCTAGCCCCTTGCTATTTCATATTGTGTCAATATTTCCACTTTCCAACAAGACTGGATCTATTTTTATAGTGTCGTATTCTTAGATATATGTTGTTTCACGTATCTTCATTTGTGCCCATGTCTAATTACCGATGGGTTTCAGAAGCTTAAACATCAGTTGACTTTTCTTTTGAGCCGAGGGTCTTTCGGAAACAACCTCTCTACCTTCATTAGGTAGGGGTAAGGTCTGCGTACACTTTACCCTCCCCAGACCCCACTTGTGGGATTCACTGGGCTTGTTGTTGTTGTTATTGCTATCTTAATGAAAAGGTGCAATACTTAAATTATGCGCATTGAAAGAACAAATATTTCGACCAAAGTATTTGATTGTTTTCGATTATGTTACCATAGAAGACATTTGGCCCCTGAAAACTTACTTCCTGCGCAGAGACGGATTCAGGATTTCAAGAGGATAAGTGCACTGTTGTAAAAAGGTGCATCTAGAATTTACTTTTGACACGTTTAACTTTAGTCTCTTACCATGAACCCACTATACTTTTAAAATTATAGGTTCAAAATTTTATATATATATATATTTAAAATTTTAGTAGGTTTCACATATATTTATACTCTATGCTGGAAATAAGACCGTTCGAGGGGAGATTTGAACCGCCAATTTCACTTGTAATGGTGCACCCACCCAATAATAGTTACACCATGAGAGTCTTTGAGAATGGATGCACATACATATTTTAAGTAATTTTGAATAAATATAACATTATAGAAGTATGCTTTCACGTGAAACCCATATCGCTCAAGGTGGATACGCCTCTGTAATCCCGGGTATTTAATTCTCTTGCATATGTAGATCTTGAGCCTTCCTAGTCACTATTGAGCTAAATTTGCACTTATTTTCTCATAATGCGTCGGGATGCTTCCTTTCGATATGGTTAATGGGCAAAGCCTCTAAATATACAGGTAAGACTATGAACTTAGATATGTAATGAACTTCATTATTGCCATGAATGAATAAGTAAATAGCTAAATTCATAAAGTAAACAAGTTTGATATAAATATTAGATAAGACATGCAACGATTGTTATACACCATTTCAATGAATCTATATATCATAATAAAAGGCCCTAACATGACAATCACATATAACAGATGTTATGAACTATTCGATTTCCTTACATTATTATATTCAACAATATAGTAGTTATGCGCAGAAAAACTTATCACAATCAACAGTTTAATTCTTATCTATTGATTTAACACAGTTCATCAGAGTCAAACTTATAATGGCTGTTGAATATTCATTCAAAATTATTTTACTTACCTCTAATTTTGTCAAAGGCATAAACTTTAAGCATGTTGTTTCCCAGACTCTCTAATTGCTCTTTCCGGATCAGCTCAGCAGAATTCACAAGGGAAGGAGAACACTGATGTAACTCAATGAGCTGCAGTGTCATACTATCTGCAAATCCTTTAGGAATCTCTTGTAAGGAACTGCAATTTTTGATAATTATGCGCTCAAGGCATGGGAAATAATCATCAGTGGCTCTCCAATAGTCAAGATGCAACTTCTCAAGAAGCAAGAATTTTAATTCAAGAAACCTAATCTCTGTTACTTCCCAGACAGTTTCTCCTACAATGTCAATACCTGCAAAGGCACGAGCCTTCAATTGGAGCACCTCAAGTTTGGGCAACTTGCTAATGATTGCCATGTCCTCCCATGGTAGAAAAGTGCGACAAAGTGTCAGCTTCTTGAGATTTGGTGGGAAATAACCCGGACATGGAAGCCTAAGAAACAAACCATCTGGTTCAGAGTTGTACGATGCAATACTTAGTGCCTCGAGCTCATGTAAATATATAAGATTATCTAGGCATTTGGGCTTCTTGTAAAAATCGCTTGTATTGCCACCAATTCCCAATTCCTTCACTTTCTTAATCCCTTCAAATGTTTTCTTGGTGCAACAACGAGGACTCATCCCAGAAACACTTTGCAAGTTTTCCAAAAAACAGTACTTAACATCGTTGGCTGATACATTTGGAGGAGAATATAAATACATCCTTGTAGAGTGGAGATGTCTCAATTGAGACATCTTCCAAATTCCATTTGATAAATATATGGTCCCACTGAGTTCTGGAATATATTGGCGAAAAATAAAAGTTTGTAAGTTCCAAAGTTTGGAAATTGATGTATCTTCTGGAATCTCAACGGCTGTCACAGCCAAATACCTTAAAGAAACTAAGTGTAGTATTTCACGAGGGAAATAATCGAATCTCAATGTCTCTAAGTCCAATACTCTAAGAAGTATGAAATGGTCTAGTTCTAATTCAAGATGCCACTCTGTTATGTTGGAAGAAATATGAAGAGAACGTGTTTTGTTGTGAGTAAGATCATCAAAAAAATGAAAGAAAAACAACCTCGCTTAGGATGAACTGACACCCACCGACGACCTTGAGAGGAAACCCTTCTGGGTCCTTCATAAGTAACTGGATTTGCCATGTACAAGAGATTCTCGCTTTCAGCTTCTCTCAAGCATAAATCATGGAGAAGATCATGAATCCTGCATGTCTTGATTTTGCCAGCCAAACTCTGCTTGCTAACAACAACTAGACTTTTATCAATAAGATCATGTAACAGATTAGCAGCTACTTTTTCCAATCCCTCAAGCCCCTTCAGCTCTAAGAATCCTTCTGCAACCCATAATCTAATCAACTTCTTCACAGAAATCTCACTAGCTTTTGGGAAAACTCCAAAATACAGAAAACAAGCTCTCAAATGAGACAGAAGATGATTGTAGCTCAAAGAAAGCACTCCTGAGCAACGTTGATAATCATCAAGGTTTACTAATGAGCTGACGCTTTGAGCTACTTTCCACCACTCGTCCAGTGTCCTCTTGCTAGAGAGAGTCCCTGCAACCACAGAAATCATTAGTGGTAATCCTTTGCAATTTTCCACAACTTCCTTTGCGACATCTTCAAATCCAATCGGACAGACTTTTTGGTCAAACGCCTTTTGGCAAAACAAATTCCAACTTTCCTCTAGCTCCAGGAAACGCATTGGAAAAGGATCCTTAGGAAAGCTAGCATACTGAGCAACCTTCATGTCTCGAGTAGTCAACAATATCCTACTTTTATTACTATATTCTGGAAAGCATAGTCTAATCCCATCCCAGGCTTCCCTGCTCCATATGTCATCCACAACAATCAAATACCTCCTACCCTTTAAGCTTTTCTGCAAGCGATCTGCAAGTGCATCATCGCTTACCTTATCAAGCATTTCTTTCACCCCAATAGCATCTTGAAGGAGGCCTAGAAGTATCCTTCTTAAACTGTAGTCCTTGGACACAGTAATCCATCCTCGAACATCAAAAAAGCTCATAATTGAGGGATCAGAAAACATCTTTTTGGCAAAAGTTGACTTACCTATGCCACCCATACCAACAATGGAGATGACTTCCAGTTGAGACGAGTGTCCCCTAAGTTGATCCCGCATGAGCTCTTGTTCAATGTTGTACCCCACCATATCATTTTCGATGGTTGAAACATGATATTGTGCTGAACTGGAAGCACCAGCTGAAATATTATTTTCCCGCTGCTTGATGAACCACTCCTTAACAGAATCAATGTCTTTTATAGCTTGTTGCATGATCTTAAGAAGCCTCCCATGGGCCTTTGTTGGAAGGTTGAAGACTCGTTGCAACATTTTAAGAAGCGTCTTCTGGGCCTCTCTTTGAATGCGCGACTCAACTTTGTCTTCTACTTCTTGTGCTAAATCTTTTACTTTTTCTTGCAAATCCTTTGTTGGTTCATCATCACTATTGTCAAGAAGCTCTTGCAAAGATCTAACCTTCTTGTAGAGTAATCTCAAATGCTCTTTGTGACCCTCTTGAAGCTTTAAGCTGGATTGTGAAATCAGGTGTATTGTTCCCAACAGAGAAGTTACAGCAGCATAAGCAGCCATCTCTCTTGCTACTCTGGGACGTACCTTCAGAGATCTTCACAAGATTTTGAATGAAGAAATTTGCAGAAAATTGGCTCTCAAAAATGATAAGTTTGACTACAGCTAAGTATATCAAGAGGTGGTCAGTAATTGTTAAATACTTCTTGAAAATTTTACTCTAGTTTTCTATTATGGAAGCAATTTTCACACTGGAAACACTAAAGTATAATAAATAGGAGGAGACCCGTACTACTAATTACATTGTAGTCAATATAGGTGGTTTTTCAAAACAATTGTTAAGTTTCCTAGAGCTGGGCAGTGACTTTTTCTTGGTTTTGATCTTTCATTTCAAAAGCTGAAGACTTGAGAATCTTATGTCCTAAATGAAGCTTTCTGCAAGTCATTGGCACAGTGTGGACATGGCAAAAGAAAATAACAAAAACAAACAAAAGAGGAGGCAAATATGCAATACATAGAGTCTATATGTTCACACACCACTTTCTTTATATTGAATGCTTTTCTTACTTTGCAAATATTTTTTTTCTTCTATATATATATATATATATATATATATATATATATATATATATATATATATATATATGACAAACAAAATCTTATTCAGCCTCACATGTTTTCTATAAGGTCTCAACAACTAGAAATCTAGAATATTGAAACATTGAAGTTAAAAATATATATACTAATATTGCAATAGAAAAAAGATGCTATAAGAAAAAAAGAAAAGAGATGCTATATTACCTGCTTTAAAAAAATGTTATAAAGTTAATTAACATATTGAAATAAGAAAGTTATATGTGAAAGTTCAAGGGAAAGGGGAGGGGAGTTTGAATTGCACTGATTCATCTCAAATCTAAGATCTCTTTTCAAAATTTGTTTCCAGTCGAATGAAAACTTTCAGTGGACCACTTTGACGAAGTTTTAAAAAACACTTCTTTCTAAATCTTTTTCCAATAATTTTCAGAGGGATAGTTCAATAAGATTTGATTTATAGATAAAGACCAATATCAGAAATGCAGAAATAAAATAAAGGTGACACCAGAAATTTTATACTGGTTCGGATCACCAATGTGGTGCCTATTCCAGTTCCTTTGACTCCCATGGGAGTTGTATTACTCCTCTGTTTTACTCAGTCACAAGAAACAAGTGGTTTCACATGGTCACCACAAATGTGTGGTTTTTACTTGCACACCAGAACGATTACAAGTTGGTTTGTACTTGCTCACCAACAACGAAATTCTCTGACAGTTTTAACTCGCTCAGCACCCAACAATTACAAGAAGTAGAAAGAAGAAGGGGAGTTTCACAGCCAGTTAAATTCAACAACCGAGTTTCGATCTTACAGCATTACAACATTAAGGTTATGGTGAACATTGTGAATAAACTCAGAATGTACAATCTCTACAAAGATATACAAGAGGATAGAAAGAAACCTTTCATATCTGCAAAAGTAACTACAGAGTTTGATCTGCTCCCTTTTATACTCGAAAGCCTTCAATCTCTCTCTGCAGCTTTTGAAATGTCTTCCTCGTCCTTCGGGCATTTTTTCTTGGAATCAGCTTAGTTGACAATATTCTCTTCCTTCATAACTTGTAAACATGCTCCTCTTCATTAATGAAATTTAAACTCTTGCTTTCTTGCATGCCTTCTCGTGTCGTGAACTTTTTAAGCTCTAACGGCATCATTGAATGCACTTTGATTACAACCTGCATATCTGAACTAGGTTTGCATGTGAACAGTCCTTCTCTTGGGTCTTCTTGCTGACTTGGCTGTACTGTTGTCTGGGTGCCTTAGTAATGTTCTTTGTCACGTGCTGATTGTATCTTCATATATTCCCTTGATTATTTCTTTTGAGTAATTAATGAAGCTGCATCTTGCTCGTCCTTACCAAACTATTCGAACCAATCTTCTTTTCTTGTCATCTGACGTGGTTTACAGAGTCTCTCATTCAGCTCGACATATTTTCATCATCTATCCAAGTGATTCATGTTCCTTTGTGAGTTAGCTTGTTATCCAAACAGATTTTCCTGTCAAGAGAAAATAATGTTAGTCTTTTCGAAATATTAGAATATCTCTTTTTATCATTATCAAAATACTTCAGAGGTTAACAATCTACACCTTTTTTATGATGACAAAACTTCTTCAGAAACAATTGAGGAGTGGTGATTGGTGAGAGCAGTTGACGAAACTTTGCTCTGAGTTGATGCTTCTCCCCCTAAATATATACATGTGTCTCTGACTTTTTCTGTTGATGTATAAACTGTGTCTATCCTGGACATTAGATAATGTGTCCACTTCTCTCCCCTTTTTTGTCATTAGTAAAAAGGAGGATTAATCACACAATGATCTGTACATTGTTCATAACAATCACCTGTCTACAGCGGGATCAATAGATTGCAACCATTTAAGTTTCCTCAACTCAAAGAGAGAAGATGCTGAGAAATTAAACGGTTCGTGAAATCTGTAGCTTGTAACTCATGCAACCAAAATAAAAGACAAGAATCCCAAGTAATTAATATGACGACGAACAAACTTTTTATACGTAGCTAGGTTTCATTAGATGAAAACACCAGGTAGGTGCTCAATAATTATGTACAGGTACAGGGCACGACTCCATTAGCATGTACAGGGCCTATCAGATCCATCACAGATTCTCTGTTATTTCAGTTAAAGAATTGCTTCTTCAGTGGCTCCAAAACATGTGTGTTTCCTCTCCGATAAACTGACCATGGAATACACAAGAGTACTGTTCTCCATATTCTCTTAAGTTGCTTCTTTACAGTAGGGAACCTAGATGAAGTACTAGCCATCTATCAGAGAAAAATGAACGAATAGATCTTGTAGGATACCCAAGAAATTATTCGATTTCTTCTGAAAAATATGATTAATCGTCTGTTTTCTCATTTTCCGCGAATAGCCGAGGCATTGAAGAATATCCAGAAAGGCGTTTCAGGAATCGGCCTGATTCTAATCATCTGCATCTCGCATTCAATGAATAGCTGGGACATTGAGGAATATACAGAAAGGCATTTCGTGAATCGGCCTGATTCTATCTTCTTTCGTTTTGTTTGAAGAAAGGAAGGATCCAAAAGAACCAATCTTTTTTTTTCATTTGTTGAATCTCTTTCCAGCATAGCAGAGCTTCCTTCAATGTGCACAGAAGAGTTTACTGTATCCATGTTAGTTAAGAAAATAACCAGCATATCTGCTATGATGTGTTGCAATTCAGAAATAGAAGAGTTGCTGGTGACAAAATTTTGTGTCATTACAATCCATGAGAACTCCAAGCTGCTGCTTCAGTCGACTCACTCTCAAAAAGATATAGACAATACATAACTCACCAATATTCTTTGGAGATGATTGGAAGTAAAAGAAGGAAAATCATTGACTTTATCCATTGGCACTCCCTAATATGCATGTCTCCTGTTTCTACATGGACCGATAAATTGCAACCTTACAAGTTTTCTCGACTTGATGATAATAGGTGCAAGGAAAATTAACTTTTTGATTTAGCTTGTCTATCAATCAACCTGTTATAAGTAGCAATATCAGGTATAAACCCCAAATCCAACATCTCTTCCACCAGAGCTTCCGATTCCTTCTTTTTACCCTCCCTCTTAAAACCTGATATCAAAATATTGTACGTCACAGCCTCCGGATCCAAACCCTTGTTTAAACCCAATAACCTCATCTTATTCGCTTCCTTCGCTCTTTGTGCATCACACATGTCACTAAGTAGACAATTAAAGGTTACACTATCCGGAAGCATACATTCCTGTAGCATTTTCTCCATAATTTCATATGCTTCATCAATCCTTCTTGTTCTCCTTAAACCTTCAATCAAGGTTGTACAAGCGATTAAGCTTGGAGAATTCCTGTTCCTCCATAAGTCATTCACCAATTCCATTGCTCTAGCCACATTCCCTTCACTACAAAGCCTCTCAAGTAACCCAAAATAATCAAATGTTCTTGGCAGCAACCCTTTCCTTGAAAAGTCAACCAATAAATCGCACGCTTTCAACATCATTCCCTTCCTGCAAAGACCATCAACCAAAATCTCACAAGTCACTGCCGAAATCTCCCATCCCATCTCAGTCATCTCATAGGCCATCCCAATCCCCTCTTCAAACTTATCATCCAAAAGAAACCATTTAATTAAAGTATTAAAACTGACTACATTTGGTGCACATCCATGAGTTTTCATCTCCTTAAACATTTGCAAAGCCAAGCCCAATTGCGAGTTCTTACAGTACCCAGCAATCAGAGTATTGAACGTAATTACATCAGGCTTCACTCGTTCTCTTATCATCCTATGATAGAACTCCAGAGCCTTATCAAAATGCTTAAACTTCACAAATCCATGAATTATTATATTGTAAACAGCAACATCAGGCTTCCCATCAATCGATCTTCTCATTGTGTCAAAAGCTAACAATGCATCATCAATTCTACCAGCTTTGCAATAAGCATTAATGGCAAAACGAAAAATAGGTTCAGTTTTGGGGCAAGAGAAAATACCATCAGCACACGGGCAGGGATTAGAAGCAACAAATTGGAGGAGAGAAGTAAGAAATTGGAGGCGGTGGGTGATGGCCAGCGTGCGGACCATCCACTCGAAGGTGGAGTGATCATGGCGGAAAGAATCAACAGAAGCAGCATAGTTAAAGAGGTAGAAGTCAAGGTTAGCGAGGACAGGGTGGTAATGGACGTGATTCTTGAGGAAAGAGAGAAAATCTTTGGCTGTGAAAGAAGGTTTAAGGTGGATTTCCATGAGTTGGTTCAGTTGGTTTTGGGCAACAGGGGTGAGGTTGTTGGTGGTGCACACTGAGGAATCTATAGTTCGCAATGCAAGAGGTAACAGTGAAGTCCGATCAGAAGCGGTTTGTTTTGGAATGGATCTGAGAAATTTCTGAAATCCCATTTTTCTGTTTGTGCTGCGTCCCTTGGCTGAATTTACCGTCCTTCACTTCTCCAGTAGCTAACTTTTCATGTAAACCCTGTAAAATGAAATTATGTCATTCTAATATCAATATAACAATTAGTTACTTTGATGTGGAGATTGCATTAGCTAGATCTCTAAGAGAAAACAAATTACTACGGTATTTGAAGGTTTATCAACTCCAAATCATTCCCTCGAGGCTAGATGTCTTTTGTATCTTTATAATTGGCATTACCTTTCCCCCTTAGATTCTCCTGACAACTTTTTGAACTTCGTTAGCTCCCTAGTACTAGAATAGTCTCTTTGTAAATGAGCTAACAAAGTCTTTTTTGCTTCCATAACTTTTGTATTATTATGCATCTTCTTGATGCCAGCAATGAAATCTATTATTACTTCATCAACAACAACAAAAAACAACTAATATTGACCCACTTCTGCTACATGTTAGAACTTCAAAAGGCCCAAACGAAGCAATCAAAGCAAAAATATCAAATTTGGTGAACCTAGAAACAACATCATTGTGATCAACACATGGTCCCAAGTATATGACATAAATATTATAAATATACAATATATCACAATGTCAAATCACACAAAACCAACATGGTTCGATCTAGCCATTTAGACTATGATGCCTCTCTAGTCACTAGTAAGTTCGATTCCATCTTTTTTTAAGGAAGCAGTCATTCCATGTCAGAGTGAATATTATTAGCTCTGAACAAAATAACCACTTTAACTATTGTGAAGAGTCTATATGAGAAGTCAATCAAACAAAATAAGGTTCCACAATTTCATAGATAAGCTTCAAAACGCGCAGATGTCTCACTAAATTGTACTCATAGTTCAACGTAAATTATCTTGACAGTGAAAAATGCAGAAATACTTCTCAAACTTATTTCAAAAATAAACTAGCAACAGTTAGACTAAAGAACCAATATCATGTCGCCTACAGAAGCATATTGGTATACATTCGAGCAGGAATAATAACTATATTACCAAATTAACTAAGAATTAGCTAAAATCAGCACATAAAAGGGCAAACTTGGTACCATAAAAAGCAATAAGAATGTATTTGAAAGAGCACCAACCAGCTTTAACCTAAAGAATGGCAAAAGAAGAGAAGGAAAAGAGATCATTCGCAAATTCTGGATATATGTGCTTAACTTTTTGCCACGTGAAGTTTCAGTTGCATAATGGAGTGTGAAGCTTGACAAGAATCAATCTTGTTAACAGCATCGAGAGCTTCAAGAAGGCACTCTATTAGTCTAATATGCTTTTCCAGACTGAGCTCTATTGACAAAAGATAGAATAACATTTTCTTTTTGATAACCAAGAAATCCCCGAGAACACGTAGTGCATGTTTCAAAACTCGGTGGACAACCCCCCCCCCCCAAGCCCACCTTCTCCACTTAAATAACCAGTATTTTTTTTATTTGCGGCAAGGATCAAACCCGTATGGCACCCCTAACCCAAGCTGAGCTCTATTAATAAAAGATAGAATAACATTTTTGGTGATAACCGAGAAAGTCTCGAGGACCTGGGGCGCAAGGTTCGGTACTCGATGGATAACTGGGCCCGTCCCTCTTAATACCAGGCGTTTGTCTGTGGCAAGGATCAAACCCGTGACATGAACCTAATCCACACAGTAGCAACACTCTTACCAGTAGACCAAAGCCCGGGGGCGTAAAAGATACAATCACATTAGACCAATTTCCTCACAAGTTGTTAAAAGACTTGCGCACCTAAGAGTGTATCCTAATAGTCAATAAAGTGGGCGGAGAACCATGAGTTCTCAAGTTCAAAACCCACAGAAACAAAAAACACTAGTTGATTTCTTCTCATCTGTCTAAGCCCCGGTACATGTGCTGAAGGGAAGTACCAGATACCCGGTGAAAATAGTCGAAGTGGGCACAAGCTGGCCCCGAACAGTAAAAAAAAGCTCTCTTAAGCTTAATGATTATATTTCATTTCGGAATGGAAATGCATTTTTATTCATCAATTTCACAGAGGAAGAGAGAAGATTCATTTCAGTTAAACCCATCGTGAAATCCCTGCTATTACACGATTCTTCAAAATTGCAAAAACCCAACTCAATATAGTTACAGATTTCAATCTAAAGGTGACAAAATTGGAACAATAAAGGCCAACAAAATAGAGGATAAAACTAAACTTTGAACTACGCCAATACCTTGAATGATAAGATTCAGGTGGGAAATTCGGTCGCCAAAACCTCAAAATCTCCGACTTCTTCGAGTTTCCAGCACATATTGAAGCTGTATTAGGTTGTCGAAATAACTACGAATGGAACAAAGCCAAATGACTTTGGGTAACCTCTTCTCAGAATGACATAATCAGCAAAAATAAGGGCATAATAGGAATTTGTCAGAGGTGGTAAGAAATTCTGTTTGCAATATTAATTATTAAGGCCATTCTAACTTTAATCAATAGAGCAGGCTTATAAGTAACATTGTGAAACATTTGCCAGAAATCTTCTTAAGGCGTAACAAAGAATGTATTTCGTTCTTAAAAACATTGCAAGTATACAGAGAATCAACTCAATACAAATACAATTAGCAATAATATATACAAGTAAAAATTTTTTGAAAGATCAATTTATAGAGCCACAAGAAGTTCTTATGATCCCATTTTGACCAGTTAAGAGCCCGTTTGGATTAGCTGATTTGAAGTAGCCGATAAGTATTAGGTGCTGAAAAGTACTTTAAAGTGCTGAAACTGATTTAATAAATAAGCAGTTATGTGTTTGAATACAAGTGCTCAAATTGATAAGAAATTGTTGCAGTATTTGATAAAAAAAAAGTGTTGATAAGCTCTTTTTATGTTAAAATGACTTAAATAACCTTAGAACGGTTTATACTTATAAGGGCATAATTTCTTCAAAATTTTAGATTCCATATCGATTCAAATACAAAATATTCTATTTGTCATTTTATTTTAAATACAATTGTGATTAGATAAGATAATTTTTATGATAAATATAATTTATTTTATAATAAGCATATAATCATAAGTTATAATAATTAATAAATTGACAAAAATTTCTCAGTAAAAAAATAAACCTAAATAAGATAACATATTTGAAGAGAAACAAACATTGTCTTCATTACCACAATACTTAAAAAGTAATACACCAAAAATTTGATATATCTTTGTTTAATACACAATCATATAAATACAAATATGCAAAGGAATAGAGAATTTGCTTACCTTAAATAGTCAATGAGAATTGCAGGCTTAAAAAGGCGGGGAGTTTAGGTTGAAAGAATATGTGAGGCAGTGAGTATCAATGTAGGAATTTTGTTGTAAAATGGAATATTTTAGGGATAAAATAGTTAAATTTTGGTCAAACTTAAAGTGCTTATAAGCTAAAAATCATAAGTTGGGGGTGACTAGCTTATGATTTTTTGGCTTATTTTTGACTTATAAGCACTTTTAACTTTATCAAACGCGTACAAGCCGAAAAGTGCTAATAAGCTGGTTTGACCAGTATTTACCCTAAACACAGATAACAATTGAATTTATATTGTAGTTTTAAGGACGCGTGATTTTGCTCATAAACTGAGAAAAAAATGCAAATTGATATTGAAATTAACTGCAAATAAAGATAAAGCAAGCTTTGATCCTCAAGCTAGGTTGCCTTCGAATCAAACAAGTATTTCACTGAAAAATATAAACAGAGTATTGAGAGTTTAAGAGAAAGATAGTATATTGCTTTATGTAGCGTGCATGATCCTGTTTACAAATGATCAGACCCCCTTTATATAGTAGGGGAGTCCTACTCTTGATACAATTCTAAATACAGTAAGAAATCCCATGATTGGCTAATTAATCGACATCTTCTTGATACGTGCTGAGATTCGCGTCGTGATCCTCGCCTGATCGCGGATATTTTGTCTTTTCGTTATTCGACTCAGTAAGCTTCCCTCGGTCTCCAGCTTATTCGGTCTCGATCTTGGTCGATCTCGATCTTGGTTGATTTTGATTTTGGTCTGCCTCGATCATAATCAGTCTCAGGGTCTCGAGCTCGATGATCTATCTTTACACCGCGGTTCGATATAGCATGAGATCGAACCTTGTCCTATCACATTCCAGGGCAAGCCCGATTTTGGCAGTATACAGATAGTCCCCTTATTTTTTGGAAAGTAATGACAAGAAACGATATGAGATCTCGATCTTTACTCCGATAAATAATGACGTAAGCAGCTAAAGGTCATCGAAACGCCCCGTCGGTGCAGTTTCTCGATCGGGAGAAGCTAGTCACAGAGCTTGAAGCGGCCAAATCAGAGGTCGAAGCGACCAAGGCCAATGCTGATGCAGTGGTGGCTATCTACTGGGTTGATGCTGAAGCTACTCAGGTTCGAGCAGAGGGGATTGCCAAGCACCCCAAATGTCAATCTCGAGGGGAGACCCTTTGAGGAAATCCATGTTCGGGGCTTTGATCTTTCAACCGAGATCGAGAACGTTAAGAAGGTTGAAGCTTGAAGCTTGAAGCTGAAGCTGGGAAATTAGCTTATCCCGATGATGATGACGAATTTGAAAGCTTGAGCAAACCCGAAAGTGGAGAAGACCCCGAGGGTTGAGATGCCACTCCCCGAGATGACCAGGCCACTTAGGATTTTAAATAGTTTATGTATTTCTGTTGAGGCCGTTTTGGCCTTTTGTAAAGAACTTCCATCGGGTCGTGTTGCCTTTGTAAAAACGTTTTGATGAATATATAAAACTTTTTCCCTTCCATGGCTTCTGAATCTGTTGTCTTTTTTTTCTAAATTTATGTAAGGGTCAAAGTGCCTTAGCATGAAATTATGAAGTTGTATTTGAAGGTCCAAGGTTTGAGATGGTAGGGACCGATAGTAGGTACTGCCCTTGACCGTTTCTGACCGGTAATCCCTGAGTGAATGTTCGAAATAGGGTAGCCCTTAGGCTTAACAGTCGAGTGAGGATTTGCTCAAACTCAAAGTAAAAGTAGCCCATAGGCTTTATGGTCGAGTGAGGACTTGCTCGAACTCGAGATAAGGTAGCCTTTAGGCTTTGTAGTCGAGTGAGGATTTGCTCGAACTCGAATTAAAAGTAGCCCTTAGGCTTTATGGTCGAGTGAGGACTTGCTCGAACTCGAGATAAGGTGGCCTTTGGGATCGATAAATAGCCCCCAAGCGAGAATTTGCTCGAACTCGGGTTAAGGTAGCCCTTGGGCTTTGTAGTCGAGTGAGGACTTGCTCGAACTCGAAGTAAAAGTAGCCCTTAGGCTTTATGGTCTAGTAAGGACTCGCTCGAACTCGAGATAAGGTGGCCCTTGGGCTTTGGAGTCGAGTGAGGATTTTTTCGAACTCGAAGTAAAAATAGCCCTTAGGCTTTATGGTCGAGTGAGGACTTGCTCGAACTCGAGATAAGGTGGCCCTTGGGCTTTGTAGTCGAGTGAGTATTTGCTCGAACTAGAAGTAAAAGTAGTCGTTAGGCTTTATGGTCGAGTGAGGACTTGCTCGAACTCGAGATAAAGTGGCTCTTGGGCTCGATAGATAGTCCCCGAGTGAGAATTTGCTCGAACTCGGGTTAAGGTAGCCCTTGGGCTTCGTAGTCGAGTGAGGATGATTTCTCGAACTCAAAGTAAAAGTAGCCCTTAGACCTTTGTATTTTTGCTTTCTTTTGTGTCTTTTCCGAGGCCATTTGGCCGTTGTAAATTTTGTATTTGGCCGATCTAGCCATGGTGAGGATTATATAAATCGAAGTAAAACTAGCCCTTAGGCTTTATAGTCGAGTGAAGACTTGCTCGAACTCGGGTCAAGGTGTACCCTTTTCGGCTCTCGAATTTTTCCCTTTGCTTTATCATTCGTATTTACAAAGGTTGGAATGCCTTAGTATGAAATAATAAGGCTGTGTTCGAGGGTTCAAATAAAACCTTGCCTTTATTGCCTTTTTGGGTTAAGGCATTATCGGGGTTCGATGTTACCGAAATTTTCTCCCGAAAATATCTTAAGTTTAAGATTCTACAGAGGGTAGCCTTTTAGAACCGGTTGTGAAAGAATTTTTTTCTTTTTCGAAGCCCTATTTTGTTACGGGTTTCGGACATCTTCGAGCCGTGTTAAATTGGCCGTGTTTGGGATCTGCTTATTGGGCTTGTCTTCCCGTTTTATCTGGGCTTGCCCAAGATAACAGTCCCCGAGTGGGTATGGGTGTGGCCTTTAAAATTCGAGGGTTGCCTAAAAGGTCATATGCTCTTGACGCTCAATAGTTCGATATGTTCGAATTTTATTTTTCTGACTGCAGTACCCGAGTGTGGGGGTGATTATTCGAACTCTGGTTATGATCGGCCCTTAAGCTCTTTTCCATAATAGATTGAAAGTATGGAATTGTAAAGTAGAAAAAACGTTTTCTAAGACATTGAGATAATTGCAAGGAAAAGTACTTATCTTTATTCTTGTAAAAAATGATTACACGTGCGTACATGTTTTGTGCCAGGGCTCGAGCAACTTATGTAGGCACGGTTTGTTCAATCGTTTGGCCCTATCGAGACCCCATCATTATGAAGTAATTTTCTCACAACAAAGTTAGCATCCAAGGTAAATGCCCCTAGTATTCGAGGTTGATTGTTGGGGAACCTCAAATACAGTTAATGCTGTCTTTGACACCGATTCGTGATCGACCTTCTATTCTAAGTCAGCACGATCCAGTGTTGCCTTGTTAAAAACCTTACAAGAAAACCCAATTGGGATAAAATTCGTTCAAGGGAAAAAGAGTATAACGCATGCTTTAAGACCTAAGGCTTCGTGTCGCTCCTTGTCGATAACCTACAAGTGTTAGTCAAAAAATAGAAAGAACTGGAATAGGGTCGTACCTCAGCAGTAATATCGTTTGAGATGAGTTGCATTCCAATTTTTCGGTAGCTGTTCTTCGTCCATCGTTCCGAGCTTATAGGACCATTTCCTTGTGATTTTAAGAATCTAGTATGGCCCTTCCCGGTTCGAACCCAATTTCCCTTTATTTGGATTTTGGGTGTTTAATGTGACCTTCCTCAGTACCAAGTCCTCGTGAACTTTGACCTCGATCATTTCTACTCTCATTCCGTGCAAATTCGCCTAGAGTTGTTGCCTCTACGATTCCTATTATACGGTTGATATCAATCTCTATTTGACCTAGGTTCTCGGTCAATATCTCTCTTGATTCTATCTACGGGCCTGATAGGATGAACAGACCCAGAAGGAGCCCCCAGTTGATCATCCTCGACCCCGATCTTCAACTGATACCGATTGTGTACATCTGCTCAAGTGACAACTGGGTGTTCAGTCAAATTCTACTTCAACTACTGTGAAACTACCGAACTTCGAGCGTTGAGACCCTGAGTGAAAGCTTGAACAGCCCAATTGTCGGTGACCGGCGGCAAATCCACCCATTCTATTTGGAATCGAGATACGAATTCCCTAAGCATCTCGTTGTCCTTCTGTCTTACTTTGAAAATGCCTGATTTCCTCGTTGCGACCTTTATGGCCCTGGCGTGAGCCTTTACAAAAGAATCTGCAACCATAGCAAATGAATCAATAGAATTAGGCAGTAAATTATGATAGCAGATCATAGCACCATTCGATAAAGTCTCCCCGAATTTCTTCAACAAGACGGATTTGATCTCATCATCTTCCATGTCATTTTCTTTGATAGCACACGTATAGGAGGTGACTTGTTCGTTTGAATCAGTCGTCCCATTATACTTCGGAATCTCGGGCATATGGAACTTTTTGGGGATTGTCTTCAGAGCCGCATTCGGGGGGAAAAGGTTTTTGCACGAACTTTTTAGAATCTAGTCCTTTCAATATCGGTAGTTCCCCCGAGATTTGGTCGACCCTGGAGTTATAAGATTCCATCTTTTTGTCATTTTTCTCGATCTTCTTTTCCCCTGTCTCGATTTGCTTTGTTAGTTCTTTGATCATCTTTACTATAGTAGGATTGATCTCCGAGTCTCCCTCGTTCGATTTCCTCGAAACCACTTCGACCCGGTGCACGATTTCCTGTTATGGCTCGAGTTCAACCCTGCTCGGTGCATGGTTCTGATTTTGGAGTTGGGCTAATGCTGCCTGTTAAGCCTGCAACATTTCGAAGATCACTCGCAGACTAATCCTGCCATCTTCACCGCCATGTGCGTTCTGAGTAGCTGATCGAGTACCCCAACGAATGCTGCTTTCGGGATCGACGTCCAAAATTCCATTGATGGCTACATGCGAACTGACGTCAATTGGATCTACAACAGGAATTCCATCGAGGCCAGCAGGGGGCGCAACGTTTCCTGGTGCAATGTTCTCATTTTCGCTGTGGTGGCTGAGATCATTGTCAATATGTTAAGGTGATGACTGAGAGTTTGATATCATTTAATCCTGTAATCAAAGATTCTTCAAAGAACAAGTGTAAAATAGTGTGTGTTACGAAAGTTTGTACCAGGAAACCACTATTATCCTTAGCCCCATAGTAGGCACCAAACTGTTTACCCTAAAAGGGGATAATAATTGAATTTATATTGTGGTTTTAAGGATGCGTGATTTTACTTGGCACAAATTGAGAAAAAACGCAAATTGATATTGAAATTAACTGCAAATAAAGATAAAGCAACACCAAAGGAATGTATAGCTTTGATCCTCGGGCTAGGTCGTCTTCGAATCAAACAAGTATTTCACTTAAAAATATGAACAAAGTAACAGAGTATTGAGAGCTTAAGAGAAAGATAGTATATTGCTTTATGTAGCATGAATATGATCATGTTTACAAATGATCAGACCCCCTTTATATAGTAGGGGAGTCCTACTCTTGATACAATTCTAAATACAGTAAGAAATCCCATGATTGGCTAATTAATCGGCCTCTTCTTGATACGTACCGGGATCCGTGCTGTGATCTCCGCCTGATTGCGGATATTTCATCTTTCTGTTATTCGACTCAGTAAGCTTCCCTCAATCTCCAGCTTATTCGGTCTCGATCTTGGTCAATCTTGATCTTGGATGATCTCGGTTTTGGCCGGCCTCAATCATAATTGGTCTCCGGGTCTCGAGCTCGATGATCTATCTTTACATCACGGTCTGATATATCATGGGGTCGAACCTTGGCCTGTCAGATTCCAAGGCAAGCCTGATTTCGACTGTATACAACCAGCTTATAAGCTTAGCTAGACACCCTCTAAGTTTTCCCATTTTAATCATGGCGACAGCAAAATCAAAGGCAAAAGCTCGAGGAGAATTACTATATTCAGTAAAAGTACTATTGGTAGATCCTCCATGAAAAGGACTCGATCCATTTGAAGAAGACCTTTTCTTTGTATTAAGTTTTTGAAGTAATTGTTATCCAAAGCATTTGTTGTATAGTGATATGATGGCAAGTAACTAAAGATGGTGCATGCTTATGTAATTTAGCTTGTGCAATTAAAGCAAGTAATTCATGGTTAGAAGTAAATCAGAGTTCAGCAATATTACATTTTTGTGCCTGAAGAAATGAAAAGATGAAAATAATATCAATTTTTATTTAAGAAAATGAATATCAGGAACTCACTAACCAAACTAATTCAGAACCACACCACGTGAGACCCATGTAAGGGGAAATCACTCATTATCAGGAACTTCTCGAATAAAAGATTCTAAAAAATATGCTAGAGTGGAGCGCTGCGGAAATAAAGATTTGACACACCTCCAGTCATTGTTACAAAGTCGTCGTCGAAATCGGTGTCGATTTTTCTAGTCCGATGAGTCGTTTTCGATTAGTCTTCTAAGCACTCAAAACCTCACTATTTAGATGGTATGGAGATTAACATATATATATTGTTCTTCCATCAAGAATAATTTTGAAACAGTCACATAAATGGGCAAAAGTTTCTTTATAACTTGGGTAGTTATATAAATTAAAGAAGGGAGTTTTAACTAATCCAAATTAAATGGACCACCTTATGAAATGTTCAATGTAAAAGAATGTTTCCTACATTCTCCCACTTGGTCCATATACAAGATACCCAAAATATATTTTAGAGAGAATCATAATACATGAATCATGCGATAGTTTCTCGACGAGTGAGTAGTATCTTCCATGTATCACGATGCATTATGCCTCTAAATTTTAGCACATATTTCTCAATGAACAAATTCAATATTTATTCTAGGTCCATACTTTAGCAATATTTATCAAAATAAACTGAATATTTACACAATAATAATATGAGAAATATTGTACATAATAAAGTTTCTCAATGTTCATTGTTATAACGAAATTTACATAGTGGAACCAAGTCCAATTGTAACTACTTGATCCTTAAATTTTTGTAGCGGCATGCCTTTAGTTAAAGGATCAACTAGCATCAATTCATTGCTAATATGCTCAATGAGCACTTTTTAATCCTTAACACGTTCTCTTATGGCTAGATACTTAATGTCGATATGCTTGCGTCGACTCCCACTTTTATTAGTCATAGCCATAAAGACATCAGCTGAATTATCACAACATATCCTTAATGGCCTAGAGATCGAATAGACAATTCTAACCCCAGAAATGAAACTCTTCAACCATACGCCATGTGAGGTAGCCTCAAAACAAGAAACAAACTCAGCCTCCATAGTGGAAGTAGCAGTCAGAGTCTGTTTGCAACTCCTCCAAGATATAGCATAAAAATATATCCTAATGTTGATTTATGTGAATCAACACAACCAGTAAAGTCTGAATCGGAGTAGTCAATAACCTCCAAATTATCTGATCTTTTTGTACATAAACATGTAGTATTTTTTCCCTTGAAGTTATCTCAAGACTTTCTTTGCAACTCTCTAGTGGTCAAGACCTGGGTTACTCTGATATCTTTCCAACATTCCAACAACAAATGCGATATCAGGTCTAGTGCAAACTTGAGCACACATTAAGCTTCCAATAACAGAAGTATATGGAATGTTTTTCATTTGTTCCCTCTCAAGGTCGTTCTTGGGCACTAGTTCAAATTGGACTTGTCACCCTTCACTATGGGAGCTACACTTGGTGAACAATCCTTCATCCAAAACCTCACTAAAACTTTGTTGATATAGGATTCTTGAGATAAACCTAAAATACCTCGATGTGTAGATCGATGAATCTTAATGACAATGACATAAGACGCATCACCCATATCTTTTATATCAAAATTTTGAGAGAGAAATTATTTCACCTCATGTAGCATTCCCTTATCATTGGCTGCAAGAAGAATATCATCCACATATAGAATTAGAAAATAAATTTTACTCCCACTGATAATTTGGTATATACATTGATCCATAATGTTCTCAGGAAGCCAAATGAAGAGATAACATATGAAATTTTAAATACCATTGACGGGAGGCTTGTTTCAATTCATATATGAATTTCTTTAGCTTGCATACCAAGTGATCACCATTATTAGAAGAGAATCCTTCAGGTTGTTTCATATAAACCTCTTCTTCTAAATCACCATTGAGAAATGTGGTTTTCACATCCATTTACTGCAATTCTAGGTCAAAATGGGCTACTAATGCCAACATGATACGCAAGGAATTTTTCTTAGATACAGGAGAAAAAGTCTATGTATAATCGATTCCTTCCTTTTGAGTGAATCCTTTAGCAACGAGACTTGCCTTATGTCTTTCTATGTTGCCTAATGAGTCTCTTTTTATCTTAAAGACCCATTTATATCCAATGGTTTTTACACCATCAGGCAACTCGACAAGATCTCATACCTCGTTACTCTTCATAGAGTTCATCTCTTCTTTCATGGCATTGTACCACAGTTTTTATTCTTTACAACTCATAGCTTGTGAAAAGGACTCAGGTTCATTGGCTCCAATGTCAGATTCTTGTGGATACACAACATAGTCACTAGAAATTGCTGATTTTCTTTCTCTAGTAGATCTTCTTAATGTTGTATCTACATTTTTCTGAGGAACATGTTGTTCAACTGGTTGTTCAATAGTTTCAGGAATTTCTTGAACAACTTGATCTACTGGAATATTCTCATCAGCTTGTGGAACCTCAATGACTGGTTGCTCAACACCTATTTGTACTTGAGGAGTGTTGTGCACAATAACTAGTCTTTCACTTGAAGTGGAAGGTTGATTGTTTACAGATACTATATTCTGAAGTTGATCACTACCACTGATCAAGTCATTCTCAAGAAATTTTGCATTTCTTGATTCCACAATTCTAGTGCTGTGAGATGGACAATAAAATCTATATCCTTTAGATCTTTTGGCATATCCAATGAAATACCCACTAATGGTCCTCGTATCCATTTTATTTTCTTGTGGGTTGTATACTCTAACTTTAGCTGGGCATTCCCATACGCGTATATGTCGCAAACTCGATTTTCAATATTTAAATAACTCAAAAGGTGTCTTTAAGACAGCCTTGGTCGGAACTCGATTGAATATATACACTGTCGTTTTAAGCTCTTCAATACACAAGGACTTAGGTAGCTTAGAGCTACTCAACTTACTTCGCACCATGCCCATTAAAGTTTGGCTTCTTCTTTCTGCAACACCATTTTGGTTTGGAGAACCAGGCATAGTATATTAGGGAACAATCCCATTTTCTTGAAGAAACTTAGCAAATAGACCTTGTGCTTATCCATCCTCAGTGTATCTACCATAATACTCACCACCTCTATTAGATCTCACAATCTTAATTTGCTTTCCGCATTATTTCTCCACTCCAGCCTTGAAAACTTTAAAGGCTTCTAATGCTTAACTCTTATTATGAAGCATGTAGAGATACATGTGATGATATGCTATAATTACGTATTTTAGTCGCTTATTACACTGTAATTTACTGCACTCTAATTGAGTTTGAGCTTTAATTGCTAGCGTTTTGCACTAATTGTGTGTTTTATGCCTTGTAAGAGTGATTCTGATCTATGTGATGTTATAGAATGAATTCAAGGTATTATGGAGCTTTAAAGTCTGAGTAAAAGCCCAAGGATAAGTTGGTATCGTGTTCGGGGATCAACGGATGATAGTGCACTTTAAGAACGAAACGGAGAATCGAGCAGGCATACTACGCATTGTCCAGTATAATTAACTTTTTGCTCAGAAGTACGTTTGGGCTTTACAATATATCGTTGGAAAGCTATTTAAAAGGGCTACAACTTTCATGTTTTACATTGTTTCAAATTCCCGCCAAAGATTCCTATTTTGCTCCTGCCTAGAAATTGCAAGGTTCTTGATAAAGTCCACTGCCACCCCGTATGGCGCGTTGCCCGATGCAGCGCACCTGTGCAATTTTTACTGAGTTATTTTCCTATTTGGCATAGGAGAAGGTTTTTCCATCTGGTCCCGATCCTACTTGGTATAATACATGTAAAAATGTATTTATTAGAATTTTGGTCAAACTTTTGACCTAGAAAGAGCAAAGAGCCGCCGTGGAGGCCGGGTTTCATCTTTTCTTCCACCAAACTTTGTAATTCTTATGTTTCTTTGTATGATTTGTTGTTTTGCTACCATGTCTGTGTGGAGCTAAACTTCATGTTCTAGGGTTGTGGTTCTTTCATGACTATTGTTATTCAGATATTGATTTTGCTTTCTTGATTTATCATATTGGTTTATTTATTCAATCTTGCGCTATTTTATTTAATTGTTTGATCACCAATTGAATACTATCTACGAATCTAGAGTTGAACTCAAAAGTAGGAATTCTAGATTGCATATAGGATTGAGTAGAGCAAGTTCTTGAACCTGGGCATCGGGGAACGGATTCACGGTTAGGATAGATATATACCTAATTGCCTTGCTGGGTTGATTTACAGGAATTATAGATGCGTTCTTGTTAGTTCTAATTCCATAGACATATAAGCGTTAGGTTAGCTTGAATAGGCGAGTAAGAACTCGATAGATTCTTATGAGCAATATTAACCCTGTCAACCAATAAGCTAGATAAATTAGTTAGTCAATTCAATTGAAGAATACAATAGGAATGTTAGATAGCCAGTAACCCTAGATCATTTTCATCGCATTGATAACATAAAAATCTACTCTTCTTTTGTTCAGAGTTCATTATTTGTTTTCTTTTTATTTTAATTAGATTAGAGTCATATACTTCTAGGTTTAATTCTTATTTAGATAATTAGGATAGCCTAATTTAGTTAATAGTTAATCACAAGTGCTCGTGGGTTCGACATCTGACTCTTAGTCACTTTATTACTTGACGACCGCATATGTGCGTTTGGCCGCAACAAGTTTTGGGTGCCGTTACCGGGGACTTAGAAATTAGCTATTTTTCTAGATTAGACATTTATTTTTTTATCTATTCAATTTTTTAGTTTAGTTGGTATTTTTTTATTTATTTTAATGTGGCATCTTGGAATGAAAATTGTTCGGACGATGGTTATTCTTATTTTGATGATCCTTGTCCATATTGTGGAGGACCTTACTGGTGGAAAAATTGTCAGAATATTTCAGGGAGCAAGTTGTGTTATCCTTTGAGTGGAATATTTGTAATATGTGTGGTAATTAAGATGGATATTAGGATGGTTGTCCTAGTTATTTTCATCATTCTCTAAGCCCTTGTTACGATCTTTCTAATGATATTTGTGAGTTTGATAAGGGCAATGAAGTGCAGGATATGGAATCTGATGCATATATTAGGGATATTTTGAGGCAAGTAGTAGAGCAACATGTTGAACTAAAAAAAGATATGAAAAAAAGAGGGCAACAATCACAAGAATGAAGACCAATATGAAAGAATTGAATGAAGAGAGCAAGTACCAGCAAGAGAGAAAAATTGAAAAAGAGGAGATTTTGAGTCAAACTTGGCTGGTAAAACAAGCTGAAAGATTGGAAATATATGAGGCTCAACGTGAGGAAATTACTAATGGGATGAGATACCTTATAGAAGGAAGAGCTGAACTGGGACAAGAGGTCGATAAATTTGGCATATCTATTCACACTTTCGAGGTTCAATTGAATGCAAAGGTTGATGTGTCTAACGCCCAACAAAATAGTAATGAGTTGTGTGAAGCTGAAAAGGAGCTTATACGCCAAATTGAGGAGCTAAAATTGGAGATCCAATCATTCGAGCATATTTTTGTTGATGATGCCCATGTTGAGAGAAGTACACTAGAGCTATATGAGGAAGAAGATAATGTTATAGTTGAAGACTCTTATCACGACCCGAGTTCGTCCTCTGTGAACTGTCATGATGGCACCTAGTCTCTACGACTAGATAAGCCTAACAATTTGCGGAAAAAGGAAACGAAGGATAAAACTAGCCAAAACCTGCGGATAAAACATAAATAAAATGTTTAAGATGCCGCTCGGCATATACAAATATAAACTCTCAAACTGAAACAACTCCAAAAACTCAGAATCTCATGAAATCACAAGCTGTTGAATAACTACAAGTATTCTAACTCCAGACTCTAAATAAAAGTAAGTACAAGAGAGCTAAAGCTAGAGGCGAGAATAGAGAGGGACTCCTTGGTCTGCGGATACGGCAGATATACCTCGATGTCTCTGAAGATCGTCTCGCCTCACTAATGGTATGGCTGAGCCGAAGAACCTGGATCTGCACACGAAAAACATGTACATGAAAGGGCATGAGTACACCACAACGGTACTTAGTAAGTGCCAAGCCTAACCTCGGTCGAGTAGTGACAAGAAAGGTCAGGGCCCTACTAATTAAAGATGAAAAACAAGGTAAAGCAGTATAGAATACGACAATATAATTAAAGTGCTGGCAGTCTATAATGAATAAAATCACAGAAAGAATCTAACTCAGTACAAAAAAAATAGCAATAGGGGATATCACGGGATATCGTCCCGTAGTCCCAAACGTAAATGTCCAAAGGATCTCCCGGGATGTCGTCCCGTAGTCCAAATCATAAATGTGCAAGGGAATCTCCCGAAATACCAATCCGTAGTCCCAAAGTAAATATCCAGTACGGGAATCTACCGGGTGTTGTCCCGTAGTCCCAATCATAAATGGAAATACCGATTCGTAGTCCCAAAGTAAACAAGCAGGGGGATCTCCCGGGATATTGTCATGTAGTCCAAAAGTAAACACACAACCATCTCAGAAGAATATACGGTTCTATTCAAGAATTAAACATGAAATTTCTACTCTAACATGCTGCATAGAGTACAAGTAGGCAATTAAGACAGGTAAGACAATTAAGTCACTTAAGCATGCTTTTTCCTATTCTAAACAAGAGGCTTCAAGTATAAGTATTTGCTAATTTACAAGAAAACATAGGTATTAGCTTAATAAAAACAGGATTTCAACAATTAGCACATGTACGCATTCGTCACCTCACGTACACGGCCCTCATATAACAAAAATACCAAATCCTAAGGGGAGTTCCCCCATACAAGATTAGGCAAGCCACTTACCTCGAACCAGCTCAATCAACTCGAAATGACGTTCTTGCCACGAGTACCCGACTCCAAATGGCCCAAATCTATTCAAATAAATTGCATAATGTAAATATAACTTCAAGTAACTAATTTAACTAATTAATTCAAAGCTAACACACGAAATTAAGAAGATCGCCCAAAAAGTCCCCCAGGCCCACGTCTGGGAATTGGATAAAATTTACAAATTCAGAACCCCTGATCACTCACGAACACACTCGAACAAAAATCATCGAAATTCGACGTCAAAATCTCACTCAAATCCCGGATTTTCAATTGGGGAACTTTTCTCCCATTTCACAAATTTTACCCCCAAATTCCTTAATTAGAAGAGGAAAATAACAATGAATTAATGTTCTAAGATAAAAAAAAAATCAAGATAGAAATCGTTACCCAATGCTTCTCCTTCAAAACCCCTCGAGAAATCGCCCTCAACCGAGCTCCAAATCCTTTTTCCAATTTTTGGGTTCAAACCCACGTTTCTTCCCTTTTTCTGACCAGCGATACCGCTTCTGCGATTAACCGCACCTACGACTTTTCATTAAAGCCCAACTTCCGCACCTACGACCTCCTACACGTAGATGCGGTGCCGCATCTGCGACCCATTGCAACATTTCCTCAGACCGCACCTGCGGTCCCTTAATGCTTCTGCGATGCCGCACCTGCGGTCCCATACACGCAGGTGCGATTATAACAGGTTCAGCCAACTTTCAGAATTTTCTTCTAAGTCCAATTCAATTTCCGTTAAGCACCCGAAACTCACCCGAGGCCCCCGGGACCTCAACCAAACATGCCAACCAATCCTAAAACATCATACGAACTTATTCCAACCCTCGAATCACATCAAACAATGCTGGAACACCAAATCACCCTCCGATTTAAGCCTAAGGATCCCAAAACTTCCAAATTCCGCTTTCGATCAAAACGTCTAAAAAACCTCGTCCGAATGACCTGAAATTTTGCACACACGTCACATTCAATACTACAAAGCTGCTCCAACTCTCGGAATCATATTCCAACCCCGATATCAAAATTTCACTATCGAACCGGAAACTTCCAAATTTCAACTTTCGGCATTTCAAGCCTAATTAAGCTACAAACCTCCAAAACACAATCCGAACACTCCCCTAAGTCCGAAATCACCTAACGGAGCTAACGGAACCAACAGAATTCCATTCTGAGGCCATCTTCAAACTGCTCCGACTATGGTCCAAATTCTAAAGCTTAAGCTCTTATTTAGGGACTAAGAGCCATTTTTAGATGTTGGGAGTGTTTGGCAAAAAAGAAAACAGCTTAAAAAAAAGTTAAAACTGGCTTAAAAATGCCAAAAGCCACAAGTTGGTTGATCCCAATTTTTTTAGCTTAAAAGTCAACTATCTTTGACCAAGTATTTTACCCTCTTACCCTAATAATATTTATTATTCCAAAAATGTCCTTCACAACAAAATCCCAATTTAACTCAATTCTTTCCGGTTCTCTATTCCTGCGACTTCCTCCTTTGTATTTCTTCATTTTTCTCTTTTTCTTTTTGGTTCTTCTCGAGTTGGTAACACTTGATTTGATTCACATTTTGAGTTTTTTCTTCATTTTTTTGGTCGACTGCCACTCATCTAGCTGGGATTATCTAAAGTATTTCCCAACTGTTTTGTTTTCATTTCATACTATTTTTTTATATCAATAATCATACAATTATATGTTTCCCCAGTAAGCTTGGAATTTCAAGAAATAAATAAAAAAAGTTACATGGTTGAAAGAAGTGAAAAATAAGAATTAAACAATTATATTTATAAAAATTATCTCAGGTGGTCAGTTCAAATATTAATTATTTCGTATTTATATTAATAAGTTTAAAATAAAATATTATAGCAATAAGCTTATTTATAGTGTTAACAGCTTTAAGGATATTTCAGTCATTTTAATAGAAAAAGTGCTTACCAACACTTGTTTACCAAACATTTCAATAGTTTTTTTCCAGCTCCAGCACTTTTATCCAAACACATAACTGCTTATTTATAAAACCAGCTCCAGCACTTATAAAATGCTTTTAAGCACTTGTGCTTAAAAGCTACTTTTTTTAAGTCAATCCAAACGGGCTCTAAGTGTCCCAAAACGCTCTAAAACTCTAAACGAATCCTCCCGACAATTCACAATAGCAGAAATAAACACGGTAAAAGCAGTTAATAGGGGATCGGGGCGTTAATTCTTAAAACAACCGACTGGGTCGTTACATCCTCCCCCTTTTAAAATATTCATTCGTCCTCGAACGAGCATAGAGACATACCTGAAGTAGTAAAAAGATGAGGGTAACGGCTGCATATATCTTGCTCTGTCTCCCATGTCGCCTCTTTGACCGGCTGACCCCACTACTGAACCTTCACTGATGCAATGTTCTTTGACCTCAGCTTCCGAACCTGCCTGTCCAATATTGCCATTGGCTCCTCAAAAAAGATATATCCTTGTCCAATTGGACTGAGCTGAAATCTAATACGTGTGACGGATCGCCGTGATACTTCAGGAGCATCGAAACATGAAATACCGGATGAACTCCTGCCAAGCTGGGAGGTAAGGCAAGCTCATAAGCAACCTCCCCAGCACATCTCAATATCTCAAAAGGACCAATAAACCTCAGACTCAACTTCCCTTTCTTCCCAAATCTCATAACACCTTTCATAGGCGAAACCCGAAGCAAGACCCGCTCTCCAACCATATAGGAAACATCATGAACTTTCCGATCCGCGTAACTCTTCTGTCTGGACTGGGCTATATGGAATCTATCCTAGATCACCTTAATCTTCTCTAAAGCATCCTGAACCAAGTATGTGCCCAATAATCTAGCCTCACCTAGCTCAAACCAACCCACCGGGGATCTACACCGCCTACTATACAAGGCCTCATACGGTGCCATCTGAATACTGGACTGACAACTGTTGTTGTAGGCAAACTTCGCCAGTGGTAAGAACTGATCCCAAGAACCTCCAAACTCCATCACACACGCACGAAGCATATCTTCAAGAATTTGAATAGTGCGCTCGGGTTGTCCGTTCGTTTGGGGGTGAAATATTGTGCTCAACTCCACCCGAGTACCCAACTCATATTGTATGGCCCTCCAGAACCGTGATGTGAACTGAGTACCTCTGTCTAAAATGATGAAAATTGGAATACCATGCAGACGAATAATCTCCTGGATATAAATCTCCACCAACTGCTCCGAAGAATAGGTAGTACACATAGGAATGAAGTGCGCGAACTTGGTTAGCCAATCCACAATCACCCAATTGACATCGAACTTCTTCAAAGTCTGTGGGAGTCCAACTAAGTAGTCCATGGTGATCCGCTCCCACTTCCACTTCGAAATCTCTATCTAATGAAGCAACCCACCTTGTCTCTGGTGCCCATACTTTACCTGCTGACAATTGAGGTACCGAGCTACAAACCCAACTATATCCTTCTTTATCCGCCTCCACCAATAGTGCTGCCTCAAATCCTGGTACATCTTCGTGGCACCCGGATGGATGGAATATCGCAAACTATGGGTCTCCCCTAGAATCAACTCCCGAAGCCCATCAACATTAGGTATACATATCCGACCTTGCATCCTCATACCCCGTCATCACCAATAGTTACATCTCTGGCATTACCGTACAGAACCTTGTCCTTGAGTACGAGCAAATGAGGTCATCATACTGACGCTCCCTGATATGATCAAATAAGGAAGACCAAGAGACCACGCAAGCTAGAACTCGACTGGGCTCCAAAAGATCCAATATCACAAACTGACTGGCTAAAGCCTGAACATCAATCGCCATGGGCCTCTCCGCTGCTGGTAGATAAGAAAAACTCCCCAAACTCTCCGCCCGATGACTCAAAGCATCGGCCACCACATTGGCCTTGACCGAGTGATACAAGATAGTAATGTAACAATCCTTCAACAGCTCTAACCATCTCCTCTGGCACAAATTAAGATCCTTCTGCTTGAACAGATGCTGCAAACTCCGGTAATCAGTATAGATCTCACAAGGAACACCGTACAAATAATGACGCCAGATCTTCAATGCATGAACAATAGAAGCTAACTCGTGATCATGGACAAGATAATTCTTCTCATGTACCTTCAACTGTCTGGATGCGTAGTCAATCACCCTACTGTTCTGCATCAATATCGCTCCAAGTCAATCCTCGAGGCTTCATAATAGACAGTATAAGATCTCGAGCCTGTAGGCAATATCAAAACTGGGGCTGTAGTCAAAGCTGTGTTGAGCTTCTGGAAGCTCGCCTCACACTCTTTCATCCATTGGAATGGAGCACCCTTCTAGGTTAGCCTGGTCATAGGTGCTACAATAGATGAAAACCCCTCAACAAATTGACGATAATAACCCGTCAAGCCAAGAAAACTGCGGATCTCTGTAGTTGGGGATGGTTTGGGCCAACTCTGAACTACTTCCACTTTCTTCGGATCCATCCTTATCCCCTCACTCGATACCACGTGACCCAAGAATGCCAGAAAATCCAACCAAAACTCATATTTCAAGAACTTTGCATATAACTTCTTTTCTCTCAAAGTCTCAAGCACTGTCCTCAGGTGCTGCTCATGATCTTCCTGACTCTAGATGTATACCAGAATATTATTAATAAAGACAATGATGAACAAGTCAAGATATGGCCGGAACATACTGTGCATCAAATGCATGAAGGCTGCTGGGGCATTGGTCAGCCTGAATGACATAACAAGGAACTCGTAATGACCATACCGAGTCCTGAAAGCAGTCTTCGGGATATCTGGCTCCCGAATCTTCAACTGATGATAACCTGAATGTAAGTTAATCTTAGAAAACACTCGTTCCCCCTGGAGTTGGTCAAACACACCATCAATACGAGGCAAAGGATACGGGTTCTTCACTGTAACTTTGTTCAACTGGCGATAATCAATGCACATATACATAGAACCATCCTTTTTCTTAACAAACAAGATATGAGCACCCCAAGGTGATACATTGGGCTGAATAAAACCCTTATCAAGCAATTCCTTTAACTGATCCTTCAACTCATTCAACTCAAGAGGGACCATACGATACAGAGGAATAGAAATGGGCTGAGTGCCCGGCAACAGATCAATGCCAAAATCAATATCTCTGTCAGGTGTCATACCCGGAAGGTCATCTGGAAACACATCAGAGAAGTCCCGTACTACTAGGACTGAATCAACTATAGGGGTATCAACACTAATATCTCTCACATAGGCCAGACACACGTCACACCCCTTCTCAACCATTCGCTGAGCTTTAAGGAAAGAAATAACTCTACTGGGGAATGTGATCTAAAGTACCCATCCACTATACTCGCGGTACACCTGGCATAGCCAACGTCACGGTTTTGGCATGACAATCAAGAATAGCATAATGGGGCGACAACCAGTCCATGCTCAAGATCACATCAAAATCTACCATACTGAGCAATAATAAATTGGCTCTAGTCTTAAAACCACTAAGAGCAACCAAACATAATTGATAAACGCGGTCCACAACAAGAGAAGTAGAAATATAAATAGGGGTACTCAAAGAATCCCAAGATACACCCAAATGCGAGGCAAAATAAGAAGACACATAAGAATAAGTGGAGCCTAGATCGAATAGAACCGATACATCTCTATGACAAACCAGGACAATATCGGTGATGACAGAATTAGAGGCAACAACCTCAGTACTGGCAGGAAGGGCATAATATCTGGCCTGGCCTCCCCCTCTAGGGCGACCTCTACCTCCCCGATCTCCACCTCTAGCTGGGTGAGCAGGTGGGGTAGCAACTGGTGCTGGAACCATGGCCTGGGAACTCTATGGGGCACGCTGTGGCTGAGGAGCCTATGGAGGTGCACCCCTCCTAAGTCTGGAGTAATCCCTAACCATGTGGCATGTGTCACCACACTCAAAACAAACTCTAGGAGGATGTGGTAGCTGTGACTGGCTCGGGCCAGGTCTGCTGAACTGATCAGTGAAAGCACCCCATGTAGGAGGCACACTAGATACTGGAGGTGCATAATAAGGCTCCCTGAGGTCTAGGAGGAGCTGGAATACCACTGGATGTTGGAAGAGTTGAATGAACGGGGCAACTCATATAACCCCTACCATGACAAACTGTAATTGGGGCACGAGCATCAGAATAATAGCCCGACTATCGAGACCTCTTGGCCTCTCTCTCCTCTCTATCCTGAGCATGCATACCCTCCACTCTCCTAGCAATGCTCACCAACTGCTAATAAGAAATATCCATCTCCAACTCACGAGCCATGCTAGACCTGATACTGGGAATGAGCCCCTCAATAAACTGATGAACTCTCTCACGAACTGTAGCAACCAAGACTGGTGCATTCCTAACCAAGTCAGTAAAACAGACAACATACTCCTAAATAGTCATAGTGCCCTGGCGCAAACACTCAAACTCTACGCACCACGCGTCCATGAGGCTCTGAGCGACAAACTCTCTCAGGAACATATCTAAAAACTGAGTCCAAGTAAGGGATGCTTCCTCAGCTGGACTATCCAACTCAAACGTATACCACCACTGGTAGGCTGCTCCCCGAAGCTGGAAGGTAGTGAAAGAAACCCCACTCGATTCGGATATATCCATAGTACGGAGGATATAGTAACACTCTTCTAGAAATCTTAGGGCATCATCTGATGCTAAACCACTGAATACAGGAGGCTTATACTTCTTGAACCTCTCAAGCCTTTGCTACTTATCCTCTAAAGCCGTTGCCCTATCCTCGGGCTGAACTAGGGCCACAGGCGGTACCGGTATAACCTCTGGGATCTGATCAACCTGGACTCGCTGCTCAGGAGTGCGGACAGCGGAAGTCTGTGCTCCCCCCCCCCGGTCTAGGATGTGGTTGCAACAAGGGAAATCAGCCCTGCCTGATCTAGAGTGGTATACATGCTCATCAACTGTGCAAGAGTCTCCTGAAGAGCTGGAATAGTAGTAGTAGTATTAGTAGGCGTATCACCTTCCTGGACTCCCGCTAGAGTTGTTGGTGTCTCCTCTGTGGTAGCTCGCGCGGGTGCTCTGGCTGTACCCCGGGCGCGTCCTCAGCCTCTACCCCGGCCCCGACCTCTGATAGCTCTAGCAGGGGGCGCAAGTGCCTAATCATCTCCGGTAGCACGTGTCCTCACCATCTGTGAGAGAATAAAAAACAGAAGTTTAGAATTGTGATACCAAAATCTCGCACGACATGAAAATCAAATGAAATGGAATTTTCCTAATAGTTACATAGCCTCTCGTAGATAAGTACAGACATCTCTATACCGATCCACGAGACTCTAATAAACCGGCTTGTGATTTATGACTCCTATGAACCTAGAGCTCTAATACCAACTAGTCACGACCCGAGTTTGCCCTCCATGAATTGTCGTGACGGTACCTAGTCTCTACGACTAGGTAAGCCTAACAATTTGCAGAAAAAGGAAACTAAGGATAAAACTAGCCAAAAATTGCGGATAAAACATAAATAAAACGTTTAAGATGCCGCTCGGCATATACAAATATAAACTCTCAAACTGAAACAACTCCCAAAACCTGAAATCTCATGAAATCACAAGCTGTTGAATAATTACAAGTGTTCTAACTCCAGAATGTCTAACCAAAAGTAAGTACAGGAGAGCTAAAGCTAGAGGGGAGAATAGAGAGGGATTCCTCGATCTGCGAACGCGGCAGATATACCTCGAAATCTCTAAAGATCGCCTCACCTCATTGATGGTATAGATGAGCCGAAGAACCTGGATCTGCACACGAAAAACATGTGCAGGAAAGGGCATGAGTACACCACAGCGTTACTCAGTAAGTGTCAAGCCTAACCTCGATCGAGTAGTGACGAGGAAGGTCAGGGTCCTACTAGTTAGGGCATGGTATTCTATAAACCATTATAGAATATGACAATATAATTAAAGTGCTGACAGTATATAACAAATAAAATCACAGAAAGAATCTAACTTAGTACACAGAAATAGCAATAGGGGATCTCCCGGGATATCGTCCCGTAGTCCCAAACGTAAATGTCCAGAGGATCTCCCGTGATATCGTCCCATAGTCCAAATAATAAATGTGTAAGGGAATCTCCCGGAATACCAATCTGTAGTCCTAAAGTAAATATCAAGTACGAGGAATCTACCGAGTGTTGTCCCGTAGTTCTAATCATAAATGTGCTGGGGGATCTACCGGAATATCGATCCGTAGTCCCAAAGTAAACAAGTAGGTGAATCTCTCGGGATATCGTCACGTAGTCCCAAAGTAAACACATTACCATCTCAGAAGAATATACGGTTCTATTCAAGAATTATAAAGGAAATTTCTACTCTAACATGCTGCATAGAGTACAAATAGGCAATTAAGGCAGGTAAGACAATTAAGTCACGTAAGTATGCTTTTGCTATTCTAAACAAGAGGCTTCAAGTATAAGTATTTGCTAATTTATAAGAAAACATAGGTATTAGCTTAATGAAAAAGGGATTTCAACAATTAGCACGCGTACGCACTCGTCACCTCACGTACACGACACTCATATAACCAAAATACCAAATCCTAAGGGGAGTTCCCCCACACAAGGTTAGGCAAGCCACTTACCTCGAACCAGCTCAATCAACTCGAAATCATGTTCTTGTCACGAGTACCCAACTCCAAATGGACCAAATCTATTCAAATTAATTGCATAATGTAAATATAACTTCAAATAACTAATTTAACTAATTAATTAGAAGCTAACACGCGAAATTAAGAAGATCGCCCAAAAAGTCCTCCAGGCCCACGTCTTGGAATTGGATAAAATTTACAAATTTAGAACCCCCGATCACTCATGAACACACTCGAACAAAAATCACCGAAATTCGACGTCAAAATCTCACTCAAATCCCGGATTTTCAATTGGGGAACTTTTCTCCCATTTCAAAACTTTTACCCCCAAATTCCTTAATTAGAAGAGGAAAACAACAATGGATTAATGTTCTTAGATAAAAAATCAAGATAGAAATCATTACCCAATGCTTCTCCTTCAAAACCCCTCGAGATATCGCCATCAACCGAGCTCCAAATCATTTTTTCAAGTTTTGAGTTCAAACCCTCGTTTCTTCCCTTTTTCTGACCAGCGATACTGCTTCTGCGACCATGTGCGGTCCCGCTTCTATGACAATTTAACTGCACCTACGACTTTTCATTAAAGCCTAACTTCCGCACTTGCGACCTCCTACACGCAGATACGGTGCCGCTTCTGCGGTAGCTGGGCTGCATCTGCGACCCATTGAAACATTTTCTCAGACCGCACCTGCGGTCTCTTAACCTCTTCTGTGGTGCCGCACCTACGGTCCCATACACGCAGGTGCAATTATGACAGGCTCAGCCAACTTTCAGATTTTTTTCTAAGTCCAATTCAATTTTTGTTAAGCACCCAAAACTTACCCGAGGCCCCCGGGACTACAACCAAATATGCCAACAAATCCTAAAATATCATACGAACTTATTCCAACCCTTAAATCACATCAACAACGCTGGAACACCAAATCACCCTCGGATTCAAGCTTAAGGATTTCGAAACTTTCAAATTCCCCTTTCGATCAAAAAGTCTACCAAACCTCGTCCGAATGAACTGAAATTTTGCACATTCAACACTATGGAGCTGCTCCAACTCTCGAAATCAGATTCCGACCCCGATATCAAAATTTCATTATCGAATCAGAAACTTCCAAATTTCAACTTTCGGCATTTCAAGCCTAATTAAGCTACGAACCTCCAAAACACAACCCGAATACGCCTCTAAGCCCGAAATTACCCAACGGAGCTAACAGAACCAACAAAATTCCATTCCGAGGCCGTCTTCACACTGCTCCGACTACGATCCAAATTCTAAAGCTTAAGCTCTCATTTAGGGACTAAGTGTCCCAAAACACTCCGAAACTCCAAATGAATCCTCCCGAAAATTCACAATAGCAAAAATAAACAAAGGGAATAGAAGTTAATAGGGGATCGAGGTGTTAATTTTTAAAACAACCGGCCGGGTCGTTACAACTCTAGTGCATGTAAATATGAGGATGTAAAGAGTAATACAATTCTAGAGTTAGGGCATATTGGTCATCCTTTCATACATTTTTCAATGTTGTGTTTGGATGATGACATGTAAATCGAGCCATCTGAGCCTTTGGAGGAGCCAATGAACGAGGAGCAAGGTGCTTACATTTTGGAATTTGTCATACCAGAGAGACAGAATTACATACCTCATCCGAAGACCAAGAAGTGTAGAATACGAAATTGGTTACTTGGCCCAATTACACTTGTCCCACCACCCCGAGAGCATAGAAAAAAGCTTGAAGCCAAATTGGGGGCTCAATTCACAAGTTCAAGGTGGAGGCAAAAAGTGGTTCACGTTGTGCCGCAACGTTAAATTAGACGCTTGTTGGGAGGCAACCCAGCTTTACTGCTTTCTTTTGTTTTTATTATATTATTTTTGTAGTGTCTATTTTTATTTGTAGGATTATAAGCATAGGAAACAAAGCCATTGAAAGAGAGCAAAGCGAGCTAGATGATGAGAACTAAGTGTGGGGTGCCCACACAAAGGACTATGCTTGGGAGAAGTCTAAGTACTCGTGAGCCGTTATTGCTTCGACTTTTGGCCTTTCAGGGTGTTTCTTGTCCACCCTCATTACTTTTTTATTTTATTTGTTCATTAGGGACATTGAACTCATTTAAGTGTGGGGTGGGAAAATTCCTTTAAATTATTAGTAGTATTATATTTCTTATTTTTTTAATTTCATATTTTTGTTTTTTATAGTTGTGTAGTATTTTAGTAGATCTTAAAAATTGAAAAAAAAAAGGTAGAAAATTTGAACTTTTCCTGACGATGGATCTCCTAAACAGTTTTCTTAAGGGATTAAAGTTGAAATAAAAAGGACAAAAAGATTTTCTTTATAGGTAGTGTAGTAATTACCCCTTGATTTTTCTTTGTACTGCCGTTCTTTTTCAAGGATTTTGTTTGAACATGGCGTAGTTAATTTTTATTTAGTTAGAAGTAGGAAACCTTGTGCTATGTTTTGAATTGAAACAATATCTATTGACTTTGTTATGCCTTGAGAATAGTGAGCACTTTGGTCGTGACGCTTAGGCTCAATTTTTGACTCTTGTATAAGTACCTTAAATTGTATGATCTTAACTTTGCTTAACTGCTTTGACTGGAGTGTCTTGATGATTGCAATCCTGATTGAGTTATGTGTCATGTGTGTGTGGGGTTTGTCTGTTATTCTATGCATTTCATTTGATGTCTAGAACTTGCCCCGTGTATTTGCAAAGCGAAATAGTAGTTTTGTTCAGTTTTGGAAGTGATATAGGCATTTTTTGTTGAGCCCGATATATATAGTTTACCTATATATATATATATATGTATCTTAGTTAACCCTTTGAGCCTGTAAGCCTGTTTCTTTGGCAACCACATTACAAGCCTTACCCATTTGTTTAAATTAACCATCTATTTGAACCTTTTCACCTCTCATAAGCACTTGAATTGTTATAAATTTTGTTAAAGTTAAAGTGTGGGGGGTTAGTTTGGCTTTTGAATAGAACTAGTGAAATAAGGAGGAAGGTGCACTATTTTGAAAAAGTAAGAGTCACTTGAATTGAAAAAGAAAGAAAAAAATAGTTGTATTGTTGTGCAAATATTCCTCGATAAGTGGTGACTCTTGATGTAATTGTGCTTAAAGAAGTAGGGAATTAATGTATATTAATGTGAAAGTAGAGTTATGGTTTGACATAAGTGTGGGGTTTTGGAAGGTAAAATGTATGTATGAAAGTGCTTAGGGAGGTGTAGTCACTCTTATATCTAAATGTATTCTATCCGTCCCAGCCTATATTACAACCAATTAAAGTTCTACTTGATCCTAGACTAAATGAGTTCAATTAGTAGAGTGGTACACTACGGGCAAGTCTATGGTTCATCTTTGTGGCATATGAATGTTGTTTCTGAGAGTGAGTGAATTCCTTCTGTCTTGAGTTCCTAATTGTATTAATTTCTATTGTGTGTGGAACTACTCTCTATTGTTGTGTGAGGGCACTTGATTCATGAATGAAAGGCAATGTTGTTGACCTATATGTTAGAGTGAGTTGTGAATAATGCGTGATAATTGTGAGTCAAATTTTGAGATGAAGATGTTACACTCTTGTGCTTAGTCTATTTTAAATATTCTTGGTGTGGTGCGTTAGGAGAATTGTTTAAAAAGGTCGTGTATGTATAAAGTATAGTTTGATTGCTCGAGGACGAGCAATGTCTTAATTGTGGGGTGTTGATGATAGGCTATAATTACGTATTTTAGTCGCTTATTACACTCTAATTTACTGCACTTCAATTGAGTTTGAGCTTTAATCGCTAGTATTTTACACTAATTGTGTGTTTTATGCCTTGTAGGAGTGATTACGATCTATTTAAATGTTATGGAATGAATTCAAGATATTATGGAGCTTTGAAGTCTGAGTAAAAGCCCAAGTATTAAGTTGGAATCGTGTTCAGGGATCAACGGATGATAGTGCACTTTAAGAACGAAATGAAGAATCAAGTAGGCATATTGCACATTGTCTAATAAAATGCACATAACTTTTCGCTCAGAAATCTATTTGGGCTCCACAATATATCGTTGGAAAGCTATTTAAAAGGGCTACAACTTTGATGTTTTACATTTTTTCAATTCCCACAGCCGCGGCGCGTGGGGTCGTGTGCCACGGATGCCTATTTTGCTCCTGCCTAGAAATTACAAGGTTCCTGATGAAGTCCACTACCACCCCGCATGGCGCGTCGCCCAATGCAGCGCGCCTGTGCAATTTTTACTAGTTATTTTACTATTTGGCGCGAGAGAAGGTGTTTCCGTCTAGCTTGACCCTACTTGGTATAATACATGTAAAAACATAATTTTTGAAATTTTGGACAAATTTTTGACCTAGGGAGAGCACAGAGCCGCCGTGGAGGCCGAATTTCATCTTTTCTTCCACCTAACTTAGTAATTCTTATGTTTCTTTGTATGATTTGTTGTTTTGCTACCATGTCTATGTGGAGCTAAACTTCACGTTCTAGGGTTGTGGTTCTTTCATGACTATTTTTATTTTGATATTGATTTTGCTTTCTTGATTTATCATATTGGTTTATTTATTCAATCTTATATTTTTTTTATTTGATTGCTTGATCACCAATTGAAAACTATCTACAAATCTAGAGTTGAACTTGAAAGTGGGAATTTTAGATTGCACATAAGATTGAGTACAACAAGTTCTTAAACCTGGGCATCGGGGAATGAATCTGCGGTTAGGATACACATATATCTAATTGTCTTGCTTGGTTTGTTTATAGGAATTATAAATGTGTTCTTGTGAATAATCATCTATAAAGGTGATAAAGTATTTCTGACCGTATGCGTCCATGTCTGGACAACATATATTTGTATGTATGATTTCTAACATGGTTGAACTCCTCTTGACACCTTTTTTGGCTTGTTGGTCTGCTTGCTTTTAATGCAGTCCACACAAGTACCAAAGTAAAATCTAGAGCACTAAGTACTCCATCATTCACCAATCTCTTAATTCTATCTATGGAGATGTGTCCTAATATCCGGTGCCACAAAGTAGAGGAATCTTCATTCATAAAACATCATTTAGTACCAACTTGAACATGCATGACATTATGAGTGACATAATTTTGCAAATTAAGAAAGAAAAGACCATCAGACAATGTACCATTACCGACAACTTTAGATTTATAAAGTAGATTGATGTAACTTTTTGAAATGTTAAAGGAATACCAAAGGGTACAAGTCTTGAAACTGAAACTAAATTCCTAGAAAAACTAGGAACATAAAAGGTCTTTTCTAATTTCAAAATGAAACCACTACTAAGAACTAAAACACATGTCCCAATAGCCTCCACATGCGACTGCATCTTGTTTCCAGAATAGATGTTTCGCTTAGCTTCTGGCTTCCGCATGTTTCTTAATCCCTGCAAAGAATTTGTAATATGGATTGTAGAACCAGAATCAATCCACCATGTGTTATGATTAACATCAGCCATATTAGCTCCATAAGTTACAAGAGATATTGAATTACCTTTCTTCTCAAGTCATTTCTGAAACTTGACGCAATCCTTCTTCGTGTGGCCCTTCTTTCTACAGAAGAAACACAAGGATTCTTTCTTGATGTCAGTTTCAGGGGGTACCTTTCCTTTTCCCTTCTTCTTGTCTTGATGTGTCCTCTTTCCTTGAGTAGCTGTGAATGTAATTTCTCCCATTTCCATAAGCAATCGGCCCTACTCTTGAACACACATGGTCAGAAGTTCATTAATAGACCATTTATCCTTGTGCGTGTTATAAGAGATCTTAAAGGGAGCATACTGTTGAGGGAGATAGTTCAATATATAGTACATAAGGAAAGTTTCAGATATTTCAACCTCAAGCATTTTTAATTGAGCCGCTAAGTCTCGCATTTTCATGATATGCTCACGCACACCTCTCACACTTGTGAGCTTCATAGATGAGAACTTTATAATTAGGGTGTTGGCAAGGCCTTATCTTAAGTCTCAAATTGTTCATCAATAGCTTTCAGTAATGCATTGATGTTGGTATATTGTTTGACAGAATGGTACTCAAGCGGTTAGACCGCTCCCATTGTTCATGAAGAGAAATTTCAACTGGAGTGCTAGTTTCAGTAATATGTGGTTCGTCTTTCCTAATAGCATAATCAATGTCCACGCACCCTAAATAAAGACGAATTCTCTCCTTCCAAATCTTATAAATCTTACTGTCTTGTTAAGGCTGTTTTATCATAAGTGTTGGTAATGTGCTTGGGTGTAAAAGGTGCCAAATATACCTTCATAACTTCGAGAATGTGTTAGATGTGCAGACCATATGGTAAACAAGAAACAGAGGAAGATATGTCCCTAATACTTTCAAGCATGTATTGGCGAATCCACACAAACCAATCCAGTCTTTTATATTGACAAGACAGTAAAGGACAAAAACATCTCAAGTGGATAAAGAGCTAAGTGACCCAGTTCTGGGGAGTAAAGTAGTAGCAATCATGTGGGCTAATATACTATGTTCAAACTTTGCGTTCTTGGGGCCAATATCAGTAGGGTTATTAGATAAAAAGGCTTTGTCTTCTTCAAAGGATACTTCAAAATCTTTTGGCCAAGAATTTTGCACAAAAACATCAAACCCACTAAACTTAGTAGAGAAAATCTTTTCAAATTGATAAAAGTCCAGAACAATTCTAGTGCCTAACACCATAGATTCTAAATCATCTTTGTCATTCACAAACAGGTTTGCATAAAACATCCTCACAGGTTCCTAATAAATAGAAAAGATGCTGAAAATCAAATATAGAGGTCACATCATAGTGCAAATTTTCATGAGAGAAAGACTTACAGAGCGTCCATAAGCCATAGATTTTGACTTGTAAGACTCAAACCTTGCTTTTTCACTCGAGCCATAAAAGATCAACTTGTCCTCAGGTCCGAATTCAGTGTTCTCTACCTTTCCTTTCTTCCATGCAAGCTTTTTGGGGGTTTGCTCCAAAGGCCTTTTGCCTGCCTTTTTCTGACTAATAGGAGGATTTTCGGAAGATTCACTACTCTCATTATCCATTTTGAGGAAATATGAGTCAGTGGACGACTCCAAGTCTACCGGTTCTTCAGGGTTGAAGGGTTTTTAAAATCTTTGGTTTCGTCTGGTTGTAGTGGAAGAAGAGGGGTTTCTTTTGGCCATGGTGAGGAGGTTGGTTTGATAAGAATGGAGAGAATAACAAAGACAAAAAGGGTTTTATCGATGCTTTTGGCGGAACAAAAGGTCGTCTTGGTTAAAGGAAAATGTGGGTTCAGAAGGAAATGATGGTTCTGAAGTGACTGATCGGTGGTACTGATGAAGAAACAATTATTACACCTACGCAAAAATTAACTAAGCCATACATACTTAAGGAAATAAAATATTTAGAACACGGTAAAAAGATTTGATTTACAAATTCGGCAAAATGCCCATCTTTTTCCCGAGAAAGCATAATCTTTCTTCCAAAAGTGGTTTTGTAAAAATATCGAAAAGTTGAAAATCAGTACTAATAAATTCTAACACAATATCACCTTTAGCTACATGATCACGAATAAAACAATGCTTAATTTATATATGATTTGCTCTAGAATGATGTATAAAATTTTTTGATAAGCAAATAGCACTGGCATTATCACAAAATATAGGAGTAGAGGTAAGAGATAAATCATAGTCGAGAAGTTAATGCATAATCCACAGAACTTGTGTACAACAGCTTCCGACAGCTAAATATTCTGCTTCATTCGTCGATAGTGCGACACAATTTTGTTTCTTGCTATGACAAGACACAAATGCATTTCCCAAGAGTTGACACATACCACTAGTACTTTTCCTATCAATCTTGCCACCTGCAAAATCTACATCTGAAAAACCTTCCATACCAAGCACGCGGAGCTTGTTTGCGATCATACAAAACTTTAGTCAGCTTGTATACATGATCAGGAAAGGTGACATTTTTGAATCCTGGTAGTTGCTTTACATATACTTCTTTAGAGATATAGTCATTTAGGAAATCACTTTTAACGTCCATTTGAAACAGCTTGAAACCTTTGTGAGCAACAAAATCAAGTAATATTCGAAAGGATTCAAGTCTTGCTACAGGAGCAAAGGTTTCATCATAGTCTATTCCTTCTCACTGAGAGTATCCTTGAGCAACCAATCTTGCTTTATTTCGAAATGGCTGGCCAAATTCAATCAATTTGTTTCTGAATACACCCATTTAGTTCGAATGACGGAGCAGTTGAAGGTCTTGGAACCAATTCCCATACTTTGTTTCTTTCAATATGATCTAGTTCCTCTTTCATAACACTTATCCCGTGAGTATCTTTCAGAGCTTCATCCACTTTCTTTGGCTCAAGTTGAGAAATAAGAGCCACATGAGATTTGTTCTTCTGAGATCTTCTAGTAGTGATTCCTTCATGTGGATCTCCTATAATAAATTTGTGAGGATAGCCAGGTTCGCTTTTCCATTCATTTGGAGTGTTTGAGGGCGGATCTCTTTCTATATTAGTCGACTGATCTGTTTGAGATGGTTCGTAAATTTCCACAGACTCTTCAGGTAGTTGAGTTTGATGATCAGCTGATTCACATTGATGATCCTTTCTTGTAATGACATATTTAGGGACAAAAGGAATTTTCTCATCTTCAGGAAGTTTTTCATTCCTTAGGTGAGGGTTAGTATCAACAAAAACAACATGAATTGGTTCTTAAATGCAAGGTGTTCTTTTATTATAAACTTTATATGCTCTACTTGAAGGAAAGTAACCAATAAATATACCTTCATCATTTTTGGGATCGAACTAACCCAAATTATCCTTTCCATTATTGTGAACGAAGCATTTGCACCCAAAAGGGTGAAAATAGCTAATATTGGGTTTCTTACCATTCCATATTTCATACGGTGTCTTTTTTAGGAATGGTCAAATCAGACACCTATTTTGATAATATGATACGCTGTGCTTACCGCCTTTGCCTAGAAATGGTGAAGTAGAGAATTTTCCACAATCATGGTTCTTGTCATATCCTATAGGGTTTTATTTTTACGCTCTACCACTCCATTTTGTTGCGGAGATCTTAGTGAAGAGAAAGTTGTGAGAGATTTCTTGATTGTTGGAAATTTTTTCAAAAGCTCTGCTTTCAAATTCTCCTCCATGATCACTTCTAATAGAAGAGATGTAGTAACCTTTTTCTCGTTGAACCTTCTTACAAAAAACTTCAAAATTCTTCAGAGCATCATCTTTATGACTCAAAAACATAACCTAGGTAAATTTAGAGAAATTATCCACAATGACAAAAGCATATTTTATACCACCTATGCTAGCAGTTCTAGTTGGACCAAATAAATCCATATGCAATAGTTGGAGAGGTTTGAGGTGGAAACAAAATTTTTAATTTTGAAAGATGGACGAGTTTGTTTTCCTAGTTGACATGCATCAAAAATATGATCCTTTGAAAAATCTAGTTTTGGAAGTCTAATAACGAGATCATGTTTAGAAAGCTTTTGAATAGATGCATGCTGGCATGACCAAGTTTTCTATGCCAGACCCACGGATCATCAACTATAGAAGCAAGACATATTTGATCCCCAAGATTATCTAAGTTGCTAATAGACATTTTTATCTCTATTACTTGAAAGAATGAATTTATCTGATTCATCTTCTATAAACCAGCCATGTTTCTTAAAACGAACCTCGTAGTCATTGCCACATAGTTGACTAATGTTGAACAGATTGTAGCCGAGTTCATCAACCAAGTAGACTTCTTCTATATCACATGTTGAGCTCAGAGGAACTTTTCTGACACCAATTATATTTCATTTGGATTTGTCTCCAAATGTGATTGTTCCTCCGTCTAGTTTGGTGATTTTCTTGAACAATTCTTTATTACCAGTCATATGTCTGGAATACATGTTTTCGGGATACCATTTTCCTTTTCGATTTTTCTTGTGGTGTTCCTGCAAAACAAAATTACTTGTTTCTAGGTACCCAATCCTGAAAGGTTAGAATGCTGAGTGTTAGTTTGATTTGAAGATTTGGGTCGCCAGACCCATCTTCTGTCATCCTTGAACCTGTAGCAATTTGAGGTGTGACCCTTTTTATCACAATAAAAACAAGACGAGACTATTTGAATTTTCAGAGTCTTTTTCTGCTTTGATTTTGTTCCTACATTGGTTAGTATTATGGCCATTTTTACCACAAAAGGAACATGCATGAAATTTCTTCTGTTTGTGATGAACAGTCTGATTTGATTTGACTGAACTATGACTAGTGAATTTGTTGCAATCCATTCAATTGAAGTAGAAGTTCATTAACCCCTTCCTGTAGCATATCACGCTCAATTTCACAAACTTCTAGCTTTAAGGCCCATTTTTTCTTTTCTATTTGAATCTTTCTGAGTTCATTTAGAACTCTTTCAATACCTGTAAGAGTAATATCAACAAATTCTTGGAGTTCATAACAATTAGGGCAATTTGGGGGACGTACCTCACTAGTTCCCTCGTCTGCCATGAGACCAAATTGATCTGAGTCTTCTTCTTCATTTGCTCCTCTGTTTCCTGAGAACCCAAGCTCTCCTGATTCTTCATTGCTATCATATTCTATGGCCATGAAGCACATATTTGTAATTTCTTCACGATCAGACTCTTCTTCATCACTCTAGGCTCCAAAAGACTTCTTCCTTTGGAGGTTCCTACTCAGCTTCTTCTTTAGTTCTGGACAGTCAGCTTGAATGTGTCCATGTTTACCACATTCGTAACATCTTCCATCATTTTCATTGTTTATCTTTCTCTTTCTGAAGTTTGGTTTACCTCTTCTGCTATTTCTGTTTTTCTTCATCATGCTAGTTACAACTTGAGAAGCATGGCTATATTTTCATCCTGTTCTCCTCCTTCATCTTCTTCTTCATCTTCTGGTTCAACCACATTTGCTTTGAAGGCAACTGCTTTCTTATTTTCTTGTTGAATCTATCTATCCAAGTGAGTTTTCTCAAAAGATATTAAATCACCTCTGAGTTCAGCATAGGACAGTTTGTCAAGATCCTGACATTCGAGTGCGATGACCTTTGACTGCCAAATCGTAAGTAGACTTCTAAGAATTTTTCTGACTTGTTCTTCGCTTTTTATTCTTCTACCAAATGATTTGAGATCTCCAAGAATTTTGCTGAACCTAGAGAACATTTCTTCAGCAGATTCTCTGTCCTTTATTTGAAATAGCTCATACTCGCGAACCAAGAGATTTATCCTCGTTTCTTTTACCTTGTTGGTCCCTTCATATGTGACTTCCAATTTGTCCTACATCTCCTTAGTAGTTTCACATCTTGATATCTTTTCATATCCCTCACCACTTATAGCATTGTACAAGAGATATTTTGCTTTGCATTCACAGTTATGACAACAGCTTGCTGATCAATGCAGTCACTTAAATCAAGTGGATCAGTGGATACTATTACTTGACCATTCTCATCTTTCTTTGGGGAAATTAGAAGATTTCCCTTTTTGATCACCCGCTAAACTTTGATGTCATATGACCTGGTGTGTGTTTCCATCCACACTTTCCAATAAGAGAAGTTTTGTCCATTGAAGTATGCTGGTTGAACTTGAGAGGTTCCCTCTTGAAATAGTGCACCAACAACTATATTTGATCCCATGATCTTTTCCTCACTAGCTGTTAAGCAAAGTTTGTGAGCCTTGCTCTGATACCAATTGAAAGTACAATTGGGAGGGGGGGGGGGTGAATTGTGGTCTATTAAAAATGAGTCGACTAACGATAATTTTAGTTGACTAGATCGAGAGCAGAATGTAAAATAACAGTAAAATGAAAGAGAATGACACACATCGATTTTATACTGGTTCGGTACCAGTGTGATACTTACATCTAGTTTCTCTTGAGTCACAAGGGTTCCCTTTAGATCTTGAAAATATTACAGCAAGGATGGTTTTGATTTGTTCGCCATCAACGAAGTACAGCAACAATGAATCTCTAATAGTGACACAACTCTCTTTTGTGTTCTAACTCTTCCTAACTTTTGAGACACTTGTGAACTAAGGATTACAATGTTTAGGCTAAGAAGTAGAGAGACTTAGAAAATAATGTGTGTAGTTGCGCAAGTCTTCCATTTGATCTTAGCAAACTTCTTATAGGAGAGAAAAGAGTCGTTGAGCTTTGACCAAAATAAAGGCACGAGATCTTTAGAAGGATTTGACCCAAGGGGTGCCTCTTCGAATCCTGCTCTTTAGAAGGGCCGGATTCGATCGTCACTTTCCTTGTCACAACTTTCATTCACCAGACAATCAAGCCTTTGATTGAGCTTAATTAAGGATACTGAATATTTGCTGGCAATAGCTCCTTCATTTGTAATTTGATTTCCTTGATTGAGGCCGAATATATCTGCAGGTTTTTTATTCCTTCTTCAGGTCCATTGATTTAGCAATCACATCTTTGGATAGCTTCTCATTGGTTTTCTTTCCTTTTGATGATTCCTGCAAAACAAAGAAGTGAACATTGTCATCATTGAAACCTTGGAAACACTTTTAGTTGCTAAAACACGCTATCTTACACCCATCTGACCCTGCGTATTGCTCAATCACGCTGATATTAGTATCCACATTAGATAAAATATGCCACATCAGAAAAGAAATGCCACATATTTTTTTTTTAATTTTTAAAGGCAAAATGGCCACCATTTTCACCTTCTTCACCCTCCGACACAATTGTAATATTTAGTCACCTTCCCCGTTAAAACCTCACCACCGAACCACAATAGAGATACTAGCAAACATCAAAGCTTGTTTTTTTCTTACCTCTATCTCATGTAAACAAAGAATAAAAAGAAGGATTTGTGAATATTCACCAGAAATTTTCGAGAGATTGAAAGTGGGAGAGGAAACAATTGAAGTTGCATTTACTTCAAAATCCAATAATTTTTACAAACCAAGCAATTGATTTGAGCACCCACACACCATTACAAATTAGATTCGGGCACTCCATATCTTTCTTCCTTGTTTATGCTCTTCGTATCCACACCCCCTTTGGTATTCTTCACCTGATTTGACTTGAACTGCTAGGGGATTTTTTTGTATTTTTTTGTTTTCTACTTAGAAGGGTGATGCAAAAGAAATAATTGTGGTGGTCATCGGTGGTCTCCGTCGCCGGTGATGGCAAATTTTTCCAGTGTGTTCTTTGCCATTGATGATTCGGAAGTTTCAACACTAGCCAGCGATGATTTTTCGAGAGGCTCCGATGAAATTCCTATTCTTCTTGATGTTGTTGGATGAAGTTCCTGTTGCGAACCATGGGTTCTTAGCTGACCTTGTCTGTTGATTCATCTTTTGTTGCCCTTTAATTATGATGAAAAGAAAAGCTATGGCAGCAAGAAGAGGAGAACCATGGGTTCTCCGCTTTTTTGTGTTTTCCTTTTTATTTTTTTCTCTTATTTTAGTCATTTTCTATGGAATCTTTGTAATCACGCTTTTTTGTGCGTGCGTACCAAACATTTTATCCACCTCAACCTTACCTATGTCTAGGGGTGGCAAATGAGCGGGTTGGGCTGAATTTGGGCGGGTCAAGATGGGTTAGGTCAATAAATGGGTCATTGCCCAACCCAGCCCAAAGTGTACTTGTGCTAAGATGGGTGGGTCATAACCCAACCCGCCCAACTTGACCCATGTTTTAGAATTATGCTAATCTTGCATAAAAAAGCTTTTTACCTTAAAATGTTAAGTCGAAAATTTTTTTGGGGGTGGGGGTGGGGTGGGTGGGTGCAGGAAAAAAAATAGAAAATTGAAAATACAAAAAAAAAGTAAAAAAAATTATTTTAGGGGAGGGGGTTGGGTGGGTGGTGCAAAAAACAAAACAGACAATTGAAAATAAAAAAAAAGTAATTTTTTTTTTGAAGGGTGGTGGGGGTTAGTGGTGCAGAAAAAAAAATAGAAAACTGAAAATACAAAAAAAAAAGTAAAAAATTTCTTTTTGAAGGGAGGGGGTTTTGCGGGAGGGAGAAGGGGGACATAGTGAGTGGATGGTGCAGAAAAACAAAAGAATATAGAATTAAAAATACAAAAAAAAAAGTAAAATTGGGGCAACTAAATAAATTTCTATATAAGTTGGGTTGAGATACCTTTTGTTTTGGGTGAGTTTCATGGGTTTTATTTGGGTTGCTTAATGGGTCAGAATGAGCTATAAAATATAATTAGTTAACTTGGGCTTAACCCAAATTAACCCATGAGCTAAAATGTTTTTAGCCCAACCCATTAATCTCTGGGCGGGTTGGGCGAGTTAGATGAGTTTGGGCTCAAATTGCCACCCCTACCTACCTATGCAACATAAGCTAGGTCAACCGTCACAAGGGTGTAAGAAAGTGTGTTTTAGCAACTATAAGTGTTTAGATGAAATTCTTAGGAGTGCAAGGACCGGAATAACAAAGCGGAACAAGTACAATGTCTCCTCGACTATTTTGCCATTTAAAAATAAAAAATCTTCATTCCACATGGCAACCAGTAATTTGCTATAACCATATCCGACTGGTCCCACATCCGATTTCGAAAATCCACGTGTCTGGCTCAGAAAAAACACAAACTAAAACAAGTTCCTCATTGAGTCCCTTCGGAATGCCAAAATCAGATGGCCACTTACGTCATCGCCGGCGGCGGTGCCACCACCACTGCTTTCATCAGAAATCCTCGCCGTAGCTCCTCTTCAGCTGCTCCGTTAAGTTCTCAGCTAGCACTTAACTTTTTTCAAAATCGCTCTAACTGTCGCCGGAAGTCGAAAAGTTTTTCGCCAATTTATGCTTCCGTTTCCGCTTCGCCGGCGCCGGTAACTAAGCCTGATGACCTCGTCGACTCCATTCTTTCCAAGGTACATTTACTTGAATTTATTTGCAGAGACATATTTCGAAGAAAATTGGAAAAATGAAGAAATAATGAAAAGTTTTCAGCTTTTGCAAAAACTGAAAAGCATGATCGTTTGTTCTTTATGCCAAATGGAGTAGCTTTTCTTATTCTTTATTTTTTTTATTATGTTGTTTTAAGTGCGTTTCACTTAGGATAATTGATTTCAGCAAATGATAGCCTGTTTCCGGTAATTCTAATTTTATAAATTTGGATATTAATGAGAAACTGTAATCAGTTTGTTACATTTGATATGGGTTCGGCCGAAATCAGTAGCTTTGTTCTAAATCTTGCATTTGTCTTAAGAAATCTATTGAATATGTACGAATTATTAGTTTAGTAGAAAGACTAGAATCCCGAATCCATAAGTTTCAAATCATGGCTCCGCCTCTGGTCAGGTAGCCAAGTGTACTAAGGTTCAGCATAACCTTGGCCTATCTTGGCACTTTGTCGTGCACTTTGGTAAAGAACTTATACTCTATACTTCAAAAGGAAGCCAAAAGAAAAAAGATAAAAAGCAAAATAAAACCTCTACATGTGCATTTCTTAGGCTCGTGTACTTTAACACAAGTGCTAAGTTTTGAGCCTCAAATAGTTTGGTAAAATTGGCAAGTGTCCTTATAGATTATAAATTGCTTGCCAAATTTTTTGCGTAGATCATGACAAACACTCTTAAGAGACTAACTGAATTGCTGCTTCATAAAGTGGTGAAACCAACATCTCAAGTTAAGAGGAAAACACTAGATCATACTTACCCGACCACAGGGAAATGCCTTATGTAGAAGCAGTTCGTCAACTGAATAATTGCATTCTGAGTACTTCTGTTTTGGAAGTCTTAGTAACATCAACTGAGCATCATCACTTAACCAGGTTATGCAAACAGATCGAGGGGTTTCCCTGACAAGGGATGAGCACAAAAGAGTAGCTGAAGTGGCTCAAGAATTGCAACGTTTCTGTGTGGATGAACCTGTGAAATGCCCTCTAATATTCGGAGGTAAACTTTAGTGTTATTTTTTAGTAGAAACAGAGTTCCATTAAACTCTGTATGTGCCCTTGCAGATTAATATCTCTGTGATCTTTTTCCTATTTCCCCTCTTTGGACATATATTAGTTATCAGAAGTAATTTTCTTTGTTAACCTAGTATGTCTGGCCTAGTTATTTTTCCTCATAAGTACAGTATCCCTATTTCTTGTTAATCATCGAGTGCGCCATTCTTCTGAACAAGTTCCTGCCAATTCCTTCTGTTTGGTTTAGAGCAATTTGTGCATGCAAATTAACATACTCAGCAGATGATCTAGATTTTTCACTTAATAAGTCTGCAGAATATGATCACTTACGAAATACTGTGTTATAATGCATGATTTTGTATACCATAGAACAAAATGCACCAAAATAGTGAATAACCTCTGCAGTTATATGTTCACTAACTTGAAAACATCGGCAATCTAGCACCAGTTAGGGCAGTTGGATGATCATGTTGCCTATTTACACACAGCATCAAATGTTTTGTTTGATAAGTAAAATAACTTCTTTTTTAAAATTTGGACACCCCTTGTGTGATTATCATGTTTTTCGATCACAGAGAAGGCCTGAGATGATTATTAGAATGGTGATTCAAGAGGTGTATGCAAGAGGTCTCATGAGAAGTAAGATGCAGAAGGAATTAGATAGGCTCAATTTCAATTTCCAACCCATGAATTTAGATACTATGGTCGGGAGGTTCGATAGATAGTTTTGCTGCTCTACGTTTGGTGCTTTATGGCCAAACTGCAGATTACTGGTTTTTTTTAGCTGTATATATTCCTGCTTTGGTAATGAAGTCGTTATTTACCAAAAAAATAATGAGTTTGTGTGTGTATATGCGCGCGCGCGCTTGTGTGCATGCTCTTTTTGCACTGCACTATAAGTTGTTCTGCTGACAAAAGATGTTAGTTACTTCTCTGGTTTCCTGAAGTGCAATTCTAGCAGTTTTGTGCATAAATGCCGTAGTTATTTTAACCATGTCTTATAGCAAATCAGCTTCTAAACTGCAATTAATAATGAATTCCTTGCAGAATGGGATGTAGTGTACTGCTCAAATCCCACTTCACCTGGGGGTGGCTATCGGAGTGCATTTGGTCGCCTTTTCTTCAAAACAAACGAAATGATTCAGGTTGTTGAAGCCCCTGACATTGTCAAGAATAGAGTGTCCTTTTCACTTTTTGGTTTCCTTGATGGGGAAGTTTCCTTAAAAGGTACGAAAACATATCCTATCTTTCAAATTTATATCTTCTTAAAAGTTCTTTTCTCCTTTATAGGGGAGTAGAAATGTTGGTGTGCATATATGGTAAGTGTGACTTGCTGCATTTGTGACTTGCTGAATCAAATGCCAAATATAACAACGTGGACGCTCAGACTCAGTTGATGCATAATTGCAAGTAATTTGCATATTTTCTAAGAAATATACAGACATCTCACTGTTTCTGGCTTCTAAGTTATTTGTCCTTTTTGTTCTCAATCTGTTATATGAAGCCTCTAAATAAGAATGTTGTAAATAGGCACTTAAGAGTGTGGCCTAGTGGTCAATAAAGTGGGTTGAGAACCATACGGTCTCAGGTTCAAATCCAGCGGAGGCAAAAAATACTAGGTAATTTCTTTCCATCCGTCCAAGCTTTCATGGACAGAGTTACCTGGTACTTGTTGCTGGTGGGAGATAGCAGATGTCTTGTAGAATTAATTGAGGTAACCCAACACCACGGTTATCCCCAAAAAAATATGAAAGCTATGGGATCAGTGAAGTACCTTCTTCCCACTGGCACTCAAAATGTTTCTACCAGCAATTTCATCTGTTTGCCATTTCCTGCATTACACCACATGGCCCTAATCTAGTCAACCAATCAATCGATCTAACAAGCCTTAATAGCAAACTACTTGAAGGTGACTATATGAATCCTCTATATCCATCCCGGTCCATTTTATTTCAAGACATACATAATACTTAGTCTTTCTAAGGCAAACTATGGGTTCTCTAAATCTCAGACTTGTTCGTACACTAGCACTGATTCTTTAAGCAAACCAAAAATAAAATTGAAAGAAGAATCAGTGCAAATAAACAACTAAACCTTAGTACCAACTAGTTGGCATCGCCTAAGTGAATCATTTGCTTCTATTATGTTCTACTTTTAGTTATATATGCAATTTGCTTTCTCTTAGTCTCATGAACAAACGGGGCCTATTTTCTGTGGTAGGTAGCAAAGTAGTGATAATCAATTGCTACCATAACAATTTCTTTGATTTAGTATCAATATAGAAAGGTACTAGCTTATGATATGTAATTTAATTCATGCCCAAGACAGAATTCGATACCTCAGGTCATGGTCTAGACTAGTTCATGATGTGTGTCCAGTTCTTTTACCATTCTAATCTGGGATTTTTCTAACTATCAGCTGTGTCATGCAGGAAAATTGAACGTCCTAGATGAAAAATGGATACAAGTTGTTTTTGAGCCACCTGAACTCAAGGTAGGGGCACTAGATTTCCAGTATGGTGGCGAGAGTGAAGTTAAATTAGAGATCACATACATTGACGAGAAGATCAGGTTGGGAAAGGGCTCCAGAGGTTCCTTGTTTGTGTTTCAAAGACGCAAACCTTGAAAAGGAAGTCGTTTAAGCTACTCTTCCATATACACTATACGCCTGATTCTATGTACAAACATATCGTTGAAAGTGAAAGCCTAATTAAGCATTGTTTAGAGAGAACCCATCGCGTTATTCTGGATGTGTAATGTAAAATATTGTCAATACTTTCAGCCATGGAATCAACTTGACCAAAATCAAAAGATGTACTCACCCCAGTAAAATTGCTTACCTCTGATTCAATTTTGCCAGATATTGTTCGTTACTAGTCAGTTCTTAGCTACAGAAGAATGAGTTTCATGTAGATTTTTTGTTATGCAATTTTGTTTTGATAAAAGCTTGAACAAGAACCATTGAAGCTAATAACTCCACTTTGTAATCTAAAAAGTCACTGGTTTACAAACAAGTTAAAAAGGGAAAATGTCCAAATTTTCCTAATTTCTTAAATTTTGTCATACATTAACTTTTGGGTCTATTTATACCTTTTGTCATTAGTAATTCGTTTCGTATTTGCCCTTGTCTTTAACTCCATGGTTCCAAATTGTTCGAGAAAAAAAAGTCTAAATTTGCCCCTCAAGTTTTGGCTATATTACCCTCATCTTGGAGGTAAGGGGTCGAGCAAAAAACGAAGCTTTTTCCTTGACAACGGTAATATTAGACCAAAAGTTTAACCGAAGGTAAAACTGCTCAACTTTAATACTGTAAGGGCAAATTTGATCACTTCCATAATACATAGACTGTAACATAATAAATAACTAACACTAAATTGCATATGTTTAGTTTATCAAATTTTTACTGGACTCTGATTTCAACTACTCTTTTCTAATTTCAACTCAAATATTTTCCGAACACTTACTAAAATGCGTAAGCATGCATTCTCTTCTAAACTATATATATATATATATATTTTTTTTTTTCTTTTTTCTTAACAATCCCCTTTGTCATCTTGAAGAACCACGATTTGTATGACTATCTTGCTCTGAGGAATGTCGTAGTAAAAGAGCTAATGCAATTTTATTCCTTGCCATAAAACAAATTCCAACGAAAAGAGTCATTAATTGTATTATACTTTCATATCCTTGTAGTTTTAAAATCACCCCTCTATCATTCCAAAACAAAAATTCGCATGTGGTATACAGTGGAATAAGCAGAACTTTCACAAGGAGATTCAAAAAGTACAATACACGAAAAAGCTAAAGGATTTAACATCTAATATATGTACATGGGAAAAAATTGATCTTATATACACTATAATTTTCAGGCGAAGGGAGTTCGACTGAACCCTCTTCCGCCCACCTAGCTCTGCCCCTGGGCGTATATATGCGCGCAAGTTTTATGTGATAAGAGGGCAAATTAAAAAAAAAAGAAAAAAAGAAAAAGGCAACCTCAATTATTAGCAATTGTTACTATTTACTAACCTAATTTTATTTTATGCAACCTGACATGTTAAAAGAAATTTAAAACCAAGGTGAGTTCATCCGAAAATCCTCCCTCTTTATGTGGACGATTTGGTAAGAAAATCAGACTTTGGTTGCCTCATAATTGTACGTTGCACAAGCACTTTGAACTATTTTAGATCTTCTTTTAAAATACATATGACATCACTCGTATCTTCACATATAAATAGTTATTACACAAAATTTAAAAGAAAAAAAAAAGATGTTAGCCTTAAACTAATAAGGCGCCTCGCTGGTCATTTTAACATTTCAAGCATGGTCAAAAAATATTTCTTTGAAAATAGTAGCATGAACTTTATCCCCTTTGTGCACTGTCTCCTTGCCTAGAAAGAATGAGAAAATAAGACTTTCTTAGTTAGAGATTCATATATTATATAATACTTACCCAATTACTCTTCTAAAAGTTATTCCAATGCTCTACATTCTTTTTTTTATTTTCTTTGTAGGAATTAGATTCATAACGATAAAAATAATTTTTTTTTCTAGCCACTTCCTAATTGGGTTAAGGGTTCAATGAAACTGTAGCATATTGCCCAAGAAAACTAAACATACGGACAGTCCTTGTTCAAATCCTCAATGCACTTGTTCACATGATGTTCATTTCATGAAGTTTAATGCCATAATATCCTCGGGTCGGGTCGGGTCGGTCATCCGCGGTCAAGCTGCAATTAGATATCACCGATAACAACTTCCCCACCCCAGGTACATAGGAGACCGATCCTTGTCTTTAATTAGCCATTATCACTGCTAATTAGTATTATTAAATGTCAATTAGAAAGTATTATATTAACAAAACAATGCAAACTAAACACAACATACTTACACACACAAAATAAGCCGAATGGACCTTAGGCATACACTCGTAAGCGTAAACAAAAACTTAGAGCAAGCTCTAGATTTAAATCACAGAGGGAGATAACATGCAAGACCAAATAAGTCAGAGAAGTAATAAGGGCACGAAAAACAAAAGGTACAAAAACACAAGATAACAATGAAAGTTGGAAAATGCCAGAATCTAAATAAGAATCTGAGATCGAAACATGCAAGAAGAAACGAGTCGCGGTAGAATAAATAGAAAGCCTAGACGTAAATAGAAAACATAAAAAGAAAAAAAAAACGTGAAGATTAAAAACAGTTAGAATAAAAAAGAGTAAACTTTAGATTATATGTAGCTCGAAGACTCAAAATTTATTTATATTGTTAAGAGTTAATTAAAATTAATAAGGTGCTAGCCATGTTTTGTATACATTTACTTTGGATCTTATTGTAAAATATTTATTACCAATAAAAATATTAGAATAGTTTAATTCAAAGTTCTAAAATAATTTTACGATAAAACTATATTTATTTGTCCATGTGTTATTGCCTAATTATGTTTTTAGTCCATGTGATATCCACTAAGCAAATTTAACTTTTAATTAACCCATATGAGTGGTTTATAACGGGACTCACAGAGCTAAACAGACAGTTAATTGATATGAAAATTAACTTAATGTCATCATGCGAGGAAATAAATTTTTATTAAGAGAAGGTGAAATAAAGAATAAAATTGACAACTTTTTAGTGGTTTAAAGGAGCATCAATCAAAAATTAATTATATTTTGAAAATATGAAACAAAAAACAAGACTTGTGAAATGGTATTCAACTTTCCTAACGTGATTATAAAAGGAGACAGTGAATTTTTATTAAATTTATCATTTTTAACAACCATTCTGAAATTCTGAAGACTTGGAAAGAGATTTAGTGATTTACTGCGCTCTTAATATCACCATAGAAGAAAATAATAGAATTTTATCAATTATCCTGGTTTTAGGTTTTTTTTTCTACGATGCTGGTTTTATTTATTGAAATTCTAATTCGTATAGGGTTCTTGTATGCAGGTATTTTATTCCACAATATAAATAGTATAAACATTTCTGCAAATTTGAATAGAAAAGGAAAATGGTAACCAAACAGTATTTAATACTACAAAACTTATACAAATACCACTTTTGCCTAGGTTAGGTTAGGGTGATATGTAAAACAATTGAAAAGAGACTGCAGTCCATCCATGACACAACCAGTTGGATCACAGAAAACTGGCAATACGACTTCTCTAAGAAGCAAGGCATATCAAAATTAACGACGTATCGAGCCCAGAAACAAGCAGAAATGTCCAGCTACAGCGCAAATCGACTTGATTTCAAGACTTCCATAGATGCAGAAGATGATTAGACAGAAAGAAAAAAATGGAGTTTCCAAAGGCTGGTTTATCTTAACCAGGACCAACCTTAGGAATGTCATAATGCTCAGTAAGATTAGCTAGGTACTGATTAAATTCTTGAATTCTATCGCGGTGGGATTTCGTGGCTTCTTTTGCCAGTCGTTTGATATTAATTTTCTCCCAAAGCTCAAGGTATTTCCTCTCTGCTGGTGTGAGATGATCATCATTCTTTGTCCCTTGCTCTTTCCTCCCACTGTCAAGGTAACTCTCATCTATATCGTCCTCAAGTTGGTTTCTGGTCAATTCGTTGTTTCCACCTGCCATCCACAAATAAGTTTTACAACAACATACGGAATTAGAGCCAAGTCAAATGGGCATAACATTCAAATACAGATGAATTAGATATTATAGTACTGCTGAACACTAAAGACGACATGCAATTGATGTTGTAACATGATCTTAAAGGATACCAAGAAGACTCCAATTTTGGCATGCAAGAAAGAGTAATACACACCATGTTTCCTCACCCCTCTTAGCAACCTACTATCAAATGTATGGTTTGGAGAAAGTATCCTTTCTTCAATTATATCGTTAGTCAATCCTCCAAAACAAAATGAGACATGAAGAAAATCACAATTGCCTCCACAGATGAGCTATCTGCCCCTCCTACCTACAATGAACAATCATAACGATGCAAGTCCTAAAATTCGTACAACCCCCCCCCCCCCCCCACAAAAACAAAAGAAAAACCCCCACGAAAAGAAAAAAGTAAAATAGCTCCCATCACTACACAAGCCTATAAGAAAAGGAAATGCGAAACACGAAAAAGAGCTCATGGAAAGGGCATTTAACAAACCATCATCAACGCCAATTTAGATCTGCCAAATCCCAAAGAAGGTGGCATTGATGCTAGTTCATGAGACAACTCAAGGTGGCCCCATTAAAACGATTCACCAAATGTGGAAAGAATAACAAGAGACCATTGAGACATCTCAGATTTTGGTCAATATCTCCCTACAACCCCATATACCAGAATCAACAATTAACAGTTTGTTAGCCCTACCAACTAACTGAGCACAACTCATGCATTACTAGCTATTCAATGATTATAATTACGTTTCCACATCTATGAACCCTGAGATTTGTAATTACCAGTTTACCACTACCCTCACATCAGCTAAACATTTAGCATCATAGTTCATATGCCAGAAGATCTAGGGTCAATAATCAGACTGTAGATGCTTATGCTTTATCAAGATGAACTACAAGCAAGCTGGAGAAAAGAAAAGAGTAATGCACCAGATCAGAAGGGCAGAACAACATCTGATCAGTTTGATGTTATTCTATACATGTAGATGGTGGTATCTGATACAGATCTATTCTTTGCTTTCCTTCTTCATCTTCTTTTGTATCATCTTTGCTGAAACAATAAGAAATAGCTGCTGATCTCGAATAAAATTATAGGTCTTATGCTAGGGCCGTTACCCTTGCTAAAACCCACTACACTTTACATAACAAGGTTATGAAACTTCTATTGACACTACAAAATATGAGATTGACAATGCAGACGCATAAGATCTAGCAAACTTAGTGAGCCATGTATTTAACTTTTACAAGGACGGGTATGAAACACATGATGAAATGATGAGACTTATTTCCCAATGTAATAGATCTCTACCACATGTTCTTCTCACATAAGCGAGAACCATACAGGATTGACTATTCAGTATAGGTTGTTAAGTTTTTTCTTTTTTCTTTTTGATAAAGTCAGTATAATTTGTTAAATCGCATTACATAATTTTGCCGATGAAGTAGGTTGAATACTATGCCAGTATAGATACACAGCAATAAGAACTGCACTTGAATATTAAACCAAATATTATCTTAAGAAATGCTCAAGGCTAGCTTGCTCTTAGGATACCTTTTTAACAAACTCAAGACACACAGAAAAGAACAAAAAACATAATCCAGTATGTAAGGCATGATGAAACAACCAATTCTTAATTGACCATGATAACAGAGAAAAGATATGATCTCCAATGAGCAAATGAATGATGCCTCAAACCTTTTAGTTGGTCATTACCTGTCACTTGAGTCACAAGATCATACTGATGCTTGTGCTTCTTTTTCTTTTTTATCCCACTAGATTTCACACCTAGAGCTTTGCCCTTTAGTCTTAACCTTCCAGCAACAACATTTTCATAAGCCGACATCTCACCTGACAGAAGAAGTTCAAATAAATCTCAGGACTTAAACTGGAAGACTAGCAAATGTGCAACTATTTCACCACCCCTCCTCCCTCCTGGTTTATAATAGAGCATAAAGCATGTTCTTTAATTTTTTAATCTATCATTCACATTTCCTTCTCCTAAAACTGATTTGAGATTGAAGCCTGGGAGTTGATTGATTCCCTCCCCTGCCTTTTCCCTCCGACCCCTGAGTGATAGATACAATAATAAATAAAGACAGTGCCTGGTTATTTCCAAGGCCAAAGCATATCCTACGACATTAGTCAAGATGAACTCTTTCACAATGAATACCAAAAGCAAGCATTCATTACCAGGATTGACAGCATATTAGGATTTATATGTTAAGCAGTTAGTACGTCAACTGAAATCGATATCACAGGTTGAGTTTTACCAGTTGGCTTCCTTCCTTACATGGTGCCCAAGTATCGCAGTTGTATAACTGCCGCAGTTTTAAAGTTAAGAGCCTATGCATACACAGCATCTTGATGTTAAGGTATAGAGCTAAGTCTCTTGTATTATTTTGAAATGGCAAGTAATTCCATTGCCGACAGACCTTTTCTTTTTCGCAAGTGTCGTAACGAGATGACAAGCAACCTTGACAAGACATGAATAAAGTTTGCTCTATACTTCTCCTTTATCGTTCAGGCTTTTGTAGGGTATATAGAAGAAGTGATGCTCCTTGGAGCCAAAGACAGATTTAAGATTTAAGTGCTATGGGTTCAACAAGTTTTTTTAGCATTGAAACCTCTTAAATTATGGGTTCAGACCTACTATTTATTGCAATTTAGTGAATATTTTTACGCAAAAATTTATAGTCCACGTGAAATAGTGGGTTCAGATGAACCCGGTGTCCGCTTGGAGCGGTCTTTTCGTTTAAGCATAGCTATTATTCGGTTAGAGTGTAGTACATGGCGGTTTTAGAAGGGAATTTCTTCATCTTTTACTTGACCACACAGTTTTTGTTGTTTTTTTTAATTATTAAAAACACAGTTTCTTCTAATGGAAGCGTTTAACCCAGATATGAATTGGTGAACAACATAGATGCCTTATTTCAGTGAGAACTTTAAAGGTTATCCTTTGAATGGAGAATATCTAAACCTCATTATTGTCCTCACTTCCACCTATTGCTTGATTTAAATTACATTTATCTTTTAATCTAAAATGCTCCACAACCCGCCCACCCAAAAAAAAAAAAGAATCACATTCACGTTACAACATATATCTCATCAAATTCAAAAAAAAAATTGCAGGCACACCATAATTAAAAATCTCAACAGCAAATAACAAGTAAAAATTAATGCTTTTTGGATCGCTAGATTTTCATTTTCAAAAAAAAAAAAATTGGGTAGGGGGGAGGGGGTTTGAAGCGTACCTGATTGAGGGTGAAGAGAGATGAGACAACAACTGCTATTTGGAACGGAGTCTCCATTTTAGAGAGGATCTGTTTATTTTCTCGAAGCTTCTGGGCTTCAGTGCTAATAAAAGATAATTTTGAATTTATAGATAAAGTTCTAAAATTTAAATTTAAATTAAATCTATATATATATATATATATTAAAGCAAGAAAGTTACCATATATAATTGACATTATGGTTAAGCCAAGTGGCAAGCTAATAAATGTCAATAGTATATGGTAATTTTATTCTATATTTGACTATTTTAGTTAAATACAAATATTATATATATATATATACAAAATTTGAATTAATTTTGAATTTATAGATAAAGTTCTAAAATTAAATTTAAATTAAAAATAAACTTTATCTTTTTTTATCATGTTATCATATGTGTCACACCTCTTCTTTACACAACATTCCGGAGGAGGGCGTAGGGTAAAGAGAGTTTTTCCGATTAAAGAACAATCGAAACGGGATTCTTTATTAATTTCAGAGTCGCCACCTAGGAATTTTATGGCGTCCTAAGTCACCTGTTTTAATCCCGAATCGAGGAAAATATGACTTTGTTTGTCATTCTGCGAACCAAAATCCGAGTAAGGAATTCTGTTAATCCGGGAGAAGGTGTTAGGCATTCCCGAATTCCCGTGGTTCTAGCACGGTCGCTTAACCATTTTATACTTGGCCTAATTATCTTGATTTACTAAATACATTTTTTTTCTCTTGTTGCATGATTTTGTTACCGCTTTTGGTTAGATTGTTTACAATTATAGACCTACCTTGAAACGAATCACGCGTACGTATATTCGTATTTTTTTTTATATAAATGTAAAGAATCGTGTCACGCATACGTGTACACAATAAGATTGATAGTATTTTTTTTTTTTTATTATATAAAAAAAAATGAATTTATGGCAGAAATTGCGCGTGCTTAAAATAAAATTATGAACATTCGTCACTCTTGTATGATTAAATAGTGAACTGCACATCTCGGGTTATATGAAATAAATTAATTTAATAACCTCCGAAAAACTCCTTTTATTAAGAAAGTTTGCTCGAAGTTGCGCGAACGCATACTCCGAATTGTCTTTAGAAATGTAATCATGTCACGCGAACGTGTCCCCAATTACACAAAATATTCTTAATGGTAATATAAATTTTCTACAAATGTTTATTATGTCCATCTATTTTAAATATGAAAGCCATGGGAAATCACCGAATGGAATGCCTCAAGATTTCTTGAAAAAATCAAGATTATTAGGTGTTGACCACAAGTTATATTTTAAACGTGTGAATTATATACCTCAAAACTATTCAAATTGGAAGAGTTAATGAGATGAAAAATAAATAAATAACGTGCAGCTAAAATTACCATTTTATCGTGAATACAGTATCCGTAATTTGTTTATGTATTTTTAGTACTTGATAATTATATGCACAAGTTATTTATTATTTTCCTAGGCTTAAGACTAAGTGTATATGTTCAAAAACTTACCAAAGCGAATTACGTGTAAAACTAGGAAAAATTTAATTGATAAGCAAACTAAAGTTTTCGAAGAATTTCCATTATTCTATTCGGAGCGAACTCTACTTTGTATATCTTTGACTTAAAATGTTGCAATTAGTATTCATAAATCCGACCTTCTTCTACACAACTTGTTTTTAGTCCAAAGTTCTAATTATTTGGTTAATTTGCTTACGACGATTGAGTTTGGGATAGATAAAATCAAACCAATTTTTATCTCGGCTTATGCAAGCTATTTACAAATACTAAATCTATACTTTGTAAAAAAAATCATTAAGATTATTTTTATATACTATTTTTATAAGGAAATGGGTTAATCGCATTCCTAAAATAAATGGGCCATTTGTTGTTAAGAAAGAAAACTAATTTACAAATTTGATTAAATAAATTGACATTATATACCGCAAATACACATCTAAACCTTTAGGAATATTCCAATATCTTAATCGTAACGAATTATATCGATTCACTTCTCACTTATAGTTATCCCCATTATTAGGCCCTATTTTGTATAAACGAGAATACTTATGTTAACTAGAATTAAACGATATCAGGCTTGACGAAGTTTACTAGCGTGGTTCCTCGATATTTTCATGTTACCAAGCGCTTAGTTAACATGGTCTAAATACAAAGTTTAAAGAATAGTCAATTTTCTACCAAGTCCCCTTTCTCGACAATTCGAATATAACTATACTTAATGAGATTCCGAAATAAATAGAATTATTGCAAAGCTTATACTAACTTCAAAAGAGGTCTGATGGACTAATAGCTCCCATGTCGAGCATAAGCTATATTAGTTAACTAAAAAATTGAAACTCAACTAATGAATTTAAATGGATAGCGGACATATTTAGAATTCCAGATTTCATTTCTTTGCAACATTGAAACTTTGCAATAACATGAGTCTAAATATATATACCTGGAAATGAGGGTAAAAGAGGTAAAATTCAGCAGATAGCAGCAGCAGAAGCCCAACATCAGAGAAAAAAATGCCGAACAATTCAGCAGATTTGAACAAAACCAACAGAACCCGTGAAAACCAGACGAACAATAGTAGGAATCTTAGGAAATTTCAGATTCAATCAAACAGTATCACCAAACAAATCCGGACAGATGCGAGGAAACAGTATTTCTGATTTTAAGACTCAGGAAAGGCAAACTGAAACTCTCAATATCCAAAATAAGCCTTAACACTCTAACTTCTAATGTAAAATTCTGTTTTTATTTTTTTCTGATTTTTCTCTCTTTCCTCTTTTTCTTGTTCCTAAAATCAGTCAATTTTCTTCCTCTCTCTTATTTTTTTTCTGTCCGTCTCTCTTTCTGTGTCCCTTGAAATTAGTCCCAACACACCCTTTTATACAACTTGTTTCCCCCATCTTCCAGCCTACTGCCCGAACCCCCTTTTTTCTTTTCAAATCAGTTTTTTCCACTCAAATAGCACTAAGTCTGAATTTTTCATTTAATCAGCCACTAAGGACAACTTTTCCCTTAATTTCAGCCCCCCCCCCCCATTTTCTTTTGTTCCCCAGTATTCTTTAAACAAATACGTGAACCCTACCATTAGTTGTCTATTATCTTTACACAAACCCACTTAGGAATGTCTCAAATTAGTCCACTAACAGGTTTAAATATTCAGCAGCCCTTAAACAAGTATTTATGTAGTTTATTTTCCCCAAACTAACGCTTAACTACTCCTGAAAACTCTCAATAATACTGACCCTAATACAAAAATCAGAATCCAACACAAAATAGATTTTACAATCTGTTCAAACTTAATTATCAACACTAGTTTCTGATTGAACAGCTATAACCAAATCAGATCAAGTAGCATCATAATAGGGATCAATGAATGAGGAAATAACCATATTGAATTAACTAGAATAACAAATGACATATATACATGGAGTAAACTAACACAATTCCTAAATACAGAACATTGTAAACACATTGAACGGAAATATATGCAGCAAGATGATGACTAATTAAGAGAAAAAGGATCAAACACAACACACATGAGACCACTCGGACACTAATATCAACAGGATGCCAAGTGACTCAATATGAACGACCTATTCAATTAATCGATTGCATATTACAATTGACACTTAAACAACTCAGTAACAAAATAACTATCAAACAGTGTTATTGACGAACTTATAGACTAACAGGGAATTAATTAAGCGACGCAATTTAGGACTCGATTTCACAATTTATAACACATACAGTTAAGGCGACTATAAATAACAGACAAAATCGGACCAAAGAAAAGGTCCTTTGAAAATGAATAGAGTCAATGTGACTTAACAACAACCAAAATCAACATAGTAAATAAACAAATACGTAAATAATGAAAACAATCACGAAGGAAAGAAAGAAAATACCTCATAATAACAGAATTATACGGACCTAGTCTTCGAAACTCTGATTCGGACACTTTGAAATCGAACAGACCTTAGTCGAAGTATTTTCAACTGAAAATACTTCGATTAAGGTCGATTAGACCTCAACCTTCTACTTAATTTGGGCAGATCCAAGATTTGGGATTTTAGGGTTCTTGAGGGTCTGATTTAGGGCTCAACCGCTTCTGGTCAGATTCGAACCAAACCAAGTTTGGTTTGGTTACGAGTGAGGTTAGGAGAGTGACTGGTGTGGGTTTGGGGTACATTGGGGTAGGTTTAAGTTATGCTCGAATCTTAGATTGAAGATTCGAGACGATATAAGGTGATTCAAGGTGAACAACTAACAGATCTGTAACGAGGGTGGTTAGGGGGTGCTGTGGTGTTAATTACGGACTGGTTGGTTTGGAACTGAGTTTGGCTCGAATCTTCAAATGAAGATTCGAGAAACTCCAGGAAGATTCGAGCTCAGTGGTTACCAGATTTGGATAAAGGATGGTCAGGTGGTCTTAGGGTGTTGGTTTGGTGACCGACAGCGTAGTTGCCGCTGGGTTTCAGGAGAGGGGAGTTAGGGCGGCTAGGGTTTGGGGGCATCGTCTTAGGGACGATGATGAACAGGAGAGGGAGGGGGGGTGTTTGGTTAGGGGCTGGTTTGGGAGATTGAGTTTATATAGGGTAGGGGTGTTTTGATCTTGGCCGTTGGATCCATCACGATCTATGGCCAGGATCAATTCACTTAAAGGGGACGACGCCGTTTTGTTTAAGCTGGGGATGGATTGGACAGGGGTGAAGTGGGTCGGGTATAGAGGACTGATCGGGACCGTTGGATTAAAGGGAAAAGACGGCCCTGATTGATTGTAATCATACGGCGTCGTTTGGATTAATGAAAGAATTGAACTTGACTGTTATATTTGACTGATCAATGGTCCAGATTGAAAGCATCCAAACGACGTCGTTTGGGAGACGACTGAGAGACCTGGTCCTGGACTGGGTTATTACACACATTGGGCCTGGTTTTTGTCAATTAAAAATGGCCCAGTCCAATTTTCTTCCTATTTACTTCCCTTTTTTTTCATTTTCCTTTAATTCCTAATTACTAAATTCCTAATTTGAATTATAAAAATCAAAATTATCCTTACAAAAATATTAATTACCCCTTAACAATCATTAACACACAAGACAAAACATTAATCACACCATGACACATTTAAAAGACAAAAATAGGATAAATGCATATTTTTTGTGATTTTCTTTTTTTTAGAACTAAATGACGGTTTAATTAATTCTTAAATGCATAATTAAATCCTAGATATGCATTCAACATGTATTTTTTTATTTTATTTTTCATTTAACTATAACAAAGTAAACATTTACGGACAAAACACAAATAATTATCCAAAAATACCACATAAATTCTAAAAATTGCATACAAAGAAAAATTATTTGTGATTTCTTTCGGAGTAGTTCTTGTGAGGCAAAAATCACGTGCTCACAACTTGCCCCTCTTTGTCCGAAAATACGAAGAGTTTTCGTACAAAGACAAAGTGAGCGGATACGAGCGATTTTTGCCCGTTTGACTATTCCGTGTGGAGCATTTTTGAAAGATTTGACCGAACCATGCTTCAAAGGTTTCCTACATATCCCTGGCTAAAAGGGAATCAGGTCAATGTAGTTCGGGAAGTTTCGGTAGCTGGGACTACCATGGGACTGCAATGTTACTGTTGTTGCATGCTGCTTTTACTGCTTGTTGACCTTCTTATTACACCCTGCTTAAAGAAAAACAAAAAGCTAGACTAGACCATGGTATATGAATTACAGAATCTTATCTAGATCATGCTCTTGTGTCTCTTGTTGCTTTGATGTCTTGGTGACTCTTTTGGTATCTTTTGCTTCCGATTTGTCTTGTATTCTCTTCAGACTACCGATCTTGAACTGCTTGTTTCCTTTTTGTATTGTTTTTCATCGAGTCTTGTACTTCCTTCCTCTGCTTGGGATTCTTTGTTGTTTCCCGCTGGGGATTCCGATCGGATTCCTCTGCCTTATTGATTCTAAGTGTATTCCTCCATTATATGGGTGGGCTCCTGACTTCAACCAACAATGTCAAAAATAAATCGCCATTCTGTTCTTCAGGGGGGCTCCTGACCTCGAAAACATCTTTTGAAAATAAATTGTCATTCCTCTCTTCAGGCGGGCTCCTGACCTCGACCACAAATAAATCGTCATTCCTTTCTTCGGGGGTGGGTGCTCCTGACCTCTTGAAATTTGAATTATATTCCCTTGTTCTCCAGGTGGACGCCTGATTGCTGATACTTCAACTGTTCTTCCTTGTTCTCCAGGTGGACGCCTGATTGATACTTCAACTACTCTTCTTTGTTCTCCAGGTGGACGTCTGCTTGCTGATATTTCAACTGTTCTTCCTTGTTCTCCAGGTGGACGCCTGCTTGCTACTTCAACTGTTCTTCCTTGTTCTCCAGGTAGACGCCTGCTTGCTACTTCAACTGTTCTTCCTTGTTCTCCAGGTGGACGCCTGACTGCTGATATTTCCATTGCTCTTCCTTGTTCTCCAGGTGGACGCCTGCTTGCTACTTGCTTCCCTCACCGGGTGTTCGCCTGCTTGCTATTTCAACTGTTCTTCCTTGTTCTCCAGGTGGACACTTGCTTGCTACTTCAACTGTTCTTCCTTGTTCTCTAGGTGGACGCCTGCTTGCTACTTCAATTGTTCTTCCTTGTTCTCCAGGTGGACGTCTGCTTGCTACTTCAACTGTTCTTCCTTGTTCTCTAGGTGGACGCCTGACTGCTGATATTTCCATTGTTCTTCCTTGTTCTCCAGGTGGACGCCTGACTGCTTCCCTCACCGGGTGTTTCCTGAAACAAATATTGTTTTTGCCCCTGTTTCAAATCAAGGAAAATCTTGTTAGTTTAAGGTGTGGTGGTTAGTTGTGGCATTCTTGCTGGGGGTGGGGTTTCTTTTTGTCCTGTTTTACTGCCTTGAAGCGGTTGAAAAGACTGTTTTATCCCCATAATTGATCCTTAACCGTAGGATCCCCAACTGTTGTTTTCACTTCAAACCCTTTCAATCGTAACCATATGTCTCATGACATTACTGAACCACTTCTCTGATTCAACTTTTGCTCACACCCATATCTTATTTTCATCCCATTACCTCCCGCCTATCATGGTCGTATTGCGCAGTTTTGAATCTTGGTAGTATACCTTGACATTCCTTTTTATTTGTTGGAACAAAACTTACCTCAAAAGCTTTAGATGAGTAAGATTATTAGTGACGAAACATGACGATTTAAAAATGAAAAGAAAATCCAAATTTGGATGACTGTTGGAGATAGGAATAAGGAACTTATCTGATTGGAGTCACTGGCACCAATGATCAGGGTATGCATTTTGGATTAATCAGCCCAGTCTATTAACCAATCTCCTTTTCAATTGTTTTACTATGCTTTCCAAAATTTCCACAACCCAATTTTACTTTTTGCCAACTTACGGACCTTGTTCGACTTGCAGTGTCCTAAAGAGTTTTCACCGACAACCCTCCCTCATTTGTTTATTTCTTAATTCTTTTTCGCATTATGGTGCCTGCGAAGGTTTTCACCAATAAGACTCTCTCATTTTACTTTCTCTCAGCTTCCGTCGTCTCATGGTGCCCGTGAGGGTTTTCACCTATAAGACTCTCTCATTTTCATCGCTTTTTCCTGTTTGGATCAGAGTGTTATGAATCACCTCCATTTGCTCGAATCGGCATTTTCTAAGATTGATCGAAATGTCTTTTGGGATGTGGTTGGAATGAAAGGGTATCAACAGCCAAAACAATTTGATATGGGTTTAGAATTACAACTCTTGGAATCATTTTTCTTATTGCCAATACAATTCCTGCCCCAGTTTCTTGCTTGGGGGTCTTTTGATGTTTTATTTTGCTATGTTATATTATGCACATTATGCATATTATGCACTCTATGACCGAGTTGTGAGGCGCCTACGTATCCTCTTTGAGGAATCAGGTCAAACGTAGTTCACTCCAAAAAAAAATTTTATTTTTTTTTATTTTTTTTATTTTTTATTTTTTATTCCAAAAAAGGTTAGGAAAGAAACAAATGTGGCTCAAAGGGGGAATAAAGGGTACAATGTTTAGGTAGCAGAATAAATTGCCTTCGTCATTCCAATCTTCGAAATAATGCCAAATACAAACATTCAATAATTATACCAAAGAAAAATCATGCCTAATATCTCTTTACTGCATCAGAATTGATAGTCATGTCTATGCATTTTCCTTCAATATATGTTAAACATAATGCACCATTGGACAATACTCTGGTCACAATGAACGGTCCTTGCCAATTCGGGAAAAACTTGCCCTTTGCTTCAATCTGATGTGGAAGAATATGTTTCAGCACCTGTTGACCCACTTCAAACTTTCGGGGACGCACCTTTTTGTTGTATGATCTTGTTATTCTTCTTTGATACAATTGGCCATGACATACTGTTGCCAATCGTTTTTCATCAATCAAGTTTAACTGCTCCAAACGGGTTTTGACCCATTCATCATCATCAATCTTAGCTTCGGCGACAATCCGAAGGGAAGGAATTTCAACTTCTGCAGGAATTACCGCCTTAGTGCCATATACCAACAAATAAGGAGTTGCTCCTACTGAAGTGCAAACAGTAGTGCGATATCCCAACAACGCAAATGGTAATTTTTCGTGCCATTGTCTTGAACCTTCTACCATTTTCCGAAGTATCTTCTTTATGTTTTTGTTAGCTGCCTCGACTGCTCCATTCGCCTTGGGCCGATATGGGGTAGAATTGCGATGTATAATCTTAAACTGTTGACATACCTCTCTCATTAAGTTACTGTTAAGATTAGTACCGTTATCTGTGATGATCACCTTTGGGATTCCGAATCGACATATGATATTTGAGTGAACAAAATCGACCTCAGCTTTCTTGGTCACCGATTTGAATGTTTTGGCCTCAACCCATTTGGTGAAATAATCAATGGCTACCAGAATGAACCTGTGACCATTGGATGCTGCTGGCTCAATTGGTCCAATAATATCCATGCCCCAAGCGATGAAGGGCCATGGTGCCGACATTGTGTGCAACTCGGATGGTGGAGAATGAATCAAATCTCCGTGTATCTGGCATTGATGACATTTGTGCACAAAACTGATACAATCTCGCTCCATGGTAAGCCAATAGTATCCAGCTTGGATAATTTTCTTTTCCAACACATATCCGCTCATGTGGGGTCCGCAAACTCCCGAATGTACTTCAGACATGACAGCCGTAGCTTGTCTAGCATCTATGCATCTTAATAATCCAAGGTCTGGTGTTCTTTTATACAAAACTCCTCCACTTAAGAAGAATCCATTTGTCAACCGTCTAATGGTTCTCTTTTGATCCCCTGTAGCTTGTGTTGGATATATCCCCATTCTGATATACTCCTTGATGTCGTGGAACCATGGTTCACCATCAATTCTTCTTCAATCATGTTGCAGTAAGTGTGTTAATCGTAGACTTGAATATACAGTGGATCCACATAAGCTTTGTCCGGATGGTGCAACATTGATGCCAGGGTAGCCAATGCATCGGCAACCTCGTTATGGATCCTTGGAATATGCCTGAACTCCACTGATCGAAACCGCTGACAAAGATCATGTAAACATTGTCGGTATGGTATGAGCTTCAAGTCTCGTGTTTCCCATTCTCCTTGAATTTGATGTACCAGAAGATCCGAATCTCCCAAGACCAATATTTCCTGGATATCCATGTCTGCAGCTAGCCTTAACCCCAAAATACAAGCTTTATACTCAGCCATATTATTGGTGCAATAAAATCGAAGTTGAGCCGTAACAGGATAGTGATGCCAGGTTTCAGAAATAATCGCAGCTCCTATCCCGACTCCTTTCATGTTAGCAGCCCCATCAAAGAAAAGTTTCCAGCCAGGTTTTTCAATTTGCTCTATCTCACAGATATGCATTACTTCTTCATCGGGAAAATAAGTTCTCAATGGCTCGTAATCTTCGTCGACCGGGTTTTTGGCTAAATAATCGGCCAATGCTTGGGCTTTTATTGCAGTCCGAGTCACATAGATGATGTCAAATTCTGTGAGCAATATCTACCACTTTGCAAGTCTCCCTGTTGGCATAGGCTTTTGAAAAATATATTTCAGCGGATCCAGACGCGAAATGAGGTAAGTAGTGTAGGATGACAAATAGTGTTTCAATTTCTGAGCAACCCAAGTTAGGGCGCAACATGTCCTTTCCAGATGAGTGTACTTAACCTCATAAGCTGTGAACTTCTTGCTAAGGTAATAGATGGCTTGTTCCTTTCTGCCGGTGATGTCATGTTGCCCCAGTACACAACCAAATGAATTTTCCAAGACTGTCAAGTAAAGAATCAAAGGTCTTCCTGGTTCTGGCGGAACCAACACGGGTGGGTTTGACAAATATCCTTTTATCTTATCAAACGCTTCTTGACACTCATCAGTCCACTTGACCACAACATCCTTCTTCAACAATTTGAAAATAGGTTCACAAGTTGTCGTGAGCTGAGCAATAAACCTGCTAATGTAATTCAACCTCCCTAACAAACTCATTACTTCAGTCTTGTTCCTTGGAGGTGGCAATTCTTGTATGGCTTTGACCTTTGATGGGTCCAATTCGATGCCTCGCCGACTGACTATGAATCCCAACAGCTTTCCAGATGGAACATCAAATGCGCACTTGGCAGGGTTAAGCTTGAGGTTGTACCTGCGAAGTCTCAGGAAGAATTTCCTCAAATCCCCAACGTGGTCGGCTTGATGCTTTGATTTTATGATCACATCGTCCACGTATACCTCAATCTCTTTATGTATCATATCATGAAACACCGTAGTCATTGCTCTCATGTAAGTTGCCCCGGCGTTCTTCAAACCAAATGGCATTACCCGGTAGCAATAAGTTCCCCATGGTGTGATGAATGCCGTCTTTTCTGCATCTTCTTCATCCATTAGAATTTGATGATACCCGGCATAACAATCCACAAAAGATCCTATCTCATGCTTGGCACAATTATCGATCAAAATATGGATATTGGGTAATGGGAAGTTATCCTTCGGACTTGCTTTGTTGAGATTGCGGTAATCGACGCATACTCTAATCTTGCCGTCTTTCTTTGGCACAGGAACGACATTAGCCAACCAAACAGGATATCGAGTGACCCGAATGACCTTTGCATCCAACTGTTTGGTGATTTCTTCTTTAATTTTCACACTCATATCAGTCTTGAACTTCCTCAATTTTTGTTTGACAAGAGGCACCATTGGATCAGTGGGCAATTTGTGAACCACTAAATCAGTGCTCAAGCCTGGCATGTCGTCATATGACCATGCAAAAACATCTTTGAATTCGATTAGTGCTTTAATTAACTCTTCCCGGATCTTTGGTTCGAGGTGGACACTTATTTTAGTTTCTCGGATATTATTTGTGTCTCCTAAATTGATGTCTTCGGTATCACTCAGGTTAGGTTTGGTTTTTTCTTCAAAATGAATTAACTCTTTACTAATCTCTTCGAAAGCCTCATCCTCATCAAATTCTGATTCATAATCACAATATACTTCTTGAATTATTATTTCGGAATCAAATTGATTTTTAAGACTGGGCTGAGGATTCCTTATGCATGCCATATCACTATAGCCAGTGTAAAAAGGACTGTACAGAAAAAAGAAGAAAAACAAAAGAAAACTATCAGGAATGATAATGAAAAGGAAACTGTATTTCATTGGATGATGAAAGATAACAAGGTTTGCACATTTCAAACAAACTGTAAGATAAAAATTTGGATTACAACCCTGAAGTAACCCAAACAAACTGAAGGAAAATCAAAATAAACTACCAAGACTCCTTTCGAATGGGGAGAGTAGTGGCTTTCCAGTTATTAAGCTTTGTCTCTGGCCCAACGAATTGAACTTCTGCGTCGCTAGAACCTTCACCGCTTTCCACCATGTTCACATCGTCAAACAGCTTTTCAAATCTTTCAATTAATTCCTCCTTAGGATTAATCATGGATTTAGGAATTGTTGTTATCGGGTGATTTCTAGTACCGGACTTGACAAAGGATTTTGACAGATGTGGGACTGGCTTTGGAAGGACCCATGCCTTTTGTTTTAGCTGTCTGGCCTTTCTCACGTCTGTGACAGTGGGTATGAATCCAAACCAAATGTTCCCAAGTTCTCGGGAAGAGATATTGGTTGTATAATGCCTTGCAAAGATGAGCCCAAACCTTTACCGAGTACAAAACCATTCTTTAACATCTCATAGGCTACCATGACTGATGCAACGGTTATCTTTGGATTCAGAATGTATTTCCCTTCCGGAATTCTCTCTACCGACATTGTGTCAGAAACCTGGTAAACCCTTGGTCCTTGGTCATTTTTTATTCCCTCGACCGATACAATGGTACTGCTGTGAGGATTTAAACTGTCTTCCCCATGCACAACTATTTCTTGTTTATCCCATTCAAACTTGACCACCTGGTGTAGTGTTGACGGGACTGCTTTAGCAGCATGGATCTATGGTCGACCCAACAGTAAATTATAGGAAACAGCTATATCCAACACACCTAAAACTCCATTGTGAATTCAACTGGCCATATTGTCAGCTCCAGCACTATGTCGCCAAATGAATCTCTGCTTCCACCGTCAAATCCCCGTACGCAAATACTATTCTTGTGGATCCTCTCCTCTTTTATTTTCAACTTGCTCAGAGTGGAGAGAGGGCAGATATTTGCGCTTGACCCGTTGTCAATCAATACCTGGGTCACTACGGAGTTTTCACATTTCAATGTGAGGTAAATAGCTCTGTTATGCTCAGTACCTTCCACAGGCAATTCATCATCAGAAAATGTGATTCTATTTGCCTCAAAGATTTTGTTGGCTATTTTTTCCAAGTGATTCACGGAGATCTTATCAGGAACGTGTGCCTCATTCAAGATCTTCATTAAAGCTTGACGGTGCTCGTCCGAATGGATCAGCAATGACAATAATGAAATTTGAGCGGACGTCTTTTTCAATTGTTCCACGATAGAATAGTCATGCAGCTTCATCTTTCTCAAGAATTCTTCCGCTTCTTCTTCAGTCACGGCTTTCTTCATTGGTGTTGGATTATTTTTAGTTTTTCTTAACTCTTCGGGAGTAAAACATCTTCCCAAGCGAGTCAAGCCTTGCACTTCACAGACTTCTTCCTTGACTTCTTTTCCTTTGTACATTACCGTCACCCATTCGTAGTTCCATGAAATAGCCTTGTTATTGATCACTGGTAACTGGGTTACTGGCTTGATAATAACCCGATCTACACGGGCTCCTTCCACGACTATGATGGGTTTGCTGGCCACCCCTGGTACAATCACCTTTAACCCTTCCTACTTTGTGGCAACTTTGCTCGAAGATCCTTTCTCAACTACCACAGATGGCTCATCACCGTTTTTGTTCTGCTTAGGTACCGACTTCTCCTCTGCTAATTGTTTATCTGCCTTGGCTTCATGAGACCGAATCATCATAACGGTTTGTGACGGCTTCTTTGTTTCCCCATCAGCCCGTACTATTTCTATCATATTGGCCTCCTGATGGGCTGGCATTGGATTTCTGTTGATATTGGGAGCTTCGGGGGTTTGAACTTCAATTTTATTAGTATCAATCAGCTCTTGTATTGCATTTTTTAAATGCCAGCACTTTTATATATCATGGCCTGGTGTACCAGAAAAATACTCACAGCTAACGGTGTAGTCCAGATTCTTTGGAAGAGGATTTGGCAGCTTGGATTGTATCGGCCTTAGCATATCTAGCCGTCTTAGCCTGTGGAACAGACTAGTGTAGGATTCTCCCAATGGAGTAAATGTTTTCTTTTTCTGCAACCTTTCACCCTTGAGTGCTTGATTAGGCCTAAAACCTAGTCCGAGATAGGTTCGCGGATATGGGTAGGTACTTGGTATGACAGGAGCACGCCAATGAGCATGGGCAGGTGGCTGATTGTATGCTTGCGCATGGTTGACGGAAAAATGAGGTTCCTACGGGTGATAGTAGTGTTGGGGTGAATTGTGGTGATAAGTTGGTTGGTGGGATCGATGTTGATTGTAGTAATGAGGTGAACCTCTGGATCCCGACCAAGTTCCTGAATCAACCATTGCCGCTTCCTCTCTTTTCTTCTTTCCAATCCCTCCTACTCCTCCTTGAATAGCTTGAGTAGTTGCTTTAATAGCCGAATAGCTCATGATTTTATTCGACTTGAGGCCTTCTTCCACCATACCTCCCATCTTCACTACTTCGTTGAATGATTTTCCTATCGCTGAAACCAAATGGGCATAGTAAGTAGGTTCCAAGGCTTGTAGGAAGTAATCTACCATCTCACTTTCCTTCATTGGGGGATCCACCCTTGCTGCCTGTTCCCTCTACCGGAAACTATACTCTCTAAAGCTTTCACTGTACTTTTTCTCAAATTTTGTCAAGGATAGTCGATCTGGGATGATTTCCAGATTGTATTGGAAGTGACAAGAAAATGCCTGTGCCAGGTCATCCCAGGTGTACCATCTCCCATGGTCTTGGCGGGTATACCACTCCAAAGCTGATCCGCTCAAACTTTGACTGAAGTAAGCCATTAATAATTCGTCTCTTCCCCCAGCTCCCCGCATCTTGCTGCAAAAACCCCTCAAGTGGGCTACTGGATCGCCGTGCCCGTTGTATAGGTCGAATTTGGGAATCTTGAAACCAGCTGGTAATTGCACATTTGGGAACAAACATAGGTCCTTGTAGGCTACACTGACCTGCCCTCCTAACCCTCGCATGTCGCGGAATGATTGTTCTAAGCTTTTAACCTTCCTGAACATCTCTTCTTGTTCGGTATTTTTGACTGGCTTGTCAATTTATGTTAGGAGGTCAAAACGGGGAGTAAATGAATGGGTTTCGGAAGCTTTGAAAGTGGGCTCCGGGGGGTAGTATTGGTTGTCCTGGGCCTGGAACATAGGCTCACTAGGAGATTTGTGGAGTGTAGCTGGGGGAGGTGCTACGAAGACAGGAGTTACTGGTGGAGGAGGGTATGGAACTGGTTTAGGGGGTGGAGTCTGTGGTGTATGAGAGGTGGTGCCTCGGTAGTGCTGGTAGATGGGGAAACTCGGGGATAGTTCAGTGGCAGGATTATCCTGAGCTTGGGCTAGTGGTGGGGTGGAGGTAGGGTTAACTGGGTAAGATGGGGGTGATTTCCCTGTAGACCAAGCCCAATACATCTCGGCCATCTGTTGCTTAAGTTTAAGCATTTCTTCTTTCATTTTACCGACATCCAACTCCTCTATCTCAATACCTGTGTCGACATCCGGGATAGACATGCTTTCGGGTATCGGTCCTTTTGATCTGGTTTGATAATGATAATGTGCCAGTATACTCTAGATAAACTAACTGCTTGAATTCTGGAAATGAGCAAACTTGTTAGTTTTGAGAGTTTAACACATATACAATTACACGTTGAGATGCAATGTTCCTAGACAAATAACCATTTTCTATCATACATTTGCTCGGTTGCTTGTGTCATCCCAGCTTTTCTTGATCTTTTTATTATTGTCACTCACTCTTTATTTTATTCCTTCTTTTGATTGTGGTCGAATCTTATAGAGATTGCCTACGTATCATGTCCCCACATGAATCAGATCGTGCGTAGTTTCGGTGGAAGGCAATTGTCAACACTTTTATTTATTATTGAAATAATACAAAGATGGAACGGACATTACATTTGGAAAATATTATAAGAAAATGGTTTAAAAACTCGACACAAACCCAAATCAAACAAAAGACATAACTCTTAGCAGCTGTGAACATGCTCCACTCCCCACTTTTGTTTTCAATTATTGGATCATCTGCTCACGGTGGGGCTTGACCCGGCTGACCTCCTAGTGTACGATACATTCTTTCTAACTCCATTGCCAGATGACGGGCAAAAATAGGTGCATGCTCTATAAACCTTTCATAATCCATCCCTTGGCAGTTCACAAAACTTTGAGAGGTGTAAACCGTCAAATCATGGATTTGTGCCCTGAAATCTTGGAGACGTTGGTATTGGTTTTGCAGTTGCTGTTGGCGAGTGGTGGCTATATCTCTTATACGGTCTTTGCGATCTAAAGCTGACTCTAATTGAGCTCGAAGTCTGGCCTAATCGAGTCTTGCCTGTGCTATTTCTCTGTCGATGTTTGTGTGCTGATGTTCTCTATTGTACCTTCTAGTTTCTTCCAATTGTGCATGGAGTTGAGCTTCTGAATGTATCCAACGACCTTTCTCTTTCTTGAATTGTGCCCTTTCTTCTTCGGATCGCATTACTTGGCGTTCCTTATTAGATTTGGCCTCCTCGTTTAATTGTATGATTCTTTCCTTAGCTTTGCCTAACGCCTTTTCAGTCTTTGCCAAAATGGAGTCATAATCTTGCATTTTTTCCAAAAGATTGGCGATGATTTTTTGATCTTTCCAACTTCTCATTGGTGCTTCAGAAGCTTTCTTCATTTTTTGAAATTGAGCGTGGAGATTTTTATTTTCACAAGTCAGACTCTTCTTTTCACCTTCTGCTTCTTGTGCTTGTAAGTCTTTCTCCAAATTGAGGTTCCTCAGACTTTCCTTTAAGGCATGAATAGTCGCTTTGTATCCCTTTTCCTTTTCTCCCCAAACCAATCGTTCTTGAATTTTATCGTCAAAGGTTTGAACATGTGGTCTTTTTATAGGCCTTCTAAGATCGGGTTCTGGTGCATCATCCACGCGGGATCATTTCTCAAACCACCTTGCATATCCTGGATTTATTTCTCCTTTTGCAAGATCTGGAACTTGAGTATCATCTTTCAAGTATCGACATCCATTCCACATCTGCTGAATTAAAGCCTCGGGAAGAGTGGCTTCGGGGTGTAACTTGATCACTTGCATACTCAAATCCTCATCATCAGGCACTATTTGATATCTCCCTAGTTGTCTTAGAACTCTCTGTGGCGCATATGGTTGGACGCTTCTCAATCCCAATAGCAGCAAATAACTATTCAAGGTTGACATGTGTATCACTTCTCTTACCGGGAGCCATCCCAAAGTCCACCCAATTTGACTTGCCGTTAAATATCTTAGATGAGATATCCAGGCTTCCACCCCTTCTGGAGATTTATAATCTTTTATTCTTTCTTCATAACTCTCGATGAAATTGTCATTGCTTGGACCATACTGCATGAACTTGGGGTGATGTTGGAGATTTTCGATCATCCACATTTGCAACAAAATTTTGCACCCTTCGAAGACTTTTGCCCCTGATTTACATAAAGTCAACGCCCGATAGATGTCTGAGAGAATGATCGGGGCAAGGGTGTGATTTTCCTTGGTAGTGAGGACTTGTACGACTCTCGCTGTGCGAATATCAATTGTTCGTTCTTTGTTTGGGAAGACTATGATTCCCAGAAAAGCCACCATGAAAGCGAAGCGACGGTGAATCTTCCAGGTGTCTTTGTTCTGTTTGTTAGTAAGGCCCTTTTCATGAATTTCAAATCCGTCCGGCTTTCCGAACCTTGAATACAGGAAGTTGAAAGAACAACACCCTTTGACAACGTTGCTTTTTCTGATTTGATTACTGATGTTCAGAAGACCAAAGAATCGATGCACTGAGGGAGCCTTTGGGAATATAAGATTTTGGTTTCTTAAATCTCCGTCAAAACCGGCATATCCAGCTATCTCTTATAATGTGGGAGTAAGCTCGAAATCAGAGAAGCGAAAGACATTGTGAACAGGGTCCCAAAAAGTTACTAACGCCGCAATCAAATCATCACGTGGTTTAACTTTCATAATATCTGTGAGAGTTCCCAAATGCTTAATGACCCATTTCTGACCATCTTCTCCTAACTCATGCCACCATATCTGAAGCCGAAATAGAAACTCATCCACATTTGCGAATGGTGGGTTTTGGGTGGTGCTCATTTTGTATCTGCGATTAATTTTAACAAAATCAAGACTCCTTTTGAAAACAGACACTCATAAAAAGAAAATCATTTTTTTTATTTAACACTTCTTCTTCTTTTTTTTTCAAAATTTAAAACTATTTTGGGAATTTTCTAAAACAGCCCATTTTATTTCTCGGCTCTCACAATGATTTTTTTTCTTTTTTTTTATCCTTTCCCAATTAAGCTGGTCAACATGCAAATCCGAGGCAAATGAATGCACAAGTAGCAAGTAATTTGCATCAGGATGGTCTTTTTATTTCGGGTGCACCTGTCTTAGACAGACCCAACCCCCGTGTTGAGTCTCCAAGGTCAAATGTACATGATGCAAACAGACGTTCCTACTAGGGATCCGGTACGAGGCTGAGTTATTCTAAGAGAAAAACCTGAGGCATATTGTTCTAGACCTGGCTTACCCAAACAGACAGCTTGAACCGAAGTGGGGGTAATGTACCGGGAGCACGAAAGTCTACCCGGTCTAGTTACTTGTCCCAACTTCGTCTTATTTGGTATGACTTCTAACAGAAAGGTGGGTCACGCGCACGTGTGCACCATAAATTCAGAAGACTCAGAAGGAAGGAGGGTTTCGTAGCAGTTTTATATGCACAATTCAGATAATATTAAAGCGGGAAAAAGCAACATTTAGCACATTAAACATGAATACGTAAAAAAAATCCGATAACAAACAAAGCCAACCATAACAGTTATTTTAAGCTCGAATTCTTGAACCCTGAACCAGAGATTCTGGGTTCGTTCCCCAGCAGAGTCGCCAGAGCTGTCACACCTCTTCTTTACACAACATTCCGGAGGAGGGCGTAGGGTAAATAGAGTTTTTCCGATTAAAGGACAATCGAAACGAGATTCTTTATTAATTTCAGAGTCGCCACCTAGGAATTTTATGGCGTCCCAAGTCACCAGTTTTAATCCCGAATCGAGGAAAATATGACTCTGTTTGTCATTCTGCGAACCAGAAATCCGAGTAAGGAATTCTGTTAATCCGGGAGAAGGTGTTAGGCATTCCCGAATTCCGTGGTTCTAGCACGGTCGCTTAACCATTTTATACTTGGCCTAATTATCTTGATTTACTAAATACATTTTTTTTCTCTTGTTGCATGATTTTGTTACCGCTTTTGGTTAGATTGTTTACAATTATAGACCTACCTTGAAACGAATCACGCGTACGTATATTCATATTTTTTTTATATAAATGTAAAGAATCGTGTCACGCATACGTGTACACAATAAGATTGATAGTATTTTTTTATATTTTTTATTATATAAAAAAATGAATTTATGGCCGAAATTGCGCGTGCTTAAAATAAAATTATGAACATTCGTCACTCTTGTATGATTAAATAGTGAACTGCACATCTCGGGTTATATGAAATAAATTAATTTAATAACCTCCAAAAAACCCCTTTTATTAAGAAAGTTTGCTCGAAGTTGCGCGAACGCATACTCCGAATTGTCTTTAGAAATGTAATCATGTCAAGCGAACGTGTCCCCAATTACACAAAATATTCTTAATGGTAATATAAATTTTCTACAAATGTTTATTATGTCCATCTATTTTAAATATGAAAGCCATGGGAAATCACCGAATGGAATGCCTCGAGATTTCTTGAAAAATCAAGATTTATTAGGTGTTGACCACAGGTTATATTTTAAACGTGTGAATTATATACCTCAAAACTATTCAAATTGGAAGAGTTAATGAGATGAAAAATAAATAAATAACGTGCAGCTAAAATTACCATTTTATCGTGAATACAGTATCCGTATTTGTTTATGTATTTTTAGTACTTGATAATTATATGCACAAGTTATTTATTATTTTCCTAGGCTTAAGACTAAGTGTATATGTTCAAAAACTTACCAAAGCGAATTACGTGTAAAACTAGGAAAAATTTAATTGATAAGCAAACTAATAGTTTTCGAAGAATTTCCCTTATTCTATTCGGAGCGAACTCTACTTTGTATATCTTTGACTTAAAATGTTGCAATTAGTATTCATAAATCCGACCTTCTTCTACACAACTTGTTTTTAGTCCAAAGTTCTAATTATTTGGTTAATTTGCTTACGACGATTGAGTTTGGGATAGATAAAATCAAACCAATTTTTATCTCGGCTTATGCAAGCTATTTACAAATACTAAATCTATACTTTGTAAAAAAAATCATTAACGTTATTTTTATATACTATTTTTATAAGGAAATGGGTTAATCACATTCCTAAAATAAATGGGTCATTTGTTGTTAAGAAAGAAAACTAATTTACAAATTTGATTAAATAAATTGACATTATATACCGCAAATACACATCTAAACCTTTACGAATATTCCAATATCTTAATCGTAACGAATTATATCGATTCACTTCTCACTTATAGTTATCCCCATTATTAGGCCCTATTTTGTATAAACGAGAATACTTATGTCAACTAGAATTAAACAATATCAGGCTTGACGAAGTTTACTAGCGTGGTTCCTCGATATTTTCATGTTACCAAGCGCTTAGTTAACATGGTCTAAATACAAAGTTTAAAGAATAGTCAACTTTCTACCAAGTCCCATGTCTCGACAATTCAAATATAACTATACTTAATGAGATTCTGAAATAAATAGAATTATTGCAAAGCTTATACTAACTTCAAAAGAGGTCTGATGGACTAATAGCTCCCATGCCGAGCATAAGCTATATTAGTTAACTAAAAAATTGAAACTCGACTAATGAATTTAAATGGATAGCGGACATATTTAGAATTCCAGATTTCATTTCTTTGCAACATTGAAACTTTGCAATAACATGAGTCTAAATATATATACCTGGAAATGAGGGTAAAAGAGGTAAAATTCAGCAGATAGCAGCAGCAGAAGCCCAACATCAGAGAAAAAAATGCCGAACAATTCAGCATATTTGAACAAAACCAACAGAACCCGTGAAAACCAGACGAACAGTAGTAGGAATCTTAGGAAATTTCAGATTCAATCAAACAGTATCACCAAACAAATCCGGACAGATGCGAGGAAATAGTATTTCTGATTTTAAGACTCAGGAAAGGCAAACTGAAACTCTCAATATCCAAAATAAGCCTTAACACTCTAACTTCTAATGTAAAATTCTGTTTTTATTTTTTTTCTGATTTTTCTCTCTTTCCTCTTTTTCTTGTTCCTAAAATCAGTCAATTTTCTTCCCCTCTCTTATTTTTTTTTCTGTCCGTCTCTCTTTCTGTGTCCCTTGAAATCAGTCCCAACATACCCTTTTATACAACTTGTTTCCCCCTTTTCAAGCCTACTGCCCGGACCCTCTTTTTTCTTTTCAAATCAGTTTTTTCCACTCAAATAGCACTAAGTCTGAATTTTTCATTTAATCAGCCACTAAGGACAACTTTTCCCTTAATTTCAGCCCCCCCCCCCCATTTTCTTTTGTTCCCCAGTATTCTTTAAACAAATACGTGAACCCTACCATTAGTTGTCTATTATCTTTACACAAACTCACTTAGGAATGTCTCAAATCAGTCCACTAACAGGTTTAAATATTCAACAGCCCTTAAACAAGTATTTATGTAGTTTATTTTCCCCAAACTAACCCTTAACTACTCCTGAAAACTCTCAATAATACTGACCATAATACAAAAATCAGAATCCAATACAAAATAGATTTTACAATCTGTTCAAACTTAATTATCAACACTAGTTTCTGATTGAACAACTATAACCAAATCAGATCAAGTAGCATCAGAATAGGGATCAATGAATCAGGAAATAACCATATTGAATTAACTAGAATAACAAATGGCATATATACAGGGAGTAAACTAACACAATTCCTAAATACAGAACATTGTAAACACATTGAACGGAAATATATGCAGCAAGATGATGACTAATTAAGAGAAAAAGGATCAAACACAACACACATGAGACCACTCGGACACTAATATCAACAGGATGCCAAGTGACTCAATATGAACGACCTATTCAATTAATCGATTACATATTACAATTGACACTTAAACAACTCAGTAACAAAACAACTATCAAACAGTGTTATTGACGAACTTATAGACTAACAGGGAATTAATTAAGCGACGCAACTTAGGACTCGATTTCACAATTTATAACACATACAGTTAAGGCGACTATAAATAACAGACAAAATCGGACCAAAGAAAAGGTCCTTTGCAAATGAATAGAGTCAATGTGACTTAACAATAACCAAAATCAACATAGTAAATAAACAGATACGTAAATAATGAAAACAATCACGAAGGAAAAAAAGAAAATACCTCATAATAACAGAATTATACGGACCCAGTCTTCGAAACTCTGATTCGGACACTTTGAAATCGAACAGACCTTAGTCGAAGTATTCTCAACTGAAAATACTTCGATTAAGGTCGATTAGACCTCAACCTTCTACTTAATTTGGGCAGATTCCAAGATTTGGGATTTTAGGGTTCTTGAGGGTCTGATTTAGGGCTCAACCGCTTCTGGTCAGATTCTAACCAAACCAAGTTTGGTTTGGTTACGAGTGAGGTTAGGAGAGTGACTGGTGTGGGTTTGGGGTACATTGGGGGTAGGTTTAGGTTATGCTCGAATCTTCGATTGAAGATTCGAGACGATGTAAGGTGATTCGAGGTGAACAACTAACAGATCTGTAACGAGGGTGGTTAGGGGGTGATGTGGTGTTAATTACGGACTGGTTGGTTTGGAACTGAGTTTGGCTCGAATCTTCAAATGAAGATTCGAGAAACTCCAGGAAGATTCGAGCTCAGTGGTTACCAGATTTGGATAGAGAATGGTCAGGTGGTCTTAGGGTGTTGGTTTGGTGACCGGCAGCGTAGTTGCCACCGGGTTTCAGGCGAGGGAGAGCTAGGGCGGCTAGGGTTTGGGGGCATCGTCTTAGGGACGATGATGAACAGGAGAGGGAGGGGGGGTGTTTGGTTAGGGGGCTGGTTTGGGAGATTGAGTTTATATAGGGTAGGGATGTTTTGATCTTGGCCGTTGGATCCATCACGATCTATGGCCAGGATCAATTCACTTAAAGGGGACGACGCCGTTTTGTTTAAGCTGGGGATGGGTTGGCCTGGGGTGAAGTGGGTCGGGTATAGAGGACTGATCGGGACCGTTGGATTAAAGGGAAAAGACGGCCCTGATTGATTGTAATCATACGACGTCGTTTGGATTAATGAAAGAATTGAACTGGACCGTTAGATCTGACTGATCAATGGTCCAGATTGAAAGCATCCAAACGACGTCATTTGGGAGACGGCTGAGAGACCTGGTCCTGGACTGGGTTATTACACACATTGGGCCTGATTTTTGTCAATTAAAAATGGCCCAGTCCAATTTTCTTCCTATTTACTTCCCCTTTTTTTTCATTTTCCTTTAATTCCTAATTACTAAATTCCTAATTTGAATTATAAAATCAAAATTATCCTTACAAAAATATTAATTACCCCTTAACAACCATTAACACACAAGACAAAACATTAATCACACCATGGCACATTTAAATGACAAAAATAGGATAGATGCATATTTTTGTGATTTTCTTTTTTTTAGAGCTAAATGACGGTTTAATTAATTCTTAAATGCATAATTAAATCCTAGATATGCTTGCAACATGTATTTTTATATTTTATTTTTCATTTAACTATAACAAAGTAAACATTTACGGACAAAACACAAATAATTATCCAAAAATATCACATAAATTCTAAAAATTGCATACAAAGAAAAATTATTTGTGATTTCTTTCGGAGTAGTTCTTGTGAGGAAAAAATCACGTGCTCACAATATGCAATCATGTTAGGAACTTTTTGTTATTTTTTCTAATTATTTAAATATTACTTCGCCTCTGGCAACAAAAAAACTACTCCATATAACTACAAAACTCTTTCACATTTAAAATCCTATAAGTATAGTTCTTTAAAACACTGTAGCTAGATTTGAATAAAATGAAATTCTTTTAAAATAAATGTAATATATAGGGTACACGTCTATGTTTATCTAAATAACAAAAAAGAGTTTACAAAACCAAATAAAAATTTATTTATATATATAATAAAGTAAACATACATGCTAGAGAAAGAAACATCACAAAATCAGTCAATATTAAAAAAAAGTTGTTTCTTTTTTCTTCTCGAAGAATATTTGTTTCAAGAGTCAATTTGCATAAATGGACATCAAACAAATAACAAAAATTTAGTTATACAATTGCTATCATTAATTTCAGTTTAGCACATTCAAGGAATTGAAGGGTATAAGTTGAAATCCCTTTATTTAGCTATAGTCAGGCCAATATTGCAAGGGTATAATATTCTTTTCGTTGAAAAATATTAGTTTTGAATCATTAGATTATGTGAGTTTTTTTTTTCAAACTCAACAAGAGAGAAATTGGTTTCTAATTAATAGTTTCTATAGCGACTTTTAAGTGTAACAAAGAATATATAAAAAGAAAAAATTGGTATGACGTGATTTTTTTTTTAAATGCAAACAAATTATTTCGAAATCTTTACTTTTTTTTATTTCAAAAATAATAAAAGATCAGATATTTTTTAACATTAGTAGAGAGTTTTAAAATTATTATAATAGAAATTATATCATGGATAAACTCAAAAAACAGAAATCTTATGGAATATTTACATAATATCCGGCTATATTTATTGCTTACATTTTATAGCTAATATAAATATATGATATACTAATAACACACGATTATACACATATTATATATGGATTATATATAAATTACACATCATTCAATTTTTAAATTTAAGTGGTCGGGTGAGCACCTATTTAAGCTGATTAGATAAAGCCAAAAGAAAAATATGAAATAATTTCAACCAAAGACTAAAAATATAATTAAAGTTCATATGTAGACAATTTTTATTAAAACTCATCCTTTTATAGTGAAATAAATTAATTTTTTGTAACAAAAGAAATAATGACATAAAAAATAAGATAAAAGAAAATAAATATTAAAAAAAAATGTTAGAAAGATCTAAAAACGAGAAATAAAGATGACAACAAATTTCTTCTTATGTTTCATCTTTGTTGAGAATAAAAATTTTGAAAGTTAATCTCATTGATTTCAAATATTTTTTTTTTCAACTCAAATACATAGATTATAAATAAGGATATCTTAGAATATTTTTTTTTAATTTACATTATGTGTCATTTTAAAAAAAAATCACTATTACTAACAAACTAATATGATATTCGAATTTGAATCGGAATGCACTTTGAGTAGTTTGCATTGAGCTTAAGCCAATTATGGTGTCGAAAAATAAACTACTCGACAATTCAACTAATTTAACATTTGATGATTAAAAGAACAAAATTTTTGTATGATTTAAATATTTGATATGATTAGTGTCTGCACATCCGCACGAGTACTAATACTAGTAAACAATAATAATTGTTCCATGGTTATTCGAAAATAGAGGTAAATTTACTAATTTACTAATATAAACAAGGAAGAGTTTGCAAAAGGGTGAACAACTAGATCAAAGGGCAAAATATTTATTTATTTAGTTTTAGATATAACCATTTAGTATTTAGAACCATTGATTCGACTAATTTGAATTTCCGCATCATAAATTTCTAGAGATCGAATTCTAAATTCATCTTATCAATCCTAGCACGACCTTGATGTTTATGATATTTAATAACAAATCATTTAAATATTTAAAATATAAAAAGATTTCCACATAATAATTTTCTATACTTTATATCTGTAAATTTTACTTTTAAAGAGTTTAATCCTAATTCATAATATTAAAAAAAAGAAAAAGTTAAATGATTTATCTTTGACTTGGGCTTGTCTCATGAAATTGGATCATGGATAGGGGAGAAATTCAAAAATAGCCAGATTTACAACTCGTCGTTCAAAAATAGCCCAGTTTCAAAAGTAATCGAAATTTAGCCACTTTTCATGTAAAGATAAATTTGAGCGAAAATACTGTTCAAAATCCAGAAAATACGCCAGTATATTATACTGGAGTTCCAGCATAAGTATGCTTGAACTCCAGCATATTATACTGGAGTTCCAGGATAACTGTGCTGGAAATATGCTGGAGTTCCAGCATAAGTACACTAGAACTCCAGCATAATATACTGGAGTTCCAGCAAGTATAATTGTCCCGTATAATATACTGGAGTTTGGAGCACCGATGCTCCAGTCTCCAGTATATTATACTGGAGTCAGCAAAGTATACCGGTCCAGCATAATATGCTGGAGTTCATACACAGGTGTACCGAACTCCAGTATATTATACTGGACCGGTCTCTGATACAGCAAAAAAAGTGGCTATTTTTCATTGACTTCGTAAACGCTGGCTATTTTTGAATGATCAGTCTGAAAACTGACTATACTGTGATATTTTTACTGGATACAATATGCCACATGTACCAACATTACTTCTTTCCACTTCTTTATTCTATTGCTGAGCCGATGATCTTTCGGAAGCCGTCTCTTTACCTTTACAAGGTAGGGATAAGGACTGCGTACATACTATCCTCCCCAAACTCGTACTGGATATATTATTGTTGTTATACTCTATTACAAATGTAAGGTCACAAATGTTGTTGCTCAAAATTTAGCAGTTTCTGGTACATGTATATTATGACTTGATTGACAGGAGAAATTCGGATAATATATTTGTATATATCAAGAACAAATGGGATTATCAAAATGGATGTAGGTCTAGGAGGAAATTGACACGGTGGATAGATTTCCACTTTGATAATGATCCCAAGATAAAATTGCTTAAGTTGGAAGTTTGATCCCGAATTATATTCTTGTATTTCCTAAAATCTCCTTGTTAGAATTTTTGATTCTGTCGCATCAAATATGTTGTCACTTGCCAAAGCACCTAGGACCATATTTTACCCTGTATATAGGAATATAATTTTTCGGCAAAAGATGTTCAGTTGACTACAGAAAGATATTTTGATTTGATTGAGTAGTGCCTTCGTGTAACATGCTATGATCTTAAGACTCTTACAAGGTAGCGAAGAGTTTCACACGCTTAATTCATACTCTACTGCAGTTAGAAGAATTGGCCATAGAAAGTACAAGAGACAATAAATAGAGAGTGGAAGTGGGGGAGTCATGTAATTTGTAGGCAAATTGCCTAAATTGTGGTTATGCAAATTCAAGATGTAGAGTACTTGCCCAAATTTCATTAAAGAGCTCAAGAATCCATGTTCCTAAAAAGAACAATACTGGCCGTGGTATCACCTGGTTAGTAGGTCAACTTATTCTCTGGCCAAATATTACTAAGTTTAAGGAAAGAATTATAAGGCCTAACAGTAGTGCTGATACTAACAAAGATCATTAAACGGCTAGAACTTTTGGAACACATAATTCAACAGCAATTGCCACTACATTAGTCTGTTCAAAATAAGAAATGAAATTAAACCCTCCTACAATTATCTCACGGTTAACTCCTACTTATTCCTCATAACTCATTCTCTCTACGAGTCTGCAGCAACAGCAACTACAGCTTCTGGCATGGAAAAGATTTTCACAGGTGAAGTCTGGGTCTTGAGTGGAAGGCGGGGAGAACCAGCTAGCTTATTCTCCTTCTGAATCCCAGAACTCACGATATCAAGCACTTTCCGCACTTCATTTGCCAGCTCTATGATGTAATCATCTTCATGACCAATATCATACAAAGCCTTCTCCATCTTGAATATGTATTCTCTGTTGTTACCACATGGACCATGAGCAGTTGCAATTTGCCTGCAGCGGGATACAGAACTTAGCTACGGCTTAAGAAGTTGTAACTCAGATTTAAGGAAAATTGATCTTTACGTACCAGGCCATCTCTTCTAACGGGGCAGGTCCTAGATAGTACTTATTATTCACCTTGTCAGGAGTGGATGTAAACCTGAAATGAAAAATTGGAACAATCAACTCAATGCACTTTTGGTCCAACCTTATGTTTCTATTAATTATTAGAAGTTTTTTGCGCTAAACTAGGTCGTTCGAGAGGAGAAAGCCGGAGAGCAGACAAAGAACTTACACTATTACTCCAGTTAAAAGTGGATGGTCAGAGTCTTCTTCCTGACAGAGAAGAAAGAAAACATAGTGAGGAAAGGAACATGTTCTCGCTTTACAGTTGCATTAATTCCCTACAAACTTATCATTGTGAGCTCCAATCAGAACTCGAAAACTTTATGCGCTTACCTTGAAGAAGTCTACTAAGGTCTTACTATCATACTCGCACTCTCTTCTTTCCAGATACTGTAAAGTATAGATTAAAGAATCAACATCAGAGACTAGAACGGCAAGTGATAAGAGAGGATACACAGAGAAAATAAAGCCCGAGTCCCCAAGAAGAAAAATGGAACAACATTGACCACATACGATAAATCATTATAGAATAGTTGACATACCTCCATTGCCTTCTTTTCCTTTTCAGGACCTCCTCGCACACAATAAGCGGCACCCCACTGAAAGAAAATGCACATATTAGTAAAATTGACACAAGCAATGACAATAATATTTTGGGAAAGGAAAAAACCAGAAGATTCAATATCAACATACTATAGCATTAACCACAATAATAGTCTCCATCAATGAGAGTGGGATTATACTAGTAATTTTATTAAGAGGGAACATGTCTATACAACATTAAAGAGAGAAATAAAATCAACATTTCTACTTAAAAGTCTTTCTCAATTAGAAGATAGTAAAGAAAGTAACTAGCTGACATCAGACTTACGCAAATAGCTCCTTCAGATTCTTCCAAGGTGCAAGTTCTTGCAGGGTGTTCAGGTGTACCTCTGTGATCAATGCAAGCTGATAGATTCACACATAAATGCAATTAAAATCAAATCAAGTAACCATAATATAAACAAATATCAACTCATTTTCACAATGAATAAGACTCAGTATAAGAGCAACATACCAAGATCGAAAACACGCTTGTAATCCTTGATGTAACCTATCACTTTCTCGTCGTACTCAAATCCTGGATTCCATACCAAGGAGCCATAGCCAAAAATCCAGAAAACCATGATTGTGAAAGCTTCCTGAAGCTAAGAGCTGCACCATGAACGATAACACGGGTTATTAAATATTCACATATGCAAAAATAGAATTTTTTTATAACTGAGAAATCCCCAAGGGCTAGTGGCTACGGATAATGGGCCACACCTCTACCCGTTCCTACTTAGATACCGGGCTTTATCTGTTGCAAGGTTCGAACATGTGACAACTGACATGTAACAAACACATCAGACATTACGCTCTCTTACCACTAGACAAAAGTCCTAGACCCCGCAATAATAAGTATACAAGCAAAAAGTTCAATTTTTTTTCCAAATATTACCTCTGTCCCTATTAGAGAAAAAGAAATTACTTCAGAGCAGGACAAAATACAATTAGCAAAATACAACTGTATTTGGTTCTTTTCTATTTGTCTCATTGTGTAATGTACCAAACCAAAAAGGTTAAAGGGGCCTCTTATGGAAACAAAAATAGCTACTTTATTATCCAAAACAAATGATAGTTAGTATTTATTTTCCATTTAACAGTGTAAGAATCTATTTTCCAAAATAAACTTTTCAAAGCCAAATCCAATATCACAAATTGTATTAAAAAGAACTATTTTCCAATAAAAAGCTAGACAAATCTATGCTAGTAAAAGCATTAACCCACAATGTACAAGCACAGCCCACCGTACAAGCTTTAAGGCACAACATACAAGTTTTTCAGCACAATGTACAAGCATTAAACAGACACCGATAAACCCTAAATAAAGGGGGAAAATCATAAAATTAAAACCAAAAAGTATGAAAATATTGCTAAATATCAGAAAATGGGTTAAAATAGAAGAAAAAATAACGAAAAAGACGAATACAGAAAAATGGAGATCAAGCACAAACTTACCAAAATAAGTTTAATATTCAAAATGGATCAATGCCAATGCCTTTATATTCACCTCAGAAATCTTTTTTTCTGAAAATGAATGAATTTGAGGAGAGAGAAAATGGAATAATAGGAGGATTTTGAAAGAACAGAAACCCTAGAGAGAGAGAGAGAGGACAGAGAAACAACGATGTTTGTTTCTTTCTCTCTTTCTCTAAGGTTTACGAGGAAGGAGGAGGAGGAACGGCTTTGTCCGAAAATTAAGTATTTATAGCCTGAAAAACCAGAAGGATAACGCGTAAAAAATTAATTTAATTCTTTTTGTATGTAGACAACATATGGATGTGTGTGCATGAACGTGATTGCATGTGTCTTATTTTCATGGGTAATTGCACATGTTTCCCTTAGATTTTTCTTCTCGAGTAATTTTCTTACTCTTCGTTTCGTATTAAATGAAGTGATTTCCTTTTTAGTCTGTTCCAAAATAAATGATATATTTCTATTTGAAAATAATTAAATTTTAAAATCTTTCGTTTTACTCATTTACCCTTAATGAGAAGCTTTTATAGCCACACAAATATCATGACCCCACAAATTTTTTACCTTTTAAGCTTTTAAGACCACAAAATTTAAAAGTTTTTTTCTTTTTTCTTAAACTCCGTGCAAAGTCATACTACCTCATATAATATGAAACGGAAGGAGTAATTAAGTAAAGTGAATTTTCCCAAATTCGTAAAAATATTTAAGTTATACACTTTGACATCTAAGATATAAGGCGTAATGACTTCCTGACCACTTAAACTTGTAAGGCTTTTGAAAGTCGATACATAAACTTTGGACTTTCCCATTTGAACACTCAAACTCGTGAAACCCTTAACTAATAAATACATTTGACCCTTGACCCTACGCGCGTGTATATCACATTCACAGATGTGTCCATCCAGTCAGCAAATGACCAATGGGATTGTTACACGTCAAGGGCGCGAAAACAAACCCCATAGCTGTGCTGGAATAAATTTATTAATTTCTACTTTTTCTTCTGTTTTTCTTATTTTCTTCTTCATCATAGCTGTGCTGGAATAAATTTCCCCACCCAGCCACCATTTTCAATGGTGAAACTTGTGATCTGATCCATTAAAAGTGAGACTTCCCAATGTCAAAAAATCAAAATGGATAAATATCAAGAAGAAAGAAAAAATAATCACGGAAACCCAATGTCAAAATACAAGAAAAATCACTGCAACTTCAAGAAAACTCTTCTCTTCTTCAAAACACTTGCTAGCCTTTTGTAAATTCAGAAACAATGAGTATGATTGGACCCCATGAATGCAATGAAACCTGATGTCCTTTTTGCGCTTTTGTTTTGTTTTTCCGGCGAAAGTTACGCCCAAAATCACATTTGGTTCTGATATATTTTGAGCTCGATTGTTGACAGTTTTATTCTCTCTGATGAAAATAGAAGAAGCATACACAGGAAAAAAAATGGTGAAAGAAATTTATTTTTGACTTCATGAATATAGTAGAATAGTGGAGAGGACAAAGGGTAAAAGAACAGTAAACGAAAAATTGGACGGGAATAGAGAAAACGACGAAGGAAGAGAGGTAGGTTGAAAGTTTTTTTTCTTTTCTTTTTTTGGATTTCCTTATAGTTTCTATTTATTTTTTTGATTTTACAATCTTTTTAATAAATAGTAACAGATACACGCACCGTTTGAATGTGACTTGTACGCACTATGTCCATGTAAGATAAGCTACCTCCACATAAGCATAGTCAATGGTCAAAGGTGTTTATTAGTTATAGGTTTTACAAGTTTGAGTGTTTAAATGGGAAAGAAGAAAGTTTGTGTATCAGTTTTCAAAAGCCCTACAAGTCTAAGTGGCCAGGAAACCATTTTGCCAAGATATAATAAACTCAATTACTTGTTGTCGTTACTCTTTGATTTTCTGTTGAAATCTATCCTTAAAATACTTAAAGCGAATAAAATTATTTTTGACAGACCGATCAAATGTGTAACTTATAAAAAAAACTAATGTATTTCAATTTTTGGGCTTGCACCAACCATCAAAAGGACCATAAATAGACCGGACAAGGCTTGAATAGACTATGTTTAGTGGATCTACTAGCTAGTGAATTTAATTTATAATAGTAGGTCAGGGGCCAATTTATAGCTCAGTATATGAGGTATGTGAACCCATGGTCTCTTCGTCAAACTAGGTATTTTATTTATATATCTTCTAGAATAAATCTAATATTATCTGTTGATATTCATGCTCCAAATAGGCTATATGGTGCACTTAATCGAATGCTGAGTTATTTATTTAAAGGAATATGGATCAATTCTGACTTGATACTTCCTTTTTTCTTCTTCGTGCAGTGATGCACCTATATTATAAAAATGCTAGATCCGCTTCTGATGTTGGTTACTAGATTATCAATTAATGTTTCTTAAGAAATTTATTGGTAATTACCTAAAAAGTGAACTAATTGTGTAAATAAAAGATAAAGCATAGAATTTACATGAACGCACGATACCTTTACACCAGCTGTCCTTTTTACCCTTAATTTTATAGGAATATATTGGTGTATGTATATATGCATTATGTTGATGTTCGATATGTACATGGCACATAGTAGTACTAACTTTTGTATGGAAAGTTTTCAGTTGAACCTAGACGGTTTCTTGCGTAAATTCATTTTTACGCGTTTAAGACAGTATTTTAATGTGGATGTATTGGACCACGAAATTTGTATGCTTCAAAAGATGGAAATATAGATACTTTGCTAATTTTAGTCATAAAAGTACTTAACGAAGTGTTTAACATACTAAATTCATTGAACCTAGACAAGTGATGGAAAAAAAGGGGGAATTAGAACATTAAATTTTTTTTTTTTAAAAAAAAACTCATAGGAATTAGAGTTGAAGCACAATAAATCGTACTCCCTCCGATCCACTTTGATTGATTTTTTGGTTGTTTTCACACATATTAATGAATTCATCTTTTAACATTAATTAACAATAAAATTGACCAAATTAATCGTAATTTGTTCATTAGAAATATAACAAATACTCCTAGACTCTTTACTACAAAGACAACTTTGAAAAAAAATCAAATATTATAAACTATAAAAGCAAGGACAAAAAATCAATAAAGTGGATCGGAGGGAGTAGTTAAAATTCCATCATAAATGATACTTAAATGCAGCGTTCTAATTTTTATAATAGATTCCTCTCTTTTGGGCTACGCTGTGAATATGTTCATTAATACGTCAATTTGGAGACCACCCAAATTAACTCATCCAAAACTGTCGAAAATGTAGAAGAAAATTTTGTCAAAGGAGATTCTTGATTTCTATTCTATTCATCCGATTAGTGAATCTGCAATCAAGATATCGAGCAAAATATAAAATTGACCAGTCGATCAAAATTAATTATATTTGCTAGCCAAAAGTATATAAAATATGTATATTATATGTATATAATAGACATATATACAAAAATATATATTTTATCGACTATTATTTTTGAAAACGACTAAAAAGATATATTCCTCTTTTTTTTCCCTATAAAGAAAGAAAAACTATGCATTATATAATGGTTAACCAAATGTTAAAAAAGGAACCACACAAATGAGAAAAATGGTGTTACGAATTATTATTCTCTTATTTTCAATGCAAAAATTACATTGTATTGCTGCTCCTAAAATAATGTAGCTAGTAAAATAAATATTTTTAGTATTATAATGTATAATATACATATTTGATATATAATCAGTAAATATTTTTTTGTATATTTGGATAGCGAATGTAATTATTTTCTATCGAATGGTCAAATGTATAGCTTGACCTTTTTTAATCACAATAGGACCAACACATCTAATGTTATTAAAACTTGTAATTAACTTAAATAGTCACACAACCAAGTGCTTAAACAAAAAATATTCAACACTATATATATATATAGCACCATCTATAGTCACTGTACAATGTATATACATTGGCGAGAAAAAAATAAACAATGAAATCGACCGATTACTTAGGTAAAGATCCCAACATTGACAAATTGGGTCAATGACACGATTTCTTAATCTTGATTCGTGACTTGTTAAGTTAGGTGATGCCCGACTTTTTGTTTGACTTGATTTGGTCTACTTAAATTTAGTCCAACCATTTCATTTGTCACTCCTATATCTGTGCAGGAGACGAGGAACTAGCCTACTTGTGCCTTTTTTCAAGATCAACCTTCGCATTAGGACAATGAACATGAGGCTAAGGATAGGAAAGGGTGGAAAAGCCACAGCTTCTTAGTTAACCTCCAATTATTATTGGTACTCTATCCACTTATTAGTCCGTCTTAAAAAAAATATTTTTTTAATTTGCAAATAGTTTAATTTAAAATTTTATATTTGTCTTTAATAAATTTTTTATAACCACAAAAAAATCTAAATACATATTTAAAATCACAAATTTCAAAAATCTTTTTTTTTTCTTAAATTGCGTGCACATACAGTCAAACATTGCCACTTTAACCGAAACAACAAATATAATCTTCCTCATGCACTTGAAAGGTGCTAAAACTTTGAGCAATCAACCTCTATTTATCTTTTTTTTTTTGGTCACGTAAATATTCGTTCATCTTATTTTTAAGGTTTTAAATATAAATAAAAGTAAATGCTTTTTAAATTTTTACCAACTATTGCTTCAATCATCTTGGCTACCAAAATGAGCAAAAACTATGATATATGAAACTAAAAGGAATTTCTTAGTAGTTTCGGTTTGAATATCTTTTTCTTTTTCTGGTAGATTTTTATATCTACAATAGAAGAAAAACGTTTTCCTTTCACGATTTCATTTTTGGCTCACATTGCGAATTTTTAGTGTATTGTATTGGGTTAAACCAGCCAAAGATATTCTTAGTATGATGTGAAATTATCCGTTTTGGACCAAGTCCGCACGGTTTTCCCAAAATATCTTATTGCCCCCTTTGAACTAAGTTCCACATGGCCCATCACCACGATTCACGGGTCTTCCCCTCGAACTAAATTCTACGTGGCCCCTTGCCACGATCCACGGAGCAATTTCAGAGATTCAATCTGTGCCACCCACATCGTAAGAGCATGGCAACTGAAGCACACAACTAGCTTTTTTTTTTTGTTTGTGTGTATCTCTGAGCTCGTAAGGTCCGAGCCCCCCACCATCACTCAAATCTCAATCATACTCGTCCTGTCAAACATGAGCTCTGATACCAATTGGTGGGCAAAATCAACCCAAACATAGACTTAACATGGTATGATACCGCTTTGAACTAAGCTCGTACGATTTTTCCCATTCACACCATTAAGAGATCCTAGATCTTATATGTAAGCTCCTAATCTTTTCAACTACCAATGAGACTTTGTTCGCAAATCTAACACAAAGTTTATTGCTTATTGGAGTTGGCAAAAAATTCTAACAGTGTAAGATGACATAAATATAATTATAGTATGTGCAAACAAAAAAGATCTTCTTACCCCCAAAGCTATAAGATGAAAGAAATAGAATTATAGTATGTTCAAACAAAAAAATTCTTCTTATCTTAGCCCCAAATCTGTACAAACTGAAAATTAGGGGCTTCATAGAGCATTTACATGGTGTAAAAAAGAGGAAGAAAATGTTAACAAATAATAGGGCCAAAGAGGAAGGCAAGTCACATACTAACAAAACATTTAGTTTTTGATATTCTCTTAAAAGAAAAATTCTCATACTAAAACTTCAGAACAAAATTCTCATCCATTAGGACCCTGTGTTTTATTGGCTCCTCGAGCTCTCGTAGCTAGATGGCATTGTATTCGGGTAACTTAAGTTGTCCTGCATAAATCACGACGAAAACTGTGTCAAGTAAAGAAAAGAAAAGAAAAGAAAATTTCCAGCACGGATAAGTTTTGATGACTGCATTACATATACAAAAGTAGTACTAACTATCTAATTGTTCATCAAAGATCTAATGAAGTTCAGCTGATGGATTTTACGTATATATTGACCGTGTAAAGAGTGTTTACACGGTCAGTATATTTTAACCTGTTGTAATATGCGACTTGGTCTATTCTCACTTTCTATGGACGGGAAACTGTAGCTATCTTTTAGGTGACCAGACAGTGCATAAAAGTAACTCTTATTTTATGCATCTTGACTTACCCGGGAGAGCGAAATTTGGCTGTGATTGGGTGAAATATTGGAATTGTACATAAGTGATGGGCATGTGTGATCTTCTGCAAGTGCTCTCAATCTTTCTAATTGTGGCAAAACGACCTTGCCAAGATCCGGTCTGTCTTTTCGCCTTAGCTCAGAGCATTGTAGTGATAACTTGGCAAGACTCAAAGCCTCATCGACTGGCCAATCAGGAATAGCTGGATCAAGCATTTCATTGAAAGTTCCTTTCTCAATTGCCCTATCAACATAATGAGTCAATCCCATTGGTGGCTTAGCTGTTAAAATCTGCAAGAATATGATCCCTAAGGAGTATACATCCGATTTTACACCAAGCATGCCGGTTTGCTGATATTCAGGGTCTATATAGCAGAAAGTTCCAGCTGTTGATGTCATTCTATATTGAGTGACAGTATCTGCTACTGATGGAGGGACAAGCCGAGCTAAGCCAACATCACTAATCTTACTCACAAAGTTGCGATCCAGCAAAATATTTCCTGGCTTTAGATCACGGTGCACTAATGGCTCCGGTTTACTCTGGTGTAGGAAAAGCAAACCAGTAGCTATCTCAGCAGCAATTCGAAACCTCTGCTGCCAAGAGAGTGGTGGCGTCTTTCCTCGGTGGAATAAACGGTCTTCTAAACTTCCATTTGACATATACTCGTAAACCAAACATCCATATTCCGGACAGGCTCCTAGAAGAAGCACCATGTTAGGATGTCGTATGCAGCTCAAGACTTCAACCTGCAATAGAAGAATATAGTTATTGACTAGTAAAGAATACTAACATAATTTGGTCAATATAACATACCAACGTTCAATTATGGGGCATTATAACAATCAGTGGCGGATCCAGAAATTATTACAAGGGGATTCAAAAAAATTCTAGGATGCCACAGTTGAAATTTGAACCTATGAGACATAAAGCAATTTTGAGTCCCCTTTACTACTATGTTTCTTCATGTCAAGGGTATTCATCAGCTCACATATAACCAAAAAGGATCATATTTACTCTATTTGCATAGTGTAATTTTTACGACAAAGGAGGTTCAACCTATTCAACTTAGCTCAGCACTGATCACAATTTGTCTAGAGATTATATAGCCCCTTTGTCTTATTTTCGATCAGATGCTATTCATTCTACTTTGAAGATTTCCCCTTGCTTCCTTATCTGCTGATACTTAACGTTTACAGTCCGTTTAAATTAGACTTATCACCCCCCCCCCCCCAAACACCCCCGGCGCGGTCAAATTAGACTCTCAGGCCATGAAACAAACATGCTTGAAGCCTCTGATAAACATAGGGGAGGTGTAACACATAACAGTGGGCAGTAAGCAATTTTCTCTAAAATCATTGAATTTGGATATCAACAACAACAACTACCCAGTAAAATCTCACAAAGTGGGGTTTGGGGAGGGTAATGTGTATGCACACCTTACCCTTACCCTGATAGGCCAGAAAGGTTGTTTCCGATAGACCCTCGGCTCAGAGAGACGGAAAAAAACAACAAGAAAAGACAATTCATTAGTAACTCCAGTAGAAACCGTAATAGTAACAGAAGCATAACAACCAAAAGATAAATGACATGCAATAACAGTAACCAGTAACTAAGGCTCGGGGCTAAGATAAACAGCAAGGATAGTGTGGATTCAACATAAACTGCAAGCCAACAGTATGATCTATCTTTCACTGAATTACCTCTTGCTGAAACTGTTGTCTTCCATGAGCTGCATCAGGACGGAGGACCTTAACTGCAACAGGCGTATGATCGAGGTAGCACTTATACACCGGCCCATAGCCTCCTTCTCCAATTTTACGAGTTTGGGCAAAGTAGTCTGTTGCAGATTCAATCTCCTCAATTGTATATTTCCTGTACCTGAAATCAGAGTTTGTAAGTTTATTTAGTATCTTATTCTTCTCTTCTGCTTCTTTTAGAGCTTTCATTTCTGCGCTGATTCTCTTTTGAGCTTCTAGTTCTGCAAGCCGCTGAGCTGCCTCTGCATGCTCAATGGCTGCTCTTGACTTTGCCTTTTCCTTCTCGGCAAGTGCCAAAGCAGCTTCCTCGGCTAAACGTGCCTCTTCTAATCGTCGTTGTTCTTCCTGTTTCCAGCGCTGGAGTTCCATCGCCTGCAACGAACAACATGTTAGTAGATCCAATAGAATCATTAGAATGAACGGGAGTATTAGTTTATCGTGCCTTTTGTTTTGCTGTAAGTGCTTCCCTGCAAGCCGTGCTATACAGTTCCATTGTTTGCTTAAGCTCCTGCTTTAGCCTTCTCATTTCTGCTTCCATATCATCCTGCAAACCAAAGGAGAGGTGTAAATATAGAACAAAGAATGAGTCCGGTGCACTAAACTCCCACTATGCATGGGGTCTGGGGAAGGCTCGGACCACAAGGGTACGCAGTCTTACCCTGCATTTCTGCAAAGTGAAGAGCCTCAGCAGAATATCTACCATAATGTTTTCTCAAGTTTTGACAATATCTAAAGTATCAAAAGAGTTTCTTACATATACTTCTGGATTCTAGCCTCCAAAAAACACGTTCACGCCTTATAATTATGACATTCCTTAGTTTTACATCCTAACTCTTTGTTTGAGAAGGGCATAAACATAAGTTCAAGATAGACTTTAAAAGAACACTTAATGACGAAATGTCAGCTACCTCGCAAGCAAACTACAGTGCAGGAAACCAAATTTCTCCGTCCCATCAAGCGGAAGCTATAACTGACTATAGATTTTAGATCCTATCACCACTCTTTAACATACTCTAATCGAAACTAATTTGCTTTATATTCGTTCATTGTATAAGAAAGTTCAATCAGACAAAATATATGTTGTAAACATGCTTTTAGCCTAGTATACTTGAACTAAGGATATTCGTCGATCCACAGAGAAAGATAAATGGTCTAGAAATATTGACTCAGATTTTACAGTTCACGAAAAAAAAGCAATATTTTTAAATGCTTACTACTGGTCCTTGGGAGATTGATGGTCTATCACTCTCGATCGATGAAAGTGATAGTTCAGGTGGAGTCAGGGTGTCGACCGATCTCCGTCCAAACTGTGTGGAATCAAAACTTTGGGTCTCAAAATCTGAAAAGCCTGAAAGCCGAGGAGGAGTCGGTCCACCACCATCATAACCATCGGAAAATGAAGAATAAATGTTGTCGATGCTTGGCCTACCAGAACTAACATATGATATGTCAGTATCTGGCAAAGAGATTTCATATGGTTTTCCATTAGGGCCTTTCCTGTGGGTGAACGGCGACCTGTTTAAAATAGTAACATTCAACTTAGGCCTTCAAGTGAGAAGGTTTAAGAAAGAAAGAAAGACTTTTGAAAATTGTAGTCTAAAACAAGCATTAGACATTTGTGTGGTCGTAGATCATCTCATTAAGGGTAAAAGGGAAATTTTAAAGTTGAACTATTTCTAAATATAGATAGGTGACATTCTTTTTGGGACAGACCAAAAAGGAAAGTGTGACACATAAATTGGGACGGAGGGAGTACAATTTATGCGGATATCAAGACAATTTTTCCGACTTACTTGATATTCATTGTGTCACTTTGAAGGGTAGATGGTGGCGGATCACAAACAGGTTTTGGACCTCCTGAATAAGGACCTATACAACACAGTTATAGAATTACGACAAGATGCAACAAAAACTTGATAGAAGAACTTGCTACTAGTGATTGGCTCACCTCTTGCACTAGCAGCAGAGGGTGTTGAACCTTCAAAAGGAGCAAATTTGGTGCTGGCCGGCTGCATTAACTGGTGACGTAGTGGATGGACAAAAGGCGCAGGACGAGAAGCAGCACGTGTAGATGCGATCTTTCCAGATTTAGAGATGACATGTACAGTACAGAAATCAGGAACCCCTTTCAAAATGCCTCCTGGAATGTCTTTCACTTTAAATCTGCGATGCAGAAAAGGCAACTGAACTTAGATAATCTGAAGACGTTCTTTTATTCAAATATAACTGATCTAATGAAACCACAATAAAAGGCGAAAGACATGCACACACTTAAGTATATACAAACACTAGTTTCCTTTACTTCTTCACAGGAACTTTTGAAAGTATATTTTAAGCAAAGTTTGTAGCATACTTATGCACTAAGCGAGAGAAAAATGAGAATGTCACTCCATACATGGATCAAGGACACAAATTTGGGCACATACAGTAAAAGGAAGGCGGCCGAAATTTTTGACATAAAGTTCTTACTTTTTGTTTGTTATTTCAGTCTATAAAATTTTGCTATTAGGTGACTGAGAATGGAATTTAGATAACATATTAACTGTTCAGGATATTATGATCAGAAATTATTTCCATCTTAAGCTAAACACTTAGTGCATAGACAGAGTCATACCTGAGAAGACCGCCTCTTGTTGTAGCACCAAGAATCAATACCTCTATTCCTGTCCGATTCACATACTCAACGATTGCTTTGACCACATCCGTGTCGTCTAACACAACATCATGACATTGTACCTGTTTTTTTAGGATAAGAAGAAACAAAAATAGAAATGTGAAAAGCTGAAGGAAATAATGAGTAAGACTTGACAAGTTTTATGAATGTTATTCTTTTCCTAGGTTTATAGGGGCATCCATCTAAGGTTTCGAGTTACTAACATCTTTCCGTGTACAAAATACTCGGAAAGGAAGAAACAGTTCCTTTGTCTGCGGATCCAATTCACTATTTCCCGATCCAGCTTCATCAGAAATCTGATTTGACTCTGAAATGTAAAAGTACACAGTTATTTCTGCAACTACACAACAAAAGAAAAATGTCCAGACTCAATACTTGCCATATTCCCATTTTCCCACGTTCAAACGGAATGTTAGACAGGGAAATAATACTATCATCGAATGAAAAATGCATGTGATCAGGAAGAGTATTTTGTAAAAGGAAAATTTGTATTAACCATATAAGCCCAAAAACTTGCAGGCTGCAGTAGTCAATCTGATCGGAAACAAGCAAATAACTAACCTCAAATTTCAGTAAATTAATATGATCAGTCAAGTATGATTACGTTTTCCCTCGTTATTATAAAGGGTACAACTACATGTTCACCTGTCATACTTGGATTTCATTTCTCTTAAATGTATAGACCTCATGTATGTCCATCTCAGTTTATGAAATAAAAAAGAAACTACTGGACTATGTAATATAACTTGCTTCCTTGCGAGTATTAGAGAATCCAATATAGGGAGGATGATTATAGAGATCAAATCTATTAAGTCAATAAGTTCTTTATTGACTTAAAACCTGGCTATTTTTTACTTAAAATTTCTCTGCTATATGTTACTAACATTTAACTCTTTACTTTTTTCCACCTAGTGTTATGAACTTCTAGCTCTAAAACACAAGCAACTCAAACATAAAAAGATTGATATACGTCCAATAAGATTTCAACATGCAAAGTATCCCTAGATGTGGCCTACTGGTCAATGAAGTAGGATGAAAACCATGGGAAATAAGGGTTCAAATCTCAGGAGCGACAAAAATACTAGGTGATTTCTTTTCATCTGCTAAAGTCTCGGTGAATAGAGTTATCCATATGCATCATGTTTGTTCAGTGTTTGACGTTGCAAAATTATTTTCGCTTTTACAACTAATATTAAAATGATTCCTCTCTTTCTGAAAATAAAAATGTAAATTGCTCATCGTGCTTACATTTTTGCACCTTTTCCGTGACAACATCGAAAATCTACCCATCATCAACAGCATTTCCAGACAATTTCAAGTTGATTCCTACCTCTATTTATGATAGACTTCCTGGGATCCGAGGTATACACATTCAACCTAATTTCTTTATCTTGATTTATAAAGGCGGTCGTTCTACAAGATCAACATGTACAAGCAAATACTTGATTATTCAATATTTATGCTAGTGGGAGGTAGCAAGTATTCATTGAATAATAAGCCCAAGCATACACTTTTTATTTAATATCTTTATTCTAATTTGTACAAGTGGTCATTCTACTACATCAACACGCACAAACAAATACCAGAGTCACCCGGTACCTGTGTCACATGTCTCGGTGAGATCAGATAGCAAGTAATCCATGGGATAGTCGAGGTCCAAGCAAGCTGGTCGGACGCCACTGTTATTAAAAAAAAAACAAAAATACATATAATGTAGAGAGGGAAAGAGAAGAAGAATTACTTGTAGGAGATTGACCAGAGGAATTAGCAGATTGTTTAAGTTTGACATGGATCAAAAGAACTGTTTGGCCTCTGGCTAAAAGATGATCAACTGTCCATTTTAGAGCAATTTGACTTCCTCTATCTTTGTCTATTGCCACTGCTATTAATTTATTTGGTGTATGCATTCTTTCCCCATGCACACCTGGTGGTGGAGGCCACATTTCTCACCTTCAATTCTACCCCCAAAAATTCATATATTTCAAGAACAAATTCCTATTCCAAATACTCCCAACAGTTTCAATAATTCTAACATATTATTGTCAAATTCAAGAAAATAATGTGTACCCTTTTATTTCTTGTTTTATCTTCAACCCATTTTAGGTTCTTGAAAATTATAATGATAACAAAAATCTTTTAGTGAATTCTCTCTTTCCATAAAGAATAAAGATGATTTTTTAGTCATTAAAACATTAGAGAAATTGTGGGGAGCTCCACCTTTGGTGGATATTTAGTTACTTTCAGTAATAGTAACCACTACTTGAATTAACAAACTCCCCTTTGGTCACTGGTCAAAGGACAAACACCTAGAAGGGAAGTTGAAGCTTACTAGCTAGTTTCACATCTAATTTCAATAAATAAAAAAACTATGATCCTATCCAAGTAATGTATATGTCGTGTTTCTCTTTTAAACGTTCTTAAAAAAAATTAAATTGGAATTTTTTTTAACTGTTTTACCCTTATTTATGTCTTAAGATATAATCTCTTTTCATTTTTTTATTCATAATTGAGGTATTTGTAGTCTTCAAGAAAAATTAATATTAAGGATAGAATAGGAAAAAGATAATTAATTTAGTCTTGAACTTCTAAAATGAGAAATAATTTAAGATAACTATTTTTAGAAATCATGACAGATAATTTGAGATGAATGGAGTAAATATATCAGGTCCAATATAGTTGTCATTTTAGAAAATCAACATATAATTTTTATTTTTTTTTCATTTTGCCCTTAGTATTCAATATTTTGAAAGTAAAAAACTAGAATAGAAAACCTAAATGGAAAAGTAGAAATTTATTGAAGAGAGATTAATATATTGAATGATTTAAGATATAAATAAGGATTTTGTAGTGAAAAACTATTTTCATTAATAATTTTTAAGGGACGTATAAAAAAGAAACATGACAACTAATATGAATAGGAGAGAGTCGTGTTTTTCTTTACCAGCATCATTTTGATAACAAGTTAATTATTCTTCAACATACAAAGATTAAATCAAGAAAAAAGATATAAATATATAATAAAAAAGAATTTAAATTATATATGTTGACAAAGTAATTTTTTTCCACGCAATCAATATAATTTAACTTGTTATAGCATATAATATATTTTATTTCTTGGTCACTAATCTCATTTAATTTTTGTTGACAAGTAGTGGAACTCGCCAACAAAAATATTCAACGTAAGGAGAATTTATAAGGCACTAATTTATAGACTTGAGAGACCTTTTTTAGTGCAATAATAGAATTTCTATTGTGTTCATTCAATGATAGGGATTTTTCCTTTGTAAATATGTAGTCTTTTTTGTTTTGTGTGTTTTTAGCTGATTATTATGTTACTATATTTTGGTGACTACGATTAGTAAGTATTCCGAAATACAATATGCTAAAGAAGTGTGAGTGTAATTTTCTACATTTTTAAATTCTTTTTATCAAAGACCAAATCCAGTTTTTAGTTATACACTACTAGAAAACTGTCAAAATTCGTCCAGAGCATACCGAACGAAATTGGTCGGAAATGAAAACCGACTGAAGTCTGTCGGAAACTAAGTAAATTAGTTGCAAAAGTCAAATAACATATATCGACCACAATCGGTCGGAAAATGTGGTCTCACAATAAAGAAACTCTGCTTTATCTGAAACATTTGAAAATTTCGACCGATTTCGGTCGAAAAATGGTCAATCTTTAACCAAAACCTGGTCAGACTTGCATACTATCTACCAAAGAAAAGTTTAATTAGAAAATTTATAGAAATCTTAATTTATTTTCCCGCCCAATTTTCATTATTTTTTTCGATAACATAAAATTATTTTAAAAATAATTATGTAGTCACCGACTGATTTTGGTCGGTATTAGTGATCAAAATGGTCAAACACTTAGATATTATATATATATATATATATATATATATATATATTATATATATATATAATAACATACTATATATATATTCCCCAATCATCTAATTTGATCGAGTATATGTTGTTGGTATACATTTTAAATTTTAATATAGCACTACATCTTATAGGACTATTCTTTAAATGTGTTATAGTGTATTGGATGCCGATACTTAGACTCGATCACTCCCACATTAAAACTCAATATTTAATTTACTAAGGCCGTCAATATGCCCGAGCATCTTGCCAGTTAAAATGAAGAATGATGCATGTTCTAGGTTAAATAAAGTGATAAAAAACAAGATACTAATAATGTTTGGAATATTATTTCAGATTATTTCACTGTTTCTTACATGACCCATCGAATTTTTAAGTCGAGGCATGTCATGTCAAGGAATCATACATCGCATCTATTTACCCTAAAACGGATAACAATTGAATTTATATTGTGGTTTTAAGGATACGTGGTTTTATTTGGTACAAACTGAGCAAAAACGTAGATTGATATTGAAATGACAGTAAATAGGAATTAAAGCAAATCAAATGAATCAAGTAGCCTTGGCCCTCAAATTTGTTCACCCTTGAACCAAATAAAGATTCAGTTGATACAAGAACAAAGTAAAAGAATATTGAAAGCTTAAGAGGAAAGTAGTATATTGCTTTATGTAACGTGAATATCCTCCTTTTTACAAATGATCAGACCCCCTTTATATAGCAGGGGAGTCCTACTCTTGATACAATTCTAAATACAGTAAGAAATCCCATGATTGGATAATTAATCGGCCTCTTCTTGATACGTGCTGGAATTTGCACCGTGATCCTTGCTCAATTGAGGATAATTCGTCTTTCCGTTATTTGACCAAGTAAGCTTTCCTCGATCTTTATCTTATTCGGTCCTGATCTTGGTCGATCTCAATCTTGGTTGGTCTCGGTTTTGGTCGATCTCGATCTTAATCAGTCTCAGGGTCTCGAGTTTGACAACCTAACTCTGTACCATAGTTTAATATAAATCGAAGTCGATCCTTAACTTATCTTGCTCCAGCCTCGATCAGTCGCACAATAAGGGAAAGCTCGATTTTGACCGTATACAGATAGTCCCCTTATTTTTTGGAGAGTAATGAAAAGAAGTGATTTGAGCCCTCGATCTTTACCTCGATACATCATAACGTAAGCATCATGACGTAAGCAACAGAGGTAACTGAAATGTCTCATCGGTATAGTTTTCCAGGCATTTAATGCATGCCAGTTGACGGTCAGCCACTACCGAATTTGAACTGTCATCTTAAACCTAAAAATCTATCTTTCATCTTTTGCCCAAACTTTACTTTCAAATCTTCTTCAAAATCCTTTGCCTTCTTCAAAGCTTTATATTTTCAGATCTCTGGTGTTTCTTTGCCTGTTTCATCACAAAATACCAAGTATTTCTTCTCAGTTTCCATTCTTCTACATTCGTAAAAAGTAAAATGGCTAAGACTTCAAAAACTGTTCCACAAAAGGAAAACGCTTCTTCATCAAGGTCGGATGGCGAGGAACCGGCGACAGAGCCACACCTTGAAGAGTTTTTTCCCGGAGGGTGTGTCCTCGATTCTGATTTCAAGGTTGAAAATACTTCTTCAGTACCGGGCAGATACGAGCTGGTATCGAGGTATATATGCTTGATAATCAAAAATCTCCTTTCCCAGGTTAAAAAAGATTGCAACTGGGGTAAAAAATGTGGTGGTACCTGCTCCAGAAGAATCAATCACCACCCACGTGGAAGGGTTCTTAAGTGTTTACACTTACCCCTTCACGTTGGGTCCCTTGGATCCGATTATCATAGATTTTTGCAAGAAATACGAGGTGACCCTCGGTCAGATTCATCCCTCTTTCTGGAGGATAGTGATACTACTCCATTTTTTTGCAAGCAAAGTCGATGGCTTCCCTTCACCCTCGACCACCTCATATGTCTATATAGCCCCTGACTCTATCAAGGAGGACTAATAAAGATTCAACATCGGGCCACTAGGGCACCTTTCTCGAGCATAGATGAGGACAAATATCGGGGCTGTATGGGCAGATTTATTTGAGTGAAGACCTCAGACTTGATCCCGACCGAGAGTATGTCATTTCCTGAGATATGGAATTTGAAATGTAAGTATAATTCCGTCCTTAATTTCCGTTTATTGTCTTCATTTTTTCACCATTTCTTATCAGTGTTTTACTTGATGCAGCCATTGCCTGGATGCCGGGTGCAGTTCTTGTCACGACCCAATTCCATCATAGGCCATGATGGCGCCCAACACCATTGTTAGGCAAGACAACATCGATCAACTAGTGATTTCCTGTTTAGATAAATTATAAGTAGTAACATTTCCTTACTTGTTAAAAAGATTTAGAAATTTGCAGGTGTAACATAAATAAGCGGAAGCAACAAGTAATAATCAGAATCATGTAAGCAAACCCGAAATTATAAATCTACTAGTGATTTCCTGTTTAGATAAATTATAAGTAGTAACATTTCCTTACTTGTTAAAAAGATTTAGAAATTTGCAGGTGTAACATAAATAAGCGGAAGCAACAAGTAATAATCAGAATCATGTAAGCAAACCCGAAATTATAAATCTACTAGTGAGTGTGCCAAGACCTGGTGTCACAAGTGTGTGGACAATCTAGTAAAATATACAAAAGAATACTACTAGCCTACTATCTGAGAGGAAATAGACAGAAAAGTAAAACATAAGGAAGACTCCAGCTGCTGCAGAATGGGTCGGAAGGCAGCTCACCGTGAAGTCTCGAAGCAGGGATCAACTACGCACGCCAGACAGGTAACTAGATGCACCTGCCTCATAGCCTGTATAATTAATTACAGAAGTGTAGTATGAGTACATAAACGACATGTACCCAATAAGTATCCAGTCTAACCTCGAAGAAGTAGTGACGGGGGGTCGACTTAGATACTTACTATAGGCTAACAATAATATAATTAAAGGGTTATGCTAAGCATGGATATCATGAATATTACTGAAAGCTCAATAACAGAAAGTGGCAAGTTCTTCTTTCACAAGTAAGATTTCATCTTCAGTCATATATATTTCAAGGCATTTAAGCAGTATAAATCATGGAGAGATCCAACTAATTATCATGCGCAAATTATGCCTAGGTCGTATGGCCTGATCCGACATAATATTTAAAATGTGCATTGCCATAGGGTCGAACAATGCGAACCATAGATGCATCTACTTATTACCGAGGCGCTCGGCCCGATCCACAAATAACAATTATTTTCAAGAAAACACAAGTTTCTCATTTACAGTCAAGTACCTCATACAAACCTTCAAGTAAGTGAAGTTAACCTTATACAATTCTTTTTATCAATTTCTAACATGGCTTAAGTGATTAATATTAGCCAGTAAGGATGCAGACATTCCAAATATAGCATGATACAGTTCCTAAACTACCAGTACAATAGCATAATAGTAGCTACGTACGGACTCTCGTCACCTCATACGTACGTAGCCCCCCCACAAATAGGTACAAACATTTATTTAATTAACCTATGGGGTTAATTCCCTCTATAACGACCCAGCTGGTCGTTTTAAGAATTTACTCCTCGATCCCCTATTAACTGCTTTTCCCGTGTTTGTTTCTGCTATTTTGATTCGCCGGGATGTTTGGTTTTGAATTTCGAAGTGTTTTGGGACACTTAGTCCCTAAATGAGAGATTAAGCTTTAAAATTTGGGTCGTAGTCGGAGCAGTGTGAAGACGGCCTCAGAATGGAATTTCGTCGGTTCTGTTAGCTCCGTTGGGTGATTTCGGGATTAGGGGCGTGTTCGGATTGTGTTTTGGAGGTCCGTAGCTTATTTAGGCTTGAAATGCCGAAAGTTAAATTTTTGAAGTTTCCGGTTCGATAGTGAGATTTTGATATCGGGGTCGGAATGAAATTCCGGAAGTTGGAGTAGCTCCGTAGTGTTGAAGGTGACGTGCTTGCAAAATATCAGGAGATTCGGACGAGGTTTGATAGACTTTTTGATCGAAAGCGTAATTCGAGAGTTTTTGGAGTTCTTAGGCTTGAATCCTATATTAAATTGGTGTTTTGATGTTGTTTTGAGCATTCTGAAGGTTGCAACAAGTTTGAATTATGTTTTAGGATTGGTTTTCATGTTTGGTTGACGTTCCCGGGGCCTCGGGTGTGTTTCGGATGCTCAACGGGTCATTTTTGAAACTTAAAAAATTGCAGAAAAAAATTGCAGCAGCCCAATTCTGGTTTTCTTCTTCGCGTTCGCAAGTGGGGTCTCGTATTTGCGAAGAGGATCTAAGGCTGGGGCTGGGGGAGGTTTAATGCTTAACGTTCACGAAGGTGCTCCCGCGTTCGCGAAGCTGGGAGGTCTTATACCTACGCGTTCGCGAAGGTAGTCCTGCGTTCGCATAGGAGGAGGAAGGTTGGTCAGCGAGTTCGCGACCTGGGGATTGCGTTCGTGAAAGAGGAAAACTGGACCAAGAGGAGTTTTACTTCGCGAACGCGAGGGTCCTTCCGCGTTCGCGAAGAAGGAAATATCTGGGCAGATTTTAAAAACCCAAAATCGAGGGTTTAAGCCATAATTCATATTTTGGACTTGGGAGCTGGGGAAATTGTGATTTTCGAAGAGATTTCACCTGGGTGATTTGGGTAAGTAATTCCTACTCAGTTTAGACTAATTTCCTTGAATCTACACTTAAATCCATTCTTTAATTTCGAATTTATGGTGGAAAATTGGGGGAAAGTTCTTAGACCTAAATTTTGAGTTTTGATTGGGGATTTGACATTGGATTTGGATAATTTTGGTATGGTTAGACTCGTGAGAGTATAAGGATTCTGGAAATATTAATTTTACCCGATTCCGAGACATGGGCCCGGAGGGCATTTTGGTCATTTTACCTAATTTTGCGTATTAGCTTAGAATTTATTTGTGGAATCAGTTACTTGAAGTTATATTTACATTATGCAATTGAATTGAATAGATTTGGGCCATTTGGAGTCGAGTACTTGTGGCAAGAACGTGGTTTCAGGTTGATTTGAGCTGGTTCGAGGTAAGTGGCTTGTCTAACCTTGTGTGGGGGAACTCCCCTTAGAATTTGGTATCATTGATATTTGAAATGCCTGGTACGTAAAGTGACGAGTGCGTACTTGTGATAATTGTTGAAAACCCGATTTTCTTTAAGTAATTTTAACTGTGTTTCTTTTCCTGTTTATTCTACTTGCAATTTAAACCTGTTGTTAGCTTAGGGAAGCATGTCTAATTGACTTAATTGCATTACTTGCTCAAACTGCTTTATTTGGATCATGTGCAACATGCTAGTCTAGAAATACCTATTTTACCTTGTTATGGAATTTGACATGAATTGTGTATTCTTCGTGCTGTTGCTGTGTGTTTACTTTGGGACTTCGGGACGGTATCCCGGGAGATCCCCCTGCATGTTTACTTTGGGAATATAGATTTGTATTCCGGGAGATCCCCCTGCACTTTTATATTGGAACTACGGGACTGCACCCGATAGATTCCCCTAGTACTGGGTATTTATATTTGGGACTACGGATCGGGATTCCGGTAGATCCCCGTGCACTATGAGTTAGACTATGGGACGGTATCCCGGGAGATCCACTGGACATGTATATTTGGGACTCCAGGACGGTATCCTGGGAGATCCCCGATTTTGACCTCTATGATGATTTGTACTCCTTTCCGTGATTGTTTTGAATATGTTATAATTGTTGTTGTTCTTTATATTCTATGTTATTTCTTACTATTGCACTTAATTATACTATCTTATTCTATACTATTATACCTTATATTTCATTAATCTCAGTAGGGCCCTGGCTTTCCTTGTCACTACCCGACCGAGGTTAGGCTTGACACTTATTGAGTACCATTGTGGTGTACTCATGCCCTTTCTGCGCATGTTTTTCATGTGTAGATCCAGGTACTTCCACTCAGTCTTATCACACTTGAGGCGAGGCATTTTCATAGAGACTTCGAGGTATATCTGTCGCGTCCCGCAGACCGAAGAATCCCGTTCTATTCTCAGTACTAGTATAGCCCTTTTTATTTTCCTTATTGATAGATATTTCTGGAGTTAGAGCTTTTATGTAAACTCTTAACTTGTGATTCATGGGGTTCCGGATTTTGGGAGTGTTAGGTCGAGATTTTGTACTGTTATATGCCAGGCGGCATATTAAACACTGTTTCATTTTGTTATCTCAGTTTTTAATTATTTTCTTTCCGCAATTGTTTCCTTTTTCCGCATTTGTTAGGCTTACCTAGTCGTAGAGACTACGTGCCGACACAATGGTTCACGGAGGGCTAACTGGGTTCGTGACAAGTTGGTATCAGAGCTCTAGGTTCATAGGAGTCATGAATCACAAGCCGAATTATTAGAGTCTCGCAGATTGGTATGGAGACGTCTGTACTTATCTACGAGAGGCTATGTAACCGTTAGAAAAATTCTACTTCATTTGACTTCCTTGTCGTGCGAGATTTTTGATATCACAACTCTAAACTTCTGTCTTCTATTCTCTCACATATGGTGAGGACACGTGGCACCTGAGATGATCAGGCACCCGCGCCCCCTACTACAGCCGTCAGAGGTCGGGGCCAGGGTAGAGGCCGAGGACGCGCACGCGGTGCAGCCAGAGTCGTCATGGTAGGGTTATACGAGTCGCCCCATTCATTCAGCTCTTCCAGCAACCAGTGGTATTCCAGGTCCTCCTAGGCCTCAGGAGCCTTATTATGCACCTCTAGTATCTAGTGCGCCTCCTGCGCGGGGTGCTTCTAGTGGTCAGTCTAGCAGACCTGGCCCGAGCCAGTTACAACCGCCACGTCCTCCCAGAGCTTCTTTTTAGTGTGGTGACACACGCCATGTGGTGAGGGATTGCCCCAAACTTAGGAGGGGTGCACCTCCACAGACTTCTCAGCCACAGCGTGCCTCGTAGAGTTCTCAGGCTATGGTTACAGCTCCAGTTGCTACCACCTGCTCAGCCAACTAGAGGTGGAGGTCAGGGAGGTAGAGGTCGATACTATGCCCTTCCTGCCTGTACCGAGGCTGTTACCTCTGATTCTATCATCACAGGTATTATACTGGTTTGCCACAAAGATGCATCGGTTCTATTCGATCTAGGATCCACTTATTCTTATGTGTCTTCTTATTTTGCTCCACGTTTGGGTGTACCTCGGGATTCTTTGAGTTCCCCTGTGTATGTTTCTACTCCTGTGAGAGATTTTCTTATTGTGGACCATGTGTATAGGTCGTGTTTGGTTGCTCATAGTGGTTTTGAGACCAGAGCTGATTTATTGTTGCTCAGCATGGTAGATTTTGATATTATCTTAGGCATGGATTGGTTGTCTCCCTATTATGCTATTCTTGATTGTCATGCCAAAACCGTGATGCTAGCTATGCCAGGTGCACCGTGTGTTGAGTGGAGGGGTGCTTTAGATTACACTCCCAGTGGAGTTATTTCCTTCCTTAAGGCTCATCGAATGGTTGAGAAGGGGTATGACGCGTATCTAGCTTATGTGAGAGATGTCAGTATTGATACCCCTAAAGTTGATTCAGTCCTAGTATTACGGGATTTTTCTGATGTGTTTCCAGCTGACCTTCCGGGCATGCCGCCTGATAGAGATATTGATTTTGGCATTGATATATTTCCAGGCACTCAGCCCATTTCTATTCCTCCGTATCGTATGGCTCCTCCTAAATTGAAGGAGTTGAAGGATCAGTTACAAGAATTGCTTGATAAGGGTTTTATTCGACCCAGTGTATCACCTTGGGGGTGCTCCTATCTTGTTTGTGAAGAAGAAGGATGGTTCTATGCGTATGTGCATTGATTATCGCTAGTTGAACAAAGTTACAGTGAAGAATTGTTATCCTTTGCCTCGTATTGATGATCTATTTAACTAGCTACAGGCTGCACGAACATTTTCTAAGCTTGACTTGCATTCAGGTTACCACCAGTTGAAGATTCGGGAGCCAGATATCCCGAAGATGGCTTTCAGGACTCGGTATGGTCATTACGAGTTCCTTGTTATGTCATTTGGGCTGACCAATGCCCCAGCAGCCTTTATGCATTTGATGCATAGTGTGTTCCGGCCATATGTTGACTCGTTCGTCATTGTCTTTATTGATGATATTCTGGTGTATTCCCGGAGTCGGGAAGATCATTAGCAACACATGAGGACTGTGCTTCAGACTTTGAGGGAAAAGAAGCTATATGCAAGGTTCTCAAAATGTGAATTTTGGTTGGATTTTGTGGCATTCTTAGGCCTTGTGGTATCGAGTGAGGGTATTCAGGTGGATCCAAAGAAAGTGGAAGCAGTGAAGAGTTGGCCCATACCATCCTCAACTACATAGATCCGTAGTTTTCTTGGCTTGGCGGGTTATTACCGTCGATTTGTTGAGGGGTTTTCATCCACTGCAGCACCTATGACCAGACTAACCCAAAATGGTGCTCCATTCCAATGGACGAAAGAGTGTGAGGCGATCTTTCAAAAGCTCAAGACAGCTTTGACTACAACCCATATTGCCTACAGGTTCGGGGTCTTATACTGTCTATTGTGATGCCTCGAGGATTGACCTTGGAGCGGTATTGATGCAGGATGGCAGGGTAATTGCCTATGCGTCCATACAGTTGAAGGTACATGAGAAGAATTATCCTGTCTATGATCTCGAGTTAGTTGCTATTGTTCACGCCTTGAAGATCTGGCGTCATTATTTGTACGGTGTGCCTTATGAGGTTAATACTGGTCACCGGAGTTTGCAGTACCTGTTCAAGTAGAAGGATCTTAATTTGCACCAGAGGAGGTGGTTAGAGCTGCTAAAGGACTATAATATCACTATTTTATATCACCCGGGCAAGGCCAATGTGGTGGCCAATGCTTTGAGTTGCCGGGGCAGAGAGTTTGGGGAGTTTAGCTTATTTACCAGCAGCGGAGAGGCCCATGGCGATGGACGTTCAGGCCTTAGCCAACCAGTTTGTGAGATTGGATCTTTCGGAGCCCAATCGGGTTCTAACTTGCGTGGTTTCTCTGTCTTCATTATTTGATCATATCAGGGAGCGTTAGTTTGATGGCCCTCATTTGCTTGTCCTCAAGGACAAGGTTCAGCACTGCGATGCCAGAGATGTGACTATTGGTGATGACGGGGTATTGAGGATGCAAGGTCGGATTTGTGTACCTAATGTTGATGGGCTTCGGGAGTTGATTCTAGAGGAGGCCCATAGTTCGCGGTATTCCATTCATCCGGGTACCGTGAAGATGTACCAGGATTTGAGGAATTACTATTGGTGGAGGCGGATAAAGAAAGATATAGTTGGGTTTGTAGCTTGGTGCCTCAATTGTCAACGGGTGAAGTATGAGCACCAGAGACCGGGTGGGTTGCTTCAACAGATAGAGATTCTAGAGTGCAAGTGGGAACAGATCACCATGGACTTTATAGTTGGACTCCCACGGACTTTAAGGAAGTTCGATGCCATTTGGGTGATAGCTGACCAAGTCCGCACACTTCATTCCTGTGTGTACTACCTATTCTACATAGCGGTTGGCGGAGATTTATATCTGGGAGATTGTCGTCTGCATGGTATTCTAGTTTCCATCATTTCAGATAGAGGTACTCATTTCACATCACGGTTCTGGAGGGCCGTACAGCATGAGTTGGGTACTCGGGTGTAGTTGAGCACAATATTTCACCCTCAAACGGATGGACATTACGAGTGCACTATTCAGATTCTTGAGGATATGCTCTGTGCGTGTGTGATTGAGTTTGGAGGGTCTTGGGATCAGTTCTTGCCATTGGCGGAGTTTGCTTACAACAACAGCTATCAGTCCAGCATTCAGATGGCACCGTATGAGGCCTTATATGGTAGGCGACGTAGATTCCCGGTGGGTTGGTTCAAGCCGGGTGAGGCAAGATTATTGGTCACAGACTTAGTTCAGGATGCTTTGGAGAAGGTTAAGGTGATCCAGGATAGACTCTGTACAACCCAGTCCAGACAGAAGAGTTACACGGACCAGAAGGTTCGTGATGTTTCTTATATGGTTGGAGAGCGGGTTCTGCTTCGGGTCTCGCCTATAAAGAGCGTTATGAGATTTGGTAAGAAAGGGAAGTTGAATCCGAGGTTTATTAGCCCTTTTGAGATATTGCAGCGTGTTGTGGATGTTGCTTATGAGCTTGCCTTACCTCCCAGTTTGGAAGGAGTTCATCCGGTATTTCATGTTTTGATGCTCCGGAGGTATCACGGTGATCCGTCACACGTGTTGGATTTCAGCTCAGTTCAGTTGGGCAAAGATCTATCTTAGGTTGAGGAGCCAGAGGCAATATTAGACAGGTAGGTTCGAAAGCTAAGGTCAAAGAACATTGCATCAGTGAAGGTTTAGTGTCAGGGTCAGCCGGTCGAGGAGGCGACCTAGGAGACCGAGCAGGGTATGCGTAACCGTTACCCTCATCTTTTCACTACTTCAGGTATGTCTCTATGCTCGTTCGAGGACGAACGGATGTTTAGGTGTAGGAGGATGTAACGACTTGGTTGGTGGTTTTAAGAATTTATGCCCCGATCTCCTATTTACTACTTTTCCTGTGTTTGTTTATGCTATTTTGATTCGCCGAGATGTTTGATTTTGAGTTTCGAAGTGTTTTGGGACACTTAGTCCCTAAATGAGAGCTTAAACTTTAGAATTTGAGCCGTAGCTAAGCAGTGTGAAGACGACCTCGAAATGGAATTCTGTCGGTTCCGTTAGCTTTGTTGGGTGATTTCAGGCTTAGGGGCGTGTTCGGATTGTGTTTTGGAGGTCTGTAGCTTATTTAGGCTTGAAATACCGAAAGTTGAATTATTGAAGTTTTCGGTTCTGTAGTGAGATTTTGATATCGTGGTCGGAATGGAATTCTGGAAGTTGAAGTAGCTCCGTAGTGTTGAAGGTGACATGCTTGCAATATTTCAGGTCATTCAGACAAGGTTTGATAGACTTTTGATCCAAAACGTAATTTGAGAGTTTTTGGAGTTCTTAGGCTTGAATCCTATGTTAAATTGGTGTTTTGATGTTGTTTTGAGCGTTTCGAAGGTTGGAACAAGTTTGAATGATGTTGTAGGATTGGTTGGCATGTTTGGTTGAGGTCCGGGGGGCTCGGGTATGTTTCGGATGCTCAACGGGTCATTTTTGGAACTTAGAAAATTGCAGGAAAAAATTGCAGCAACCCATTTTTGGTTTCCTTCTTCGCATTTGCGAGTGGGGTCTCGCATTCGCGAAGAGGAGCTAGGGCTGGGGCTAGGGCTAGGGCTAGGGCTGAGGGAGGTTTAATGCTTCGCGTTCGCGAAGGTGCTCTAGCGTTCGCGAAGCTTGGAGGTCTTATACCTATGCGTTCGCGAAGGTAGTCCTGCGTTCGCGTAGGAGGAGGAAGACTGGTTAGCGCGTTCGCGACCTAGGGATCGCGTTCGCGAAATAGGAAAACTGGACCAAGCAGAGTTGTACTTCGCGAACTCGAGGGTCCTTCCGCGTTCGCGAAGAAGGAAATATCTGGGCAGATTTTAAAAACCCAAAATCGAGGGTTTAATCCATAATTCATATTTTGGACTTGGGAGCTCAGGAAATTGTGATTTTCGAAGAGATTTTCACCTAGGCAATTTGGGTAAGTAATTCCTACTCGGTTTAGACTAATTTCTATGAATCTACACTTAAATCTATCCTTTAATTTTGAATTTTTGGTGGAAAATTGGGGGAAAGTTCTTTGACCTTAATTTCGAGTTTTGATTGGGGTTTTGACATTAGATTTGGATAATTTTGGTTTGGTTAGACTCGTGAGAGTATGAGGACTCTGGAAATGTAAATTTTACCCGATTCCGAGAAGTGGTCCTAGAGGGCATTTTGATCATTTTACCTAATTTCGCGTATTAGCTTAGAATTTATTTGTGGAATCAGTTACTTGAAGTTATATTTATATTATGCAATTGAATTGAATAGATTTGGGCCATTTGGAGTCAAGTACTCGTGGCAAGAACGTGGTTTCAGGTTGATTTGAGCCGGTTCGGAGTAAGTGGCTTGTCTAACCTTGTGTGGGGGAACTCCCCTTAGGATTTGGTATCATTGATATTTGAAATGCATGGTACGTGAAGTGACGAGTGCGTACTTGTGATAATTGTTGAAAACCCGATTTTCTTTAAGTAATTTTAACTGTGTTTCTTTTCTTATTTATACTACTTGCAATTTAAACTTGTTGTTAGCTTAGGGAAGCATGTCTAATTGACTTAATTGTGTTACTTGCTCAAACTGCTTTATTTGGATAATGTGCAGCATGCTAGGCTACAAATACTTGTTTTACCTTGTTATGGAATAACATGAATTATGTATTCTTCATGTTGTTGCTGTGTGTTTACTTTGGGACTACGGGACGGTATCCCGGAAGATCCCCCTGCATGTTTACTTTGGGACTACGGATCGGTATTTCGGGAGATCCCCCTGCACTTTTATATTGGAACTACGGGACTGCACCCGATAGATTCCCCCAGTACTGGGTATTTATATTTGGGACTACGGATCAGTATTCCGGTAGATCCCCGCGCACTATGAGTTGGACTATGGGACGGTATCCCGGGAGATCCACTGGACATGTATATTTGGGACTCTAGGACGGTATCCTGGGAGATCCCCGGTTGTGACCTCTGTGATGAGCTGTACTCCTTTCTATGATTGTTTTGCCTCTGTTATAATTGTTGTTGTTCTTTATATTCTATGTTATTTCTTACTGTTGCACTTAATTATACTATCTTATTCTATACTGTTATACTGTATAATTCATTACTCTCAGTAGGGCCCTGACTTTCCTCGTCACCACCCGACCGAGGTTAGGCTTGACACTTACTGAGTACCGATGTGGTGTACTCATGCCTTTTCTGCACATGTTTTGCATGTGCAGATCCAGGTACTTCCACTCAGTCTTATCACACTTGAGGCGTGGCGCTTTCATAGAGACTTCGAGGTATATCTGCCGCGTCCGTAGACCGTAGAGTCCCTTTCTATTCTCAGTACTAGTATAGCCCTTCTGTATTTTCCTTGTTGATAGATATTTCTGGAGTTAGAACTTTTATGTAAACTCTTAGCTTGTGATTCATGGGGTTCCGGATTTTGGGAGTATTAGGTCGAGATTTTGTATTGTTATATGCCAGGCGGTATCTTAAACACTGTTTCATTTTGTTATCTCTGTTTTAATTATTTTCTTTCCACAATTGTTTCCTTTTTCCGCATTTGTTAGGCTTACCTAGTCGTAGAGACTAGGTGCTGTCCACGATGGTTCACGGAGGGCGAACTGGGGTTGTGACACCCTCTTACAAAGTTAGAAATGAGACTTACCTCGTCTCAAAGCCTACATCCCACTTCAAAAATGTGCTCAAACCTCCAAATTTGATGCCAAATGACTTGAAACTAATCAAACATTACATAAACTAACCAATTCATGCTCAAAACTTCATATTTCCACTATTAAAGTGAATACCCAACCCAAATTGCAAGATTCCTAAAATTCACCCCTGGTCCCACATGCTCGGATTCTGGAAATTTTCGAAGAAAGTTGTTACCCATATCCTTAGGAACATAAATATATAATTTTTACTAAGTTCCATAACCAATTTCATGGTCAAATCTCATTTTTTATCAAAATTTGTACCATAGGAGATGGTCCGAGCTGCTGAAGGACTGTTACATCACTATCTTGTATCACCCAGGCAAGGCCAATGTGATGGTCGATGATTTGAGTTGCCGGGCAGAGAGTTTATGGAGTTTGGCTTATTTACCAGCAGCGGATAGGCCCATGGCGATGGATGTTCAGGCCTTAGCCAGCCAATTTGTGAGATTGGATCTTTTGGAGCCCATTATTGTTATATCTTGTGTGGTTTCTTGGTCTTCATTATTTGATCATATCAGGGAGCGTCAGTTTGATGATCCTCATTTTCTTGTCCTCAAGGACAAGGTTCAGCACGACGATGTCATAGATGTGACTATTGGTGATAATCGGGTATTGAGGATGCAGGGTCAGATTTATGTACCCAATGTTGATGGGCTTCGGGAGTTGATTTTAGAGAAGACCCACAGTTTGCAGTATTCCATTCATCCGGGGCCGCGAAGATGTACCAGGATTTGAGGCGGTACTATTGGTGGAGGTGGATGAAGAAAGATATAGTTGGGTTCGTAGCTCGGTGCCTCAATTGTCAGCATGTGAAGTATGAGCACTAGAGACCGGGTGGGTTGCTTCAGCAGATAGAGATTCCAGAGTGGAAGTGGGAGCGGATCACCATGGACTTCGTAGTTGGACTCCCACGGACTTTGAGGAATTTCGATGCCATTTGGGTGATTGTGGATCGGCTGACCATGTCCACATACTTCGTTCCTGTGTACTACCTATTCTACATGGTATTCCAGTTTCTATCATTTCAGATAGAGGTACTCAGTTCACATCACTGTTCTGGAGGTCCGTACAACATGAGTTGGGTACTCGGGTGGAGTTGAGCATAATATTTCACCCTCAGACGGACGGACAGTCTGAGTGCACTATTCAGATTCTTGAGGATATGCTCCGTGCGTGTGTGATTGAGTTTGGAGGGTATTGGGATCAGTTCTTGCCATTGGCAGAGTTTGCCTACAATAACAACTATCAGTCTAGCATTCAGATGGCACTGTATGAGGCCTTATATGGTAGGCAGTGTAGATTATCGGTGGGTTGGTTCGAGCCAGGTGAGGCTAGATTATTCGGCACAGACTTGGTTTAGGATACTTTGGAGAAGGTTAAGGTGATCCAGGATAGACTCCGTACAACCCAGTACAGATAGAAGAGTTACGCGGACCAGAAGATTTGTGATGTTTCCTATATGGTTGGAGAGCGGGTTCTGCTTCGGGTCTCGCCTATGAAGGGTGTTATGAGATTTGGGAAGAAAGGGAAGTTGAGTCCGAGGCTTATTGGCCCTTTTGAGATATTGCGGCGTGTTGGGGAGGTTGCTTATCAGGAGTTCATCTAGTATTTCATGTTTCAATGCTCCGAAGGTATCACGGTGATCCCTCGCACGTGTTGGATTTCAACTCAGTTCAGTTGGGCAAAGATCTATCTTATGTTGAGGAGCTAGTGGAAATATTGGACAAGCAGGCTCAAAAGCTAAGGTCAAAGAACATTGCATCAGTGAAGGTTCAGTGGCAGGGTTAGCTGGTTGAGGAGGCGACTTGGGAGACCCAACAAGATATGTGCAGCCGCTACCCTTATCTTTTCACTACTTCGGGTATGTCTCTATGCTCGTTCGAGGACGAACAAATGTTTAAGTGTAGGAGGATGTAACGACCTGACCGGTCATTTTAAGAATTTACGCCCCGATCTCCTATTAACTACTTTTTCCGTGTTTGTTTCTGCTATTTTGATTTGCCGAGATGTTTGGTTTTGAGTTTCAGAGTGTTTTGGGACACTTAGTCCCTAAATGAGAGCTTAAGCTTTAGAATTTGGGCCGTAGTCGGAGCAATGTGAAGACGACCTTAGAATGGAATTACATCGGTTCTGTTAGCTCCGTTGGGTGATTCGGGCTTAGGGGCGTGTTCAGATTGCGTTTTGGAGGTCCGTAGCTTATTTAGGCTTGAAATGCCGAAAGCTGAATTTTTGAATTTTTCGGTTCGATAGTGAGATTTTGATATCGGGATCGGAATTGAATTTCGGAAGTTGGAGTAGCTCCGTAGTGTTGAAGGTGACGTGCTTGCAAAATTTCAGGTCATTCAGACGAGGTTTGATAGTGATCGAAGGCGTAATTTGAGAGTTTTTGGAGTTCTTAGCTTGAATCCTATGTTAAATTGATGTTTTGATGTTGTTTTGAGCGTTCCGAAGGTTGGAACAAGTTTGAATGATGTTTCAGGATTGGTTAGCATATTTGGTTGAGGTCCCGGGGGGCTTTGGTGTGTTTTGGATGCTCAACGGGTCATTTTTGGAACATAAAAAATTACAGAAAAAAATTGCAGCAGCCCAGTTCTGGTTTCCTTCTTCGCATTCGCAAGTGGGGTCTCGCGTTCGCGAAGAGGAGCTGGGGCTGGGGGAAGTTTAATGTTTCGCGTTCGTGAAGGTGCTCCCGCGTTCGCGAAGATGGGAGGTCTTATACCTACGCGTTCGCGAAAGTAGTCCTGCGTTCGCGTACGAGGAGGAAGGCTGGTCAGTGCGTTCGCGACCTGGGGATCGCGTTCGTGAAAGAGCAAAATTGGACCAAGCAGAGTTGTACTTCGCGAACGCGAGGGTCCTTCCGTGTTCGCGAAGAAGAAAATATCTGGGCAGATTTTAAAAACCCAAAATCGAGGGTTTAATCCATAATTCATATTTTGGACTTGGGAGCTCAGGAAATTGCGATTTTTGAAGAGGTTTTCACCTAGGCAATTTGGGTAAGTAATTCCTACTCGGTTTAGACTAATTTCCATGAATCTACACTTAAATCTATCCTTTAATTTCGAATTTATGGTGGAAAATTGGGGGAAAGTTCTTATATCTAAATTTCGAGTTTTGATTGCGGTTTTGACATTGGATTGGGAGAGTTTTGGTATGGTTAGACTCGTAAGAGTATGAGGATTTTGGAAATGTAAATTTTACCCGATTTTAATACGTGGGCCTGAAAGGCATTTTGGTCATTTTACATAATTTCGTGTATTAGCTTAGAATTTATTTGTGGAATCAGTTACTTGAAGCTATATATATATATTGTGCAATTGAATTGAATAGATTTGGGTCATTTGGAGCAGAGTACTCGTGGCAAGAACCTGGTTTCGGGTTGATTTGAGCCGGTTTGAGGTAAGTGGCTTGTCTAACCTTGTGTGGGGGAACTCCCCTTAGGATTTGGAATCATTGATATTTGAAATGCCTGGTACGTGAAGTGATGAGTGCGTACTTGTGCTAATTGTTGAAAATCCTGTTTTCTTTAAGTAATTTTAACTGTGTTTCTTTTCCTATTTATACTACCTGCAATTTAAACATGTTGTTAGCTTAGGGGAGCATGTCTAATTGACTTAATTGCATTACTTTCTTAAACTATTTTATTTGGATCGTGTGCAACATGCTAGGCTAGAAATACATGTTTTACCTTGTTATGGAATTTGACACAAATTGTGTATTCTTCGTGTTGTTGCTGTGTGTTTACTTTGGGACTACGGAACGGTATCCCGGGAGATCTCCCTGCATGTTTAATTTGAGACTACGGATCAGTATTCTGGGAGATCCCCCTGCACTTTTATATTGGAACTGCGGGACTGCACCCGGTAGATTCCCCTAGTATTGGGTATTTATATTTGGGACTACACATTGGGATTCCTGTAGATCCCCGCGCTCTATGAGTTAGACTACGGGACAGTATCCCGGGAGATCCACTGGACATGTATATTTGGGACTCCAGGATGGTATTCTGGGAGATCCCCGGTTGTGACCTCTGTGATGAGCTGTACTCCTTTCCTTGATTGTTTTGCCTCTGTTATAATTGTTGTTGTTGTTATTTATATTCTATGTTATTTCTTACTGTTGCACTTAATTATACTGTCTTATTCTATACTGTTATACCGTAAATTTCATTAATCTCATTAGGGCCTTAACTTTCCTCGTCATCACCCGACCGGGGTTAGGCTTGGCACTTACTGAGTACCGCTGTGGTGTACTCATGCCCTTTATGTGCATGTTTTTCATGTGCAGATCCAGGTACTTCCACTCAGTCTTATCACACTTGAGAGGAGACGCTTTTATGGAGACTTCGAGGTATATCTGCCGCGTCCGCAGACCGAAGAGTCCCTTTCTTTTCTCAGTACTAGTATAGCCCTTATGTATTTTCCTTGTTGATAGATATTTCTGGAGTTAGAGCTTTTATGTAAACTCTTAGCTTGTGATTCATAGGGTTCCGAATTTTGGGAGTTTTAGGTCGTGATTTTGTACTGTTATATGCCAGGTGGCATCTTAAACACTGTTTCATTTTGTTATCTCATTTTTTAATTATTTTCTTTCCGCAATTGTTTCCTTTTTACGCATTTGTTAGGCTTGCCTAGTCGTAGAGACTAGGTGCCGTCACGCTAGTTCACGAAGGGTGAACTGGGGTCGTGACACCCTCTTACAAGGTTAGAAATGAGACTTACCTCGTCTCAAAGCCTACATCCCACTTCAAAAATGCGCTCAAACCTCCAAATGTGATGCCAAACGACTCGAAACTAATCAAACATTACATAAACTAACCAATTCATGCTCAAAAGTTCATATTTCTACTATTAAAGTGAATACCCAACCCAAATTGCTAGATTCCTAAAACACACCCCGGGCCCACATGCTCGGATTCTAGAAATTTTCGAAGAAAGTTGGTACCCATACCCTTAGGAACATAAATATATAGTTTTTACTAAGTTCCATAACCAATTTCATGGTCAAATCTCATTTTTTATCAAAACCTAGGGTTTCATCTAAACCCTTGATTTTCACTAATTTTTACATGTTAGTCTACCCATAATCTATGTATTTAACTCATGTTGTATAGAAATTACTTACCTCAAAGTGCTAGGTGAAAATCCTCTTCCAAAAGCTCCAAAAATTGCCTAAGAGTGAAATGAAATGAAATAAATGGCTTAAGTCCCGCATTAAAAGAGCTGGACACAGCCCTCTGATATCGCATTTGTGACACCAGGTTCGTAAACGCGAGGGTTGCAAATGCAACAAAAGCCTCGCAAATGCGAAGTCCGGGCTTCAGCTATTGGGGCCACAAATGCGACCAAAGAGTCGCAAATGTGACTTTTGCTCGGATCGCAAATGCGACATAAGTGTCGCAAATGCAAACACTGCCTTGGTCGGGCTCCTTGGCATTGGGAAGCCCTCATTGCAAATATGAGGTTCGCATTAGCGATAAATCTCTCGCATTTGCGAGACCTGCAACTGTTGCCAAGAACACCAGAAATCTAGTGTGTTTTCAACTCCTTCCACACTTCTGAAACTCACCCGAGCCCTCGGGGATCCACACCAAATACTCACACAAGTCTAACAATATCATACAAAGTTGTTCGCACGATCGGAAGACCGAAATAACATCAAAAATCACGAATTGAATGCCAAAACGCATGATTTACTCATGAACTCTAAAAACTTCTGAAACACTTCCGCGCGTTCGATTCCTATCAAATCAACTCGGAATGACGCCAAACTTTGTGTGCAAGTCTTAAATGAAATTACTGACATACTCCAACTTCCGAAACTAAAATTCGAACTCGATATCAAATAGTCCACCCTTGGTCAAACTTTGCAAAAACTTGCAAGTTCTAACTTTCGCCAAATGACTCTGAAATGACCTACAGACCTCCGAATCCACTTCTGGACGCGCTCCTACGTCCAAAATTACTATACTGAGCTATTCCCAGGCTCAGAATCCCAAACGGATGCCTATAATGTAAAAATCCATTTTAACCCAAACTTATGGAATTTGCTCAAATTGCCAACTTTCACTATTAAGCGCCGAAACGCCCATGGGTCATCCAAAACCCAATCCAAACATATGCCCAAGTCCGAAATCATGATACGAATCTATTGGAACTGTCAAATTGGTCATTTACTCAAAATGTTGACCGAAGTCAAACTTGGCCTTTTAAGCCATCCTTAAGGAACCAAGTATCCCGATTTCAACCCAAACCTTTCCAAATTCTGAACTACCCATCCCCGCAAGTCATAAATTAGTAAAAGCAAGTACATGAGGTCTTGTTTAGGGGAACATGGTTCTAGAAAGCAAAACGACCGATCGGGTCATTACATTCTCCACTTCTTAAATAACGTTCGTCCTCGAATGGGTTTAAATTCATACCTGAAGTGCCGAATAAGTGTGGATATTTGTTCTGCATGTCCTCCTTGGACTCCCAGGTCGCCTCCTCGACTGGTTGGCCCCTCCACTGAACCTTTACCATATAAATCCTCTTGGACCTCAACTAGTGATCCTGTCTAGCAACAATAATAATTAGCTCCTCCTCATAACCCAAGCTCTCATCTAGTTGAATAGTGCTGAAGTCTAACACATGTGACAAGTCGACGTGATACCTCCGGAGCATAGGCACATGAAATACCGGATGAACACCTGATAGGCTTGGAGGTAAAGCAAGCTCATAAGCAACCTCCCAACTTTCCTAAACACCTCAAATGGGCCTATAAACCTGGGGCTTATCTTGCCCTTCTTCCCAAATCTCATAATACCCTTCATCAGTGAGACTTTCAAGAGATCCTTCTCACCGACCATAAATGATACATCATGCGCCTTCTGATCTGTGTAACTCTTCTGTCTGGACTGTGCTATACGAAGTCGCTCATGGATCAACTTTACCTTTTCCAAGGCATCCTTCACCAAGTCAGTATCATATAACTTTAGCCTCACCCGGCTCAAACCATCCGATGGGAGAACGACAAAGCTGACCATATAAAACCTCAAATGGAGCCATCTCGATGCTGGACTGATAACTATTGTTGTAAGCAAACTCGGCCAAGTGTAAGAACTTATCCCACTGTCCCACAAAGTTGATCACACATGCTCTGAGCATGTCGTCCAATATCTAAATTGTCCGCTCTGACTGCCCGTCGGTTTGTGGAGGAATGTTGTGTTGAGCTCTACATGGGTCCCCAACTCACTCTGTACGACTCTCCATAAATGTGAAATAAACTAAGGGCCTCTATCTGATATGATGGAGACATGCATGCCGTGCAAACGAACTATCTCCCGAATATAAATCTAGGCCAACTTCTCTGAAGTATATGTAGTCACAACTCGAATGAAGTGTGCTGACTTGGTTAACCTATCGACAATGACCCAAACTGCATCAAACTTCCGTAAGGTCCACCGCAACCCAACTACAAAGTCCATAGTAGCGCTCTCATTTCCACTCAGGTATAGTCATCTGCTGAAGTAGGCCACCTGGCCTCTAGTGCTCATACTTGACCTGCTGGCAATTTAGGTAGCTAGCTACATACTCCACTATGTCTTTCTTCATCCTCTACCAAAAATGTTGTCTCAGGTTGCGATACATCTTCGTAGCATCTAGATGAATGGAATACACAGAACTGTGTGCCTCCTTTAGAATCCTATCCCTCAAGCCATCGACATTAGGAACACATAGACGACCCTGGGGTCGCAGAACACCATCCTTGCCAATAGAAACCTCCTTGGCAGCACCCTATAGTACAGTCTCCCTGAGGACTGCCAAGTGCGGATCATCAAACTATCGAGCCTTGATCTACTCTAATAGTGAAGACTGGGCAACAACACATGCAAGAACTCGGTTGGGCTCTGAAATATCCAACCTCACAAGTTTGTTAGCCAAGGCCAGAATGTCCAAAGCTGGTGGCCTCTCTTCTACTAAAATGAATGCCAAGCTACCCATACTCTCTGCCTTCCTGCTTAAGGCATCCTTGACCACATTTGCCTTGCCCGGATGATAAAGAATGGTGATGTTATAATCCTTCAGTAACTCAAGCCATCTACGTTGCCTCAAATTGAGATCCATTTGCTTGAACAAATGCTGTAAGTTGCGATGATCAGTGTAAACCTCATATGACACCCCATACAGATAATGTCTCCACATCTTAAGAGCATGAACAATCACCGCTAACTCTAGGTCGTGCATATGGTAATTCTTCTCATGAATCTTCAGCTGACGCGAAGCATAAGCAATAACTCACCCCTCCTACATCAATACACAACCCAAGACTACACGTGAAGCGTCGCAATACACCGTATAAATCCCCCGAACCGGAAGGCAACACTAGAACCGGTGATGTAATCAAAGTTTTCTTGAGCTTCTGAAAGCTCGCCTCCCATTCATCGGGCCAACGGAACGGAGCACCCTTTTGGGTCAATCTAGTCAGAATTAATTAAGCTAGCAAAATGAGTTCATGTTGATACCCAATTTTGCCCTCATATATTTTTCAAATAATATATATACCTTTTAAAATATTATTTTGCATTATTATTTAATTCACAATATGTACACAAGCACTTTTTATGATTTTTCATAATTTTAGAGCTTTTAAATTAATTTCTTGCATTAAATTACATAAAAATTCAGTAATTATCCCTTTAAATTATTTGTGATGACTTAATTATCTAAATTACTATTTTTCATCCTCATACATGTTTCATAATATTTTTCACTTTATTTCATATAATTATGTTTACATTTTAAAGCTATTTATTTAATTTTGCAATCATAGCCTATATTCATATACAAAAGCTCCTTATTTATACTATTTATGTCAAAATAGTATTTTATATTTTTACAATGCTAAATAATTATTTTGAATCATTTTAGTGCATAAAAATATTTTTTATAAATTATTTTTAATAAATTACGTGTACTTAAGAGTTGGCCCAATTTGTAAACCAATTTTTAGACCAAATGGCCCAATATCTTAGCCTAGAACCCCAGCCCAAAGCCAAACGACCCTCTATAAAAATCTGATTGGTACCCGTTTAATTAACCTACCCCAGACCCTTTTTAAAATCCTAGGGCAGGTTAATTAAACGCAAACTTATGGAATTTGATCAAACTGCCAACTTTCACTATTAGGCATAGAAACGCCCCCGGGTCATCCAAAACCCAATCCGAACATAGCTCAAGTCCAAAATCATCATACAAATCTATTGTAATCGTCAAATCTTGATCCTGAGGTCGTTTAATCAAAATGTTGACCGAAGTCAAACTTGGCCTTTTAAGCCATCCTTAAGGAACCAAGTGTCCATATTTCAACCCAAACCTTTCCAAATTCCGAACTACCCCTCCCCCCAAGTCATAAATTAATAAAAGCAAGTACAAGAGGTCTTATTTAGGGGAACGAGGTTCTATAAAGTAAAATGACCGGTTGGGTCATTATAGTTTCCCAACTTGAGGACTGGGTCAGGAGCCTAATATCGCAGTCGACACATGCTGAGCATGCATGGCGCAATTTGGTGAAGGGTCGATGGGAGGCTAGTAGTCATGGTAAATTTTCTTCCTGACATAATGATTTGACAACTGTCCGAATATTTCCCCAAGCTTACTCATTCCTCTTCTTTTGTAGGTCTCGGGGAGGATGTGATGATGAGGCCCCCCTTTGGTGATGAAAAAAATCCTTCCCCCATCATGTGTCTCGAAGACGGTGAGGGAGAAGAAGAGGAAGAGGTCTTCGACTTCCACGAACTCTGAGGGGTATAAATCCAAAAAGAAAACAACCCGTAAACCCAAGGGGAACTGGGTCGATGATTAAGGATGCTCAGCAGGCAGAGACTTGCCATGATGAAGGGGTCCATAGTGTAGAAGACCCTTTCCATGGCTATTTTGTCGAAGTGGAAGATATCACTGGTATGGGTGATTTGGAGATACCGACGAAGAGGTTGAGTGAGGCTTCCTCAAGCCTTAAACTGACCAATCGGTTTCCAGCTCCAAGTGTTGATCCCGGGCGCAAACGATCAATTGTCATCTCAGTCCCGGAGGATGCTTGGGTTTTTTATGCCCCCGTAAGGGTGGTTAGCTACCTTTGGTGTTTGGTAACTGAAGAGGACCAAGCTAAAATGGACGAAGTGGAGATGCCCTGCCTGTTCAATGAAGCTCAACAGGCATTGAATCGGGTACCCTTAGATACCTTTGACAATTTTAAGTTCTATACTTATGCTTTTTATATAATTTCCCTTTTCGTGTTTTGCAGGCTTCGGTGCTTCATCATGAGACCTTTCTCCAATCCCGAGAGGAGTTGAGCTGGTATGAGGTCGAGATCCAGGAGCTCACCGAGAAGAAGGATTCCTTCAAACTTCTTAGTGAGCAAAGAGAAGTGGAGGTTCAGAGCCTTCGAGCTGATTTAGAGGTGGCCCAAAAAGAATATGTCGATCTGGTCGAGCAGGTAAACAGAATCTTTGAAGTTACTGAAGATGAATTGGGCACTGTGACTAATAATCTGAGCCCATAGGTCCAGCAAAAGATTGAAATAATTGGGTAGCTCCGTGAAGAGGTAGAAACTGTAAAGACTGAGGCTGGAGAATAGAAAACGAACATGGATCACTTAGCCTTAGAAAATGAGACTGCCTGGGCCCAACTGGCCTCAATTGAAGTTCAGCTCCGAAATATAAAGGAAAAGACCTTGGCGCAAGCCAAGAAAATCAAGGAGCTCCAGTCTCAGTTGGGTTCTGCAATTTTCGATCGGGAGAAGCTGGTCACAAAGCTCGAAACAGCCAAATAAGAGGTCGAAGCGACCAAGGCTAATGCTGATGCAGTGGTTGATATCTACCAGGCCGATGATGAAGCTTCTCAAGTTCAAGTAAAGGAAGTTGCCAAGACTGGTCCGATTTAAGCAGAAACAATCGCTGAGCACTCCAAATATCAATCTCGAAGAGAGACCCTTAAGGAAATCCATGCTCGGGGCTTCGACCTTCCAACCGAGATTGAGAACGCTAAGAAGCTTTTAGCTGAAGTTGGGAAATTAGCCTATCCCGATGATGATGATGATGAATTTGAAAACTTGAGCAAATCTGAAAGTGCAGAAGACCCCGAGGGTGGAGAAGCTACTCCCGGAGATGACAAGCCACTTAGGCTTTTAAATAGTTTTTGTTTTTCTGTTAAGGCTGCTTTGGCCTTTTGTAAAGAACTTTCATCGGGCCGTATTGCCCTTGTAAAAGGGTTTTGATGAATATATATAAAACTTTTTTCCCTTCCATAGTTTTAGAATCTTTTGTTAATTTATGTAAGGGTCAAAGCGCCTTAGCATAAAATTATGAAGTTGTATTCGAAAGTCCAAATTTTGATATGGTAAGGATTGATAATAAGCACTACCCTCGACCATTTCTGATTGATGGACCCGAATTATCATTAAAACTTGACCTGAGGTGACCCTTAAGCTTAATGATCGAGTGAGGATTTGCTCGAACTCGAAGTAAAAGTAGCCCTTAGGTTTTATCGTCGAGTGGGGACTTGCTCGAACTCGAGATAAGGTTGCCCTTGGGCTTGATAGATAGTCCCCCAGTGAGAGTTTGCTCGAACTCGGGTTAAGGTAGCCCTTGGGCTTTGCAGTAAAGTGAGGACTTGCTCGAACTCAAAGTAAAAGTAGCCCTTAGGATTTATGGCCGAGTGAGGAATTGCTCAAACTCGAAATAAGGTATCTCTTGGGATTGATAGATAGTCCTCGAGTGAGAATTTGCTAGAACTCAGGTTAAGGTAGCCCTTGGGCTTTGTAGTCGAGTGAGGACTTGCTCGAACTCGAAGTAAATGTGGCACTTAGGCTTTAAGACCGAGTAAGGAATTGCTCAAACTCGAAATAATGTAGCCCTTGGGCTTGATAGATAGTCCCCGAGTGAGAATTTGCTCAAACTCGGGTTAAGGTAGTACCCTTTTCGGTTCTCGAATTTTTTCCTTTACTTTATCATTCGTATTTACAAAGGTGGGACTGCCTTAGCATGAAATAATAAGGTTGTGTTTGAGGGTTTGAACGAAATCTTGCCTTTATTGCATATCTGATTTTAGGCGTTATCAAGGTTGGAAGTTACCAAAGTTTTCTCCCGAAAATATCTTAAGTTTAAGATTATGCCGAGGGTAGACTTTTAGAAACTGTTGTGAAAGAGTTTTTTCTTTTTCGAATGCCTATTTTGTTATAGGTTTCAGACGTCTCCGAGTTGTGTTAAATTGGTTGTTGCTATTTAGTTTGGGATCTGTCCATTGGGCTTATTTTCCCGTTTTATTTGAGCTTGCCCGAGATAACAGTCCCCGAGTGGGGCGGTCGTGGCCTTTAAAATTCGAGGGTCTCCTAAAAGGTCTTATGCCCTCAATGCTCAATAGCTTGATATATTCGAGTTTTATTTTTTGGAAGGCAGTCCCCGAGTGTGGGGGTAATTATCTGAACTCTGGTTATGATTGGCCTTGAGATCGTTTCCATAATAAATTGAAAGTGTAGAATTGTAAAGTAGGAAAGCCTTTTCTAAGACATGAGGAAATTGCAAGGAGAACTACTTCTCTTTATTCTTGTAAAAATAATCTATGTGGGCACGGTTTGTTCTATCATTTGGCCCTTACAAATATCACCCCGTTATTATGAAGTAATTCCTTGCAACAAAGTTGACATCCAAAGGTAACACCCTCCAGTATTCGAGGTTGATTGTAGAGGAACCTCGTACACTATTAATGGTGCTTTTGACACTGATTCGTGATAGACCTTAGATTCTGAGTTAGCACGATCCACTGTTGCCTCGTTAAAAACCTTGCCAAAATAACCAGTGGGGACAAAAACAGTTCAAGGGAAAAAAGTGCAACATGTGCTTTAAAACCTAAGGCTTCGTGTCGCTCCTTGCTGGCAACCTGCAAGTGTTAGTAAAAAATAGAAAGAATTCAAATGGGGTCATACCTAATCATTGGGATTTCGGGTGTTTAATGTGATTCCTCAGTACTAAGATCCCGTGAACTTTGACCTCGATCATTTCTCGTCTCATCCACGCAGAATTTTGTTCAGATCCGTCGCCTATACGGTCCCTATTATATGGTTGATATCTATCTTTATTTGACCATTCTCGGTCAGTATCTCTCTCTCTCGATTCTATTTAGGAGCCTGTTAGGATAAACAGACCCAGAAGGAGTTCCCAGTTGATCATCCTTGACCATGATCTTCGACTGATACTGATTATGTATATCAGACCAAGTGACAGTTAGATACTCAATCAAATTCTGCTTCAATTACTGTGAAGCTATGGAACTCCGAGCGTTGAGACCTTGAGTGAAATCTTGAATAGCCCAATCATCGGTGACCGGTGGCAAATCCATTCGTTCCATTTGGAATCGAGATACGAATTCTCTTAACATCTCATTGTCCTTCTGCCTTACCTTGAAAAGGTCCGACTTTCTTGTTGCGACCTTAATGGCCCGGGCGTGTGCCTTTACAAAAGAATCTGCAAGCATAGTAAATTATGATACCAAATCATAGCACCCTTCGATAGAGTCTCCCGAATTTCTTCAGCAAAACAGATTCAATCTCGTCATTTTCCAAGTCATTTCCTTTGATAGCACATGTGTAGGAGGTGACGTGTTCATTTGGATCATTCATCCCATTATATTGAGGAATCTCGGGCATATGAAACTTCTTGGGGATCGGCCTCGGAGCTGCACTTAGGGGGAACAATTTTTGTACAAACTTTTTGGAATTTGGTCCTTTCAATATAGGTGGAGCCCCCGAGATCTGGTCAATCTTGGAATTATAGGTTTCCACTTTCTTGTCGTTTTCGTCGATCTTCTTTTCCCCTGTCTCGATTTGCTTTGTCAGTTCTTCGAGCATCTTAATGATAGTAGGGTTGGTCTCCAATTTCTTCTCATTCGATTTCCTAGAAGTTGATTTGACCCTGTGTACAACTTCTTAGGATAGATCGAGTTCGACCCTGTTTGGCGTGTGGTTCTGATTTTGGAGCTGAGCTATCGCTGCTTGTTGGGCTTGCAACATTTCGAAGATCACTTGCAGGCTGATCCCGCCATCTTCACCTCCATGTGCATTTTGCGTAGTTGATCGGGTACCCCCACGAATGCTGCTTTTAGGATCGGTGGCCAAATTTCCAATGATGGCTACATGCGATCTGACGTCAATTGGGTCTACAACCAGAATTCCATCGAGGCCAACATAGGGTACAACGTTTCTTGGTGCAATGTTCTCATTTTTGCCGTGGTAGCTGAGATCATTGTCAATATGTTGAGGTGTTGATTGAGAGTTTGACATTTTTTAACCCTGTAATCAAAGACACTTCAAAGAAGAAGCGTAAAATAGTGTGTTACGAAAATTTATACCAGGCAATCACTATTATCCTTAGCCCCACGGTGGGTGCCAAACTGTTTACCCTAAAAACGGATAACAATTGAATTTAAATTGTGGTTTTAAGGATACGTGATTTTACTTGGCACAAACTGAGAAAAAACATAGATTGATATTGAAATTGACAGTAAATAGGAATTAAAGCAAACCAAATGAATCAAGTAACCTTGGCCCTCGAATTTGATCACCCTTGAACCAAATAAAGATTCAGTTGATACAAAAACAAAGTAACACAATGTTGAAAGCTTAAGAGGAAAGTAGTATATTGCTTTATGTAATGTAAATATCCTCCTCTTTATAAATGATCAGACCCCTTTTATATAGCAGGGGAATTCTACTCTTGGTACAATTCTAAATACAGTAAGAAATCCCATGATTAGCTAATTAAGCGGACTCTTCTTGATACATGCCAGGATTTGCGCCGTGATCCTCTCCCGATTGAGGATATTTTGTCTTTCCATTATTTTACCTAGTAATCTTTCCTCGATCTTAATTGTCATGACCCTAAACCGAGACCCGATCATGATAGCGCCTCTCGTGAAGACAAGGCCAGCCGACACAACCCCCAAATAAATTTACATATATAATAATTCATAATTCATAATTAAGTCATTAATAATGATCATTCCCAAAATAAAGTGAAATATATCAACTGTGGAAACATAACACAACCCGACATCGACCAGTCATGCGCATCTAAACATATGTCTAAGAGTCTGAAAGTGAGTTTATACAGTCTATTACAGAACTAGAACAGAAAGTAAGATGGGAGGGAGAAACACTGGGTTGCGAACGCCGAGCAGCTACCTAGTGGGCTCCGAATAGCCTGCTAGGAGAAATCAACCCTCACTAGCGGGACCTGAAGCCCCTGAATCTGCACACAAGGTGCAGGGAGTAAAGTGAGTACTCCAACTTAGTGAGTAATAACAATAAATGAAGACTGAGAGATAAGAAATCACGTAAAACACAACAACATGCTATAAAAAGGCAGTATAAAATCAATACAATGCAACAAAACAGTGAAAACTTGTATAAAAAACACCTCAGTTCAGTAAATACTTCTTTAAAGCATCTTTTAACAGTTAAACAAGTGAATGAAAAGCAGCGAGAAAAGATAAACACATAAAATCAGCCCCTCGGGCACAATACCAACAGAAATCAGTCCATCGGGTAATAACATGGAACAACCTCAACCCCTCAAGCTATATCACATATCTCACTGAGTACCCGTGCTCACTGGAGGTGTACAGACTCCGGGAGGGGACCCTTACATCCCAAGCGCAATATCAAGCCATCTCATGGCATAATTAATAGGCTCTCGGCCTCATATCAAGCCACCTTGTGGCGTACAACTCAGGCCCTCTACCTCTTAATCTTAATCAATACAACACTACTACAGCATGCAACCCGATCCCATAATAATCCTCACAACATAGGCCCTCGGCCCTACTCAGTCAGAAATCTCTAAAAGCCACTAGGGCATAGTAAAACATGATGCTCGATCCAAAATATCATTCAAAGTGTTAAAATAGAGTAAACATGGCTGAGTTACAAAAACAATAGAATATAGCATGATTGAGTACAGATATAAAATCAAAACAGTGAGGAAATAGCAGTAAAAATCCCCTAAAGGTCTAAAATAGTTGGCACGAGGCCCAAATATGGCATACAACCCAAAACATGATGATAGCAAATAGTTTTCAATCAAATACGCGGTAAAATAGTAATTCGGAATGGACTAAGTCATAATCCCCAACGGTGTACGACTCCATGCTCGCCATCTAGCGTGTGTGTCACCTCAACATAGCACAACGATGTGAAATTCGGGGTTTCATACCCTCAATACAACATTTACAATCATTACTCACCTCTATCCGGTCCAAACTCTAGCCCACGATGCCCTTGCCTCTCGAATCGGTCTCCGGATGCTACAAATCTAACCAAAATCAATGCAAAACCATCAACATATGCTAAGGGAACAAAGCCACTTGAAAGAAATGAAATTACAACACAAATCTCAAAATTGGCCAAATCCGACCCCCCCGGGCCCACGTCTCGGAATTCGATAAAAATTACATCAATAGACTCCTTATCACTCCCAAGTTCTTTCATATAAAAAGCACCAAAATCCACCCACAAATGATTCCTCAAATCCCTAATTTTAGGTCTCCAATTACAAGCCCTAGCTCTTCAATATTTAGGCTTAAATTAAACAATTTCCATGATTAATTAGGTAGAAATCATATTAGGATTGAGTATTAAGTCCATAAATCTTACCTCCAAGTGTTCCCCCTTGATTCCCTCTTCAACCCTCTTCAAAAAGCTTCAAAATCGCTCAAAAATGGAGGAACTTAAAACCAAAATCGCGGAAATGGGTCTTTTAAACATTCTGCCCAGCACTTAAAATCCTTCATCGTGAACGCGTCCCCTCTCTCGCGAACACGAAGGCTCAGCTTCTCAGCCCATCACAAATGTGGCTACCCTCTTGCGGACGCGTAGCTAAAAGACCCCAGCCCTTCGCGAACGCAGGACCTCCATCGCGAACGCGAAGGCCAACAATCCTGCCTCACATCTCAACCCTTCGCGAATGCAAGGGACCACTCGCGAAAGCTAAGGCCAAAAGCCTGCAACAGCTGAAGCCAAAAATCTGCAACTTCTCAACTATGCATTTTGGTCCGTTTAACCACCCAAAACTCACTCGAGGCCCTCGGAACCTCAACCAAACATGTCAACATATCCCATAACGTCATTCAACCTTGTTCCAACCTTCGAAACGCTCAAACAATATCAAAACACCAAATTCGCATCGGATTCAAGCGTAAGAATTCCAAAATCTTCCAAATTCCGCTTTTGTTCAAAAAGTCTATCAAACCACGTTCGAACGACCTGAAATTTTGCACACATATCCCAAATGACACAACGGACCTACTGCAACTTCCGAAATTCCATTCTAACCTATATATCAAAATCTCACCTATCAACCGGAAAACGCCAAAATTCCAATTTCGCCAATTCAAGCCTAAATCTACTCCGGACCTCCAAAACACATTCCGATCACGCTCCTAAGTCCCAAATCACCTACCAAAGCTATCTGAACCACCAAAACTCACATCCGAGCCCTTTAGCACATAAGTCAACATTCGATTGACTTTTCCAACTTAAGCTTACTCAAAAGAGACTAAGTGTCTCAAACCTTACCAAAACCTCTCCGAACCGAGCCAACCAACCTGATAACACATAATACAACTGAACAAGACAATAAGAAGCATAAATGGGGAAAATAGAGCGGTAACTCATGAAACAACCAGTCGGGTCGTTACATCCTCCCCCTCTTAAGCAAACGTTCGTCCTCGAATGAGTCAAGAAACATACCTGAAGCCTCAAATAGGTGAGGATATCTGCTCTGCATCTCCCGCTTGGTCTCCCAGGTAGCCTCCTCCATAGGCCGACCTCTCTACTGCACCTTCACTGAAGCTATATCCTTTGATCTCAACTTTCGAACCTGACGCTACAGAATAGCTGATGGCTCCACATCATAAGTCAAATCACCATCCAACTGCACCGTGCTGAAATCCAGAACATGAGACGGATCCCCAATATAGTTCTGGAGCATAGAAACATGAAATACCGGATGCACACTCGACAAGCTGGGTGACAAAGCAAACTCATAAGCCATATCCCCAATTCTCCGAAGTACCTCAAAAGGCCCAATGAACCGAGGACTCAATTTACCTTTCTTTTCAAATCTCATAACACCTTTCATAGGTAAAACCTTCAACAAAACCTTCTCACCAACCATGTAGGACACATCCTGAACCTTCCTGTCAACATAACTCTTTTATCTCGACTGCGCTGTATGAAGCATCTCTTGAATTACCTTCACCTTTTCTAAAGCATCCTGCACCAAGTCTGTCCCCAATAGCCTAGCCTCACCCGGCTCAAACCAACCAACTGGAGATCTACACCGCCTCCCATACAAAGCCTCATATAGAGCCATCTGAATGCTCGACTCGTAGCTGTTGCTATAAGCAAACTCTGCGAGCGGTAGAAATTGATCCCATGACCCTCTGAAATCAATGATACAAGCACACAACATGTCCTCCAATATCTGAATAGTGCGCTCGGACTGTCCGTCCGTATGAGGGTGAAAATCTGTGCTTAACTCGACGTGGGTACCTAACTCTCGGTGCACCGACCTCCAAAACTGTGAAGTAAACTGAGTGCCCCTATCTGAAATGATGGAAACTGGGACACCATGCAAACAAACAATCTCCCGGATATAGAGCTCTATCAACCGCTCTGAAGAATAGGTAGTACACACAGGAATGAAGAACAGTCTTAGTCAGCTGATCCACAATCACCCAAATAGCATCGAACTTCTTCAAAGTCCGTGGGAGCCCAACTACAAAGTCCATGGTGACCCGTTCCCACTTTCACTCTGGAATATTTTTTTGCTAAAGTAAGACACCTGGTCTCTGATGCTCATATTTCACTTGCTAACAATTGAGACACCGAGATACAAATCCCACAATGTCCTTCTTCATTCTCCTCCACCAATAATGTTGTCTTAGATCCTGATACATCTTTGCGGCACTCGAATGAATGAAATACCGCGAGCTATGGGCCTCCTCCATAATCAACTCCCGAAGCCCATCTACATTAGGCACACATATCCGGCCCTACATCCTCAACACCCCATCATCACCAATGGTCACATCTCTGGCATCATTGTGCTAGAATCATTTTTTAAGGACAAGCAAATGAGGATCATCATACTGGCGCTCTCTGATGCGATCATATAAGGAAGACCGAGAAAGCACACAAGCCAATACCTGACTGGGCTCTGAAATATCTAACCTCACGAACCAATTAGATAAGGCCTGAACATCAACTACAAAAGGTCTCTCCCCAACTGGAATATATGCCAAACTCCCCATACTCACTGCCTTCCTACTCAAGGCATCGACCACCACATTGGCCTTCCTCGGATGGTACAAGATAGTAATATCATAATCCTTTAGCAACTCCAAGCATCTCTGCTACCTCAAATTGAGATCCTTATACTTGAACAAGTACTAGAGGCTATGATGATCAGTAAACACCTCATAAGACACACCATACAAGTAATGCCTCCAGATCTTCAACGCGTGAACAATGGCAGCCAACTCCAAATCATGAACATGGTAGTTCTTCTCATGAGGCTTCAACTAATGAGAAGCATAAGTAATAATTATACCCTCCTACATCAACACACACCCAATACCAACTCTCAAAGCATCACAATACACGGTATATGAACCTGAAGCTGATGGCAAAACTAACATTGGAGTTGTGGTCAAGGCTGTCTTGAGCTTCTGAAAGCTCTCCTCACACTCATTTGACCACCTGAATAGATCACCTTTTTGAGTCAACTTGGTCAAGGGCGATGCGATAGATGAGAATCCCTGAACAAACCGGTGGTACTAACCCGCCAAACCAAGAAAGCCACTAAACTGAGCCAAAACTCACACTTGGAGAACTTTGCATAAAGATTCTCCTCCCACAATCTCAACACAACTCTCAAATGCTCTACGTGCTCCTCCTAACTACGTGAGTATACCAGAATATCATCAATGAAAACTATGACAAACGAGTCGAGATAAGGCTGAAACAAGTTATTCATCAAATGCATGAACGTTGCTGGGGCATTGGTCAGCCCAAAAGACATCACCAAGAACTCATAATGACCATAACGGGTCCTGAAAGCCGTCTTAAGAATATTCGAGTCCCTGATCTTCAATTGGTAATAACCTAAACGGAGATCAATCTTGGAGCACACTCTCGCTCCTTGAAGCTGGTCGAATAAATCATCAATGCAAGGCAGATGATACTTGTTCTTAACTGTTACTTTGTTCAACTGCCTGTAATCAATGCTCATCCTCATAATGCCATCCTCTTCTTCTCAAATAGAACCGACGCACCCCAAGGCGACACACTAGGCCGAATGAACCCTTTATCAAGGAGTTCATGAAGCCGCTCCTTCAATTCCACAGGTGCCATACGATACGACAGAATAAAAATGGGATGAGTGACCGGCACCAAATCAATACCAAAATCAATATCCCTATCAAGTGGCATGCCCGACAGGTCTGCAGGAAACACATCGGGAAACTCCCTCACAATAGGAACAGAATTAATACTAGGAGTTTCTGCACCGACATCCCTCACAAAAGCTAGATATTAAAGACAACCCTTCCCATCGGCCTTCAAGAATGAAATTACCCTACTGGAACATAATCAGTCGAACCTCACCACTCAATCCATGGCACACCTAGAATAGCCAATGTTACTGTCTTAGCATGACAGTCCAAAATAGCACGACACGAAGATAGCCAATCCATGCCTAATATAACATCAAAGTCTACCATACATAACAACAGCAGATCCACTTGGGTCTCCAGACCCCCAATAGTCACCACACATGATCGGTACGCATGGTCTACAACAATAGTATCGCCCACCGAAGTAGATACACAAATAGATGAAACAAGAGACTTACGAGGCATATCCAAATAACGAGCAAAGTATGATGACACATAAGAATAAGTGGAACCAGGATCAAATAATACAGAGGCATCTCTGTGGCAGACTGAGACAACACCTGTGATCACGACATCTGAAGTAATAGCATCGGGTCTAGCTGGAAGTTCATAGAAACGGCCCTGACCGCCACCTGATCAACCTTCCCCTCTAGGGTGACCCCTAGCTGACTGACCTCCACCCCTAACTGGGTGGGTGGGGGTGGTGAAATAACTGGCGTTGAAGCCAATTGCTGACTCCTCTACTGAGATGAACCCCCAAGACGATGAGGACATTGCCTCTATATATGACCCATCTTTCCACACTCATAGCAACTCTCGGTTGCTGGATACGGGGACTGAAGGGAACCAAATACACCGGAATGACTAGCAGATTCACCTAGCTTAGAAGAGCTCTGAACTGATGGAGCACGGGATAAACTCTAAGATGGAAGGGCGCTGAGTTATGACTGGCCCTGATGAGAACTGTGAGAACCATGACCCGATGACGCCCTATGATAACCTGAGCGAGCTGGCTGAGCATGCCTGAATGGACGACCTCTGTCGTGCTGGAACTAACCCCTCGAAGGAGCACCACCATAACTACCAGATCCTCAAGGACTCTTGGCCTCCCTCTCATCTCGTTCCTGGCAATAAACTCACTCAATCTCACGAGCAATGTCAACAACCTTCTCAAAAGTAGCACCAAACACCCTCTCCCTGTTCATGAGAATACGAAGCTGATAAGTGAGGCCATCAACAAACCTTTTAATCCTCTCTCTCTCTGTAGGAACCAACCAAACAACATGATGAGCTAACTCCGAGAACCTCATCTCATACTGCATCTCAGTCATCTCTCCTTGACGTAACCAATCGAACTGCCTATGCAGCTCCTCTCTGCGAGACTATGGTGCTTACTTCTCCAAAAAGAGAACAGAAAACTGCTTCCAGGTAAGGGGTGATGCAACAATAGGCCTACGCCTCTCATAAGCCTCCCACCAAGTGAAGGAAGCTCCAAAAAACTGAAAAGTAGTGAAAGCGACCCTACTGGTCTCCAAAATACCCGTTGTATGAAGAATCCTCTAACACTTGTCCAAGAAACCCTGGGAATCCTCGCCCTCTACACCACTGAAAGTCGGAGGCTGAAGTCTACTAAACCTCTCCAACCTGTGCTGCTCGTCTTTTGGCATGGCAGGAGCTACATAGTCTTGAGCAGCTAAAACCAGCTGGGCTGGATGTGCCCCCAGTGTCTGAAGTCCCTGCACGACCTGCTCAGGTGTGCGAGCGGTGGGAGTCTGTATGCCTCCCCCGGCTTGAGAAGTAGCTGTGGTTATAGTAATTGAGACTGCCTAAGCTTGGCTAATGCATACTGATAGAATCTGAACCAAGGCCTCCTAAAGACTCAGAATCACAATGGACACAGCTGGTGCCTGAGTCGGTGCTGCTGGAGCGTCCGCAAGTGGGACCTGATCCTGAACTGGAACAACTGGTGGATCTGCAGGTGCTGCCCTAGCTGTTGTGCGGGCCACACCTCTGCCCCTACCATGGCCTCGACCGCGTCCTCGGTCCTTAATGGCCAGAACTAGTGGTACTGGTGGTCGTCCATCCGGACTGGTTGCTTGTGTGCTCACCATCTGTGATAGAATAGAATAGTAAAAGTTTAGTACTCGAATCAACAGATTCGCACGACAAGAATTTCAAGAATATGAAGTTTTACCTAAAGGTTCTGCAGCCTCTCGAGGATAATTACAGACGTCTTCATACCGATCCGTAAGACTCTACTAATACAGCTCATGACAGACCTATGTAACCTAGGCTCTGATACCAACTTGTCACCACCCTAAACCTAGACCGCTGTCGTGATGGCGCCTCTCATGAAGACAAGGCTAGCTAACACAACCCCCAAATAAATTTACAGATATAATAATTCATAACTAATACATTAATAATGATAATTCCCAAAATATAGTGAAATATATCCACTACGGAAACAAAATACAGCCCAACATCAGGGTGTCACCAGTCATGAGCATCTAAACATGTGTCTAAGAGTCTGAAAGCGAGTTTATACAATCTATTATAGAACTAGAACATAAAGTAAGATGGGAGGGAGAAACACTAGGCTGCGAACGCCGAGCAGCTACCTAGTGGACTCCGAATAGCCTGCTGGGAGAAATCAACCCTCACTGGCGGGACCTGAAGCCCCTGAATCTGCACACCGAGTGCAGGGAGTAAAGTGAGTACTCCAACTCAGTGAGTAATAACAATAAATAAAGACTGAGCTATAAGAAATCACATAAAACACAACAACATGCTATAAAAAGGCAGTATAAAATCAATACAATGCAACAAAAACAGTGAAAACTTGTATAAAAACACCTTAGTTTAGTAAATACTTCTTTAAAACATCTTTTAACAGTTAAACAAGTGAATGAAAAGCAGCGAGAAAAGATAAACACATAAAATCAGCCCCTCGGGCAATAACATGGAACAACATGAGCCCCTCGGGCTATATCACATATCTCACTAGGTACCCGCGCTCACTAGGGGTGTACAGACTCCGGGAGGGGCCCCTTACGGCCCAAGCGTAATATCAAGTCATCTCGTGGCATAATCAATAGGCTCTCGGCCTCATATCAAGCCACCTTGTGGCGTACAACTCAAGCCCTCGGCCTCTTAATCTTAATCAGTACAACACTACTGCGGCATGCAGCCCGATCCAATAATAATCCTCACAACACAGGTCCTAGGCCCTACTCAGTCAGAAATCTCTAAAAGCCATTCAGGCACAGTAAAACATGATGCTCGACCTAAAATATCATTTAAAGTGATAAAACAGAGTAAACATGGCTGAGTTACGAAAATAGTAGAATGTAGCATGACTGAGTACAGCTATAAAATTAAAACAGTGAGGAAATAGTAGTAAAAATCTCCTAAGGGTCCAAAACAGTTGGCACGAGGCCCAAATATGGTATACAACCCAAAACATGATGACAACAAACAGTTTTCAATCAAATACGCGGTAAAACAGTCATTCAGGATGGACTAAGTCACAATCCCCAACGGTGTACTACTCCATGCTCGTCATCTAGCATGTGTGTCACCTCAACATAGCACAACGATGTGAAATCCAGGGTTTCATACCCTCAGGACAACATATTTACAATCATTACTCATCTTTATCCAGTCTAAACTCTTGCCCGCGATGCCTTTGCCTCTCAAATCGGCCTCCGGATGCTCCAAATCTAACCAAAATCAGTGCAAAACCATCAAAATATACTAAGGAAATAAAGCCCACTCGAAAGAAATCAAATTACAACACAAATCCCAAAATCGGTCAAATCTGACCCCCTGGGCCCACGTCTCGGAATTCGATAAAAATTACATCAATAGACTCCTTATCACTCCCCGAGTAGCACCAAAATCCAACCACAACTGATCCCTCAAATCCCTAATTTTAGGTTTCTAAATACATGCCCTAGTTCTTCAATATTTAGGCTTAAATTCAACAATTTCCATGATTAATTAGGTAGAAATCACATTAGGATTGAGTATTAAGTCCATAAATCTTACCTCCAAGTGTTCCCCCTTGATTCCCTCTTCAATACCCTTCAAAAAACATCAAAATCGCCCAAAAATGGAGGAACTTAGACCCAAAATCGCGGAAACGAGTCTTTTAAACATTCTGCCCAGCACTTAAAATCCTTCATCGCGAACGCGAAGGCTCAGCTTCCCAGCCCATCGCGAACGCGGCTACACTCTCGCGAACGCGTAGCTCAAAGACCCCAGCCCCTTCGCGAACGCGGGACCTCCTTTGCGAACGCGAAGGCCAAAAATCGTGCCTCACATATCAAACCTTCGCGAAAGCGAGCGACCACTCGCGAACGCGAAGGCCAAAAGCCTACAACAGCTGAAGCCAAAAATCTGTAACCTTTCGACTATGCATCTTGGTCCGTTTAGCCACCCGAAACTCACCCGAGACCCTCGGGACCTCAACCAAACATGCCAAAATATCCCATAACATTATTTAAACTTTTTCCAACCTTCAGAACGCTCAAAACAACATCAAAACACTAAATTCACATCGGATTCAAGCTTAAGAATTCCAAAATCTTCCAAATTCCGCTTTCAATCAAAAAGTCTATCAAACCACGTCCGAATGACCTGAAATTTTGCACACACATACCAAATGACACAACGAACCTACTGTAACTTCAGAAATTTCATTCCAACCCCTATATCAAAATCTCACCTATCAACTCGAAAACGCCAAAATTCTAATTTCGCCAATTCAAGCCTAAATCTACTCTGGACCTCCAAAACCCATTCCGATCATGATCTTAAGTCCCAAATTACCTCCCAAAGCTATCCGAACCACCGGAACTCACATCCGAGCTCTTTAACACATAAGTCAACATCCGGTTAACTTTTCCAACTTAAGCTTACTCAAAAGAGACTAAGTGTCCCAAACCTTACCAAAACCTCTCCGAACCTGAGCCAACCAACCCGATAACATATAATACAGCTGAACAAGATAATAAGAAGCAGAACTGGGGGAAACAGAGTGGTAACTCATGAAACGACCGGTCGGGTTGTTACATTTATATTATTCTGTCCTGATCTTGGTCGATCTCAATCTTGGTCGGTCTCGCTTTTGGTCGGTCTCGATATTAATCAGTCTCAGGGTCTCAAGCTTAATCGGTCTCAGGGTCTCGAGCTTGACAACCTAATTCTGCACCATAGTTTGATATAAATCAAAGTCGATCCTTGACTTATCATTCTCCAGTCTTGATCAGTTGCACAAAAATGGAAATCCCGCTTTTGACCATATACAACATCACCAAAGAAGAAAAAAGTTCCATAGTAGTCACCCCTAAACAAAAATTGCATGCGTCAATTTTCTTATAATTTGATTTAATTTATCTATCATTCTTTGTTTGTTTATCGAGTATGTGAGACTCATTAATATGACTAATTCAGATTCGCACCCAATAGACTACTAAAAAAGCTAAGTCACTTCACACCAAAAGGTTATCATTTTTCAATATTGATAATTTGGTTCATAAACTTGTGGTTTTCAACTAGCCTTAAAATCCTCACATTTAGCAAATGAACAACTATGGTGTGAGAACTACAATAATAATAATTTAAAAAATTCCATTGAAAAGGAACTTGAGTTACCCTTAAAAACCAGTTTCATCTGTTAGTTCTGTTAGTTGGGTAAAAAATTAAACAAATTTGAATTAGTGCGAAAATGTGCGACAACTCAATTAATTCACCGCTCTATTTATTACATTTGGGGAAACTTAGTCCCACTAAGTTTAATATGAGTTCTCCCCCCCCCCCCAGCATAAATCATATATTAATTTAAAATTATGTATTCAAAATTTATTTTTTATATATCATAGCAAAAAGGATGTATAGAAAAATGAGTGATCACATTTTTTAAAAAGAAGGATGTTAAATATTCGCAAAAAAGTTTGTTTACCCATAAAATGGTACAATTAAAATGATTACGTGGTTTATAGACAAACGCACTGATTTGATCCAAAAGTGATAGAGAAATAAGATTAAAAATTAAGACTTAGCAACTAAATTGAAGAAGATGACAAGCGTGGTTGCGAACGCAATGTCTCTGAGGACAGAAATGAAAGCAATGAAAAATAACAAATAATATTGTTTAATTGAGAGCAAAAATGAAATACAACATATGTTTTGTCAAAAATTTCATGCCTTACAATGGTTGTTGAACCTGCTATTTATAGCTATACCTAGGGAACAAGATCCTATGATTAAGCCCCACTTAAATAATAATATAAATGGGCCAATGATGAATATGTAATGACAGGCCATGAATGCAAATATTCCCTGCAACGGTCGCTCATTTAATACGAGAGAATATTCCCTCACTGAATGCCATCCGATGGAAAATGCTCGATCTGCTCCAGTTGACTATGCTTCCTTCGGGATTTCCTCGACATCAATCACAGTTATTGTGTACGGTAATGATCGTTTCTTGACTTGCATTTTGTCTGTCTTCGGTTCCATGTGTCACGATATCATTCGACCATTTATTACAACAACAACAACATTCGACCATTTATTATAAACTAATTTTACCCCATACATATAGTCCCCATGTTGATTTCTGGTAAGACATCTTTGTGTCACCGGGAAGTTAATGAAGATCCCTTTCTTTGCGTAAAAGTTCCTGAACAATATCTGACGCTTGAAAGGACGCACGTCTCCTCTAATTTAATACCCCGAACACATATTGCCCTATGATTGAACAAAAATATTTTCGACGGTTTTCGAGGTAATCATGATCACGTTTTTGCCGTTTATGTCTTTACTTCTACTCATCACTTACTTCTTTACTTCCAAAGTTTAGTTCTTACAAAACCTTTTTCTTCTCTAATTTCACTCTGCATTTTCTTGTAAAGTTTTCCATCTTCTTTAGCAAAAAATCTTACTGATACACTATTACCATGGCATCTTTCATTCCCCTTTTTGGAAACTCTTGTATTCTCTTCGGTGGAGGCGCCAAGAGAAACAAAGACAAAGAAACTAACGTTGATTTTGTGCCTCCTACTGTAAGCACCATACCCAAATACTGAGCACCCTTATTGACTTCCAAGAGAAGGGTCCATCCGTGTCTTCACAGACTTGGGCTGTGAGTAGGTACCCCCCATCCATTCGCTCTTCTTGTATCCCTACAGTAAAGGATAACTGCAACTGCCCTAACCTCAATATCCTCACTCCGGATATGTTAGAACGAGTTACCTTCACCAAGGAGGGTTTTACGTATGTCTATACTTATCCTTTTACCTTGGTTCTGTTTTCATAGGGTCGAACAATAGGCTCGACCTCGATATTTTGGAGTATTGCCATCGGTACCGGGTCTGCTTGGCATAAGTAGGCCTATCCATATGATGAACGGTGGCTTGCCTATGCCAACTATACACGGAGACTAGAGAAACTCTAACCCTTGCACACATGTCTTTACTCCCCAAAATTTACTATGGGGGAGTAATAAACTTCAGCAAACGCGGCCATCATGCTACTCTCACCAGTGTGGATGTTGATAATGAAAATGGGTATTTCACGAGTCACGATCCAAATCGATGGGCCGCAACGAGCACCCAGTACCTTACTCAACCGAGTACCTACGTAATATATCTTTCATACTATCATAGGTAAATGAGCCAGAGAGGCTGTCGTGAGATAAGTACAATAAAACATGGAGAAATACTCATTATTGGACGATCCAACATGTAATCCAAACTTATGCATATGACGTACGAGCCTATAAGGCCGGCATGGTCCTTTATATACTCAAAACATAGGCCGACAAGGCCATACAAGTATCCGTATACATGATATCTGTCTACGAGCCTCTAAGAATACGTAAAATCATAAAGGTCGGGATAGAGTCCCGCCATACCAAACAATACACTTCTAAATCTTACTAACCAAACAAGCAACTCCGAAGCAAATGGAGCGCACCAACATCTCCCACTAAGCTGATAGCCTACTTGGAGGGCTTTCGACTTGTCTATCAGGACCTGCGGGCATGAAATGCAACGTCCCTAGGCAAAAGGGACATCATTATGAATAATGTACCGAGTATGTAAGGCACATAAATAAGTACATAACAGATATGGAAGAAATATAGAGTAACTGACTCAACTTGTAAGTCGGAATAACTCTGTAAATCATGAGATAATTATAATGTCATACATATGTGTATAAGTGTCATGTTGTGCATAGGTACATGTTTCATAACATCATCAAACCTTTGAGGGCATCCCATCATATCATCTCGACCACTGTGGGCAAAATCATCAATGTATACCAGCTGATCAGATAGTGGTGCGTATATAACGTCGTAACATTTTCCCATATCCCATATAACTATAATATACATATATACGTGTATATAATGTCGTCTAATCATGGGTCAATGTACATGTATAAATGCATGAAATGCATAAGAAATACATTAATAAGATTTTCTCGAAATGCCAAGAAAATCAATATGCCTTTCGGATAAACTTTATCAAATACATATTTTTCTAAGACCCATGAACAGAAGATATAATAATAATAATAATAATTTACATGGGGAATCAAGAATATAGACACCTCTAGTATTTCTATGAATAGAGTCATTTATGGAAATTGTGCATTTGCTCGGTTCATTTGTGACGTATAGATCATGCCAAAAGAAATAAGGGATAACCTTAACATGCCTGAGCTGATTCTCTTGACAATCCCTGTAATACACGTCAATTGCGACAACACGTAATCAGTGGATCGTAGTAGGAAAATTTTTGTATCCTCCAATCTCTTAATTGATAGGGACATAGGTCGAGTTTTGCCACTGAGACCAATATTAATGAAAATTGAAGCAACGGTTGAGAGAAGAACGCAACTTCCAATTTTCTGAAACCTTTATAAGTTTCCCATGGGTAAATCACACCGTCCTTGTTAATATCAAAGAACATAACATGCTTTTCCAAAAGGGTTGGCTCTTGCTTCTCAATTCTCTCTTCATCAATATTGTTGGAGGAAGAAGCCATGGAATCTTGTTAAAAGTGATCAACTGATAATTAAGAAAGAATTGAATTCCAAATCCACTTATAAGAAGAAGTAGAAGATTTAAAGCATTAGCTAGAATCCCTCAAATATGTGCCACCTTTCTTCATATTATATGAGTCACTTGGTAACTTTATTAATCATTTCATGGGCTACCACGTGGCGGCCTTTGTCCCCACTTATTAATTATCCACAAATCCTTAATTACATGGCTAATCTCCCATTAGATAAATAATTAACCAATTACTCACATAATTAAGAATTATCTCAAATTACTTAGAATACTACTCCCTTTTAACACACCTTATCACCTTACTATCATGGTCATGAGGTACCTTGTATGATACTAGTCCATAAATATCGGATATTTTAGCTCGGGCCATATTTTATCCCAAAATGTCAAACTTGGACGAAAATTCATTTTCTCTGACTTGCTTTCTCTCTCACCTTCATGAATTTACTCATCACTTGTTTGAAATAGAATGATGCTTATAATCTCAAAATAATCCCATTTTCGAACTTACGTCGATTAACTAAAGGCGAAACGAAAATGCGGGATGCAACAGGGTGGATGGAGCGATTCGTCATCATTGCTATCAGGGACATCATCCCGACCACAACTCCACCTTTTCATGAGTCGTGAAACCATTTTCGTAAGGTTTTGATTCATTTACTTCCTTTGTGAAAAAGTTGTTTTCCGTTATTGTTGACCTATTTGTTTCTTTAGTTTCAGCTGCTCGGTGGGAACCACCATGGGTTCAAAGTTTGGACCAGTGGGACCAGAAGATTCTGGAAATTACAACACCAGAATCCCGCCGGTGGAAGGAAATGGCCCTTAAATATGGATGGAAGGCCAAAAATCATGGTAAACCTAGTCCTTCTCCCTTTTATATATTCACGAACATAGGTAACGTTTACAGAAAAGTTGCTAACTTTGCTTTTTACTTGATTTAGGACTTTTGCAGGGCTTAGTCACTTGACCCAAGGTTGACATTTTAACCTTCCCCAAGGAAGCCCGGAGGGTGATACAAATTGCCTTTGCTCGAAGCAGTGCACACGGACCTGGTTCTGGTGAAGGTCCTTCATCTCAGCGTCCCCAGCCGAAGAACAAGCAACCAAAAAGGTGACGTTCTTCCTCGACTGGGGCTCAAAATAAGAAAATATAGAAACCAAAGACCGAGCCAGCCATAGTGGTCATTGTAGAGGACGGGGAAGCTAGTGGTGAAACGACTCCCTTTCAAAGGAAAAAAATATCTTCATCAGCTCAACTGAGTGCTCAGTCGGGAAAGCTTCAAAACCCATCTGTAGGAGAAACCCAAGAGCTTTGGGGCAAGATGGACTTGGTGGACAATGATGATTCTCTCTTTCCAATCCCCAATGTTGCCTCCGGTCCAAGGAGTTCGAACACCACCTTCTTCTGCCTTCGGCCACTGAGCAAACAATAATCAGTGTTGCTCCTGCCGTAGCTGCTTCCCAAACCTTCAACGCCAGCAACTTCATGCCCCTCAACACCAGCTGTACCTTTTCCACCATCACCTACTACATCTCCTCTACAAACAACAAACGTTCGAGAGAGGGGTTCTTCTCCTCCCTAGTCTCCCGACCATGGGACTTTGGGGCACAATTATTCACCCCCTTCCCCAGATCCCCAAGGGAGGAGGAATGCTAATCTTTCGGTTTCGAATGAGTGCCACCTGCTATCCAAGTCGCCCTTTCGGGGAGTGCTTGTTGAACAATGCCATGCACAAAGGGACATCGGTACCATACTTGTCTTCTTACAACTTCCTTTCCGTTTATCCGCTGCAATGGGAATTCTGACTTTGATATATATATTTCTTTTAATAGGCTAACATTTTTGTGTTCGAGGGTCTGCAGAAATTGATCCTCGATAAGCAAGGACTTGCTTCCACGTGGGATCAACTGTTGGCCAAAAAGGACCAACTTGATTCGTGCCTCCCGGTGTTGGAGGCAAAAGCTACTGAGGCGGGTGAGCTTGATGCCCGATTGTAGAAAAGTGAACAAGAGATGATGACTCATAGCTAGGAAGCCACTCAATTACATGCACAACTTCAAAAGGCTAAGGCTATGCGGGTAGAGCTCCAAGATACATTGCTTGCTATCGAGCTCAAGTCAGCCTCAGAGGACCAAATAAACAACCTGAAGGCAAAGCTAAACTCCAAAACTGAGGAGGCCAATGCCGCCAAGGAGAAAAGGGACAAGATGGATGAGAGGTTCAAGAGAACCATGGAGCAAAATCGGATCCATTTATCCACAACTATGGAACTTGATTCTTGCCTCGGTGCCATGAAATCCGAAAAGGATGATCTCCAGGCCGAGGTTGATAGACTTAAAGCAAGGCTCCAGTTCCAAGAGGATTCCCTCATGTTCGAGAAAACTTATGCTATATATCATATGAGGAGGAGAACCTTGGAAGAGGCCAAATAGGGCATAATATATATTGATGATTGCATCGTCAAGGCCCGAGAACTGGAGCTAATTGCTCGAAAAAAATCTTTTTGCTTGGCCTGCTGCAACCGACTCTTTGAGCACAGGTTCCAAATACTTTGGAACCGAAGGAGATTGAAGAAAATGATGATGAAGGTCTAGGCTCTGAACAGGTAGTTGATCTGCCTTCTTCCACCCGGGGAGGCGCAAAACCCTCTCTCCCTTCGGGCTCCGGCGGCGATAATGCTTAGATTCTTTATTCCTTTCCTTTTGTTGTTTTTTGTTCTTTGTAATTACGCCAAACTTTTCATTGGCACTTTGACAAAAAAAGAAGAATTTTCTTAAGTATTATGCAAAATACATTCTCTTTGTGTTGAATTAGTTAAATCTTTGGGTACACTTCATATGATAGCTTCTACACAAATTCTTCCAAAATCAACCCCTTACTATGAGGGTTTCATAAGAGAAGGGCCTCTTATGTTTACGGTTCTCTTAAGAGGACGTCTCCTATTCATTTCGGCATAAGCATTTGAAGTTATTTGTTAAATTTCAAATGATAAAATTAACTCCTCGTTTGGAAAAGAAACAAGATAAAAATAAAAGGACTTTATTTTATTCCTTCTATCTTTAAAAGTACATAAGTTTTCATTTGCTAAAGGAAAAAGAAACTGCCAATACATGTGGATAACTTGTACAACTTATTTCTACGAGGCTGGTCATGTAGTCCCTGGTCCCGATGAGACATTATTGTTCCAAGTTCTTGCAGTTCCTGATTTTTATGGAATTCTTATTATCATATCTTATGCTATTCCTCCTACAGTATTCAAATGTGAAGTATGTGAATTGAAACATTGGAAGTCTTACTTTGTTGGTGGAAACAACTTGTGAATAGTTAAATGGTCGTTGGTTCGATGGCAAGTTTTGCTTCCCATTAGGAATTTGCTATCGAGCCAAAGATTATTTAACCATCCCATAGTGATTTATCATTGATGTGTATACTTCAATGCTTTGTCATTTAAAGGTCTTAATCTTGATGGTAACACTCTTTTCGTAGTATGTTTTCCGTTACTACCCCGTTAAAAATCTTACCAGAAAAACCCGATTGGGATAAAAACTGGTCGAATGTAAAAAAAATGCAGCACATACTTTCTGTATTAATAGGATCCATCAGCAGTAATACCTTTTGAGGTGAGTCACGTTCCAATTGTTGGAAAATTTGACTCCATCTTGATTTTCTCAACTTGTACGACCCTTTACCGGTGACAGCTTAAACTCGGTAAGGACCTTCCCATGTTAGACCTAGCTTCCCAGCATTGATTTCCCGAGTGATCTAAGTCACCTTTCTCAAAACTAAGTCTCCTACTTTGAAGTAGCGGAGATTGGTCCTTCAATTATAATATCTTCCATCATTTTTCTTTTCAGCCACTACCCTCACGTATGCCAAGTCCCTGCATTTATCGAGCAAATTCAGATTCACCAGTAATGCCTCATTGTTTGCTTCCTCGTTTGCTCGGGAAAATTGTAAAGTTGGCTCCCCTGCTTCCACCGATATCAGAGCTTTCGTGCCATACACGAGATAGAAAGATGTTTCTTTCGTGCTCAATTTTTCCGTCGTCCGATATGCCTATAGCACAACCGGCAACTCTTCGGGCCATTTGCCTTTAACAACTTCTAACTTATTTTTGAGGTTTTGGATAATCTCCTTATTGGTTGCTTCCTCCTGTTCATTAAAACCCAAATGGTACTGTAAGGATGTAATCCTCTTGATTTTCTAATGTTCTAGAAATTTTGTGACTTTTGAGCCTATGAGTTGCGGTCCGTTGTCATAGGAAATCTCCTTTGGTATTCCGAATCCGCAGATTATGTGGTCCCATAGGAAGTCGACCATTTCGCGCTCAGTGATCTTTTGGTAATGACCTGTTTCAACCCAATTAGTAAGGTAGTCAGTTAAAACTAAAAGGAATCTTACCTTTTCAGGACCCGGTGGCAGTGAACAAACTATATCTATCACCGATTTCATGAATGACTATAGGGGCAGTACAGAATATGCGAGTTCGGTTGGTGTACCAACTGTGCATAGCATTGACATTCATCACATTTTTGAATGAACATCTTTGCATCCTATTCCATCCGGAGCCAATAGTATCCTGCCCTAACCAGTTTTAAAACCAGCAAATCTTCACCGGAATGGTTCCCGCAAATTCCTTATGGACTACTCTCATCACGTAGTTCGTCTCTGAGGCTACCAACCATCGGGCCAATAGACCTTTGGTATGATCTTCTATATAATTTCCCATCCATGAGGCAGTATTGAGTTGCTTTGGTGCGTAGTGCCCGAGATGCCTTAGGGTAATTTGCCATGTGGAAGATATTCGACGAACTCGTTCATCCAACCCCAAACTAAGCTGGTTGAATTGACTTCACAATACCATCCACATCCTATATCGAATGTAGAAGTTGGATGACAGTATCAGAGTCAGATCCTTTCATCTCCGTAGACGAACCCAAATTAGCCAATGCATTTGCCTTTGTATTTTCTTCTCTCGAAATGTGTATGATCGACCATTCCCTAAATCGTGAAAGCAATACTTGAACCTTGTTCACATACAGTTTCTTGCATTCTTCCTTTATGTCAAAAATTCTGTACACTTGGTCTACTACCAATTGGGAATCACATTTGATCTCGATGACCTTGGAGCCAAGTTCCCGGGCCAACTCAGTCCTACAACCAAAGCCGCATACTCGGCTTTATTTTTTGTTAATAGAACAATCTTAATGGCCTGCCTCAGGGTTTCTCCCAAGGACGTGACTAGAACTACCCCAAGCCCGGACCTTTTTACATTGGAAGCCCCTTTCGTAAACAAGGTCCAAACTCCTGATATCATTTCTAACACCAGCACCACCTCTTTAGCAGTTAGGGGCATTAATCCGGGATCGAAATCGGCCACAAAGTCGACCAAAACTTATGACTTAATCACAGTCCTAGGCTTTTACTTGATATTGAACTCACTAATTTCAACTACCCATTTAGCCAAATAGCCTGATAGTTTAGGCTTGTGAAGAACATTCCTCAAGGGAAAGGTTATCACAACAGCTATCAGGTGGCATTAAAAATAAGGTCTAAGCTTTCGAGAGGCTACTACGAGAGCTAAGACTAGCTTTTCGAGGTACGAATAGCGAGTCTTCGCTCCCGATAGTATTTTACTAACATAATAGACAAGAAATTGCATACCTTCCTCCTCTCAGACTAAACAACACTTATCGCAACTTCCAAGACCGCTAGATATATTAGCACTTGCTCGCCTTCCCCTAGTTTTGACAGTAACGAAGGGCTTGATAGGTTTTGTTTTAAGTCTTTCAAAGCCTGTTAGCATTCTAGAGTCTATTTGAAATTGTTCTTCTTTTTGATAAGTGAGAAGAAATGATGGAACTTCTCAGAAGATCTTGAGATGAACCTGTTTAAGGCTGCTAACCTTCCGGTTAATCTTTGTACCTCCTTTACATTTGCCAATTGATCTGGAATGTCCTCGATAATTTTGATTTGTCGGGATTTACCTTGATCCCTCTTTATGAGACCGGGAACCCTTAGAATTTTTCAGAGCCAACCCTAAACATACATTTTTCCGGGGTTAGTTTCATGCTATGCTTTCTCGAGATATCAAAGGTTTCTTGGAGGTGTTTCGAATGATCACCTGCATTCAAAGACTTGACTAACATGTTATCAATGTACACCTCCATCATCTTGCCTATTTGATTCTCGAACATTTTGATAACGAGCCTCTGATAAGTGGCTCCGGCATTCTTAAGCCCAAATGGCATCACATTATAACAATATGTGCCAAACTTCATTTTGAATGAAGTTTTTTCCGGATCCTCTGGGTTCATTTTGATTTTATTGTATCCGGAGTAAGCATCAAGGAAACTCATTCTCGTGCCCGGCCATAACATCAATCATTTGATCAATGTTTGGCAATGGAAACGAGTTCTGGGGCATGCCTTATTTAGATCTTTATAGTCTACGCACATTCTAAGCTTGTTATTCATTTTTTGGTATGACAACTATGTTGGCTAATCATTCTAGATAATTTTCATATGGAACTGATATTGAGTAATCAGGTTACCTCTTCTTTAACAAACCTTTTCCTGACCTCGACAATCAAGCACTTTTTCTGCCTTACCGGCAGGTAGCTTGGGTCTAGGCTTAGTTTGTGCACGACTACTTCCAATGGATAACTGTCATATCCTAGCGCGACCATGCAGTGCAATCTGTGTTAGCTTTAAGAAATTTATAAATTCTAACATGAGTTCGGGATTAAATATTATTACCAGGTGAAACTTCCTCTCCAAGAATTCTTCTAATAAAGCCACTTGCTCAAGTTCTTCTGCAGTGGACTTGGTTGTACCCATTTCCTCCGGTACGGGAAAGTATCTCAGCACCTGGTGAAATTTTGATGACTCCTCGCTTTTATCATCTTCATTTGGCAAGGGAGAAGGCACTGGTTCCTGTAATTACTATTAGTCGGGCTCCTTTTACTTACTGCTGGAGATCGACATCGCGTTCATCTCCCATGCTGCCTGTTGATATCCTCTTATCTGCTTGATTCCTTCTAAGGTTGGGAATTTTAATAGTTTATGATATGTTGAGGGCACAAGTTTCATCTTGTGTATCTACGACCTTTCTAAGGATCACGTTGTAGCCCATGTCGCTGTCTACTACTTCGAATAAAGTGGTATTGGTTAACCCTTTTGCGTTCACAGGCAGCAGGATCTCTCCTCGCGTCACACTTGTCAAGTTGAACCCAGCTAGGAGCTTTGACGCCAGAATGATGCTTTCGGTCAACTTTGCTTGTTCTAACACACTCTTCATTGAATGATGTTGGTTGAGCTTCTTGGTTTAACCAAAACATACTTAATTATGAAAATCTAAGACATTAAGAGAGATTACCAGAGCGTCATCATGTGGAAGGAAAAGTTTATGAGCGTGTTCCTCCGTGAAGATGATATCATTTTTGACAACTTCCCGGTATCTCTTGCTGTGAGTCACTGATACCTTAGTCTTCTTGGCCATCAGGAAGGTTATATCATTGATTTCATTCCCTTCAAAAATCATGTTGATAGTCAAACGAGGGGAATCTTCTATTGCCTTCGAAGACTCTGCATTGTCATGGTTTAGCCGTAGTTGTTTTTGGCTCGGTCGCTTAAAAACTCCCTAAGATGTCCATTCTTTAATAGTGTCGCCACCTCTTCACGTAAATGCCGACAGTCCCTAGTTCTTTAGTTGTGAGTCCCATGATATTCGCACCATAAGTTGAGATCCCCCTAGCTGGGATCAGATCTGATTAGCTTCAGGAATCGAGCTTCTTTAATATTTCTCATCGCCAATACCAACTCCACTATGATGATGTTGAAGTTGTAATCCGATAACCTAGGATATATGGAATCTCGAGCCCCCAATACCTCTTTTTCTTGTAGTGACCTGGTGTTTCGGCCATGGTTAGTTATTCTATCAGGAACGAACCTGTTCGATGACCGAAACCCTTTGCTGTTGTATCCCTCAGTTTTTTCATACGGCAAGAAATGACCTTTAGAAGATCGTCGATTCGCATCGAAGTCATTTTTCAACTTATTTTGGTCCCGTCCTTTAGTCGATGTGGGGAACCCGAGCTGATAATCTTTGATTCTTATTTTTGACTCGCAAAGGTTATGAACATCCACCCATGTGGTTGCTTGGAATTTGAGTAGGCTTTCCTTTAACTTTGGGGAGGCATAGGAGCTTAGTAGATTCAAACCCTTTGTGAACACCTCCACTTCCCACTCATATGGTACAACCGGTAGCGACATCCTTCTTTCTTGAACCAAATCACGAATTCATGCAACAATTCAAACTCACCTTGCGCAATCTTGAATATGTCTGCCTTCCTGGTTTGTACCTTTCTGGCGCCGGCATCGGCCTTAATGAATGAATCTGAAAGCATTTCAAAATAGTCAATTAATTTCTAGGGTAAGAGTGAATACCATGTTAGAGCCCCCTTTGTGAGGGTTTCACCAAACTTCTTTAGTAAGACCAATTCGATCTCATGTTGAGCCAAATTATTTACTTTCACAGCCGTGGTATAAGCTGTTATGTGCTCATACGGATCCGAAGTCCCATCGTATTTTGATATGTATGGCATCTTGAGCCTCTTCAGAATCATCTCCGGTATTATGCTCAGTTTAAATGGTAATTGTGTGTATTTTTTGAATCTGGGCCTTTTAGTATCAGTGATGCGCCCAAAATCTTATCCATTCGGGTGTGAAACTCCTTCGCATTTTGATCCATCCGTTTCATTTACCTTATAAACCTCATAAGCTCAGTTTTGAAGGGAGCATTCCCATTGTTGTTTCCTGGTCCGCTACCGGTTCCTCCGGCTTCATCAAAACCATCCTCGCCTCTTGGGGTGTTGTTATCGACTCTATGATTCATTTGATTTGCACGAACGCTGGGAGGAATTGGGCCTCTTCCACTCGCATTATTAGAAGTGCCTGGCAACGCTTGCTTTAACTATGTCATTACCTGATCCTGCCTTGAGAGGTGGCTCATGATGGCTTTCTGCTGTTCTCTTAGTATTTTCACCATTTGCATGACATGTTCCTCCTCCGCGTCATCGAGAGTTGGCTCCCGTACATGCCGGGGGCACTTCCCTTCACGAATCGGGGTTACTTCATCCCCTTTATTATGGGTGTCGCTGGTTGAGTCTTTATTTTTAGGAAAATCTTTGTGTCCCTCAATGATGTGCATGATGTTGACATCATTATCTGCCATTTTTTATTTCTTGCTAAGGAAAAAAATCAAAAAAGTTAGTAATAAATGCAAGGATCAAAGCAATTACACAATTGTCTAAGCCCTACGGTGAACACCAAATTGTTTACCCGTAAAATGATATAGTTAAATTTATTACATGATTTATAGACAAACGCACTGATTTGATCATAAAATGATAGAGAAATAAGATTAAAAATAAGAGTTAGTAATTGAAATTAACAAGATGGCAAGCCTGGCTCCGAGCGCAATGTCTCCGAAGACAGAAATGAAAGCAATGAAAAAAACAAATAAAATTGTTTAATTGATAGCGAAAATGTAATACAACATATGTTTTGCAAGAATTTTGTGCCTTATAATGGCTTTTGAGCCTGCTATTTATAGCTATAACTAGGAAACAAGATCCTATGATTAAGCACTTACATGATAATAAAGGAGATATCGATGAATATGTAATGGCAGGCCATGAATGCAAATATTCCCTGTAACGGTCGCTCATTTAATACGAGAGAATATTCTCTCGTTGAATGTCATCCGATTGCAAATACTTGATCTGCTCCCGTTGACTATGCTTCCTTCGGGATTTTCTCGACATCAATCACAATTGTCGTGTCCGGTACTGATTGTTTTTTGACTTGCCTTTTATCTATCTTCGGTTCCACGTGTCACACTATCATTCGATTATTTAATATAAACCATTTTTACCGCATACAAAGTCCAATTCAGAAAGTACCCAATGTGTCCTTTTACCTGTACAAATAGAATAACTCATATATACAGAATAGTAAAAGGGCTTCAATGGTCAACACCATACAAACAGAAATAAGTGTAAATTCTTACCAACATACTCATGTTTCCTGACAATAAGTATGCATGAACAATTTCACGAAGTATATATTCGGATAGTCCAAAGTTGATAGTTAGCTTTTGACATTCTGGTAAAAAAACTATATCGATAAAGACATGTAGATGCACTATTACGTAAAGAGGATTGTAACTTTCTATAAATTTTCCATTTGTAACTCAATAACGAACCTTACTTATTTCTTTTTTGAAGATTATCATATCGGGTGATATTTTTGTTTCAGTTATTGCCTTTTTCTCTCTTTGAATCAAACTTTTTCTTGTCATAATTAATGGTTGAATTTCTATTAGTATCCTAGATGTAGAAATTGAAGAAGGTGGATCGTCTTTCCATCTCGAAAGAAATAAAATAATCGCGCATACACATATTAAAAATATTAACGAAATTTGTCCGACGTGCCACTCTTTAATACGAAAAGCGGATTAATGTAATCTAAAAAGTCAGAAAGTACCCTTCTTTAATAACAAAATCAGATTACTGTAATCTTAACTTGTTAGTGTAGCATCAGATTACTCTTTCTTTATGACTGGAAAAACCCAAACTCAATGCTTCAATTAATGTCAAATCTCTATATCATATCTTATAAAGTGAGGAAACCAAACTTCATTTTCACTCACATAAAAAAAATTTTAAAGTCTCTCAAAATGGCTAATTATTATTATAACTCTTACATCAAAGTTCAACTTTCATTACTTATCTTATCCTTCATCAATATTGTGCATATTACAAATGCTATCAATATCAATCCAACAATTAAAGAAACTTTTATTAGTGGCCTTCCTCAAAATAATCCTATACTCTATGTTCATTGTAAATCTGAAGATGATGATCTTGGAGTTCGTGTACTTAAAGTTGGTGAAAAATTTGATTTCTCATTTCATGAAAATGCTTGGGGCACAACTCGCTTTCATTGTGAAGTTCTATGGGGTGTAAAACATAATGATTTTGATGTTTATACTGAATGGTATAGACGAAAAAAGTCATTTTGTAGACCTAAGTTGCTAAAATATAATATCTATTGCACTTGGTTAATAAAGGATTCTGGTATATTTCTTGCTCGTACTCCTAATCCTTCACCAAGTGACTTCAAATTTGTCATTTCTTGGTTGGGGTAAAAGGAGGGATTGTATTACATATCATATATAGTTAATTAGCTTTGAATGACTTTATGAATTAGAAGTTATCATATATAGTTAATTCCATTATGTTATCTTATTTTTCTAGCAAGCCACGACGATGCTAACTCTCATTGTGAGAGTCAACTTTAACTAGAGATAGTAAATATTTTAGTCGTTCCCAAAAATAATAGTGGACAAAATGTATATTTTTGTATGTACGTGTATTATAAACATAAATATACATATTTTATATTTTTTTGGCTAACAAATATAATTATTTTCGGCCAGTCGGTCAATTTTGTATCCCCACCACTTTAATTTGTCCCTTAGGCTTTTGCCCTTTGACCAAAGGAGTTTTTGTTGGTAATTAGTTGAAGTAGCTAGTGGTTACTATTAATGAAAGCAAAGGCAGAAAAACTAAATACCCACCAAAGGTGGAGTTCCTCACATATTTTAATGACCAAAATTCCTCTTTATTCTTTACAGTGAATTCAACAACAGATCCTAAAGTGAAACCTATGGGAGAAAAAATGGCTTCACAAAATAAATTGATAGCTGTGGCAATAGACAAAGATAGAGGAAGCCAAATTGCTCTGAAATGGACTGTTGATAATCTTTTAGTTAGAGGCCATACAGTTCTTCTAATCCATGTCAAATCACCTCCTATTGTTTCCCCAAGTAATTAATCCTTATCCACTTCTTTCACACACAGTAGGCGGATTTAAAATTATAATTCAATGGATTCATCCTTGTACTATTAAAATTATGAGTTTAGAATTTATTATTTACAAAAAAATTAGTAATTTTTCAATATATATATATCTATGTTCCATGTAAAAAGTATAGGGTTCGATTGAACCATAATATGAACACTTCATCTATCACTATCCACGTACATTTATTTGTTTTTGCATGTTTTTTAATAATACGCTGTCAAACTAGCTTGCCAGAAACTCAACTATTCTATTGAATACTTACAAATTAAAAATCGTGTTATATTCATATCTTAAATCCTGTTATTTCTTTTTTCTGGTATAGTTGCACAATTAACTTTGTACTTTTACAATTTAGGATCAATCCAGATTTATGATGAAGCTGGATGTAGAAATTTTAGTGAGTTGGATTTGCAAACAAAGGAAATGTTTCTTCCTCTCAGAGTATTTTGTACACGAAAAGATGTTAGTATTCAACTCTAAGAATTCCTACCAAAACATCATTTTTTTCTCTTATAATCATTTGTTATCTGAAACTCAATGGGAAGAAAGTATAGGGAAGGGAATTAAGCTAAATTCCCATCGTTAAAAAGTTAAAACATTTAAATAGGGTTTATAGGATGCTAATTAGACCGTTAATAGATTAGTTGGTCCTCCTCCTAAAATCCTACTTATATGATATAAATACACTATACACATTTTTTTCATTAAGTAGTGACGACGAGGGTGGTTTCAATTTTTTAACAGTTGAGGGACTTTTTTCTCTCCTGTACCAAAAGCTTTTTCTCTCGGTGCACGATGACATGATATCATCTCTCTATATAGGCGTACGCTAGTGGTGCAACTAGCATGCGCCACTGATGCTGGCATGGCGAAAGGTCGGTCACGAAATTATAGAACACGACACATGCTCCGGTTCAATTGGCCAAGGGGACACGAAGGCCAGTTGATGCCGAGGATGAGATTGTCACTGCTACTACTCTGTATGTGGCCACTGCTCAATTAGAACCATCGAGTATACTCAAAGCTCAGGCGAAAATAGCGCGACTAGGTGTGATGCTTACTCCGCCTAATGTTAGGCTTCAAGGGGAAACCCTTGTTGCGGAAGCCAAATGTATATAGTGTGAATGAGTCGCAACTACTATACCAAAAATTATGGCAATAATAAATAATACAATAAGGCAACAATAAAAGGAATACCAGAATTTACGAGGTACGGTCAATTTTTCTCCCATCTTTGACATAAATATTATTTAATAGCTGACGACAAAAATCAAGATTATTTCCTTTCTGGTGTGGAAGATCAGATCCCAAGTCACCGGTTGAATCCCAAACCGAGGAAAAATATGACTCTGTTAACAGTCCGCGAACCAGAAATCCGAGTAAGGAATTCTGTTAACTCGGGAGAAGGTGTTAGGCATTCCTGGGTTTTGTGGTTCTAGCACGGTCGCTTAACTGTCGTATTTGATTTTATATAATTTCAATACATGCTAGCTTATGTTATTTTTATTTAATTTTAAACCACTTTTATTATAATTATTTTTTAAAAGAATTGCGACGTCGTGAAAACGCGTTTCGAACCACGTTGCAATCAATGCACCCGTGGTTATCAACACATTTCGACTTCGTCGAGATTTGGATTTGAGTCGCATCAATGCGCACCCGAGTTTAAGAAGGTCATTTAATTAAAATCGCGCCTAAAGATTCTAACGTAATATTATTTTGGGAAAAAGCCGTGAAGTTCGCTAAATGGTCCTCCCAAATTCTAATCATTTTTAATAACCATTTATTGAGGGCCCCACATTTATTTATTTTCGTTCGGTGAGGCTCGTCCCAACTTGCGAACCTCTTTTCTATCATTATTCATTTTTTAAGAATTACGATGTCGTGAAAACGCGTTTTGAACCCCGTCGCAATCAATGCGCCCGTGATTGTCAACACATTTCGATTTCATCGAGATTTAGATTTTGGCCGCATCAATGCGCACCCGATTTTAAGAAAAGTGATTTTATCGGATTTTTAAACAATTATGATCCTATGTGCTAATTTTCAATTTGCGTGCTCACATGCTAGCGTTTAACAGCTTCAACTTCACTCATCTTTTCTGACTTCAAAGAGATAGCTATACAGAGATAATAAACTAACCACTAGAGTTGAACTATAAAATCCAGTTTCGAACCCTTGTGACGTAGGTAAAGATATATAGAGAAAAGCAGAATATTAATCATGAGTTAACAAAGATGAAACCTTTTTAGGCCATTATTTAAAGGACTATTTTAGATCGTGAAGTCTCACACAACATTCTAAGAACTAATACAGTTCCTAAATTCAACCAAAGATAGAAACAATCTCAAATCTAGTCGTAAACCCAAATTCGTTTGCAACCTTACTCAATAGACGCAGGTGTGAATATGTTAAAATCAAAGTATCACACCCTAAGCTATACATGAATGAGCTTGGATGTTTGATACATGGAGGGGCTGGATCTGACCCACATGGAACGAATTAATCAAACATACCACTCTCAGATGCACTCAATCAAACAAACTCACAGTTAAAATTTGTATAGTGAGGTAATACAAACTATGGTTGAACATAATTGGACATCACAAATGTCAAACAAATTTCCCATTTCCTTATTCCACTTCCACCTTGAGCCCCAAGTTACATGGTTTGAGGAATATGTACCTGGAAAAGTAAAAGCAAGGAAAAGAGGGAGATCAGCTTGGCAGATGCAATATTGAACAGCAACAGTCAACAGAATCCAACAGCAGAACCAGCTTATAACCCAAATCGAGCAGGAAAAATAGCAGAACAACAATTCCTTTTTACCAGCAAACCACAACAACGTCTTCAATGTAACAGTGATTTCCTCCAGAAATCTACCCTCTCTTCAGATCTAAAACTCGAAATGGAAAAAAGTATTTTTGAACTAGTAATGGCTATGTCACTCTGATTTTCTTCTCCCTTCTCCCTCCTCTTTTCACCAGGCAAATGCCATGACTATTTATAGGCAGCCCATCAATTTTTATTTCCTTTTAGTCCCTCTTTCTTTTAGCTTTTTTTACCCCCTCTGTCTCTAACTTGCCACATAAGTAAGCACCTCTATTGTGCTGAAATGTGCACTAAAATCCTATTCTAGAAGGCCCTAGGGTATTCTTCTACCAATACAATACCTATACTGCCCTTTCATTACTTTGAAATTACTATTCCTATCAGAATTACCTTTTCCATGCCCAAACTACCCCTGAAGGTTTCTCAAAGTTACTGATTCTACCCACATTCTTAACAGCTATAACCAATCCCCTAAATTAATCCAAAACTAACTAAGACTGATTAAGTAGAACTCAGAAATTAACTAATCAATCTACCCAATCCCAATTGTTCAATCACCAATTCAATCAAACTAGGAAAAACCAGAAACCAGGATCAATCAAAGCAAAGCTTAAGCTACTGATCAACATTAAATGAAATTAAACTAATTCTTAACCAATAAGCTCACAATCGACCATTCAAACATCAAACTCAGAACTAACAGAAATTGACAAAACTATACTAATACACAAAAATAAATCGTAAAATTAACAGAACACTTAATGAAACCAAGACTATAACTAAAACTTCAACCATGCAAGTAAAAGAAACAGGAAAAACTCACGGAAGCACGAGAAACTCCGGCCAGTCACTGACGTCCGAATCCTTTCAGATTTTTGACACGCAACATCCCTAACCATGTGTTCTTACAAGAGAACACATGGTTAAGGATATTACGGTTCGAAATCATAAAGATTTTGGTTTAGGGTTTTGGCCAGAAATTCTTAGATCTGAAATTCGAGCCGCTTCACAGAGATTTGAAGGAAAATAATCATGGATTAGGGTTGAGGGAAGACCGGGGATTGTGTGGTGTGATTTTGGGCTGATTTGGATAAACCTGCGATCTGACCGGAAACTTCATTCGAAGATTCGACGAGCTCCGGCAACATTCGAGGAAAACTAATAACGGGAATGGAAAGAGGGATTCATGGGGGATCTACGGTGTTAATCTGGGTTTGAACGGTGTAAGTGGAGTTCACCGTCGGCGAGGGATTTAGGGGCGGCGCGGATTAGGGTTTGAGAGGATAGGTGGGGTGAGGAAGACGAGGGACTGGGGGCTCTCCGACCATTTTAAATCAGAATCCTCGTTAGTTCCGGACCGTTGGATTGATGAGATCCAGCGGTCCTGATTTAGAGACCACGAAACGACATCGTTTCGATTAGAAGGGGAAACGGACCGGGTTGCTGGTACTTGGGCTGGTTTGGATGAGTGAAAAAGGGGCATTGGGCCAAGCGAATTTAGCAAAGAAGTGGCCCAAATTTTGGGTCTTTTTAAGACCACCTATTCCACTCTTATTTTCTTTTCTCTTTTATTTCCTTTTTCTCATTTTTAATTTTTTTTTTATAATTTTTCTAATTTTTATAAAGATGTAAAACTAACATGAAATCCTGATTGTTTCAAAACCAAGACTAATTAATTCCTAAAATTGTTTAAAAACTATTTCATGACGAATTCACAATAAAAATCATTAAAATGCAAAAGTGAACTAATTTTGTGATTTTCATGTTTTGTTCTAAACAAATTTAACCTTAATTGATACTAAAAAATATAAAACTAAAACCTAAATGCAAAAATACATATTTTTGTATTTTATAAAAATTAACATGGCAAATAGAATGCAACAATTATCAGAAAATGACACCAAAATGCACAAAGATTGTAAAATAAAAAATTATTTTGTTTGGAATTTTGGGAATAATCACTAACATGTGCCATAATTTTTGGTACAGCAGTTGTTATTCCTTCGCAATGTATACCTTATACATTTGGCATGCTAACGTGGTGAATCAAAGCGGAGTGACTAAAGTGCAAACAGCCCCACCCGCTAGGAAATTCAATTCTCCGCCGAAATTGGTAGCTAGTCCACAGAAATATGAGCTTGCAAAGCAGCCACCACCACCTACGGAAGAGAAGAAGATGTGGGTGAATCTATTCACAGGGAATCGGCTAGCTTCAAAAGGTATCAATCTGCAATTTATTGCTCCAATAATAAAAAATGGTGTTAAAATGGTTCAATTTGATAAAGCTGAGGTCAGAAAGGAATCTGAAAATTGGAAATATGCACTGATCCTCAACGTGGTTGGAGATTCTCCAACTATTGGGGAAATCACCATATTCCAAGGGAGGCTCTGGACGTTTCAGCATAAACCACACATATACTACCATAACAATTGTTATTTTGTGATAAGATTCTATAGTTGTGGTGATAGTCCTGATGTCTGGACCTCATATGCTGAATAGTAAAATAGTGATTGTCAAGCCCTAGAGTACCAATTTTAATTTTAGTGAGGAGATACTCAAAACAATTCCCCTTTGGGTAACGTTTCCTAACTTACCCCTGAGTTGCTGGAGTCCCAACTCTCTGAGCATGCTAGCTAGTGTATTAGGCACCCTGTATGTGCTGATGAATGCACCTCTCGCAAAGAGAGGATTTTGTATGCTCGAGTGCTTATTGAAATGGACATTATTGTCCCATTACCTAAAACTGTCAAGTTGTTGGATTCATTTGGCAAGCGCTATGACCAAGAAGTTAGATATGAATGGTGGCCTCAGTACTGCCGAGTATGCTGCCAACTTGGACATATCTGTCAGGCCGAGCAAGCAAAGCCCCAACCTAAGAAAGCCAAAGCTGAGACAAGGAATACTAAGAAAGTTTGGCAAAGTAAGGATGTCCCAGCATCACCAATACCTGAGGTGCCACCAGAGGAGGTGGAGGGTGATCCTGAAAATGGAAAAGATGGGTGGACAAAAGTAAAAGGGAAAGTAGTTGCAAGGCCTCAGGTATTCGATGAAAGTAGTCAATATCTTGTGGATGTTGAGAATGGTTTCATCCCTATGAGAGGAACCTCATTTCAACAGGTGTTGCAAGCAGCCCTAGGAACAGTGGACACAAGATGCAGCTCTATCCAAGGAGGAAAGCCTCCTCACCCCCACAACAATCACCAATGATTATTGCTACATAGAATGTTAGGGGGTTCAATTAGTTTTTTAAGCACAAGGAGATGAAGAAGATAGTAAGTAAAGAGAAAATAGTAGTTTGAGCTATTACGGAACATAGAGTCATTAAACAAAATGCCTCAAGGATTATAAATAAAGTCTTTCCTACCTGGAGTTGGCATGATAATTATGATATTAATGGGCGAGGAAGGATCTAGCTATTATGGGATCGAAGGTTGGTTGATGTTACAGTACTTTGTACAAGCTCTCAGTTCCTTTACTGTGCTATTATAAGTGCAGACTGATTTATTGAGTTTGAATTCACTACAATGTATGGCCTTCACACAATTGCTGATAGGAAACACCTTTGGCAGGATCTGATAGGAATAGAGTCCAATATTCAGAGCCCGTGGCTCATTATGGGAGATTTCAATGCAATACTCCAACTTGATAACAGAATGGGAGAAAGTGAAATACAAGATATAGCGGTGAAAGACTTTGAGGAGTTCTTGGGGTTAATTGGTCTAACAATGATAAAAAGAGTGGGAAGATTCTATACTTGGACTAATTCACACATTCACAGTAGGATTGATAGAGCCCTGGTCAATCCTTCTTGAATGTCTCTATGGCCCAGCTTACAGTTGAAGCAAAAGATCCTTATTTTTCTGACCATTCCATTCTTTGCATTAAATTCAGTAGCAACCCAAGAAAGGTGGCAAGACCCTTTAGGTTCTTGAATCACTTGACCGTTCATACCTAATTTCTTAATATTGTCTTTACTTGTATTGTGCAAGGGGAGTATATGTACCACGTCTGGCACAAGCTCAAACTAATGAAGGAAGGGATGAAAGCTTTAAACGAACATAGGTTCTGTAAAGTCGAGCAGAAGATGTAAAATACCAGGCAAGATCTATGTGATATTCAAGAGAAGCTATGAACCTGCTACATTGATCCCACTTTATATGCTACAGAGAAAGAGCTTAAACTTAACTTAGAGAAATGGATCCTAGTAGATAAAAATATTCTGAGACAACAATCTAGAGTTCAATGGTTGAGGCTAGGAGACACCAACTCATCTTTTTCCATGCCTATATCAAGAATAGGATTGCCCAGAATCACACTAAAGGGCTGATCACTATTAGTGGAGATGTGGTACACACTGACAGGGCAATTGAAGCAGAGATCATTGGATTTTACAAGGGACTGCTAGGCATTTGTGCTACACAACTACCTGCAATTACACCTAGTATTCTAGGTGCTGGCCTTGAAAGATATATCTACCCCTTATAGCTCCAGTCATAAGAGAAGAAGTCTACCTAGCCTTGAAAGATATATCTGATCTGAAGTCCCCAGGATGTGATGGATTTAATGCATTCTTCTTCAAGAAAGCATGGCCTATTATTGGAGATGGTGTTTTAGATGTCGCGATCCAGTTTTTTCAGACTGCATGGATGTATTAACTGCACCATTGTTACCTTGATTCTTAAGGTACAATCTCCCTCTACTATTAAGGAGTTTAGGCCCATATCTTGCTGCACTATGCTATACAAACTGATCTCTAAGGTTATTACAAAGAGGATATAGAATGTCATGGATTACTTAGTTGATAGTAGCCAGACTACCTTTGTTCCTAGGAGGGTCATACCTGATAATATCCTATTGAGCCATGAATTGGTAAGGGACTATGGGAGGAAGGGTACTTCCCCAAGATGTATGCTTAAGATTGACATGCAAAAAGCATATTATTCTGTAAAGTGTGCATTTATTGAGCAAGTGATGTTTGGTCTGAACTTCCCTAGTGCATTTGTGGGCTGGATAATTACATGCCTTAGGACAGTATCTTTCTCAATCATTATAAATAGGAAGCCTTCTAAACTTTTTGATTCCAAAAAGGGCCTGAGGTAAGGGGATCTTGTATCCCCCTTCCTATTTGTTTTAGTGATGGAGTCCTTGAGAAGATTGTTGAAGCAATTGGGGCAAAATCCTTATTTCAATTTTCATCTCAAGTGTGCCAAGCTGAATATCATCCATTTGGGATTTTCAGATGATTCACTTCTTTTCTGTAGAGGTGATGTTGCATCAGTAAAATACTTGATTAAGCATTTTCAGCACTTCTCAGCTGTTTCTGGACTCATAGCTAACCCTGCCAAAAGCTCAATCTACTTTGAAGGCATGACTACTGATGTGCAACAAGAAATTTTGCAGATACTTGGATTCACTAAAGGAGAACTCCCCTTCAGATACTTAGGGGATCCTCTTAGCTCCAAAAGAGTTTCATTTGTACAATGTAACCCTCTGCTAGATAAGATTCTGCAGAGAATCAAATCCTGGACTACCAAGTTTCTATCATATGCTGGTAGAGCACAACTCATTAAATCTGTCTTATTCTCTATACAAGTCTTCTGGGCTCAAATCTTTGTGCTCCCTAAGAAAGTTGTGCAGATCATAAAAGCTGCATGTAAAAGCTTTTTATGGTCTGGTGGTGCTGAACTCTCAAAGAAAGCATTATTGACCTAGGACAGAGTATGTCAACCGACAACTGCTGGGGGCTTAAACATTTTAGACATCACTGCTTGGAACAAAACGGTTATTAGCAAATTGTTTGGAACTTATGCCAAAAGAAAGATAAACTATGGGTTAAATGGATACACTGCTATTATGAGGCTAGTAGGAACTTCCTGGAGGACATTCCAAAACAGATTTCATAGATCATCCAAAAGATTATGAAGGCATCAAAGTACTATATAGAAGCAGGATATGAACTAACTGATATACACAACATGAATCAGTTCTCTTCAAAGCAATTATACCAGAGGCTAAGAGGTGAGTTTCCAAAGGTGGCCCGGAGGAAAATGGTATGTAATAACCTTGGAATACCCAAATGGATCTTTGTGTTAAGGCTAGTAGCTCATGGCAAGCTATATACAAGGGATACACTAAGTAAATAGGGTATGGCTAGCGATAAAATATGCCCTTTGTGTGGCCAGGAGAATGGAAGTCGCTCCTATTTGTTCTTCGCATGTGAATTGGCTGCTCAAGTCTGGCAGAAACTTCTGAAATGGCAAGGTATTAACAAGAGGCCTAGGAACTGGGATGATGAGCTACAATGGTCAGTCAGGTTTGCTAGTAGGCGTGTTAGAGCACATGTGTACATAATGTGTTTTGTAGCTTCAATCTACTCTATTTGGAGAGAAAGGAACATGAGAGTATTTCAAAACAAGCAACAACCTGTGTACTTAATGACCAAGTAGATAATCCAAGAGGTGTATTTTATAGGTTGTAAGAAACCCAAAGTAGCTAATTGGTTGGCAAGTTTTGATTTCTATCCTACATAAGTAGTAAGTAGTTTGCCTTGGTGGTTTTAGTATATAGTTGATTTTGATCATGAGCCTGACGGAAGTGTTGGAACTACTGTCCAACAGTCAGTCGCCGAATGCTTTATAATGCAACACCCATTTTGGTAATAAAATTTTTATTTACCAATAAAAAAATGACGGCTAGGCTTTATGAAGAGAATTCTCTTCAACTTTTATAGGATATCTATACTGTGTAAATCCCTTGGTGGTACTGACATCTTCTAACATAGGTTTCTCCATCCTCGAGGCTCGAACTCCAGACTTCTAGTAAAGACCGAACGGATCCGATATATCTCACAAGACATCCACACCCCTTCGCGGTGCCAAAACATCTTGATATAAACATGGACGAATTAGAATAATCAATATTTTTTGTGTACTCTTACTAGTTTTTTTCCTTTAGCTTTCACGTCTCTAATATTGGTAGTTCTTCTAATTCTCCGATAAAACAGGTAGATAGTCATGTTGTGGTGTTAGAGGACAAGGATGTAGTCAAAGCAATTGTTGAATATGTGAATAGAACTGGAGTAGAGGCATTGATTTTTGGTGCTGCAAGAAAAGACGGTTTTCTCAGGTATGACTCCATCATTAACAAGAATTAATTAATAATCTGATAAAATTATGTAACAAACATGTTATGATATATATTAACTATTATTAATAATGCTCATCGTTCTAAACTTACCATAGGGATATGTAGATATTAGTGCATGATTATGTTACAAACTTGGCTTTAAAATATTTTTTCCAAAAGTTTTTGTGAATAGAAGATAAGGGAAAAAGGTGTGTCTATACATACTTAAATGTATGCATGCCTTTCAAGCTCTGTTGATTTTTCATTTCATATGTTAGATTTGAATAAAACATCTTACTCGCATTGGTAAAAATTTACTCATATTTTATGTTTACATCAAATCTATAGGTGCATTATATGTGTCTGCTCGTATACTTTTCTCACTTCATCATAGTTAATTAAGATGTACTTTCACCTCATTAAATCACTTGACCATAGTAATTTAATATGATTTGGTATAAAAATTCTATGCAAGTAAACTTTTACCTCTTCAAATGGTCTAATTTCAATAGCCTTCTGCACTGCAGATTCAAAGCCAAAGACATTCCAGGAGGCGTATTAAAAGAGGTTCCTGATTTTTGTACTGTACATATCATCTCCAAATACGAAAAGATAACATCTACACGACCTGCTTCTCGTCCCGCTCCTTTTGTCCATCCACCACCTCACCAGTTCACCAACACTGGATTTGCTAATTCAAGAGGTGAGGTTCTATTCGATTCTAATATGTACGTGGCGGACCTAAGATTTAGAACTCATGTGTGCTTGCCGATAATAGTCTCAGAAGCAGAGGGAGAAAAAGTTTAGTTATGGGTGCTTACTCAATGATTGTTTAAATCCTTTGATAATTGCCTATATTAGGACAGTCCGATGCACTGATCTCTCGTTGTGCGCTTCATAATTTCGTGGCATACCAAATAAGGGATTGTTAGAAGAAACCTCCTATAGTGGACAACTATAGCCCTTTGTATAGGTTGGGTGCTTGTTTAAGGCCATAAAGTGCTCGCTTGAGGAGGCAAACAAAGATAGAATGCTTTTTGAAGATGAATTATCAGCACCTTGAACTGTATACGGACGTAGATGATATCATCACAACCCCTCTTTTCGTACCGCTAGGGATGCTTAACGACACTTCACCAAAAAAGGGTGCATGGCCTCTTTGAGTGAAGAAGAGAGGAGCTTTGTATAGACACTCTTGAGCGCAGGAGCCTAGGAAGGGCCGAACCACAAGGTCTATTATACGCATTCTTGCCCTGCATTTCTGCAAGAGCCTGTTTTCATGGCTTGAACCAATGACTTGATCCAGGTCACATGACAATAATTTTACTAGTTATGTCAAGGCTCCCCTTTTGATAATGGGCTTTTTTCACTTTTAGCCCGCGCCAGAAACTATCTATATTGTAAATATAGCACGGTATAGCCAGTTTTCAGACTGGTCATTCAAAAATAGTCAGCGTTTACGAAGTCAATGAAAAATAGCCACTATTTTGCTGCAACAAAGACCGGTCCAGCATAATATACTAGAGTTCGGTGCACCTGTGTATGAACTCCAGCATATTATGCTGGACTGGTATACTCTGCTGACTCCAGTATAATATACTGGAGCACCAGTGCTCCAAACTCCAGTATATTATACTGGACAATTATACTTGCTTGAACTCCAATATATTATGCTGGAACTCCATCATATTATGCTGGAGTTCCAGCATACTTGTCCTGGAACTCCAGTATAATATGCTGGAGTTCAAGCATACTTATGCTGGAACTCCAGTATAATATACTGACGTATTTTTCGGGTTTTGAACAGTTTTTGCTCAGATTTATCTTTACATGAAAAGTGGCTAAATTTCGATTACTTTTGAAACTGAGCTATTTTTGGCTATTATTTTGAGAGCGGTTATACAATGTCATTTTTCTTTTGCTTAATTGTTTCTATAAATCTACTGTATCTGGTCAAAGGCCTTGCTTCGCATAGGCTCGGGTCAATGGTAACAAAATATATAGAGAGAGAAAAAATTAGGTTGACAAGTATGCAATAGATTACAGTTAAATTCTCCTATTACGGTATTATATGCAAGACTAATACTTGATCAATAATTTAGAGAATTTTCTCTTATTCACAAAGAGAAACAAAACTTTTTTTCTTTATTTTCATTTCTTTCTTTTTTCCCTTCCTTATAATACCTATTTTAAGTTTCACACTTATTCGAAGCATATCTTGAATTTTACATGTATCGTGATTCAGGTAGAGCAAGAAATCAAGAAATGGAGGAAATCAAGAGAGAACTTCAACAAATAAGAGCTCAATTCGTCGAATTAGAGCAACATACGAGGACGATAATTGTTATGTTGTCCGAACTCTACGAGACTATTGGGAGGAACCACAGCCCCTATTCCGCAACACCATCATCTCCACCACCTCCTTCCCCTCCTCCTCCCTGTCCCGTATTTGTTGTAATCTCATAAATGGAATCCGGAAAAGATAGTGTGTATGCAGTGTTATTCCTACCTTACGAAGGTAGAGAGGTTATATTTTTCTTTTAAACGTGAAATAATCGATACTACAATAGTTTAGTTAGTTTTCTTCGGCTATGATTCTTCAACTTTTCTGCACTACTCCAATTTATATTCCTTTCACACAATGTCCTAAATGTTAAAATTTTATCTGGACACAATTCTTTATTTATTAGCACAATGTTTATCCAACATAAAGAAAATAATATAAGCAAAATCGAAATTACATGTTAGAACTCCATAGCCATTATTTTACATGAATTATTAGGTAGAAGAGAAAATTAATTAATCTAAATAACTTCAGTGATGGCAGTAGCCATAGGCCTTTCTAGGGCTGACAAATTTGGTCCAAGCCCAAATGACCCGTCTAAATCGCCCAAGGTTGGGTTGGTTATTGACATACTCATTTATTGGATTCAGCCTATCTTAACTCAACCCATCTCAACTCATTTAAAGTTGGGCGATGTCCACAAATAGCCACTATCAGCACCTGTCTTTATTTTAAAGCCAGTGTTTTAAATGTCTTTAGTTTTTAGCCACTGGTTTAATAAATTTATACCTGACTGGACGAAAATACCCTTCTGCTATAACTTATACCTGTCTTTATAAAGAGCATTAATATGGTGTTGGTAGAAATCAACCCTGAGCATCATTGACACCTTTTGCAACTTCATTAATATCAAACTCACCCATTCCTGATGACAATGTCAAACGAGTTTCAAATTAGGATGAAAAACAGAGACGATATTCAGTAAACACTAAAGTCATGATTTAATATATATATATATATATATATATATATATATATATATATATATATATATATATATATATATAAGTTCAATAAATTAAATTTTTTGCTTACCACACTCTGTGATGTAAACAGTTGGGTTCTTGTAATAATTTTTGTGTAAACGAGAAGCTTTTCAAGTCCCATTGGAGCAACAAAGAAAATGAGGTAACTTTAAACATAAAGTTAAAAACTCCTTGTCCTGAACTTTTGAACGTGTAATTCAAACTTAAGGATTGCCTCTCTTTAACTTTTGAACCTGCATTTCAAACTTAAGGACTCATGTTCTTAACGTTTGAACTTTGAACTCAAAGTTAAAGACTGCATGTCCTTAACTTTTGAACGTATTATTCAAACTTAAGGATTGTCTTTCCATAACTTTTTAACCTGCAAATCAAACTTAAGGACTCCTGTCCTTAACTTTTGAACTTGAAACTCAAAGTTAAGGACAGACGGTCCTTAAGTTTTGAACTTGAAACAATAACTTAAGGACTGCCTGTCCTTAAGTTTTGAACTTAAAACTATAAGTTAAGGACTGCATGTCCTTAACTTTTGAACCTGAAACTCAAAGTTAAGGACAGAAAGTCCTTAAATTTTGAACTTGAAACAATAACTTAAGGACTGCATGTCCTTAAGTTTTGAACTTGAAACTATAAGTTAAGGACTGTCTGTCCTTATCTTTTGAACCTGCATGTCAAACTTAAGGACTCCTGTCCTTAACTTTTGTAAAGTTGAGGACAGAGAGTCCTTAAGTTTTGAACTTTGAACTCAAAGTTAAGGACTGTCGGTCCTTAACTTTTGAACGTGTAATTCAAAGTTAAGAATTTTAAACTTGAAACTGTAAGTTAAGGATTGCATATCCTTAAATTTTGAATCTGCATGTCAAACTTAAGGACTCATGTCCTTAACTTTTAATCTTTGAACTCAAAAGAAACAAAAACAAGGTAAGAAGAAAGAAATTTTGAAAATTCAGTCATCTGCTCAAAAATTTGAACATACAGAATTTAGCAAATAAGTATTGAGGATGATGTCATTCATAAATACTTTTGTTAGTGTTAGTACAATGTAAGGCTTACTTACCCAGTGACATCCTATACTATATACCCAGTGACTGAAGCAACAAAGCCAAAGAAAAGCTCAACTACTACGCTATATATTAATAGGGAAATCGAAATCCAGAAAATTCTTTTGAACTTTGACCACGAGCTAATTTGGCTGCAACTTCATCATTATGATAATTCTCTGTCTTTGCATATTATTGATGAAATTTGGACGATTTTGGAGGGCTTTTCACATTTACCATTACTACGCTTGATATATACTTCACCTTCATCGCTTCTTTCTTTTTGCAAAAGGTTTTGGGAATATAACCATTGAAGAAAGGGTAAAAGTGTCTTTTTCCTATTAGTAGTGGCTATTTTTGCTGAACATTATAATTAGTGGATAAAAATTAAAGACCCCCTTAATTAATGGCTACTACACGCCATTTTTACTTTAAAGTTGGCTTAATTTTTAGCCCAAAGTGATCCATGAGTAACTTTATCAAAATATCTTAGAAATATTTTTTTTTGTTTGATATGTTATATGTGACTATAACAAAAGGAAAAAAAGTCTTATTTAGTAATTATATAATTCATAAGAAAATAACAAATATTAAGTAAAGCTTGATAAGAGTTGGGCGATTGGGTTATAACCCAAATTTTAGTTTATTTTCACTCAACCCATCTTAATTCAAATAAAATGACGCGTTCAACTATTGACTTAACTCATTTTTACCCGTCTAAAATTGGCTCAACTTGCCCGTTTGACACCCCTAGGCCTTTCAATCAAGAGGTCCTTTTGGAAAGTAAAATTTAAATAGTCACTTTTTTGCCACGAGTAATTGAAAATATAGCTGTTATTTTAGAATTTCAAATAGTACTATTTGAAGGGTCTAGTTCGGCACGAAGCTTGATTTCTTCAAAGCTCTAGATATGGGCATTTCTCTTTACTGCCAAATTTCCATAATTTTAAGAAGTTTAATCAAATCAAGTGACAAAGGTAAGTAGCATTCATGACAAAACTTAAATTAAGAGGATTAAATTTTCTCTATTTTAAGGGCTTCCCTTCTCAATGAATTATAGCTATGGAACCATATATTATATATGATGTTCATGATTTTGCAAAACGGTAACATAGCAGAATTACGAAAAATCAAAGATCTAAAAACAAGAAAAGATCAACTTCCTTAGTTAATATGGAACATCCTTTATTAATATGGAACATCCTTTGTGTCAAAAGGGCTAAACTTCCACCCAAGTATTTTGCGTTCACGCAGGGTTCGAGCAGGGGTCGAGGCACAAGTCAAGTTATGGATTCGGTTGAATTCAGTAACTTTTGCTTTAACAATGTATTTGATGTTTAAAATTCATTAAATATGTACAAATATAAAATTTAGAACTCAGTTACAAACACTTGAAATCATCGTTCTAAAATCCAGAATCCACAAGGTTGAAATCCTAGTTCCGTCTCTGGGTCCGAGGAAGAACCGTGATAAATGATGAAAAGTGAATATTTTTAAGTATATTTGCATACTAATTCTTGTGTGAGTCGCGGGAGATTACATGGTTTTTGAAGTGAAATATGCTCATTATGTGCTTCTTATGTGTAGGAACGAGTTTGGATGACAAATGATCAAAATATGACAATTTGACACAAAAAGGAAGAGACGGAAAGAATTGGGAGCTCGTCCAATCTCGTGCATGGCATGATGGAGTGATTCCGAGCTATGTAGATATTATGGAATGAATTCAAGTGATTTTTTTCTTTGAAATCTGAGTAAAAGCCCAAGGAATTAAGCTGGGATCGTGTTCGGGGATCAACGAATGATAGTTAAAAACAAACGAAGAATCGAGTAGGTATATTGTGCACTGTCTAGTGAAATACACATAACTTTTCTCTCAGAGCTCTGTTTGGGCTCCACAATATATTTTTGGAAAACTAATTCAAAGGACTACAACTTTCATGTTTTACATTTTTTCAAATTCCCAATAGAACAGGGTGAAAAGTGCACGAAAATTGCGTGGATGCGCACTGACCGCGCATATGGGACAGAATAGTGTGAAAAGTGCGTGGCCAAGTGCGCGGCCGCGCACTTCCTATCCAAAAAAAGTGTCCTTTTTCGCGAAGGAGAAGGTGTAATTGTTTGGGCACGACCCTACTTGGTATATATACATGGGAAAATGGTATTTTGAGGACTTTTGACCTAATTTAGACCTAAGGAGGCTAAGGAGAACTTTGGAGGAAGAGACACTACTTTAGGGATTCGACCTAAGTAGGCAAGAACACACTAGGGGCAAGGCGGAGAATTCTTCTACAAGTTTTTCACTTCCTTCTTCCTATTTCTGTTATTCGTTATGAATTCTAGTATTGTAGTTATGCATACTATTATGAATAGCTAATTTGCTATCTAGAGATTTGATAGAACATTTTGTGGGATAAATTCTTGTTATGTTTTTATATAATTGAGCTGTTGGATTTCTCTACTTGGTCAACTACGTATTTATTGTTGTTGATTGAATGACCATCAATTGACTGTGTCTATTTAGTATCTATTGCTTGGAAAATGGTACATATTTAGGTAGTTGTTGAACAACATCACTCCTGACGTATGTGAGGAATCAATACGAAGAGTTTAAAGGTGAGATTAGGAATAACGAAACCTTGGTGCGATCTTAATGAGCGGTAAACTAGTGCCAACTAGCGTAGTTCGGATGAATATGTCTAGTAAACTGTGGTAGTTGCTCAGAAGAGAATTATGACACCCGAAGTACTCACGATTGATAGAGAATACTTAGGCGAAACTATAGAAGGCATAGCGGCAAGTATTCCGACAATTGGGGAAGTCATAACTCTAGACCTCCTTAGTCTTGTCTAAAATTTTATCCTTGTTAGTTGATAATTTTACTTCTTTATAACAATTGTTAGTTAATTAGTTAGAAATAAACATTATAATCTCTATAATTAGGAAGTTATTTGAACTTGTATTTCTTAGCAATATTGAACAACTGTAGCTAAGCTTTAGTTCTCCGTGGGATTCGACTCCGGACTTGTAAATCGGATTATATTTGCAACGATCGCTTAGTCCTTTTTATAAGGCATAGTTGGGCGTGGTTAGACCGCATCCCGAGGGATGTAATATAGACAGTTTACTCTATTACATGCACTAGTGATCGCTTTAACAGCTAGAACCCATAATCTATAGGTCATACAGAGACAATTTAATCGTTGTTCCAGTATTCCCCTTCAATACGAAACCTTGTTAGCTAGCTCTATTTAATCTTTCTGATCCTTGTGAGCAAATTAACAAATTGAAAAGCCAAATTGCAAAAACCTATTTTTGTGCATCAAGCAGGTTAATGCATTCCTCTTGGACATCCTTATTCAAGAAATGACTTTGCTAGGAGGAGGATGCAAATTTGTAAGTGAAAACGCAGAATGACAGAGAGAGTAAGAGAAATGACCATAGGTTTAATTCCAACTCCATCTATTTAGGTCATCAACTTTATAAAGTTGCAAGTGGCAATAATCTTCCTTTGCTACATCAGAAGCAGAGCGATGATTTTAATTTTTTGAGTTTTAGATTTTAGACCGATGACGGTTTAGGGGTCGTTTGGTTGGGAAACAAGTTATCCCTGGATTAACTATTACGAGATTGTTGTCCCATCCTTCCGTAGGGATAAAAATAACACTACAATTCAAGATTAGTTATACTCTGATTTTATCTCAATCAAATAACAACAACAACAACATAAGGTCTGGGGAGGGTAGTGTGTATGCAGACCTTACCCCTACCTTGTAAGGATAGAGAGACTGTTTCCAATAGACCCTCGACTCAGGAAAGCATAAACACCACATTAATGAAAATTTTATCTCTACCAAACATGGAAATAAATCATCTCAACTTTAATTTCGTGATTAATTATCTCTTATCCCTCATGTCGAACAAGCTCTTAAAATGTTAATAATTGGGTTCTAATTTAATATATTTACTTATTTAATGAATGGGTGAAGATCATTTACATCCCCAAGTTTACTCTAAAAATTAAACTCATCCTCCAACTTTAAACAATTGCCATTTCATCCTTTTATCCTACACAATATCTATTGTACTCTTTGACACATTTTCAACTCCTCATATCTTTTTTATATTATCTGGATATTTTTTAATGCAGATATTTATTTATAATTTGAATAATATTATATCTTTTTATATAATTTAATCCAAGTTCACTAACATTATAAATAACATAATCATATTATTATTATTATTATTATTATTATTATTATTATTATTATTATTATTATTATTATTATTATTATTATTATTATTATTACTATTATTATTATTATTATTATTATTATTATTATTATTATTATTATTATTATTATTATGTGTATATAAAATTTTGCGTTTTGATTCTTATTCGTAGATTTTTTCTAAATTATAATTGAAGTTCAGGTAAAGTGCAAATAGATAAAAATTTTGCAAATTTATTATAAGATTTACCTCTATTTTTCGCCCATTATTTTTTATTACCTACATCGTATAATTTATAAAATTTTCACTCTTTTTTTTGTAAATAGATTTAGTTTTTATTGCTATTAATAAAATTACTGATACGGGTAAATTATTTATTGTAGTTTTTTTTATTTTTCTCGTTATTTCATTATTGAGCGTCATTAACTTATATTCTTGACTGCTAATTCTCACTTTTTTTGGTTTCGAAAAAGTTTCTTCAATTTTTCTATAGGTAAGTTGATGACATAAATTGAAAATAATTTTTTTTTCATCATATTAAAGAATAAAAATAAGAGGTAAAAATTATAGAGGGTAAAATAGGCATTTTAAGAAGTCACCTTTGATAAAAGGAGCAGAATGATAATTGTTCAACGTTGAGGAATGAGTTTGATTTTTAAAGCAAAATTGAGAGATATAAATTATTTTTACTCTTTAATGAATACCTAATACAATTACATTTTTTGAGTAACTAATAGACCTTACGCGGCGCAATGTGGGTATCAAATAGTACTATACAGGGAGGGAACAAGACAAAAAAAAAAAGCAGTAAAAACTAGCTCCTTTACAACTGAAGTTGAATAAGTTTAAAAATATTCCAATTTGAACGCTTAGGTTTGCTCAATAAATCCTTGGCTCATAAAATGGCCTCGATTCAATCTCTAATCTTATTACTATTATTATCTTGTTGATGTTATTATTATTATTATTATTATAAATTTCTTGGAATAACAGTTGAACACGCCTTTTTTTTTAAAAGGGGAAAAGGAAAGAAAAAAAGAATGCCCAAAAAGCTTCTAATCCAAGAAAAATTTCATTAATTTTTCAAAACCCTGAAATTTCCCTTCGTCGTCTTTCCTCATCAATCTATCACTCGATTTGAACAAGCTCAAGGTATGGTCTACAATTGCTTTGAATTGAGTGTTCAACTGATGTGGATAAATCCCTTGAATTTTCACGTGTGTTAAGATTTGTGGTTTTTTTTTGGGTTCTTGGGTGGGCTCATTGTCAGGATAGTGACATGTTGATTTCTCAATTTTATCTGTGTTTTTTTTATTTAATTTTTTGGCTACTGATTGATATGATTTGATCATTCACTGCTTAAATTCTGTGAGCTGGAGCTAGGTTTTCAACTGGATTGTAAACCCAAGCTATTGCTTAAGCAAAATGTTCCAAGGGGAAACCCATGTACAATTAGAACAGAGCCCCCAAACCCAATATTTGTATGGCCTCAAAACTACACACCTAGGCGAGGGGCAGATTTACATGCAAAAATATGGGTCACGTGAATCCATGGGGTCTCCGCAAAATTAGATATTTTATGTACATATTTTTTAAAATTGGTATAATATTAAATGTTGGCACTCATACTCCAAAAATGTTGAATGGTGCACTTGGTTGAAGGTTAACTATCAAGAGGAATATGGATCAATTCCCATTAAATACATTTTTTCTCCTTTTTTTTTTTGGTAATGCACCCATGTACTAGAAATCCTTGATTCCGTCTTTTCCCTTTTTATATACTTTAAAATTTTCTAATTATGATCTTACCATTTTCACAGTAGCAACTTGGAGGTGGAGATGTGTTTTCTTATTGTAACAGGATAGATAGATGGGACCTCAAGGGGTCGATCGAGTTTAGAGAAACCTTAAGGCATACATCTAGTTTTAAGTTTTTGAATGCCCATTATGAGCAGGCTAACAATTTTTCTCATATGAAATGATGTTAACATTTTGCTTTTTGACCTTCGAATTAGTCCATTATTGGATACCTCACATTGTTTTATAACTTATGACCTACGTTGTTTGGAATCTGGTGCGGGTGGCGGATACGGTTGCCGATTTAGAGGTTGGATTCTTCATGATCTCAATCTTAAGATTCAAGGGTACGGATCCAAGTGCGGATACAGGTGTTAGGATTCGGCCAAAAAAATTAAAATATCTAAACATAGAGATAAAAATATGCCTAAATTGTGGTGGATTATTTGGAAGGAAATGAATGCACGAAATTTTGAGAGCAAGTTTGAATCTGTAACTATTTTTAAGTACAGATACATCTCCTTACCGTTTTTCTTTTGTGTAACTTGGCTATTGCAAATGATATAGAGGCCATGATAGACTTCTTGAGTTCGTTGCACATTCAACAGTGATTTGACTTGTAAATAACTTTAAAGCACTTTCTGATTGCTGAATTTTTAATACAAATATCTTTAATGATTACAAAATCATATGCCTAAATTATGGTCACCCTAGCCTTCTCTGTCGATTTTGGTCAAAGTATCCAAAATCATTGACCTGATCGGGTAGGGATCCTGCACCCATACTCACAACCACGTGGTGTCTACATGGGTGTGGCACTGAAAGTGAAGAGTCCAAGGCTCCAAGCAACTTAGCTTATGACTTTTGTGCAAGACTATCCCCATCTGCACATTCTTTTAGGTTTACTGGTTAAGGTCAATTGTTGTGCCTTGGATTTGCTGTCCCAAAAAAGGAGCTTAAAGGAAGAACATCAAGTTCTACCCCAACTTTGTTCATACTAGTATTAGTGTAAGTTTTCAGTAAAAAATCTTGGCATGAAGAACATCAAGAAACCCCCCGGAGTTTGGCCCGAAAAATTTGTTCGGCGACCATAACCACTGCCTATTTGTTTTTCCTCTAAACCTCTCGCCCTCCTGCTTTTCAACCCCTCTCAAAAATGGTCATATACATATAGGTACACAGTTATAAACAAGTGTATAATGAAATTGAAAGCAAATATACCCGAAAAGAAATAGAAAAATCATACTGAAGCTCAACTTCACCAATCCCTTAAAAGAGAAATCATCAAAGACAGATTCTACTTGAAATTCACTTCATTCCACTTAGTTGACTGCACTTTCAGTTCACACCCGAATCCCAGAATGCAAGCTCCACACCACCAATTCAATTAGCCTCCACTTCTAATGCATAAGAAAAATTATGCCTCTTATGCTCCTAGAAAAGGTGTAGCACACTCACTGTACCATGTCAGAAATGTGTCTAATAGATATAGTTTGAACATAGATCAAGTGTTCAATAGGTTAGGGCCTAAGATAAGGCGTCTTAATAAAAAATTGACAAGTTTGAGGGGCCACCAATGCATTTGGCCAAATGCAAATAGCGGATGGATGATTAAGACTATCTTTACCTTAGTTAAATAAGTTATTTTATATGTTGTCTCTGCTGTGTTATAGTTGAGAAGTTAACTGTTTGCAGCATGATTTTGTTTTGTTTGCTGCATGCTTGGTATCTTCACTGTTCTTGAAAACACATGGACAATTTTACATGATGCACACCTGTTTAACTTTTTGATGTTTGAATTTTAGCTTATTTTGACATTCATGCTATATGGCTATTGGTGTAGATAATTTTTAGCTTTTATGTTTAAATTCCGCTGATCTAGTCTGGTAATTGGCCTTGCTGTAGGTACTCAATTTCCAGTTTCCTGATTTGGGTTACGGAACTTCCAAAATGGTAAGTCAGAGCTTTTCCTTGTGTTATATTTTGTCTGATACACATTATGCCCCTCCCTGTTGCCATTGGATTTCCTTATAAATTGTACTCTGTATCATTGTTTTGTTTGCCAATAAAGTCTAAGATATGTACCATTCTTATATATGTATTCAGAAATGGATTTCAATAGCTGTTATATCCGTTAACTGTTTTTAATTGGATTAGGATTTATCATTTATAACTCTTCATCTGTATGAACTTGAAAGCCTAGCGGATTTCACTGAGATTTAATTATCAATTATCTGATGAACTTGAAAGGCTTTTGATCCTTGTTGCATCTCCGTATGTTTACACATGCAAAACGTGCTTGCAAGAGAGAGAAACGCAAAAATGGCAGATCTACCTTATAAACCAGTTTTAAAGGCATATTAGCATGTGTTTAATTGAAATTCAGCTTGGAGAGAAAGGATTACTGGTTTGTCTAAGTTACCTTTTTTTTCTTTTTTTTTTTTGCGGGTGTGTGGGAGAGGTGTTGTTAGAATCTATAGCACCATTTGGAATGAGTTGGGACTTGGGAGACATATGCTACTCAAGCTAAAAGATATGCTAATTACTAGGTTATCAGCATCCTCGCAGTACTAGGATTCTTTTTTTTTTTTTTGGGTTTCGAACCCGATGGTCGGTACCCGCATTGGGGACTGACTAATCCGGATTTGCGCCGCGTTAGACCCATTAAATAGCGAAAGTGCTCCCTACTAGGATTTTTTTATATTCTCAGGGTTTGAACTTAAGACCTCTGGTGGTGCAGTACAAGGAATTTCATGGCACTAGATAAATGCATCACTTTGGTAAAAGGAATTGAGATGGGAATGGATTTGGCATTGTTATGGAATGGATTTAGTATTGATTTTCCCTTCTATTTCTTGCATTATTTTGCGGTGAATAACCTTTTGGGTGATCATAATAGTCAGTAGTCACTCTAGGTTTTTGTGTCGTAGACAAGGAGATTAGGTCAGTGAAAGAAAAGGAATTAAGACTCAGTCTTGGGTCTGAAGGGGAGCCTTGGCGTAACTGATAAAGTTTCTGTCATGTGACCAAGAGGTCACGGGTTCAAGCCATGGAAACAGCCTCTTGCAGAAATGCAGGGTAAGGCTGCGTACTATAGACCCTTGTGGTTCGGCCCTTCCCCGGACCCCGCGCATAGCGGGAGCTTAGTGCACCGGACTGCCCTTATTTTACTCAGTCTTGGGTCTATTTTCAAGTTCCACCCTCAGTCTTGGGTCTATTTTCAAGTTCCACCCTGGTACAATTGTTTGTCTCAGAGCGTATTCTTTTCCCACCAAGAGAGGCTCTCGCTTTACTTAGCAATTGTATCTCAATTTAAAGGCAGAAGAAAATTGATAATATGGCCATTTTACCTCAAGCCAAGAGAAAATGAAAACACAACAAATCAGAAGAATTATGTTTGAATAGAAATTATTGCTTCCAACAAAATTTCCCCATCGAAAGTGGTTATTTTGTGTCATAAGCTTGAATAATGTCACAGTTTTGGAAATGAGTCCCTATTCTTTTTCAATATGCTCTGATGAACCTTGTGGTTGCGGTATATTCAGATATATGTGAAAGCAAACAAGAATTATTTTGAATATTGTAGTAAAAGTTCATGTTCTTGTTACAGGCTGCAAAAATCCTTGCTAATTTGATTGTCATGGGCTCTACAATATTGGCGAGGTCCTTTGTTCAAGCATATCGTCAGGCACTGGCGAGTTAGTATCTTTTATCCACTTTTTCCCGTCATTTTGCAATGAATTGATACACGACTAATCTGAAGAGTCTGGCGTAAACAAACATTTCATTGGTACATCACTATTCTTGCTTTATACATGAGAGATAGTTCATTCCAATTAGCACTTCGCGAACCCGAAGGTTCAATCCAAGAATATGTAAATCAGTGTTAAGAAAAGGGGCATCGCGACTTTCATGTTGATTCTTCTCATTTCTCATCTAGATCTCTGACTCGTGCACTCGAATTCCACGTGGTTCGATTATCTTACTTCCATGCAAATCAATACTATCTTACACTTCCTTTTGCGAATGATGACAGATGCATCTAAAAACGGGGTTGCTCAAGAAGCGGTGCAGAATATCAAAAGAGCTAGTAAAACCATGACTGAAACAGAAGCAAGGCAGATTCTCGGTGTCACTGAGAATTCATCATGGGAAGAAATCATTCAGGTTTGTTTCGTGTAATGATCTTTCCTATTTGATGCTGCTATTTGTGTGCGCGTGACCTCGACTTTGCTTGCTCTATCTGCAGAGATATGAAAACTTGTTTGAGCGAAATGCCAAAAACGGTAGTTTTTACCTTCAGTCAAAGGTTCATAGAGCCAAAGAGTGTTTGGAAGCAATTCACCAACCTAAAGAACCAGAGGAAAAATAAACAACGTTGTTGTGCTTGTCTAATGTATAGCTTTGCTGCATAGTTGGTTACTTATAGTCAGTTCCTAGGGTTTTGTTGTGAACAAACTGTAAATTCTTTCTGATGGAGGAAGCAATATCTCCTATTGTAACTTGAATTTCCTATTCAAGTTTCACGAGCTACACTATGGTGTTAGACAAACATTGTAAAATAGCTTTAGCATGTAATAATAAAGGGCGTTTTTCGTTGTGTTTAGGTCAGGAAGGGTAACCTTGGTGTAACTGGTAATATTGATGCCATGTGACCAGTAGGTTATGGGTTTGAGCCGTGGAAACAGCCTCGTGCAGAAATGCGGGGAAGGCTGCGTATAATAGACCCTTGTGGTCCGGTCCTTCGTTGTACCCCTCGCATAACGGGAGTGCACCAGGCTCCCCCCCCCCCCCCGTTTTGGTAATTCTACAAATGTCTGGTAATTCTATCCACCGAGGCTTGAACATATGGGAAAAAAATCATCTAGTATTTTTTGCCTCCGCTAAAATTTGATAACAAAAGGCTGTTAACCACTTATCTTACTAATGTAAAAGTGAATGTAATTTCCTTCCTTTATTCATGTTATTTATATGAGGAGAGGATAGATATGGAAGGAGTAATTTTCCTCTTGTTAGAGTAAAGTATAAACTTCAATAAATATACTGTGTATATTATTATCTAGTAGATCGTATATTTGCTCTAATTTTTTTCATATAATTTTATAGGTCGTTTGGTTTATGGTTTAGTTATGCAGGAATTATAGTGCTATTTGTACATCATGCCCTTTTACAATTTTGAATTTAAGAAAATGACCTTTCTAGATCTCTTATGTGTAAAAGACAGATCTCTCACGTGTAAAAGTAAACTCCCATGTGTAAAAAAAGAGGTAGGATTATAAAACTAAAAACAAGTTTGTAAAGAGCCAAAAACCTAATTGACCCCGTCTTGTTACTATACATAATACATGCTAATTTGTATAACATAAGTTGTACCCCTTGTTAGTAATACAGTCTTTGGATGGTGATAGAGATTATATTAGCTATACATAGTTTTATCTTGGAAACAAAATGTAGTATAAGTAAATTATAATTTTATGCAAAGATTAATTTCATTTATTCATCAAACCAAACAACCCCTTGTTATCTATATGTATATATAAGTTGAAGCATCAATAGGTTGAAAATCTCTTCTAAATATGCCTTAGCTTATTTTTGCATATAACATGTTAAGGACTAGTTGAATCATAACTCCAACCGTAAATTTCCCAAAAACAAAACAAAACCATTAAGTATCACTTGAGGAAAAAATGAAACAACAACAATCACGAATCCGGTATAATTCTACAACTGGGATATGTGGAGGATAGTATGTATACAGCCTGAAAGGTAGAGATGCTGTTTTTGATAGACTTTCGACTCAAGAAAAGATGAAAAAAACAGTAGCACAAACATTAACAACAATAAAATAACAAGAAAACGACGTGAAACCAGACTAACACTAATACTAATATACTTATATGTAAAAGAAACACTCTCTACTACCTACTAAAAGAGAAAAAGCTGCAGTCAGGGCATCTTTAAAGAACGAAAAATCTCTTGACATTTCTTATTTATTGTCTTGTATTTCTAATAAGTCGTTTAATAATTGGCATATTGAATCATATACATAATAAATAAAATGGGTTGGTTCCCACTTTCTTCTCATACCAAACAAAAGAGAGAAAGTAACTTTCATTCACTTTCTCCTTCATCTTTCCATTTTCTATTACGGAAATCAGTCTATTTTGAAGTAATAGAGAGAAAAAGAAAAAAGAGAAAAGAGGTGTTAAGCCATCAAACTTTCCATGTTTACTTTTTTGGACCCAAATGTTTTCATCAAAGAGCCAATAGTTGAATACTACATGTAGAAAGGTTAGGTACTTATAAGCTATCTCAAAAGCATTAAAGATAGAAAAAGAAAGAACAACCACTTGTTTAAACAAAGTAAAAAATTTGACACTTGTTAAAGTAAATAAAGTTATTTCAACAAATCTTTCTTTAATAATTACTTTTTTTATTTATATAACCTTCAAATTAGTTGTATAAAGTAAGACCACAAATTTAAACTTAATCGAGTTAGCAGATAAAATTAATTTTTGAAAAGAAAAAAAATTGGAGTTGTTATATCAACATTATTCTTAATTAAATTTTGCTATGCCACAATAGTCGAATATTTTCATTTTATAAATAAATTTACAATATTAATTAATTAAAATAAAAAATTATACTCCCTCCCTTTCAAAAAGATTGACTTGACACAAACTTTAAAAAACAAATGAAGACTTTTGGGATGTATGGTGATAAATAAGCCATAATATTTGTGTGATTGTAAAACTTTTAAAACTTGTGGTCTAAACATGTCATAATATTTATGTGGCTATAATGCTTCTTATAAAGGAAATATTAAAAGACGATAATCTTTTTGAAACATGCTAATAAGGAGATAGTGTCAATATTTTTGAAATAGATGAAGTAATTTTTTTGGTAATTAAGTATTTTATTTACCAAGGAAAAAGTATAATTGTTATTTCCTCCACTACGAATATTATAGCCCGTAGTAGCTTCTTCCCAAAAGCAGAAGCAGAAGCAGTTTTGACTTTTCTTCTTACTAAAAATACCCTTAATAAAATATGGTATATATCAAAATAACCATTAAACCTAATACTTAGGATATTAAAGTATAAATATTTCTTATTATTTTTAGGATAGCTTTCTAATGTATAGTGACTTTAGGGGTGAATGCTTTTATATTTGTTGAATGATTTTTAATATATTTAACTTATATTAAAAGAATTAAGTACTTTTAAATTTTATTTTCACATTTTACTTAAACAAAATAAAAAGATTTAATTATTGCATGTAATTTTTTTTTTGAGATTATTTATTTACTTATAATATTAACTATTAAGTAAATATATTCATGTCGTTATTCGTAATTTGATACTTAAAAATACTTTCTGAAAAGCTTGACCAAACACAAATTATTGCTCAAAAGTGTTTTTCAGAGTGATTAGCCAAACACAAACCGCTTCTCTCCAAAAGTATTTTTTTCAAAAGCACTTCTCAAAATAAACTGATTTTTCTGGCTTGGCCAAACAGGCTATTAGTCTTTTAGTTTTTCAAAATTGTTACTGTTTTTAAAAATTGTAGATGGAAAGTATTAATTATTTCTATATTTAATTGAACAATCTTTATTCAACACGACATTCAACTTTTAAGTACAAACTTTGGATCTATAGCAGCCTTTTTTAAGGGTCGGTGCAAGTCCCAATCAATCTCCATTGCTTAGGTCCACTTGTTTCCAAAAAAGTCCTCGATGTTTGTCCTATTTGCATATTAACCCCTTGGTATCACTATAGCTTGGTACACAAGGTATTCTGAGCTCATGTAAGATCCCCACACCAAAGGGTTGTAGTCTACTCTAATGCAAGTAGTAATTGATGTTTTAACGACTCGAATTCGTATTCAATAAATCACACGAAAACAACTTTAGCGTCGCGCCAAAGCTCCCTAATGGACTTTAATTTTTCGTTGTCATAGAACATGCAAAAATAATGTTACATACGAATATATGATTTGAAGTTTATGAGCTCTTATAACTGTATCGATTTAATTTATAATAATAATTAAATTTGTGTTTAAATATTTGATTTTTTTTAATAATATAAAATTTGAACAAAAACTATTGAATTTACGTAAAATCATAAATTATGGATTCGCCTGGGATTTGTGTTTGTTTTGGTAGAATCTTTCACCGAACATATATTCCTTTGGAGGCAACAAGTATATTCTCCTTAAAGTTTGCCGGAACTAGATTTAGAAGTTCCTTCTTTTTTCTTTTTTTCTTTTTTAATTTTTTTAGTTTGAAGCCTAAAATTTAGTTAGTTATTGAAATTAATTCACAAAATGAAAAATATAGCTCTAGAGTCTAGAATTTCCATTTTTTTTTTTTAAAGAAAACCCATTTAGTTCAATAAAAATTGTACATAATTAACCAGTTAACTCAAGTTATTAGTATTTCTTTTAGCAATTATTTTTTTAATTACATAGGGGAAAAGAAAAAGAGAGAGCATTAAAAATTGAGAATAAAAAACTCACCTATATGATAGAAACTCACAGTATCATTAGATTATAACTTTGATGATAAGTTATTTATTTTCGGAAAAAACGATTGGGAGTTTGTTTATCTTAACATTTTTAATTGAAAAAAGTTATAATCTACTTGTGAAAGAATTATATACAAATTAAATATTTTCGAATTATTTACAAATTTAATATTTTTGAATTATTTTCAAAAACTTTAACAAATTATATTTTGTTAAACTCTTAAACAAAATTATCAATTAGATATATAGTTCTTTGAAGATCACCAACAAGGTCTATTCGCTTGTCCAATTCCTTCTTTTCAAACACAAAAATTTAAAAAATTAAACCAAGCATTTTTTTTAAATTATAAAATAATAAATTACTTAAAACACATTATGCAAAATATCGGAAAATTTTAATTTTTAGAAATCAAAATTATCATTTCATTTAATTATCGCCTAATAAATGAAAAGTATAAAAGCAATACGCATTCGATGGTATTTAAATGAGGTCCTATCAGTTTTATGCATTTATAAAGCATCAGCTTTCGCAAAATAAAAGTAAAAATTAAGATAGAACAAAGAGTTGGAAATCATTGTCGAAAAGTTTTTTTTTTTTTTTTTTTTTTTTTTTTTAACTTAAGGATTAAGAAATTTGACAGTCAAAAACGCAGTCCAACAATGGAAATGAAGAAAAATTTCGTCTTTATTTTTTTGTTGTTTCTTTTTTCCTTTTTCTTATTTTGGATTTAGTGGGACTATAAAATATAAAGAAGGAAAAGGTAGAAAAGAGAGAGTAATCAACCTGCAATGCCTTGAGGTTTCGATTCGAGTCTTCAGGAAAAAAAATCTAATATATAATATTTTTTTAATGAATTTTATATGATATATATTCGGATTAATTCACGAGAACTATCCATTAGTTTCATAATTTTCTCAATAAATGTATAATAATTTGATTTATTTCGTTCTATTAATTTATTGATTTTCATGACCATGTAACTTCATAATTACTCGTTAAATAAAGAAAAATAGATACTATGGTGAAACAACCGTTATTTTTTCTGTTGTTCATCACTAATTAATTCTAGCACCACTCACTTAATTCAAAATATCCCAAAAAAATGTACAGCTAGCACCAAATCAAATTAATTAAGCTAAAATTAGTACTAATTAAAAGTAGAACTACTTGTGTAGTCTTCCCTTACGTACGAAGGAACGGGACATGCATGATGTGCACATTGATACAAAGTACATATGTAAGGATAGTATATATTAATATATAATAACTGGTACAATGATAATATTAAAAGCTCGAGTTGGAAAAGTTTGGAATTTTTATTTGATATTTCCTTTAAACTAACCTTTATAACCTTTTACTATATGCACATATGACCTTTCTCCTCCTTTTTTTGTTGGTATATCTATTATTGGATAAGACGTAAGCATTTACACATTCTCGAGTGGTATAAATTTATACGCATCCAATGTTTATTACATCAAATATATAAATACTAAATAGATATAGTTAGAGGCAACAAATTTAGAATTTGAATTCTATGGATTCAACCTTCAATATTTTTAATATTGAACTCATAGTATTTTTAAAGTTATGAATTCGTATCTACTAGTAATATAGTTCTAATAAATTTTTATATATAAATTTATGTTTCACGTCAAAAGTAATGATTCAATTGAACCCGGTACATTGCCCCTATATAGTTTAGTATAAATATCGAATAAAGGTCAGTTTGAATTACCATCTGTCATATTCCTATTTTTTGAATGGCCTCTTTCACGTGATTTCCTTTCGGTCCTTTTTATTTTTTTTTTACTTGGTGGTAGGCATACTTTAGTTTTAATGTTATAGCCACTTTAGTGCAAATTACATGCAAGTGCGTCGCAAGTACAATGACAATGACTAAATAAAATACAGCTTTAAAAAAAAAAAAGGCAAACTAACTCGTATTTTAAAGAACAGTATCACAAAATGTTGGTAATATATAATATCTCGCATCAGAAACGGAGTCAGGATTTTAATTTTATTAGTTCTAAATTTTAGAATGACGAATTTAAAAACTAATGATTGAGTTCTAAATTTAATATTTATACATATTTAATAAAAAATTTAATATAAATGCGTTGTTGAGCTTGAGCAAAAGCTTATGAGTTCGACCGAACTCGTAGCTCGACTTTTGTCTCCGCCATACCTCTCACGTCAGATATTGTCACGATCCAAGTTAAGTAACACCTTCTTAAATCATTTTATGTTCACTTGAACATAAAACTCTATGACATATATTTTATTAATCATAACTCAATTACTCAAGGGCCTTGCATTGTAATTTTAACTCATAAGATCTCATATCTCGTTGATTACTTAGCTTATATTTCTGTTCTTTCCTATTCAGACTCTGAACACCAATGTTTGATCCCAACTCGATCGGCTAGTTAATTCCCCTAGCTACTCAACACTTGATTCATGCTAAAACTCGAGAGCTCAAATCACGAGGATTCGTCTGAACCCCTTAGTCGGATAATTATATCGTATATGTTAAAATTATTTTTTACCAAAAACTTGTTGCTCCCAAACGCACACGCAAGTATATGTGGTCGACAAGTAATATAGGATTGTAAGTCCAGATATCGTACTCACAGGGACTTGTGATTAACTATCAACTAAATTAAATCAAACAAGTAATCTATTCAAGCGAATCCTAAAATATGAATATTTAACTAAAATTAATCTAGAGTAACAAATTAAGAGATTAAAGAAAACAAGTTGGCGAATTATAGAGGCGAATTCAATGTGAGTGAATATTCTAGAACTATGAGTTAGCTAACAATCCCGTTGAATTTTCCACTTAAATCGTCTAATTAATTTATCTGGTTTATTGGTTGACAGAGTTAATATTGCTCGTAGCCTTCTCCCGAAGTAAAACTCGTCTATTCAAGCTAACCTAACGCCTATATTCCTATGGACTTAGGATTAACAAGAACACATTTATAATTCACTTATAGTAACCAAACAAGGCGATTAGGTATATTTCTATCCAAACCGCAAATCCACCCCCCTCAAAATTAAAATCTTGCTCTACTCAATCTTATATGCAATCTAGAATTCCCTCTCCCGAGTTCAATCCTAGATTCGTAGATAATATTCAATTGGTGATCAAACAATCAAATAATTAAGCACAAGATTGAATAAATAAATCAATATGATAAAATAACAAGAACAATTCAAGCTTCAAACTACAACGTTCATATAGCACCCAAAACTCTAGAACTAATAAACTATGAGATTAAAAGAAGAAAAGAGAAGAAAACTAGTTGGAAGCCTCCTCCAAGCGTGGTGTGTGTTCCTCCACCCGAATTCCCCTTCAAAGTTTGTTCTCTATCTCTAAAGTGACGTCTTCCACTCTAAAAATATGTTTAGTCTTACTTTTATACGTGTTGGGTAGGTCTAGGGCCGAAATAACCTTGTCCCGGGCGAAATTGGACAAAATCATATCACCGGCGCCCTGAGTAGCGCCAGGCGCCCACCAGGGCGCTGCCTCAACTTCCATTCTGCCTCCAGCGCCACAGGAGGCGCCAGGCGCTGCCTGTGGCGCCCAAATGCTCAATTCGTCCGGTTTTGTTCGTTTTGGCTCAAATCTTGCGCGTTTCGCCCTCAATTTCTCTCGAATCATTCCTACACATAAAAACACTTCAAATTAACATAAATCATAGCATTTAACATCCCAAATTCATAAAACAAAAGTAAAATATGAGGCGATATACATAAAAATATATATACTTTAAGCTAAACATCAACACCCCATACTTAGACTCTTGCTCGTCCTCGAGCAATGAGACTATCTAATAAATCCCTAATTACGTACAAGTATCAATTATAGAGGAGCACTTTAACTTTTAAACACACACTATACCCTTGACTATGATTAATACCGGCACACAAGCATGAACACGCAAAATTTCACATTCTTCCCGTTTAAGCATGCCCAAATATAACCCTTCAATTCAATCAATTTCAACAACCTATTTGTCACCACCCAACCTCAAAATACGACTTGCAACCACTAAGCACCCTCAATTCATGCACTTACCCAACATGAAAACTTACAACATTACCAATCATTCATTAGATCATGTGCCCTTCCTTACCAACAAACAAAAGAGTGAATATAGTAGTCCACACATTCACATATACTTTTAAACATAGATTAAGGACATCGCACAATTGAACAAAATTCGCTCACTCTCACAAAGAATTCATATGCATCCTGTGGTCATACCATAAGCTTTCCCATAGTTTATATCTCTATTAATTTAAGCCAGCCAAATCTAGGATCAATTAGGACTTTAAGGTTGTAATATAGGCTAAGGGACGAGTATGATACATTTAGAAATAGTGGCTAACCCTCCTAAGCATTTTAATGTACTACATTCATGATTCAAGCACATATTCTTCTCAGCCAATTCACTTGCCATATACAACATAGCCCTCTTTTCAATGAAGCACTTATATATTTCCACTAGCACAAATCAATAAGAATTGGAGGTGTGTATTTTCTCCATTATTTGAACTATCATATTTTTTTCTCTTTTCTTGCAATTTTTCTTTTCCTTTCTCTTTTTTTTTCTTTTCTTCACACACTCCATACATTAAAGTTCATCTGCTAGTGACTTTTAATTTCAACCTTAGTGCACCAATGGGCCCTTCCATAGTTCCACTCGAAAACTACTCCCCAATATCTCACCTTACTTCTTTTAGAGACTAAGTGCCTTAGGAGGTAAATGTTCAATCAATATCAAATTAAGAACAAAATAGGGGTATGACTTGTAATGTGGATGCCAAAAGAAAGGTCTATAGGCTCAAAGGGGCTAGCAACAGAAAATTTTATTTTTATGTGACAAGCACATCCATGACCAAGTAAGAAACACCTACATCATTTCCTAAATTAGCAAAACTTACAATTTCACTTCAATTAACACACGGGGCAAGTTCTAGACTACACAGAATAGCACAAAAAATCACAAATTCTTACACACACGTTGCACATGACTCAATCAAAACGGTTCTGTTCAACTCTCAAGTCAAGCAAGCACGCATAATTGAGAAATTTAAGCAATATTGCACTATGTGGCATACAAGTCAAACAACTGAGAAAAGGCGTCACAAAATAGGCTATTTACTTTACTTAGGCTTCACAATTCAAACCAAATAAACGGGAAAACAGAATGTATGTCATAGCCTAATGTACCAGCATCAACCATGTCAATGAGTATCTCAGAGCGACTCAGTTTCTTCCTAAACTACTCCTAAAGAAAAAAAAGTACCCTGTTCGAGCTACACCCTTGGAAAAGAACCGGCGCCCAAAGAAAAACCAAGGGACACTACCTAACTATCCTAAAAACAAAAAATATTTTTGGTGTTTTTAATCGGACTTTATCCCTCAAAAAAATTGTCCAAAAGATCCATCGTCGGGAAAAATCTGAACTTTCTAAACTTCTTTTTTTTTTTCAATTTTCGTTTTTTTAACTAGACTATGTCTACTACGAGTTCTAAAAGAAAAACTAAAAAAAAAATAGTTCTATACAATTACACTTCAAAAAGTAGTTTTCCCACCCCACACTTATTTTATGCATAGTCCTCGATGCATGATCATAGAGAAAAATAATACAACAAAGGTGAGGAATACTCCCTGAGACCCTCTCGGGCCTAGCTCGGACATGATCCTCAATCTGAAGGGTCGGAACGATCCCACACTTAAGCTCAAACATGCTCCTCAGCTTCAACTTCGAGTACTCAGGTTTTCCTTACTCTGCAAAACAAAAACAACACAAAACTTGACACGATATAAAAAATTAAAATACAGGCTGGGTTGCCTCCCAACAAGCGCTTGATTTAACGTCGCGGCATGATGCCATCACTTTCACCACTTTTCTTTCCACTTTGAGGATATAAATTGCTCCTCCAATTTTGCATCAATTTTTCTGTCACGTTCATGAGGCGGTTGTATAAAAATAAATGAACCAAGCAATATGTATCGCATCTTGCACTTCTTGGCCTTTAAGTGGGGGATGTTGTTTTGTCTCCTTGACATCACAAATTTTAGAATATAAGCAATTTGTTCCTTATCCATTGACTCCTTCATATGCTCGACTGGATCAATTACCATGTCACCAACCAAACACAATGTTGAAAATGTTTAGAATGAGGTCCAATACGCTCCAACTCCAAAATTGCATTATTTTTGACATCCTCAATTTTGAGCACTTCGTCAACCTTGGCATCATTAATAATATTTTGGTCGAATAGTTGAAGTTCCTCTTTCTGCTCCTCAAGCTGGCCAGTATCCACAAGGATTGGTTGTAGGACATCAGACGCTTCAACTTTTTTATTCAATTGATCATGTAGGTCATGCATGTCTAAGCCAAATTGGTCTATTTCTTGCTTGAGCTCAATTCTTTCGTCTATCAACTATTCTGTCATATTTGAAAGACCATCACGGAGAAGCTCATGAGGTTTTATCAGTTGAGCTTTTTCCTCAAGCCAAGATTGGTTCACTATATCTTTTTCTTCAAAATAATCTTCTTGTGGGAACTCGCTCTCTTCATCGAATTGAGGTTCTTCTTGGAAATTGACCATTAATTCATCCATTCTAGCTTGGAGTCTTTTGATCGTTAAGGCATCAAGACTTTGTTGCTCGACTATTTGCCTCATCATGTCCATAATACAAGTCATGCTTTCCATATCCTCCACTTCATTGCTCCTATCAAACTCATAAACATTATTAGAAATATTATAATAAGAACTCTGAGAAGGATAATAAGAATTAGGACAACCATCCCAATGGCCACCTTGACAACCACACATATTACAAAAATTCCACACATCAGATTGAGATGCACAATTTTGCCCTAAGTGTGGTCCTCCACAATATGGACAAGGATCACCATAATACGAATAACCAATATTCGACCAATTATCGTTCCAAGATGCCATGTCAACAAAGATAATAAAATATTAAACTAAGATAAGAAAAAACTTGAGTAGACAAAAAGTAAAAATCTAATCTAGTAGACTAGTTAATTTCTAAGTCCCCGGCAATGGTGCCAAAAACTTGTTGCGACCAAACGCATACACAAGTATACGTGGTCGACAAATAATGTAGGATTGTAAGTCCAGATATCGTACCCACAGGAACTTGTGATTAACTATCAACTAAATTAAATCAAACAATTAATCTATTCAAGTGAATCCTAAAATATGAATATTTAACTAAAATTAATCTAGAGTAACAAATTAAAAGATTAAAGAAAACAAGTTGGCGAATTAGAGAGGCGAATTCAATGTGAGTGAATATTCTAGAGCTATGGGTTAGCTAACAATCCCGTTGAGTTTTCCACTTAAACCGTCCAATTAATTTATCTGGTTTATTGGTTGACAGGGTTAATATTGTTCGTAGCCTTCTCCCGAAGTAAAACTCGCCTATTCAAGCTAACCTAACGCCTATATTCCTATGGAATTAGGATTAACAAGAACATATTTATAATTCACTTATAGTAACCAAGCAAGACGATTAGGTATATTCCTATCCTAACCGCAAATCCACTCCCCTCAGAGTTAAGATCTTGCTCTACTCAATCTTATATGCAATTTAGAATTTCCTCTCCCGAGTTCAATCCTAGATTCGTAGATAGTATTCAATTGGTGATCAAACAATCAAATAATTAAGCACAAAATTGAATAAATAAATCAATATGATAAAATAACAAGAACAATTCAAGCTTCAAACTACAACGTTCATGTAGCACCCAAAACTCTAGAACTAATAAACTATGAGATTAAAAGAAGAAAAGAGAAGAAAAACTAGTTAGAAGCCTCCTCCAAGCGTGGTGTATGTTCCTCCACGTGAATTCCTATTCAAAGTCTGTTCTCTATCTCTAAAGTGGCATCTTCCACTCCAAAAATATGTTTAGTCTTGCCTTTATACGTGTTGGGTAGGTCTAGGGCTGAAATAACCTTGTTCCGGGCGAAATTGGACAAAATCACGTCATCGGCGCCCTAGGTAGCACCAGGCGCCAACCAGGGCGCTGCCTCAACTTCCATTCTGCCTCCAGCGCCACAGGTGGCGCCAGGCGCTGCCTGTGGCGCCCAAATGCTCAATTCGTCCGGTTTTGTTCGTTTTGGCTCAAATTTTGCGCGTTTCGCCCCCAATTTCTCCCGAATCATTCATACACATAAAAACACTTCAAATTAACATAAATCATAGCATTTAAAATTCCAAATTCACGAAACAAAAGTAAAATATGAGGCGATATACATAGAAATATATATGCATTATGCTAAACATCAATAGATATATTAGTTGTTGAATCTCTTTGATGTAATCCAAGAGCTTTTCACATGTTTGTTTTTTAATATATATTTTGATTCCACTTAATAAATTTCTAGGCTCGCCACCTTTCACTCAGTGGAAAATATCCATGAAGGCTTTTTGTATATGCTAGACTACTTGTGGTCTTTCCTTAACGAGTTGGATCTCGTTTAATCAATCCTATACTAGTTATCATTCCATTGCTTGGTCCTACCAATCTCGATATAGGCGAGGCTAAGATTTAAGCTTTATGTATTTTGAAGTTTTGAAGGATAATTAAATACTAATAACTGAGTTTTAAATTTAATGTTTATATATATTAATAAATTTTTCATGTAAATATATTATTTGAAAAAAATTTATTAGATTTAATTGAACCCGTAGCTGAGCTTCTAGCTCTGCCCCTAAACCTCGAACCAAACAATCAAGTTAGCTCCATGTTTAGGATGTAATTCTCCTCTTTTATTTCGAGTTTGAAACCGACGATGAGAAAAGCTCTCATAAGCTGCAAAACTCACATAGATGGAGTTAGCTATCTATTATTTTTCTAAAAAATTGAAATTAATCAACAAATTTAAATGAGAAAAGGGGTAATGTCGTAAATATAGCTCATTCCAAGGGTATATAAGTAACTACAAAACAACTTTATCTGATGAATGAATTGATTCATGGCTTTTCCTTTCATCAGGAACCAACTTTGGCTTCTCTACCTTTTCTATATAATCACTCACTTAGCTACTCTTCTTTTCCCCCCTTTCTTTCTTTCTTTCTTTCTTTCTCCCACCCACTCACTCCAAACCCAAACTACTTCATTGCTAAGTCTCTAATATTTTCATCTCTCTCACCCCTTCACTCTCCTTTTTGGCTATATGGAGAAGAAAATGGCTAACTTTGCAAATATTAGAGACATGAAGAAAAGTCCTTCTTTATTGGCTTTAGAAGAGTATTTCAAAACTGGTGATGGTTTTGGAGGTATTGATCATCATCAAAATATCAATTATAATAATAATATTAATGACGACAACAACAACAACAATAATGCTCATGCTGATATTTTTGGTGATATTTGTTCAGTTGCTCCTTCATTTACTATGAGTAATCAGGTTAGCACTTTCCCTCTTGATCTTCTTGAATAATTTTCTAATGTGTGTATGTGATTTTTCAAAATTTTAGATTGGTAAAGTTGCTGTCACGTGACCGGTCACGGGTTGGAAATAGTCTCTCGTAAAAATGCAAAGTATGACTGCATATAATAGACCCTTATAGTCCGATTCTTCCGGACCCCGCATAGCGATAGATTAGTGCACCTTTTCTTGAAAGTGCCAAAAAGAAATTATACGATCACTATATTTTAAGATGTTATAGAGATTATATGTTACTCGAATTTGTGACATTTGTCTAAAATATTGTTTGGAAAATATTTTTTTTTTTTTTTTTTTTGGAATTTCTAGGATATGGATAGTGTACGAACTTTTTAATGGTGTTAAAAAAAAATCAATATATACCAGAATATTTGCTAAATAAGATCATATTTTTTTTAACACAATGAAAGCTAGCGAATCTTCTTTTTTTTTTTTTTAAATCACATACGAAAATAGAACTTTAAAAAGGAGGAGAAATGCAATGAAATGAAAGAGATGGTTATTATTTGAAGGAGGACAAGAATAATGAAGAGGGGGGGGTTGATATTTAAAGAGAAGATGCTATAAAGATTTGGAATCTGATCGGGTGAAATAAAGTATAATTGGTGGTTTATTATTTATAATAGACCCTAGCTACTTTGAAATGTTTAGAAGTATTAAATAAAAGGGGCCATCTTTATTTGGGACGTGACTCTTTATTATTGGCGGTGCAAAATCATTTTTCTAAATAAGTTTATCTATAACTACAGAAAAGATATATATATATATATATATATATATATATATATATATATATATATATATATATATATATATATATATATACACACACACACACAAGTCGTGGATAACGGTAAAATTATTTCCGTGTAATTTATATGTTAGGCGTTCGAACCACGGAAATATCCAATAATACTTGTTAGACTAGTCTGTCTACATCATACTTCGTAAAATGCGGTCCTTCGTCAAACCTACATGAATACATAATATCTTATGCACCGGACTGCGCTTTTATATTACTAGGTTAACAGTGACATGTAGATATAATTGGATATGAACTCGTTATATTATGATTCAAATTATACCATCTTGATCATTGGGAAGCTACCCCAAAGACTAATATATACATCTTATCTTACGTATATAATTGAGGATTTCACAAGAAAATTATTAGGATCTGCCAAAAAATACCAAATTAAAGTTTTTAGAAAGTTTTGGTAAATTGGTAATAAGGACATATGAGTTCACTAAAATTTCAACTTTGGAAAATTGTGACTTCATATTTCTTTGTTGCTTAGGAAATTTTTAATGATTTCTTATATATTAGTCCCTTTTCGTCTTTATTTTCAAAATACATTTCCAAAAGATTCCTTTCAATTTGGAACGGTGCTTAATTGGCAAAAAATGGGATGTGACTTTTTAAGCAATAAATTAATGAATTAAATAAGGTTTGAGGTCTTTCTAAAGTATTAGTGATATATGTTTTTTCGATCAATGTCCGGTAGTTGTATTGGAATTCGCGTAAATTAAAGTCAAGTCAAAAAAATTCTATATCGGAGGATAAAACACTCTCTAAAAAAGGCGATCCGGTGCACAAAGTATCCTATGTTCATGCAGGGTCCGGGGAAGGACTGTATGACTGTACCCGAAGGGGGTATGATTTAGGCAATCTACCCTAATACAAGTATCCGGGGAGACAACTAACTTTATCGTTTTCCAAGACTCCTCTTCGGATAAAACACTCCCTAACAAATATAATTCATACCTAGGGTTCAAACTCGAAATTTTTATTAAGAACACGCTCGTCGAATCTATCCAAAATCAGAACGAATACGTCACAATATGCTAAGAGAATAAAGCCCAAGTGAAAACATTCGAAAAATATCAAAAATCTCGAAATTAGTAAAACCCGAGCCCGGGGCCCACGTCTCGGAATCGGGTAAAATTTACATTTTCAGAATCCTCATACCCTCACGAGTCTAACCATACTAAAATTATCCTATTCCGAGAAAAAATATATACCACTCTACCATAAGTAATGAATTAAATAATGTTAGAGGGCCTTTCTAAAGTACTAAAGTGAATTGAAGTACTGAATTTCCACGTTACTGTGAATGGTCGGTTTGCTGTGTTAACTTTCAGGCGAATATTTTTGGAATCTGACAAAAACTTGAGTTTAAGAAATTGATTGTACAATTCCAAGTATTTTTTTTCTTCCTTTTTTTAAGTGGTAAATTGATTGATTTAGGCCTTTGATTAAGTTGTATGGACAGTATGTGATGCTGAGATTGTCTTAGTTCTTTGTATTATAAAAATTAGGTATAGATTGAGAATGACAGCATCATAAACTAAACCACAAAAAAGACAAAACAAGAAATTAAAAAATAATTATATCTTTCTCTTTCTCTTTCATACCACACACAGAAGTATAAAATAATAAATAAAGTAATGTTTACTTGAATGAAAGTAATAGTCTTGGTTAGGAATTTAAAAGTTCCCTAGGGACATTTTTAGAATTTTTTTTAAAAAAAAAAGTATAATCGGAAAATTCGTGAAGTCCTTTAGTAGTTAAATAACACCAAGGTCCTTTGAATTATTCAATAATAATAGAAAACAAAATATTTTTTTTAAATACACCTCACTCCTGGGATACTTCAGCTAAATAGTGGCACACTCACCCAATGCTTAAATAAAAAATAGATGGCGGATATATAGTATTTGATATATATATATATAATCCATGTATAATATGTATATAGCCTTAAATAATCAGTGTATAATTTATGTATAATGTATACCGACTAGAAAAAATAAATTGTAAATCCTACCGGCTATTTGTGTAAAGATTCCTTTTCCTATGTTACAGTTACCTGAGATGTAAATAAAAAGAATTTTATTTTGTTTTAGTCTTTAAATAACATGACATTTCTATAATAAAATAAAATATCAGCAAGGTAATTGTATATTAGCTCAGTAGCTTGTCAAATGTGTATATGGTATTAATTCCTTTTTCCCAATAGAAGATGGGCTACCTAATTTATTAACGAAATAGCCATTCAAGTTCTAAAGAGACATCTATAGGCTTTTTCTTTTTTTGAATCTATACCTTTCTTGATGATGCAATATAAGTGGTACTCCATCATTTTTGTTTAGGCATTTCTACTTTATTGAATAATTATTATAAGTTAGAATAGGAAATTTTAGTAGTGACGCATTGGACAAAACAAGTGCATACTATTGCAAAAAACAACAAAGAAATCTTCCCTTTCTTTTTATTTTGCATACTAGCTAGAAGAGAACTTTTGGAGTAATGGTAGTGTTGTCTCGGTGTGATCCATAACTCACGGGTTGAGTCCTGGGAGTAGTCACTAATACTTGCAGTATGGTAGACTATCTACATCAGAAGCGGATCTAGAATTTGAAGGGCGGGTGCCATAATTTCCTTTACTATATACCTTGTAATAATTAATGCGGAATTTGTTAGGAACGTTTATTCGATTTTTTTGAGTTTATTCGGGTCAGCCTAATAGATATTTTATTTACAAATATAAAAATTACATCTCAAATATCAAAAAACAAACGTAATTAGTATTTTAAATAAGGAATAATACCTTTATTATAATAACACAAGTAAAATCAACATTTTTACTAGGAAATTATATGTTTTTCTGTACACTAAAAATAAATTTACACAAGTAAGATAACATCCTTAATAAGAGAATTACATTAATCAGAATAAGAAAAATTTAAAAAATATATCTTCACTGGGTAAATTATGCCCCATAAGTATAAAATTAAATGAACTACAAGTTTCCAAAAACCAAAACCATTAATCTCATTTAATTTTTAAGCAATATTTATGAAATTTTCATCATAATTTAATAGTAAAGAGGTTTAAATTATATTTAAGAACCATATATTAACACAAATATTTATGAAGCAATACAAAAAATGGAAAAAAATTGATCTCAATCCAAAATTCTCATTAAGACCCAAGTTTTTTGGATGTGAAAGAAGAAAACTCATAAACTTAAGATTAAGCGGAATGCTTATAATTTTAAAGTTTTGAAGTCTCTTTTTTGAGTGTTTTTGCTAGAGACCATACATAAAATAATAGAATAGAGAAAATAAAAATATAAAAATAATAAATGACAAATAGAAGCCGCAAAGGGAAATAACTGGGATAAAAGGAAATAAAAAGCACAAAGAAATTAGAAAGTCGGACAAGGTTCAAGATCAATTTCAACTTGAATTTTACACACGGAAAATTTTTTCAAAAATGTCTATTAGTCATGTCACCTTTGCCTAGTTTACGACCGTGGGTGGCAGAATCAGATATTTAACGTAGTTTAAGAAAATTTCAACATATGTATATAAATTTTTTATCATCTTAGAGGGTGCCATACCACCCCTTCCAAAAGGGGTGGATCCGCCCCTGGTCTACATTACACCCTTTAAGGTGCAATCCTTCCTCGAATCCTGCATGAATACGAGATGCTTTATGCTCGGCCCCTTTTTATTTTTTATTTTTTTATTTTGCATACTTAGTATCTTTTTTCTTGCTAATGCAGGAGATGGTAAATGGTTTCTCAAGTTGCGCACTGACAGACAAACCCCTTTGGTCTCCAAACCTTACTCCCAAGTCCTGCATTTCTGCAACTGTGGATTCACAATCTTCAATATGTGGTATTTATATCCAAATTCACCCTCTAAAATATATTTTCCTTGCTTTTTTTTTTCTTTCCTGAAATTTTCTATCAATTCCTTAATATTATTTGTGTGTTTGTCATGACACAGAGTATTCTTTCGAAAATGGTTTAATTTTTACACGATAAAATGTCATTTTCTGGTGTTTGATTGGTTGTCAGAAAATATTTTTTCAATCTTTTACAAAAAGGAGGAAAATTGTGGACCACAATCTTTTTTCCTTCAACCTCTTGATTTCATATGGTTGATCCAACCAATATATACATATTGTTATCAATCTTTAAAGTTCTACTAATATTATTATTAATCTTTTATAAATTATTTTCAAAAATATAGTTTCCTCTGCAGCCGAACAGCGAAATTTTTTCTAGAAAATAATTTATTTTTCAAAAATATTCTTCATCATACCAAACACACAGATTATTATTATTATTATTGTTTCTTTATCTTTCGTATTTTCTTTCTTTCTTGCATATGAATTTGTATACTATACTCAGCTGGGAGTCCAACGCCAACTATAATGCCTAAGATGAGGGACAGTCCAGTTACGGGAGCTACAAGTGGGTCCTATTCAGATGATGATGACGCGGACGGTGAAGTGGGTCCCTGTGAACAAAGCACTGACCCATTGGATATTAAACGCATCAGAAGGTGAATCTTATTTTTCGACCATATAGTAAAAATATTATACTAGTAATTCTGAACTTTCTTGTCTGTGGAGAGAATATTTTATTTATTTTATTAAAATAAATAAAAACACAGAAACTTTTTTTCTTGAAAAAACATTATGTGTCAATTAATTAACCTACAAATCATGAGTTTAGTGGTATCAGTAAAAGTTTCACTAAAGTTTCACGACAATAAGGGTGAGTTTAAATTTTAGTGTCTTCCCTTTCTTTTTTTCCTTTAATATACCTAATGTGATAAGAGTTTAGAAAAAGAAAGATGGAAAAATTATTGAATTTTCATGTCAGGAAACACAATATTTTTAACAATACAAATAAGAATTAGCCATTTATCTACTCTTAACCGGAGTTTTCAGGTTCGAGTCCTAGGATTTTTTTTTTTTAAATCTGAATTAGTCAAGGCTCCAATATAAATATCGGGATGGAAAAGAAAAAAAGAACTAATCATTTTGATTTAACTAGTGGTCTTTTGCTCTATATAAATGATATCTTTATTTTATTTGATCTTATTATGTTAATCTAATTACGATAATAATGGTACACGTGTACTTCCAAATAAGATATGTATTATTCCTAAAGTAGGATAAAAAATTGGAAGTAAAAAGCATGTTTTGTAAATAGACCAATGATCTCCAAAATGTCATTGTCGTTGGCTTGATTAAAAATAATAATTATTTGTCTATATATAGAGTTTTATTTTTGGCTAATAAATGTGGATATGGTGATTTCAATTTTTAGGCAAGCCTCTAATAGGGAATCTGCAAGGCGTTCGAGAAGAAGAAAGCAAGCACATTTAGCAGATCTTGAAAATCAGGTATTTAAATAAATATTAATTCTTTTATAAGAGTTTATCTTATTATTCTATTAGGAACATATAAAAGTATTTAAATTTATAGAGAAAGTATTTAAATTAGAGATCTGTGTATAAATTTGTTTGTCTCTTCATATTAATGTTAATTCACATCTTGACTAATTATATCTAGGTCAATAATCATCTCATATATATGGTTATTGAATTAATTATGAACTCATTATATGCTTGTGAACTTTCTTATTACAACCATTTTGAGCTGAAATCTAGTGATAGTAGTTACTAAATCCTCTTCGGTTCAAACCTCCAAAATGGTTTAAAATATAGAACAATTAGAAAAATATTATTGAGTACCTAATAAGAGTAGATTTTTGGTTTTTACAAAATGGGATTAAGACAGAGTAGTATGTCAAAAACTAGACTTTAAAAGAAAAAAAAGACAGTCCAGTGTATAAAGTATTCTGTATTCACGTAGGGTCTGGGAAATGGCCGCACCCCTTAGGATGTGGTATATGCCCTAATGCAAGCCTTAATGACTACTTTTACTGCTCGAACCCGTAATCTATAAATCACACGGAGACAACTTTACCGTTGCTCCAAGACTCCCCTTCAAATAACATCATATTGATAGTTCACACATTCATCCTAATTAGCAATTTAGGCTATGTACCAAGATCAGACTAATATTTATTGTAATATAAATACTTTACTACTGTTAATTGTTATAAGTTCTCCTTTTTCTACATTATTTTTTTGAGGTATTTTACGTACATATTTTCTCAGGTTGATCAGTTTCGAGGTGAAAATGAATCATTGTTCAAGCAGCTTGCAGATGCTACTCAACAATATAAAGATGCTTTGACTAATAATAGAGTGCTCAAATCAGATGTGGAAGCATTAAGAGCCAAAGTATTGTACCCACTATTCTTCCTTTTTAATTTTCCATTTTAATGTTTTTAAATGGTTCCTCAAAATAGAGGTTTAATTTTTCCCATGAAAATACATCGCTTAAGTTTAAGAAAAGTTATGTGTATATATATATATATATATATATATTTGCAGGTCAATTTTCGTATAACCCAAATTACCCCACCTAAAAGTTCGGGCCAATTTGGACTGTCTATTAAAAAACTTATTAAGAACATTAAAACATACTAATTTTTTTAGCAAAATATTATTTTGAGTTTGATTGATTAGATTGAAAAGTTTTTGTTAGTTTGATTGGTAATTAAATAGATTATAAAAGGAAAAATAATTTTGATTTGAGGGTTGGATTTATAACGCGTTGTTTAATCCAAGTTGACCCGGTTTAATGCAACTAAATTTTGAGTGGGTAATGACTTTACTCATATATTAACTCAAACCTATTTTAACACGCTCAAATTCCATCCAACCCATTAATTTTATACCATTACTATTAAAACTAATCCATTTAGCCTTTGAGAAAAATGACTTGACTAATGGTCAATTTATGTGATTCTTTTGCATGACGCATTTGATATTTTATAATGTGCTTAAAAAAGTCAAATCGTAATTTAACATGATTAATATATTTAAATAGTATTTGCGTATCGTGCAGATTCTAATACTAATTTTTTATGCGATGCAGGTGAAGTTGGCTGAGGACATGGTGGCTAGAGGTTCATTAACCTCAACAAGTTTAAGTCATCTTCTTCAAAATTACTTGAACACTCCTCAACCACTTGGTACCAACAACAATAGTTTATGTCGACTCGATAATGTCTCTCCGACCATCACCGTGCCCGGAGAAAACGAGTGGAGTGCAATTTCCGGCCCGAATCCGGTGATCGGAGTCGAAAATGTCAATGCATTCAACCGGAATTTCAAGAATGGTGGTGCTATGAGTGATGCTGTTAGCTGTGTTTCTGATGTTTGGTCCTGGGAATCACATGTCCCTTCTATTTCAAAGTGATATAATTATTATGGTTTTATGTAATATAAATATTAATTATTGTGGTATGTATGGTCACAGACAATTAATTTATAATATGGTTTCTAATTTGTATGTGAGACTTATCATAGTTGTAACTATTTCAGGACTTAGTGGTTAATTTAAGCTACTTATATGTTTGAGCTTACCAATACTATATGTGAACTTTAATTTCTATAGTGGATACCTCGATTCTATGTTGTGTTATTTCACCTTTAATTATTATCTGTACAAATTAGCATATTAGCCTTACATTAAAGAGCAAAATACAAAGTGAATTGAACTTGTAATAGCAGGTTAGCTAGTTATTATTTTTATCAAATCACTAATTAATGCTTATTAAGATATTTATGTAATGACCGTTTTTAACTATGGACATTTAAGTCATTAGCTAAATTAATAAAATAAAAGAAGAAACAAAAGTTACTAATAGCAATTAATGGGACGAGCCCACCATAATATTACACTACGGGAGTTAGGGATTTGGGGGGGGGGGGGGAGGATATTCCAAGATTAAAGAATCAAAAGGTAATAGAGAGGAAAGTTTTACTTGGAGCAAGATACCGAACATCAACTCAACTAATAATCAAGGTGAAATACTTCAGCAACGTAAAAGAAGGTTTAGAAGAATGAAGTTTGTCTTTAAACCATTCAAGATACAAGAAGAAGCAGAGGTGAAGCTCATAGTTATTGCCACACATCGACTTATACAGATTGATCGAAAGAAGTTGTACGGACTGCTCGAAGTTGTGCGCTTGATATTTTTGCACGAGTATTATGAGTAGTAATCTTACCGCAATATGTATTTTTCATAACATGTATTATTTACACATAATTTTTAATATGAATATGTTACCGATTATTTTGAGTTGCATGTGGGGACAAGTCCTTCACTCGATATGATACCAAAATTGATTATTTGAGATGATTACTGTTATTTTAGATATTCTCGTTGTTACAAGATATTTTTTTCGTTTTTTGAAAGTTGAAATTACTGTTATCGAATGAAATTTTATGATTGATAAGAACTGAGATGCCCTGTACTATTTTAAAAATATTTTTATACAAGTATTAACTGATTACAAGATAAATATAAATGGGAGGAGACTTTGAAGGATCCCGTAGCTAATGACATATTCGTTAGACCTGGTGCACCTTGTATTACAGATTACCGATTACAATTATAGCTCTCGCTAGTAGGAAGTAGAGCTAGCATACATTTACAGTTAGTTTTCTCGAGTAGGGACCCACAGTTATATTTGACTCCTTTTACGAAGGGGTCCACACAGTAATACAGATTACATGATCCTTTCTTGAAAACCTCCCAAACATAAAGATTTACTATGATACAGTGTTTACCGAGACACATGAATAAACTAATTATATTTACCATTTTGAGAGGGCATTTTATTATAATAGTTTCTGATTATTATTATACGGGCATGTTTTCTGACTTGTCCCCAATTTAAAACGGTTGTGGTTAAGTAATATTACTCACTGAGCTAACGACTCACTCCCCGCTATTTTGTTTACATAGACAATAGTTAACGCGAGTGAGGATTTTGTTAATTAGAGTACACGAGTTTATAGTTTATGGTGAGCCCCGCACTTGTTCGCGTGGGTGAAGAGTTTATTTATTTGTTATCGTCTTTCCTTATGAACTCTTAGAGTCGCTCCCTAGTTATTTTTATTAGTGTCATGAGTATTCAGTCGTTATATTGGACTAGGTACTAGTATTATACTTCTTCCTGCATTTTTTGATGGGTTTAGTATTATTATGTTGATAAGGTTGGTAATATTGGTGAAAACTCATTTTTGGTTAGTTTATGAAGATTGTGACTGATTTGGGTGAATATTAGTTGGTTGTTATTTATTTATGAGACAGGAAAACTTTTGGATAGTCCTAAAATAGGGAAAACTCTATCCGATTTTCTGTAAAATACCGACGAGGCTTACTTGGGGGGTACTTGCTCCTAAGCGCTGGTTATGATCCTAAATTGGGTCTTGACAAAGTTGGTATCATAGCCCTAGGTTATTTCTATGACTAATGGAGCACAAGTTAGTAGTAGAATCTCAATTATGGTATATAGCCAGCCATTCCTATAATCGTGATTCTACGAGACGTGATAGGATATTTCTTATCTTCCTTTCTTATTCCTCTGTACGTGTGTGGCGATTAGGATGAAATAACTGAATGTCACCTTTTACCTTGTTCCTATATGGTGCATACCAGTCATTCAACAATAGAGTTTGGCTAGAGGTTCAAGGATACTAAAATGCTGCCACTGGACATCAACTGTCTCCCTGCAAAGAAAAGCCACATAAATAGTAAACAAGGCTAATGAAAAGTTCGTTCTGCCACAATAAGGGGGCTTTCATACCGCTAAGATATGTAATGAGGTCCACTCTGAATTCTAGACCACCATCATAACTAAGAGATTATTGTCATTGAAGTGCTTACCTTTATGCAGAGAATAATTGAGAGCTTGATAGATATAATTGGTAGATAGGACAAAAATGGGTAATAGATTAGGGATATAAAAGCTTTAGGTATCTGGACTTATTAAGATCGTCAGAAGCAGAGATGTCTTCTTAATAAAGTTCCTAAAATTGAAACCACAAAGTTTACTATTGTCACGACCCAAAATTCAACTTGTCGTGATGACACCTAACCCAATCTGCTAGGTAAGCCAATTAACATCTATCCAATTTCAATGAAATTAATAAGACAATTTAAATAAAAGAAATTATCTGAATCTTATACATTCCTCAAAGACTGATAGTAAGAATAGAATTTACAAAATTGGTATGAAATACACACATCATATGTTCGAAATGTACATAAACAGATTTTTTATTAATCTAAGGCTACCATGAACAAGAGGTAGCTACTACCGGAAAGCAGGTACGTCTTCAATTCCAGCTCCCGTCGATCACAGCAATATCAGCAGCCAACATCTGCACGCAAGGCGCAGAGGTGTAGTATCAGTACAACTGACCCCATATACTAAATAAGTAACAAACCTAACCTTAGGTTGAAAGTAGTGACAAGCTGGAACAAAGGTCGGGTCCAACACCAATAGTTAACAACAGTTCATAACAACATAAAGCAACTAATAAAAGAAGTAACTCAGAGATCAAATGCTTATTTTTTTTCATAGTTTCCCAAAAAATAGTTATGCTTTTCAAGTATATGAGTGAAAATCCAAATCCTTTACCGAAATCGTCGAAAATACGAGTAAGTTTGAAAATTGTAATTTTTCCCAAAAATCCTTTCAACAATAAATAAGATATTTTATTTTCTTTCCAGATAGCAAGTGTAAAATACCTTTCTATGCCCATATGTCAATATGTATGAGAAGTCATGAATGACGTGATACCGTACAACATGAGGAAAATGCATCTCTATGCCTATATGTCATGTGTGCATGTCAGTGCAATGTATCTTAGAGATGAACTCATGTACTCACACTCTCAAAATACTCAATCTCATTGTCTCACACACTTTCCACTCACCATGCTCAATCACTCAGTACTGTATATGGTCAATCCGGCCCAAGGAAGATCCATCCCGGAATATATACATCAACTGACCATCCATCACTCAATACTGAGTAGGGCCAAATCTAACCCGTGGGGAAGATCTATCCCTAGGTATATAAATGTTTCGGACAAGATCCATATCCAAGGAAGATCCATCCCTCAATATAATCAACCGCGTTCACTGGGGGTGTGCAGACTCCGGAGGGGCTCCTTCATCCCAAGCGCTATCATAAATCAGTATAACCACTGCGGCGTGCAACCCAATCTCATAAATGTCACTCATAATCAGGCCCGCGGCCTCACTCAATCATCAATCTCTCTAGTCTCTCGGGATCACAATGCCATGAAACTATCCTAAAATAATGATATGATGTGTCAATAAATGGTAACAGAGACTGAGATAAGATATGCATATGAATGTGTATGGCTGAGTATATAAGGTAATAAAAATAGATAAATCAATAGCGGAAATGACCTCAGTGGGTCCCAACATGATAAACATGTAGCCTAGACGTGGTTTCTAACATGGATCACCTCTCAATAGCTCTAGTACGTAGAGATTTCATGGTTACAGATAAGATCAGGTAACTACACAGTACCACAGAAATAATGGAGTCACAATTTACACGGTGCACGCCCACACGCCTGTCACCTAGCATGTGCGTTACCTCAACACCAAACACATAATACGTAATTTGGGGTTTCATACCCTCAACACCAAGTTTAGAAGTATTATTTATCTCGAACAAGCCAAATCCAATACCCAGCAAGTCAAATGATGCTCCAAAACTGCCATCACGCGCGTACCGACCTCCGAATGGCTCGAAACTAGCCAAAAGCAACTCAAATACATCAAATAATGCCAAAGAAAACAAACCCAATCGATAAAGGCCGAATCTTTAATCAAAATCCCAAAATCGACCAAAAAGTCAAACTCGGGCCCGCGCCTCAGAACCCGACAAAACTCACAAAATCCGATAACTCATTCAATTAAGAGTCCAACGATACCAGTGTCACTCAAATTCGACTCCGAATCGATGTTCAAAACTCAAAAATTTATTTTATGAAATTTTAGACAATACCCTCAAATTTTACTTTGAAATCATCATCAAATGCCAAAACGAAGATGGATTCATGAAATATAACCAAAATCGAGTATAGAACTCTTACCCCAATCTATATGGTGAAAATCGCCTCCAAATATTGTCCAAATTCGAGCTCCCCAACTAAAGATATGACCAAATGAACAAACCTTCGATATTAAGTATTTTTGCACAATTGTTCTACCTCGTTTTGCATAACAAACAATTCTTAAACTTACTTTTGATGCCTCCAATGGATTTCTTGTGAAATTTCAGTCAAGTTAGGCTTTTGAATCACTCCATTTGACCTTATAATGAAGGAAATATGTTGGTTTCAATATTTGAAAATAATGCAAATTTTTAAATACGAAGTCAGTGGCAATTTCCTAATTCATCTGAAAAAACTGACAACCAAATTCTTAGTAAAATGACCATAAAATCCTCATACGATGTCCACATTCGAAGATTCTTTTTTCTATGGATCCGTAATTACGATACGAATCTAATGCTTCAATCAAAATCGAAATCGGAGCGCATTTATTCAATGTGGTACGATTTATGCTTGAAAAAACGACGTCGAAACATAAGAAAAACGAGCACAACACAACCCAAACCTATTTGAAACTCACTCGAGCCCCTCGGGACCCCATACAAACATACCAACAAATCCCATAATATAACACCGACTTACTCGAGGCCTCAAATCACGTATAATAACATCAAAGCGATGAACACACCTCAAATCAAACTTAATAAACTTTCGAACTTTCGACTTCCAAAATCTCGCGCTGAAACATATCAAATCAACTCAGAATGAACTCAAATTTTGTACACAAGTCGTAATATATCATACGGAGCTACTCGTGCCCCCAAACTATCGAGAAAAGTGCAAATGCTCAATACAACCAGTCGGGTCATTACATTCTCCCCCACTTAAACATACATTCATCCTCGAACGTGCCAAGATTTGTTCCTAAGCCATCAAACCGCCGTGTAACCTTACCATGCACATACCCGGGGGTGATCCCACGTCACCCTATTTCAGCTAGGCCCGACAACACCACACAACTGAGTATCATTGCTCCATCCTTAGTCCGTAAACCACAATATCCAATTTCCAGCATCCGGAATTTACTACAAGACTCGAATTTCACATTTACACACTGTATAAGTTTGAACAAGCTGTATCAATCCATAACCATGACCCAATACACAATCACAGGATATACCACACAACTCAAATTCTCATAGCGCTAACTTCCGACCGCGATAGCTACTCGACACCGGTAACGAACCTCATATCAACTAAAATCTTGTTCTGAACCTTTGTTCACTGCCAATGATGAAAGAAACATGCAAAAACTCGTAACCACTTACTAGACCAACAAGTCATGGAACTCTCCCTCCTTCGACAAGAATTATAGCCAATTTCTAAGCCGACTTTTGATATCATCCTCCATACATGTTGTAATCAAATCCGATAGTATCCATACTAGGTCCAATGACCTCATCTCATCCAACACAACCACTCCAGTGGCATGCCACATCAATACAATCTAAAACCACAACCCGTGCAATCTGTGCAGCAATAAGCCACATTCTAAATATACTCAATCATGGAAAATGACTCAAATGAGAGAACCATCCCGCAAGTTCAACAAATACCACCACAACCGAAATGCTACGAACCCATCATACCTGGTAGAACCAAGACACACGAATCTAACACAAAGGATCATTTCCCGATATAAGCATGCTGCAATGCATGACCCCATCCAAACACTGGTCCATATGAAATACCTCAAGCCACAATACTCAAAATTAACAACCACACGCAATTTGACATTAAGTACACGAAGTGCATGACCATAAACATAGAGAAGCAAATAACACAATACACCACTATCCAAAAAGATCATAACTAAGGCGCAATCAACCATTCCACACCCCAATCACCATATCGCTCTAATTCCGCTATAAGGCTCAAATAAAACTGCACCATGTGTGCATATAACCAACAAATCACAACCCCTCATAGCATGGAAGAGTAACACATAGAACATATCCGATACGAATAAAATCAATTCTAACCGAATGGCATATCCCTCAACAATAGCAATTTGGAGTCAACAAATCCGACCCGGTGTAGAATACACATCCTCATTGGGCATACCAATATGCCCCCAAATCAACTCCAGTCATCCCCGAATGGACAAATAGCCCTCCAAAAGTCCACAACTACCTAACCATAATACATACTATCATCTGGCTAGGTTTGGCCACATCATCACAGTCCACAACCATGAAATAGCGTGCTTCTGAGAACTCCCAGTCTCCAAATCCATAGAACACATGATTCACCATATCTGATCCTAACTCTACCGCTCGCATATCTAACACATCTCTCATACATGATAATCCCAGGAGGAATACTTATATAATTCTTTCGTGCCACGTAGAAAAATCTGAATATCAACAATCGATCAACCAGGCGAGTACCGCAATACCAATGAAGCATCTATAAGTCAAAACACAATGCGCCTTCCGAGATGTGCACCCTTCCTAGGCAAAATCAAGCAGTTATAACATTCATCTAAACATTAAAAATTGTCCATGTTGTCTATAAATTTATGACCTTCCCTTCAAAACTAAACCATGATCTTGCACACGCAAACCTCTATCCCACACAACACACCGCATCTATCATGCCATCATATAAAAAATATGAGAACCTCATAATCAACTATGAGTAACAAATAGAATACATATCCGATGAATCAGAAACCTTCCATTTGATCCCATCCAATAGGAAATCACAATTCTCAACATGTTCCTCTCGCCAGTAGATAATATCCACATCGAATCGTGATAGAAATCATTGAGAACCACTTTGGAAATCCATTTGCACATAGCCAAGCTATCATAACCGAATCCCTCTAACTCAACCAAGCCATGCAGTTTCCAAAACCCAAGAGCATTGCCACAAAAACCTGTAGAGACTCACCACATCATAAGTACCCAAAGAACCGATCATATCCATTACGGTGTTGATCCAACCTACTACTAAACTGTCCTATTTTTTCGAGTTCTTTCCGAATGGCCTTCAAGTTGATACTTCTCCTCGCCATAATTCTATGACCCTCAACCAAAACTCACCATATGAGACCCTAGCATAAAGCCACACCGCCCTAAGGCCCATAAGCCATTGTATTCCTTCTTAAGCACCCCAAAAGTACCACAATCGAGACACCTACTCTGAAGAGACCTTTTTTGCGAATCTAAAGTCATTTTCTTCACCTTCCTGATACTAAAATGTATACTCCATAATGATATACAAATATCGCGAGTCTCGACACCATCTAATGTAAATATCCTACCCTTTCCATATATAAATCCAGAAAAATTCTCAATTGCTACATATAAATCTCGAACCCATTAGAACCTTCTCTAGAGTCCTCCAATCAGCTCAACTCTCAATTGCACCACCCCAAATAGGCTGAACGATCTGTGCCCCATTAGCACAATAACACCCAAAGAAGTAATCCACACCTCTAAGCAACCGAGTGAATCCTAATCCATACGCACTACATCCTTTACGAATAACAAGTCAATCATTCAATGTTTCCCATATACCCATAAAGTGTAATACATCATGCATCCAGAAAATTCTCTTACTTAATTCATCCTTAAAACCAACATCTGCAAGTCATAACCGATCCACAAGTATGCCTCATACTGAAACCGATACAACACATAATCATGCAATCAAATCATCGATAACAGATTCCCCCACTTGGCCCAAAGCCATAGATCAAAATATACAATAACTCACAATGTCCATACTCTATTACTGCCATAATATCCCAGTGAGATTCAACGAAATCCTTCATGAGCTCCTGTAACCCAAACCATCTAATACTTCAAATTATCTGCAAATCTTGCATTCACCCTTGTAATAGTCAAGCCAACTTCAACAAGTGATCCAAACTCAAATTGCAACACATATAATTCACTGGTAAAAGATAACTCTCTACAAAAAAACATAGGGATCACACAACCTCAGGACACCCCGTAGGAGATAACCCACCCGGTTTGCCTCAAACTGACATCTCTCTATACCTTCCACAGCCACAACTACTACGCAATCACATTATCTTCCTAAATTTGAACTCACAACAAGACAAGAAAATCTACTTCACTCCACAATTAAATAGCATGAAAGATCCCTCATCACACCCACAAATCGAGCTAATACATCAAATCAAGATAAAAATCAAGCACCCAATAGTCCTTTTTATATTTCAAGCAAACTCTTCCCATCATATTCAATCCATCTGAACATTTCCTGCAGTCACATTATGTTCACCGTATGGCAATCCAACCCCTCATCGAGCCACAAATTCCACTAATATGCACACTACGGAACTTATAAGTCCAAAAGCACGTGCTCACACAACCGAAACCCTCGTGCTCAAGCTATTGTCAAAACCCGACCTCAAGTCCTCTAAACTGGCCCACAATCTGCACACCAAAATTACATCTCGTACCTCATTCATGGAATCACAAGCCAGCAGAGCAGAGCTGATATCGAGCGCTCACATGCGCATATGAATGCGTGGAAGGAATTCAAAGAATTACGCTTCAAGCTGAATCAATGCTACACGATAAGGAAAGAAAGATGGGAAATATATCCTAAATATCCTGTACCCTCTCGAAGATATGTATGGACATCATCATACCAATCCGCAAGACTCTACTAGACATTTGTTCATGACTTGTAGAACCTATAAACCTAGAGCTCTGAAACCAACTTGTCACGACCCAAAATCCAACTTGTCGTGATGGCACCTAACCTAACCCGCTAGGTAAGCCAATTAACATCTATCCAATTCCAATGATATTAATAAGAAAATTTAAATAAAAGAAATTATCTGAATCTTATACATTCCCTAAGTACTGATAGTACAAATCATGAGCTTCTAAGAATAGAATTTACAAAATTGATATGAAATAAATACATCATCTGTTTGAAATATACATAAACAGAATTTTATGAATCTAAGGCTACCGTGAACAAGAGGTAGCTACTACCGGAACACAAGTACGTCTTTAATTCCAGCTCCCGTCGATCACAACAATATCAGTTACCAACATTTGCATGCAAGGTGCAGAAGTGTATTATGAGTACAACCGACCCATGTACTCAATAGTAACAAACCTAACCTTAGGTTGAAAGTAGTGACAGGCCGGAACAAAAGTCGGGTCCAACACCAATAGACAACAACAGTTCATAACAACGTAAAGCAAGTAATAAAAGAAGTAACTCAGAGATAAAATGCTCAACTTTTTCATAGTTTCTTGAAAAACAGTTTCGCTTTTCAAGTATATCAGTAAAAACCCAAATCCTTTACCGAAATCGTCGAAAATATGAGTAAGTTTGAAAAGTTTAATTTTTCCCTAAAATCCTTTCAACAATAAATAAGATGTTTATTTTCTTTCCAGATAAAAAGTGTAAAATACCTCTCTATGCCCATGTGTCAATATGTGTGAGAACGTGATACCGTACAACATAAGGAAAATACATCTTTATGCCTGTATGTCACGTGTGCATATCAATGCAATGTATCTCAGAGATGAACTCACGTACTCATACTCTCAGAGTACTCAATCTCACTATCTCACACTTTCCACTCATCATGCTCAATCACTAAGTACTTGTACGCGGCAAAATCAGAAGACTTGATTTCTCGCTGTCAAGTCATTTTGGAAGCATGCCTCAGGACCCCGAGGATGGGAGGCCGCGATCGAGTTCCCGACCTCAGGGCTCGTTGAAGCCCTACTCAGAGGAAACAGGGACCAAAGCCAGGATAGAGGGGGATGCTCCCAAGGCATACGGCTAAGTCTGTCAGGGCTGACCTATCAAGAGCCTATGCTGAGGCATCACATCAAGCCATCCCATCTCCCTACTTTGTAATTAATCTCCACATACTTGTAGCCGAGTCCCCCCTCCTATATAAAGGGGACTCACCCTACCTTGTAAGGGACTGATGTTGCTCCATTTCTCCACAAGTGCAATAATCTCTCTCTCTCTCTCTCTCTCTCTCTCTCTCTCTCTCTCTCTCTCTCTCTCTCTCTCTTTTCTTTCTAGCTTGCTCGTTCTTACTGGCCCGAAGCCGCTTCAATATCTATCGTCCTCTTACTTGTTCTTCACTATATTGCTTATTATTGGTCGTAAAAAGCCTTGATTAATCCCATACTCAATTGTTATCCCATTCCCGGCTGACCCCAACAGCTCGAGCTCGACCCGAACCTGGGCCCCGAGGTCCCCATCGATCAGCCCCGCATCCGGGCAACAGGCCCCTCGGTTTGACTACTACCTCGTTTTAGTCTGGATTTTATCGTTAAACTTAAAATTATTAGCATCAACTGCTCTAATAACTAGCTCGGGAATAGATCACGTATTTTTAGAATCCCATTTATAAATTTAATTGTTGTTACCATTTTTACGGTAAACAGTTTGGTGCCTATCGTGGGGCTAAAAATAATAGTGATTATTTTCTTACTGGTTTCATTTCACAAATACACATTATCTTTCACACTTTTTCTTGTCCAAGATCCTTTGATTTCAGGTTAAAATGTCTGGCTCGGTAAGCAAAGTCGAGAACGACTACCCCAAAAATCACGACGAAAATAGTGTGGCTGTTCCAGCTGCTGGCGCAACATTGCAGGACCCTGATAACGCATCTGAATCGATTCAAGCGAACGCGGGCTTGCAAGGCGTGCAATAGGCCAACGAAGCCTCGCGCACTGATGGTAGCATACAACATATCGACCAACAGGAAGCTCAAAAAACCCCAGCCCGAGAAGAACAGGAAGTTAGTCTTCATGTTATTTTTGAAATGTTGCAGGCACAGCAGTTGGCTATCGCTTAGCTGCAAAGTCACCCGGAGACTCTTGGCGTAGTAGTGTTGGAAACATCTCCCTATGCCGAGTGAGTATCCGAGAGATCAAGACACAACGGATCGGTAACTGACCCCACCGCAGTAAGGATGCTTGGGGATCTCTTCGAAAGGATCGAGTCAGGTTTGTGGAAGTTCATACATCAATCGTCTCCTGAGGAAGCGGTCCCGGAACTTGCTTCACGAAAATCCGAAATGCCGAAACTCCCCAGGTGAGACAGGACCTTGGATCCCTATGAGCGCACCACCGCAAGATGATGAGTGCGAGTCTGTCTCATTGAGGAAGTTCGAGGAAACACTATTGAAAGAAACCATGACGCAGTGCCGCAGCCTGGCACCTGGCCTCGCAAACCCACTTACCATATCAGCAGACCCCTCCGCAGGAGCACATACCGATGTCATCGAAGCAGTGATGAAAAAGCTTGACACACCTAGGTCCAGACAAAGAGAGAGTGAAGCACCACAGGAAGTCGCGTCCTGTTTCCTAATAGGACGAATGAGATCGCTCCCGGTTTCGGATGACTGGACAACCCGGGCCTTCGCCCGAAGGTTAAATGAAACATGCCCGACGACTGTAGGGCATTTCAAACAAATCTTGATCAGATACCCAGCCGAAATCTATCGGATACCCGCACCCGACACCAGCCATGGAGCAAGGCCGTGGACAATCGCCCGGGAACCTCCTCGGGCTCGGTATATCCAAGCAGACTCCCGACAAAGAAACTAATGCCAAACAGGTGGAGGTACCATCCATGCGCCACGTATGGGAGGAACGACACAAGATGCAACCTACCTCGCAAAAATAGGGAAATAGCTCGAAGACAACCTCCCCGAGGAATCTCTAGTGGAACCAGATTCGACAAGGCACAACCGGCAAGGGAACCTTGCCCAGCGGAGTAAGATTTCAGCATTGCTATACCAAATATCGTGATCACCATAAGCAAAACCAGGGATGCCAAATGACTCAGGCCTATTCGACCAAGGCCTCTTCAAAAGAATAACAACACGACGCGGGAGTTGCAGAATGCACGCGGCCGCGGGGTCAAAAACGATCACCAGCTCAGAAGAACGACAGTCGTGCTACTCAATAAAAATCACCACCAAGTATCATCGGGCGGTCAGACTCGAACCCAGCCCCAAGGGAGGAAAGCAACCAGGAAGAATAAAGCAAACAAGCCGCAACGTATTACCACGACAGTGAAGGAGCAACGACACCCCCCAAGAACTCATGAAATGGAAAGTGAAAATCTTCGTCGCCAAGGAAAAACAGGTCCGGGGAAATATTCCAGAGGGTACCCTTACATACAATTAAAAGGACACCGAGACCTCACCGCGGTCTCACACTTACACATTGGTAACCCTCCTCCTCGTTTAATCCATTTTCAATAAAATATATGTTCATGGGTTCAGGAGATTCGATCAAGCACACCGACAATGTCGGTCCAAAGTAAATTGAGCGGTCTGGACCAACGGACCGAATCGCTTTCGCATCTCGAATCCCCAACAGATTCCCTGACAGATTCCAGATGACGATCACCACAAAAATCATTCTCTTGATACAGCCCGTCTGAGCTCGGGCTAAGACGCCGATCTCCGCACCATCAGAGAAGGCGCAAGTATTTATTCAAACGGCCACCGGCACACCGCCCAGAGATGGCATCGACCCCGCTTCGTCGAAAAGATGAAATCCCACGCAAAGGGCGGGATTAAAATAAAGCGGCAAGGGGAAACATGCGCCGAGAGAAAATTCCTCACCACATAACGCATCGCCGACATCAATGCCTCCACCCTCAAAGGGATGAAAGGGTAAGCAGAACCATATCTTCGGCCAAGCCTGATTGAATACAACAGAAGGCTGTATTAGGGATCGCACCTCGGAATGACAGATATATACCGAACCTCGAAATGTTACCTACACATCCCGCGGTGAGGAAGAACTACTTTGCTCCTTCATTATTTTTTCACTAACCTATACGCAGGAAATCAGGCGGGGCATTCGGAAGTTCTAACTCCAATCGGAGATCCAAGGCCTTAGCAGGGCCCACCGTGCTCTCATCCCTTAATCGGGCTTCCAACCCAAAGAGGGTCCCGCTAGCAAGATTATTAGTAGAGCGGCATACCCCTAGAAGAGGATCCGACGAGATCGCAGGCCTTTCTTTTACAATCAGACTACGTGCGATGACCTTCTCTTAGGGACACCATCCCCTCAGAAGGGCCAAGAAACGGCAGGCTGAGTTTCAATAGGGAATCGTGTAACTGGATCAAATGATCTGAGGAGCTGCACCCCCGCGGGCCGAGCTCACAACAACGAGACAACATGTTTTTAACACATATATTTATGCGAAGCAATAAAGAGTACCTTTTTGGCATTTCATACTTCGGAAAAGGCGATTTCGGCATACTCGCAGCAAGGGCCACTCCACCAAATGCATCCCGAGATACTCGGAGACTTAGAATCAGCAATTCAACACCCGCACGACCCTAGGGTCGGAACTCCAGGCTCATGAAGCCCCCACAGGGCAACTCCGAGCTCACGAGAAGTGGTCTTCAAGCTGAAACAAACTCGATGACTCGGAGATTGGCATTAATCGCCATACGCTGGAAAACTCGAAACTGTAAGACCCCTGGCGGGCAGCCTCGGCGTAACCAGATCTATTTTACATTACACAAACTGTAAGACCTCAACAGGCATGACAAACTGTAAGACCTCAACAAGCATGACAAATTGTAAGACCTCAACAGGCATGAAAATCCCGAAGTTTAGGCTATACGTTGCATTTGTAAGAATCCCTAAAGGGAATACCCTCGGTGTAGATGCCTAAACTACCACTTGGGATCAAAGAAATGGCTACGGCCAAACACATATGACTACAGTCAAAATGGCTGATACAACCAAAATAATGCGACTCCGGGATGCCCGACCGTTGCTAAACAAAATCGCAGGCCACTACTTCGAATATACTTTGGAAAGAACTAGTTAAAATAGGCTTCCCTCAACAGGCAAAAACGAGCTCTAACCATGTCAGCTCCAAATCGTAAAAGCGTCGATCTACGAGCTATGAACCTTCCGAGGTGATCAAAACATCACTGACAATGACTTGAAATCGAGGTTCTTCCAGAACCGATGATGGGTCAGGCAAAAATATTTCAAAAGACCTTAACGAGCGGAAAACAAAGCCTACAAAAAAGTCAACGACAAAAACAGCGTAAGAGCCATTGTTGCCAGCTAAGCAAGCCTCCGAGCCACATATTAAAAGGTCTCTATGACCAAACATCATAAGAGCCATTGTTGCGAGCTAAAAAATTTACAACTTGAGGATTAAAATGAGCTCGAATCGTAACCCGATTCGGAGACCAGATCCAAAATAGTTAACTATGCAAGCCTCCGGGCCACATATTGAAAGGTCTCAACGACCGAAGCAGCGTAAGAGGCACTATCGCCAGTCTGAAAACCAAAGGTACTTGAGGGTCAATTAAAGCTCAAGTCACAACGCGACTCGGAGACTGGACCCGAAATAGCTAAACTGCAGTATGCCTAAGGGCACGACGTAAATGCCACCATCACTAGGCGAGCGAGTCTCCGGGCCGCACGCCCGTAAGGTCATTTCGACCGAAAGCATAAAAAGCCATCATTGTCCTCCCATAAAGGCAGGAAAGAGCTTGAGGGTCAATTGAAGCTCGAGTCACAATGCGACTCGGAGACTGGAGCCAAAATAGTTGAAACAGCAAATGCCCAAGGGAAAGAATTAAGAACAATTACTACCTGCCCGCACTGGCATAGAATAATCAAGGGCAAGAAGGCTCGAGTCGAAACCCGACTCGGAGACTAAGCCTAAACAGTCGGGCCAAGCGCGAAGGCCCTGGCACCTACTCATGCTAAGGATCGCATTTAAGAGCCCCCGGGTCTGTCCGATCAGTTCCGAACCTACGGGGATCCCGCCAAACACCAGCCTGACCGGTCGAAAGCAATAACAGAAAAGAGGTATAGAAGAAATAAAACTTCAAGTATCTTCCTATATATTACATGCGCGAAAAGGGCGCATCCTCTATCTATAGGCATGCTCTACATATATCAAAAACAAAGCAACAAAACGGCGAACTCTGCACTCTGCACTAAAGGGCTACAGCTTGTCAAATTTGCCCTATGCGAAGTCAGCGAGAAGTGACCGAGCGTCACACTCGTCTGCCCTTACTCGATCCAACTCATTCGAGAGAATGAAGCCCCTCGCACCGACCTCCTCGAGTACCTCTCTTCGGGATCTGCAACGAACATATTCCTCGATCCTCTTCTCCCAGCCGAGGGCTCGCTTCAGCTCAGCTTGGGCATCAACAACATCCTTCATACGAATCGCCATCTCTCGATCAGCCTTGGTCTGGCTTAGCGCTGCTTCATTCCGGGCATCAATTATCTCAGCTCTGACCTTCGAGAGATCAGATTCGAGTTTCCCAATCATGTCTACTTGAACTTTGGCGTTATCACGAGTCAAGCAGAGTTAGACCTTGAAGGCAAGGACCTTGGCCGTGGCACTTATCTCCTCCAAAGCTCGAGCCTACACTTGAGCCCTTAGCTCTCCGCAAGCAACTCTGACGCTGTTGACGTCGCCTTTGAGGTACTCCAAGGCCTCTGCCTTTTTTTTTGCAGTTGATATAACAAAAAGGGTTAGCCTTAAGGATAGAGAGGAGTGAAGCGCGTATTACAAGAAGTTACCTGCTCTATCAAATAGCTCTCATAGTTTGAGCTTCGATATGCCTCATATCTCCAACGTGCCAACTCAGCCTCCTTCTCCTCGCTAAGGAGCCTAAAGGAATCGCCCTCGTTCAGGATTTTCTAGAGCCTGGCCCCTTGATGGAGCAACTTAGACATAAGCCTATCACAGGACTGCACAAGGAAAACTCAATAAAGGGAGGAGGGCACGACATACAGGAAAAACACGCCTAAACTTACCTCGAAGAGAAGCTGACGGACTTCTTCTAAGTCAGAACACACTCCTGTTGATCCTGCCTCTCCGGACCTAGAAGAACCAACCTCAGGCAGGGCATATTCACTCAGAGGAACCGCCCGGGAATCTGATACTCCGGGAATATCAGGCTTGGACGATGCCCTCTCTTCAAAGATACGGGCCCGCCCAATGCCACTAAAATCTCCATCACACAGCGGGTGCCGATCCCCCTTATCGCCATCGTCCCTCGGCTCGGAGGCCGACGACTCCTTCCCCTCTTCGGAAGAGCACTGCTTCATCCTGAGGAACCACCCGATATCTGCAAACGGCGAATCTAGTACAAATGAAAGGGGAAAATATTACCTCGAATATACAAAGGCCAAGGCAAAGGCAACATACGCACATACCTTGGTATTTCACTCCCCATCTAGTGCAAAATACAGCTCGCCACCTGCGCTCGTCGCAGGTTGAATGGGTTACCAGCTTCCGGATCCAGCCAGGCAGGTCAAGGACTTCGCTCGGCATCCATGAAGTTGCTGCAACAAAGGACACAACATTATTACTCAACTGATTTTTGCCATAGGCAAAATCTGAAAAAGTTCCAAACGCCCCACTCACGTGCATGGTTCCACCCTTCGGGAAATGGCAAAAGCCCCACTATGATAATGTCAGCCGTCCGAACCCGGATAAACCAACTGGACCACTCTCGGTCCTCGTCTTATTCATCATAAAAAATAAAGGGCGTGGACGAACGATACTTCAGAGTTAGCAGGCCTCGATGATGAAAGGGCCGGTATAGCCTAATGTGGTGATTAAGCGTGAATTTGAGCCCAGCCTTCTCCGCGAAGAACCTCATCATCAACACCATTCACCAAAATGACGGATTAATCTGCGCTAGAGTAACCTGATACTTCAAGCAAAAATCAAGCACAACCCTATCAGGGGGGCTAAATGCGAAAGGATATAGGTATACGCTCAAGAATCCATCAGTGGAGTCCGTAATACCCTCATCTGGGGAAAGCACCTACAGTATTACCCCTCGCTCCATCCACAGTATCTCCTCACCATCTCTAGGTGTTCCTCTCTTATCAAGGACGCCATCTTCAGAGCAAACTCCCTCGTTCCTGAGTGCCGGGAGAAACACCCCCCGTTCCCTGCTAGACCGGCCCCGAAGTGGTTTCCATGACTATGGTAAAACTAACAGGTCAGAGCAAGGGCACGCACCAACACTTTTTGCGCCTGAAGAGATGAAGTACCCTATGTTTAAGCAGAAAAGCGGCTATCTAAAAATAGCGAGGCCTTGCGAAGAAGCCGAAGCCACTCCACATATATGCGAGAAGCAGCAACGACTTGCCTACCCGAGGCGAGCCCCGGGAAGCATGCAGCCTCGATACAGATCGACGGATCGATACCTGATCTAGATAGCATCCTTCAACAAGAAGTAGAGACCCAAGGGACCGTCCATATTATTTCCAAGCTTGATACAACATGCTACCTCAAGGATCTCCCACCCAAAGAAGTCGGACTTCGGGAAGTTTTTTAACACCGACACTCAATGCAAGGCAAGTACCTGGTCTCGTGATTCCCTCTTTCTAAAAAGAGGAATAAATGCAGGAAGCTCCGATCGCGAAAGCTCTATGAAGGTCCGAGGCAGCAGGCAACTCCTCAGCAGAAGTTTATCCTATATGCTTTAAAAAGGGGGGGAAATCTCAATCTACATCAAGATCAAAGGGGACCCCCGGGTACCCAAAGCTGACCTTTATTCAGGATAACATTCCTCAAGGTTCCAAAATTCGATGCATTATCTCCATACAACTCGGAGGGCCTCGGTAGCCCGGACCTATCAGATCAATCCAGGATTGGTCCGAAGTACGACGATGGGTTCGAAAGAGAGCCATGTCGATCAGTAGAGGATCGGAAAGAACGCCCACGCCCAAGTCAGATATCAGCAGTCAACGAATAAAAAAGAGCATTCAAAGGGCCTCGAAGGGCATGAGATCATACAGAAACAAAGTAAAGATCGAAAGCAGAAGTCAATGGAGTATATTCATATTCATAAAAAATCCATGTACAACAGCCCTCGAGGGGACATTACATACAATTACAAAAGCCTACAGAGGATCTCTACACCTAAAGGAAGATACAAAGGGATGCACACGCAGAGTGAATGCCCAAAAGACCGGTCCACCTTCGAAGGTCCGCAACAGGTGCCTCTAGACGCGCATCCTCGGAAGTTTCATCCCAACCTTCCACATTGATATCCCCAAGGGACAAGGTGAGTGGCAGGGAGGGATGAAAAAATGCCATAGCTCTCCAAAGCTCGAGGACCCTCTTTGGCCAAGGGAACCTCGGAGAGACAGCAAACCGAACAATCCTCGATCCCACTTGTACGGCTACATAGAATCCACTTCTTGGAACGTCTAGCCGTGCAAGCCCCTAACTTGGAGTGGAGCACCACGTCAAGCCGGGGTATGAAGTTGAGTAGAGGTGTATAATCCGAGCCCCCTTTTGAGCAGCGGTGCATAATCCGAACGACTGTCTACATGAGGGAAAAACCGACTCCCCTTCCATCATCACCTCGGGCCAACAACAGCAGCCACACCGAACATGTTGACGGCCACGGTAGTAGTGGGACAACATGGTTATGCTCGACGAAGGGAAGCCCCGACAGAAGGACACAACGCAGTCCAAGAAAACTCCTCCAAATGGCCTTAAGGTCATAAGACCCTAGCATGATGTTCAAAAGTGAAAGAAAATGATATGAAGAAATAGGCAAGCAGGCCAATGGAGGCACTGGGATAGGAAAAGCAAAGCCAAGGCACCCCCATTTATAGGGGGTTACGACACAGTCATCTAGGCTTTGGGAGATTGACCGACGGGCGCAGTCAATGCATCTATGGAAAACCAAACCGATGGCGGTACCTTCACCTTGGGAAGCAAGAACTAGGAGTGCAATGAATGAGGTCGAAACGCATGAGCCCGTGGATGTCCGGTTACCACAAAGATCACGATAGGAGTCGCATCATCGATATGGCGTCACCGAAAGAAGCTCGAGGAGTCAAGTGTTAGAATCATTTCCCATCACTTCATTATGGGAAACGTAGAGACTATCTGTACGCAGCAAAATCAGAACTTGATTTCTCGCTGTCAAGTCATTTTGGAAGCATGCCTTGGGACCCCGAGGACGGGAGGCCTGATAACTAGGGATTTTGATACCTTTTATACTTCTTCTTGCTTATGTTTTGATTAGGAATTTGTACAAAATAGTCCCAAAGGCTCACAAGTTGTGCTTGATTGCAGGTTTGATCAACAAAGTGACAAGATGTCAAAGATCAGCTCAAAAGGAGTGAAACTTGCACAAGTGCCAAAGACAAGACACGCTCAGGCAAAACAGGCCCAGTGCGGCCGCACACCATTTTGTGCGGTCCGCACTAGGAGATTCAGAGAGGCTGATTTGCTGGCAAAGAGGCAATGCGGCCGCACTAGGTTTTGTGCGGTCCACACTGGAGTTAATACGGCCGCACTTGCGGTCCGCAGACCCAAGGATCAGAGAGATGCCAGATGTGAAGTTCCAAGCCAATGCGGTCCACTGTCTATTCTGTGCGGACCTCACTAGAAGCCTCCGCGGCCGCAATCTATTCTGTGCGGTCCACATTGCCCGAGTTCAGAGAGTTGTATTTTTAAGATCAAATCCCTAGTGCGGCCACACTCCATTTTGTGTGGTTTGCACTAACCCCGCAGGGGTATTTTTGTTCAGATTTTTCAACTTAGTATAAATAGCTTCTTTTCCATTTTTAGGGGATCGGATAGTTTTGTAACGTAGCTGCACTCGTGAGTTCGACTTTCTTAGCCATTTTTGGGCAATTTTATCTACTTTTCATCATTGAATCTTGTTATTTACCTTAGTGATTAATTAATATGGGTTATTCTTCATCTATTTCTTGCTTTTCTTATTTAATTATGAGTAGTTAGACCCATAAGTTTGGGTTGTGACTCAACCCTAGTGTGGGTAATTGATGAGTCTTGTATTTTAGGGCTAGATTGACTATGGGCGTTTGATATTTGGGTCAATTTCATGGTTAATTGCTGAATTAGTGGTTGCAAACACTAGTTTGTGTTTAGCTGATTAAGGCTCTTCTTGAGAAAGAGAGCCTAAGTCTCCGAAATTGGCCCAACAAGGAATTGAGGCGTACTCAAAAGATTTATATCCCCAATTAAAGGGTTAAACCTCGAGAGAGTAATACCCGACTTGAACCGTAGTTGCTTGTGCAAATTTGCATACCCAATTAGTCTTGAGAAAGTCAATTCGGGCAAAATCACTCGAACCACCGAGAGGTGTAGAGTGGGTAATATCGTGCAATAGTTATATCACATTCCCCAATTATGTCAATCGTGTATTAGATTCAATTACCCGTCAATTAACCACCTAGGTGAAAGTCAGGACCCTAGTGCCTTTTAAACCATTTGAGCAACCCTTTTTAGTTTAACTCTTAGCTTAATCTAGTTGCATTTACCATTTGTATTTTGATAATAGTAGAAGTAAAAAAAAAACCCTAAAAATGAGTAGAAGTGTAATTTGGAACACATACACAACTCTACACTAGGTAGATACTCGATTCCAAATTCTAGCTCTCTGTGGAAATCGATCCTGACCCTAAATTGGGTAAAAGCTGCTCCGACCCTCTCTCGCTACTCAATAGTAGTGCAGAGTAGGTCGCGATCAAGGCCGTGACCGAGTTCCCGACCTCGGGGCTCGTTGAATCCCGACTCAGAGGAAACGAGGACCGAAGCCAGGGATGATCCCAAGGCATAAGACTAAGTCTAACAGGGCTGGCCTATCCAGAGCCTATGTTGAGGCATCACGTCAAGCCATCCCATCTCCATACTTTGTAATTAATCTCTACATACTTGTAGCCGAGTCCCCCCTCCTATATAAAGGGGACTCACCCTACCTTGTAAGGGACTGATGTTGCTCCATTTCTCCAAAAGTGCAATAATATCTCTCTCTCTTTTCTTTCTAGCTTGCTCGTTCTCACTGTCCCGAGGCCGCTTTAATATCTATCGTCCTCTTACTTGTTCTTCATTATATTGCTTAATATTGGTCATAAAGAGCCTTGCTTAATCGTATCCTCAGTTGTTATCCCATTCCCGGCTGACCCCAACAACTCGAGCTTGACCCGAACCTGGACCCCGAGGTCCCCATCGATCAGCCCCGCATCCGGGAAACAGGCCCCTCGGTTTGACTACTACCTCATTTTAGTTTGCATTTCATCATTAAACTTAAAATTATTAGCATCAAGTGCTCTAACAACTGGCTGGGGAATAGATCACGTATTTTTAGAATTCCATTTACAAATTTAATTGTCGTTACCATTTTCACGGTAAACAGTACTATATATGGCCAATCCATCCCAAGGAAGATCCATCCCGGAATATATACATCAACTGACCATCAGTCACGCAGTACTGAGTAGGGCCAAATCTAGCCCGTGGGGAAGATCCATCCCCAAGTATATAAATTCTTCGGACAAGATCCATGTCTAAGGAAGATTCATCCCTCAATATAATCAACAACTCTCACTAGGGTTGTGTGCAGACTCAGTAAGGGATCCTTCAGCCCAAGCGCTATCATAAATCAGTATAACCGCTGCGGCGTGCAACCCGATCACATAAATGTCACTTATAATCAGGCCCCCAGCCTCACTCAGTCATCAATCTTTCTAGTCTCTCGGGCTTATAATACCATGAAACTAGCCCAAAATGATGATATGATGTGTCAATTAATGGTAACAGAGATAAGATATGATATGAATATGAATGCATATGACTGAGTGTATAAAGTAATGAAAGCAGATAACTCAACAACGAAAATGACCTCAGCGGGTCCCAAAAGGATAAGCATCTAGCCTAGAGATGGTTTCTACTATGGATCACAGCTCAATAGCTTTAGTACATAAAGATTTCATGGTAACAAATAAGATCAGGTAACTACATAGTACCACAAAAATAATGGAGTCACAATTCACACGGTGCACGCCCACACGCCCATCACCTAGCATGTGTGTCACTTCAACACCAGACACATAATACGTAATTCGGGGGTTTCATACCCTCAGCACCAAGTTTAGAAGTGTTATTTACCTCGAGCAAGCCATATCCACCATCTAGCAAGCCAAACGATACTCCAAAAATGTCATCCCGCGCGTACCAACCTTCAAACGACTCGAAACTAGCCAAATAAATTCAAATACATCAAATAATTCCAAAGGAAACAAATCCAATCGATAAAGGTTGAATCTTTAATCAAAATCCCAAAATTGACCAAAAAGTCAAACCGGGGCCCGCACTTTAGAACCCCACAAAACTCACAAAATCCGACAATCCATTCAAGTACGAGTCCAACCATACTATTTTCACTCAAATCTGACTCCGAATCGATGTTCAAACTCAAAAATTCACTTTATGAAATTTAAGACAAAACCCCCAAATTTCACTTTGAAATCATCAATCAAATGCCAAAAACAAAGATGGATTCATGAAATATAACCAAAATTAAGTATAGAACACTTACCTCAATCCATATGGTAAACATAGCCTCCAACAATTGTCCAAATCCGAGCTCCTCAACTAAAAATATGACCAAATGAACAACATTCGATATTAAGTATTTTTGCCCAGTTGTTCTGCCTCGTTTTGCATGCCAACTGATCCCGAAACTTACTTTTGATGCCTCCAATGGATTTCCTTTGAAATTTCAGTCAACTTAGGCTTTTGAATCACCCCATTTGACCTTATAATTAAGGAGATATGTTGGTTTCAATATTTGGAAATAGTGTAGATTTTTAACTATGAAGTCAGTGGCAATTTCATAATTAATCTAAAAAAACAGCAACCCAATTCTTTGTAAAATGACCATAAAATCCTCATACGATGTCCAAATTCGATGATTCTTTTCGATATGGCTCCATAATTATGATACGGATCTAATTCTTCAATCAAAATAGAAATCGGAGCTCATTTGTTTAATATGATACCATTTATGCTTGAAGAAACGACGTTGAAACATAAGAAAAATGAGCGCAACACAACCCAAACCTATCTAAAACTGACCCAAGCCCATCGGGACCCCGTACAAACATACCAACAAGTCCATAACATAACACGGACTTACTTGAGGCCTCAAATCACGCATAACAACATCAAAACGACGAAACATACCTCAAATCAAACTTAATAAACTTTCAAACTTTGGACTTCCAAAAACGCGTGTCGAAACATATCAATTCTGCTCGGAATGAACTCAAATTTTGCACACAAGTCCTAATACATCATACGGAGCTACTCATGATCCCAAACTACTAAGCGAAGTGCAAATGCTCAAAATGACTGGTCGGGTCATTACTACTATTTCTGAAAGTGTAATCATATTCTGAGGTTTTTGGAAAAATACTTAAAGCATTATGAGCTCTATAATGTTCCAGTGAGAGGCATGTGGAGCTAGCAACTTATAGATTAGAGTACATGACAGATATATGGAATAGAACCATACTGTTAGAGATGCGGATAGGAGCAACCCAATTGACTTAGAAATAAGTTCATAACCTTTTGTGAATCACTGCATTCTTGATAGTCGAAAGCGCAAACCAGATAGGTGCTTAAGAAATTAATTCACGATGGATGTACTAACATGTGACACCAAACTTTATTAGATGGCTAGGTACATGACGACTTAGGTTTAGAAGCTTGTTGAATGATTAGTTAACCGTTTAAACAAGGCTATAATCCCACATATGAAGACTCTGACCTTGAACTTGCAAAAAAAAAATAATTTTTTTTATCAAGAACTGGATGTGATTGGCATGCAATTAAGAATTCATTTAAGAAGGTAGAGACTAAAAAATCTCGCAATATGAATTTCTTATATAGGACGAAGAGTTAGATAAATGACATCTTGAGATATTATAAGATCCTTTAATAGTTGCTACTTTTATGGAAGAGTCTCGTATAGTTGAAACTTTGTATTAATCTTGTCAGATTCAAGTTTAGAGAGAGGATGCCCTATCTAGCCAAATTGTACTTGACCTTGTTAATTTTGACGTGCTTATATGTGTGATTGGTTGTCATTTTACCACATTACCTTTTATTACCATGTGAAGGTAGTTATATTGACATATCTAGTAAACCTAATTGTAAAAATTAAAAATAAACAGAAATAATTATATCTCAGTGATAGTTGAGGTTATATCATTTAAGAAGATTCTACAATTATTGAATAAAAATGGTTAGGGTCTCGTAATTTCCGTAAAAGGACCCAAGAGATGTGAAACTTAGTTTGAAAAAATAAAAGTACTAATAGTGAGAGAATTCTTTGACGTATTTCTAAGGATTTTCTAGTACTACCCGAGTACGAGAGATAAATTTTTTATTGACTTGACATTAGACACAACTTATATCAATACCCCCATATTGTATCAAAATAGTGAAGCAAAGAGAACTAAATAAAAAGTTGCATACCCTACTGGCGAGGATTTTATCAGACCGAGCATATCACCTTGGGTGCACTCACTGATATCTTTGTGAAAAAGAAAGGCAGGTGCAGGGACTGCATGCAATTGAATAAGGTGGCAAGGCACAAAAAAAAATATATTTGTCTTATAGATGGACTATTTCATCAGTTACAAGGAGTCTCCACTTCCCAAATATTGATCCTCGGTCTTGTTATCACCTATTAGAATTAGAGGCGAAGATTTTTTGTACGAGCACTATGAGTTTCTTGTGATACCTTTTTAAGTATTATTACTCACTAAGCTAGCGACTCACTCCGCACTATTTTTTTTACAAAGACAACGGTTGACGTGAGCGAGGATTTTGTTAATTAGAGTACACGAGTGATAGTTCATGGTGAACCCCGCACTTGTTTGCGTAGGTGAAGAGTTTATTTATTTGTTATCGTCTTTCCTTATGAACTCTTAGAGTCGCTCCATAGTCATTTTTATTAGTGCCATGGGTATTCATTTATTATATTGGACTAGTTACTAGTATTGCACGTCTTCCCATATTTTTTGATGGGTTTAATATTAATGTTGATAAGGTTGGTAATATTGGTGAAAAACTCATTTTTGGTTAGCTGATGAAGATTGTGACTGATTTTGGTGAATATTGGTTGGTTTTTATTTGTTTATGAGACAAGAAAACTTTTGGATAGTCCTAAAATAGAAAAAACTCTGTCAAATTTTCTGTAAAATACCGATGAGACTCACTTGGGGGAACTTTCTCCCAAGCGCCGGTCATGATCCTAAATTGGGTCGTGACAATTTACCTCTAACTACCTATTAAGAAAGCAGTAAACCTACAAAATTGAAAGGAAAAAACATTTCAAAATTGCCGAGCTTTGTTATAATTTCTAGCAAAAAGACCACATAGCTTACAAATTCTTCCCATTTAATTACTTGTGCTCATCATTCTCTTTATCGATATTGATTGTTAAATAATTTAACAACTGATTATAACTCAGCAAATCCTAGAATGAAAAACTCTCACCTTTCACTAGAGCCAGGATGGATAATACAATCAAACCACTAAACATCCCACCATAACCATCGGATAATAACCCCATGAACGAAGACGCTAACCCAATATATTCCTATAAGGGAATGCTACTGGATAAAAAAGAAACAACCCAAGTCCAGTACTATGAAAATAAGCCTTGCATAATAGAAGGGGGAGAAAAGGGCAAAGAAAATCTAGGCCCAATCACCCTCTCCCAAGATGATAAGAATCACCTATACGAACTATGGAGTTTCTCTGTTATTATCAAAATCTTTGGTAGAAGAATGCCACATCACCTCATACGATCCAAACTAATTGATCTATGAAACCCTTCCGAACAGTTAATCTTGATTGACCTAGGATGAAATTTCTTTATAGTCAAGCTTGGTAAAGAGGAGAATATAATTAAAGCATTACACCAAGGGCCATAGTTCTTATTTGGGAACTTTCTCTCAATCAGAAGAGGGGAACCAAAATTTGTCCCACAGGAGGCAACACTGTCCTTTACCGCTATATGTGTAAGTTTACCACAATTACCTATAGAGTTCTATGACAAAGGAATACTTGAAAAGGTCGGGAGAAAATTGGTAAAGCTCCTCAAAATAGACACGTGCATGTTGGCCATTCTACGGGACAAATACGCGCAAATTTGTATCCAAGAACCACTGGAAGTGCCAGTAGAAAAGAGGAAGGCGGGCCTAGCAGGAGAGGACTAAAGCGTCAACTCCACAACAGGCCCTACCCAAGCAGAAGGCCCAAACCCAGCATCCCTCATAGAAAATGAAACAACGGGCCCAAAGGTATTAATTAGGGGTTTGTCGGCTAACCAAAGAACGACCCACCCAATCCTAACAAACCCTTTTGTCACAGGGGTCCATACCCACTTGGAGAGCCCATTACCAATGATACCCCCTACAGAGCTATTCCACCCCTACCAAGTAACCCTGCAGAAACACCCTCCATGTATACTCAAATGGCTTACCTGCAAAATCACCAAAACTCAAGTGATTTGACACTCTCTGTCAACTCAACCGGATACACAATTAATTCCAAATCTCCGATATTAGACACAGTTATCAAAACCTAGCAGCCCGATAATAATTTGAACCCAATAACGGAGATAAATTACCTACCCCAAACCCCTCCTAATTAATTACAGTCCCAAAAAAAAAATAGCAAAAAAATCCAAAAATGGATCAACCCACCAAGCTCCCAATCGCCATAACCTCCATTCCACAGCCACCAGACCACACGCTGGTATCATGGCTAGAATGGAACTGCAGGGTCAGGACAGTGCTACAATTTTTAACTATGCAATCAACCTATCACCCTCATCATCCAAAACCTAGCCAATGTAGCAAGGGTGACAATAGAGGCGCTGAATAGGGGTTTAGTGATCTTTGGAACCCAACTTTGGCAATCAATGGCCCTCCAGAATAATCTCAGTTCCATGCAAGCCAATAGCGATCCCCCAATAGTGCACAACCTCATGCGGCAAGCTTTTCACTCAATCCCGTTCTTTCCAGATCCAACAACGACAGACCTAATGGTAATGCTATAGTTCACAGTGATCGAACAATGGCTTCGGCAGGAACCTTCGTCTTCAATACTGGAGAAAAATCAAATACCACTATTAGGGAACATCTCAAGGGAAATAACAAAAGCGTTGGATATCTTGACGGGCAGAGAGCCAAAAAGGAGATGTCATCACAAAGATTCTATTGCTCACTGAGGACAAACTTTCTTTTGCTAAAGATAGTGAGAGAAATAGAATTTAATATGGACTGCAGCGGGATCCTAATCTCGTTATGCCCCAAAATGCTAGCCAAATATGGATTGAGCCTGGGATCTCACTAGAGCCAAGGGTACTGAAGCCTTTGCTGACACTGAATCCAATGATGCGCTCTCAGATACCAGCATCAATGAGAAAAGAAATGCCTGCCTAGAGGAAAAAAAAGGAACAAGCAGTGACGCCCCAAACCAACCACAACCCTCTAATGAACTTCATCATATGGATTTTTAGCGGTGCAAACAATGTTGAGTTTAAGAGGCACTGCCCCGAAATGATCAAGATTCATAGGCCAGTCATTCTTGTGCTGCTAGAAACCAAGATGGTAGACCATAAGAAGCTAACAAAGGAGCTACAGTATGACATGCACATCTAATTCCAAGCACTGGGCCACTCAGGAGGCATCACCATTATATGGAAAGAAGGCATCCTCCAGGTAGATGAGGTATCCACCACACCCCAAGGTATCCATGCAATGGTCAAAGTACTACCCTCATATTCCCCATTTTTCTACTATTTATGCAAGCAATAATCTAGATGATTGGAAAACACTTTGGGGCAATCTAATAGATATTTCAAGTAGCATAAATAGAAACTGATTTATGGGTGGGGACTTCAATGAAGAAAGCGAGAGATAAGTTTGGTGGCAACTACATTAATTCCAGCAAAAGCAATTTATTCTGGAATTGCTTTAACCAGTGTAAGCTAGTGGACCTAGGCTACAAAGGTAGTAAATAGACATGGACTAATAAGAGATACAAGAATAGATCAAATCTAATCTTAGAAAGAATTGATTGTTATTTTGCTAATAACTGCTAGATTTCAGAATACCCTGAGGCATCTGTAACACACCTTCTTAGGACCCATTCTGATCACTGCTCCCTCCTAATAAAGCTAAAACATGACCCCCCAATGCCAACACCAAACCCTTCAGATTTGAGCCAATGTAGTGCAGCCACCTTGCCTTCCCACAACTCATTCAAGACTCTTTCCTAGCTGTCTCCACTCTTGTCCCATCATCCTAAAGGTTCAAAAGAAATTCCACTCATTAGAATAAACACACCTTTGGGAATATATTCTACAAACAGAAGAGACTACTAGCCAAGGTTGTTGGGTTCTAAAATTCATCTAATTACCAGTTTAGTCAATTCTCCCTGAATCTAATAAACACCTTAATTGAGGAATTAGACTCAATCCTAAAAAATAAAAAGGATTTCTGTAAATTGAAATCCAGAATCATCTGGATCATTGATGGAGATGCCAATACCAGATTCTTCCACACTTTTACTTTAAATAGGAGAAGAATAAACATGATTCTTTCTCTCAAAGATTAATTTTGTAACAAGCAATATGAACAATTTGACATCAAAGATTCCATTACTAGATTCTTTAGTGCTTTTTACACATCTTCACACACACAATCACCCATCAAAACTACCAACCCAAACTCCCAGAGCCATACACTATCTACAATCCAAAAAGCCAATTTGGCCCTACCCCTAAGAGACAGTGAAATTAAAAGAGCACTCTTCTCCTTTAAAACATTCAAAGCACCAGGTCCAGATGGCATGCAACCCTTCTTTTACCAAAAATATTGAGACATTGTTGGGAAAGATGTTATCCAATTTTACAAAGAATGCTTTGAATAAAAAATAATGCACCCAAAAATGAATGAAACACTCTTATGCCTCGTACCATAATTCCCTCAGGCCTCCATGCTTAAGAACTTCAAACCTATAAGCCATTGCAATACTGTCTATAAAACTGTGACCAAAATCCTGGTTAACAGAAGTAATCCCTACTTGCCCCATATTATTTGTCCTCGCCAAGTCAGCTTTCTATCTGAGATGAGTGCTTTTGATAATGCTATTATAATCAAGGAGTAATCACCCATGTTGGGAAGATGAGAGAAAAAAAAGCACATATGACCTTAAAAATTGACATGAAAAAAACATTCGACATGATTGAGTGGTCTTTTATTAGGGACACCCTCCATGATTTTAACTTTTCCACCGATCTTATCAATCTCATCCTATTTCGTGTAAGCTCCTCCTCTATTTCAATCATGGTGAATGGAGGCCAAACTCCTCCTTTCAAACCATCCAGAGGCATAAGACAAGGAGATCCCTTATCCCCTTACCTATTCATTATGTGTATGTAAAGGCTATGTAGGTTAATTGATGATGATGTTCAGGCCAAAGAGTGGTGCCCAATCAGCATCAGCAGGTCTGTCCCTAAAATCTCACCTTTTTTTTGTCGATGATCTAACCTTATTTGCTAGGGCTGACTCCAAAATTGCTCAACCATCATCAATACTCTAAGCTACTTCAACCATACTTCAAGTTAGACAATTAATCTTACAAAGTCAAGGGTCTCTTTATCTGCTAATTGTCACCCTGTTTAGATAGAGTCCAACATTTCCAACCTATCCATCCAAGCCTCATCTACCTTTGAAAAATATCTGGGCTTCCCTATTTTCCATAAAAGGCTAGTAAATAGTGACATGAGAGCTTCTGATAATGCTATTATAGTCAAGGAGTACATTACCCACTTTGAAAAGATGAGAGGGAAAAAAGCACATATGAACTTAAAAATTGACCTGGAAAAAACATTCGACATGATTGAGTGGTCTTTTATCAGGGACATCCTCCATGGTTTTAACTTCACCATTGATTTTATCAATCTCATCCTATCTTATGTAATCTCCTCCTCTATTTCAATCTTGGTGAATGGAGACCAAACTCCACCTTTCAAACCATTTAGAGGCATATGACAAGGAGATATCCTATCCACTTACTTATTCATCATGTTTATGTAAAGGTTCTCTAAATTAATTGATGATGATGTTCAGGCCAAAGAGTGGTGCCCAATCAGCATCAGTAGGTCTTGCCCTAAAATCTCACATCTTTTCTTTGCTGATGATCTAACCTTATTTGCTAGGGCTGACTCCAATAATTGCTCAACCATCATCAATACTCTAAATTACTTCAACCATACTTCATGTCAGAAATTAATTGTAACGACCCGGTTGGTCGTTTCATGAGTTATAGCTCTGTTTTCCCTGTTTCTACTTTTATCTATATTCTTCAACTGTGTTTTATTGTACCGTGTTGGTTGATTTGTGTCCAGAGTGGTTTTGGAGTGGAATGAGGCACTTAACATCCTATTTAGAAGCTTAAGTTGGAAAACATCAACCGGATGTTGACTTATGTGTAAACAATCTCGGATGGGATTTTTGATGATTCTGTTAATTTCGTTGGGTGATGTTGGACTTAGGAGCACATCCGGAATATGATTTGGAGCTCCATGGTAGAATTTGGTCTGAGTTGGCGAAAGTTGGAAATTCGGCGATTTTGTGCCAACAGTGAAAAATTTGATATCGAGTTCGGAATAGAATTTTGGAAGTTGGAGTAGGTTCTTAGTGTCATTTGTGATGTGTGTGCAAAATTTCAGTTCATTCAGAGGTGATTTAGTAGATTCTAGTGTCATTTGTGAAATTTGAAAGTTTAGAAGTTCTTAGGCTTGAATCCGAGGGTGATTTGGTCTTTCAATTCTGTTTTGAATGATTCGAAGGTTTGAATTAGTTTAGATGATGTTATAGGGTGTGTCAGTATGTTTGGTTGAGGTCCCGAGGGCCTCGGGTAAGTTCCGGGTGGTTATCAGATCATTATTTGGCCTTGGAGGTTGGAAATATCTGATATCTGGTGTTGGAAAAGTTGCAGGTCTCAGATCATTGGAAGTGCGACTGTGGTTTGAATTACGTGAAAGACAATAGAAGAATGCGGCTGCGATGGGAACTTCGTGGACCGCGGAAGGAGTTGATTCAGTATTTGCGGTCGTGGTGGGAATCTCGCGGACCGCGGTAGAGGTTGCGGCCGCGATGGAATTTCACTGATCGCGGTAGTAATTGTGCGGACGTGATGAGAAATATGCGCACCACGGACTGGAAGTTCAGAGAGCACTATATAAGCGAGGTTTAGGGTTTTATTTCACATCTTGGACTTTAGGAGCTCGGTTTGAGACGAATATTCGGGAGTTTTTCAAGGAAATCATTGGGATAAGTAATTCTAACTCGGTTTTGGCTAATAATCATGAATCTATCATTGATTTCATCATTTGATTAATGATTTGGGATGAAATTTGGGAAAAATTTGTGGAATTTCACAAAATGAACTTTTGGGATTTGGAAGTCGATTCGAAGTTGGAATTGAGTAAAACTAGTATGGTTAGTTTCATAATCGAATGGGTTGTTGGATTTTTTTGACTTTGGTTAGATTTCGATACGTGGGCCCGAGGCCCAACTTTTGAGTTGACGTTTTGACTTTTGACCTTAAGCTTAGCATTTTCTTATGGGATTGATCCCTTTAGTTCGTGTTGATTGTATTAAATTGTTTGTGGCTAGATTCGAGGCATTTGGAGGTCGGTATGAGAGGCAAGGGCATCACAGAATAGAGGATTTGATCGGCTTGAGGTAAGTAACGGTTATAAATGTGGTCTTGAGGGTATGAAACCCCGGACATCATGCCGTATGACTATTTGAGAGGTGGCGCACATGCTAGGTGACGGGTGTGTGGGCGTGTACCGTAGGGATTGTGACTTGTCCGTCCCGTGAGACTGTGGAATCAATTGGCCTACTATTTAATACATGTTCCCTCTATTTCATGGAAATTTCATGTACTTCATGTTAGAAATCATGTTTAGGTCTTATGTGTTCACTTTTGAGACCTGCGAGGTCGCATACTTGCTAAATTAGCTGCTAATTGCTATTTTATACTCAGTCATGGCTTTCCCTGCTTATTATGCCTTCATCTCTTACTGTTCATTATTCATACATGTTATTACTTCTGTTGGGCTATTTATATGATTCCGAGAGCCCGTGAGACTGGAGAGATTGGTGATTGAGTGAGACCGAGGGCCTAATTGTGAGGATATTGAAACTATAACACGTGAGTTGTCCGTGCAGTCAAAGCAGGTTGTTCAGGGACTTCAGACACATAGGGCACCACCAACCCAGCCGATTGCACCTACTTAGGATTATGTGGTTCTAGGCATGCCTGATAACGAGCAACGTCGATTGGATAGGTTTTGTAGACTTCAGCCTTCGACTTTCAATGGTACAGAGGGCGAGGATGCCCAGGGTTTCTTGGACAAGTGTCAGAGGATTCTTCGTACATCGGGTATTCTGGAGACTAGTGGGGTCTCATTCACTAAATTTCGATTTTCTGGTGCTGCTTTTACTTGGTAGGAGGCTTATGAGAGGCGTAGGCCTGTTGGTGCAGCGCCCCTTACCTAGTGTCACGATCCAATTTAGTATTGTGACCGGCGCTTAGGAGCAAGTGCTCCCAAGTAAGTCTCATCGGTAATTTTACAGAAAATCGGACAAAATTTCCCCTATTTTTGGACCATCCCAAAAACTTTCCCTGTCTCAAATCAACAACCAAACATCCTAATAGCAATTCAAATAATCGACAACTTATCAATTAACCAAAATAGTCTTCACCATTACTAATCAATCCACTAACAACCAGAAATACTAATTTATCTCCGACTTTGATAATAAAGAACGATACTCGACATAAGACTAATAGCAAAATAATACTCATGACACTAAAAGAATGACTATGGAGCGACTCTAAGAATTCAAATAAAAGACCATAACAATTGATAAAAATCTCTACCCACGCGAACAAGTGCGAGGCTCACCAAGAATTCTCAACCTGTGCGCTCTAATTAACGAAATCCTCGCCTGCTTCAACTATTGTCTCTGTAAAAAAATTAGCGGGGAATGAGTCGCTAGCTCAGTGAGCAATAACACTTAACCACAACCATTTTTAATTTGGGGAAAGTCAGAAAACATGCTAGTATATCAAACAGAAAACAACATAAAATGCCCTTTCAGAAACAATAAATAGTATTCAGTCTCATTATGCTTTTCTTGTAGTATAATACAATTAACAATTCAGTAATAAGCTCGGTAACCACTGTTTAATGTCAATATTTAAATTTTGGAAAGTTTCAATAAACGGATCATGTAATCGGTATAACTGAGGACTTCTTTGCAAGAAATCATATATAACGGTAGTCCCTACTTGAGGGAAAATCGGTAACGGTATGCTAGTTCTACCTTCCCACTAGCGAGGGCTATAATGGTAATCGGTAAATACATTGTGCACCAGGTCTAACGAACCCGTCGTTAGCTACGAGATCCTTTAATGTCTACTCCCATTTATATTTGTCTCTGTAATCCATATATATACTCGTAGAAACTATTTTAAAACAATATAGGGCATTTTGGTTGTTATCAAATCATATAATTTCCTTTCGATAACAGTAAATTCAAGTAACGGTAAAACAGATCTAGTGACAACGAAAATATTTAAAACCACGGTATTCATCTCAAAAAACTATTTTGGTATGATATCAAGTAAAAGACTTGTTCCACATGCAACTCAAAATAATCGGTAACATATTCATATTAAAAATCATGTGTAAATCATGCAAGTTATGAAAATTTAAATTGTGGTAAGATTACTACTCACCGTACTCGTGCCGAAATACTAAATGCTTCGCCTCGAGCAATTCGTACAAATTCCTCCAATCAATCTATAAAGACATGATATCGTTCTCATGTTAATTTTCATGTTTAGGCTAATTCGTAGCTAATTTAGAATGCTCAACCCTAAGAGTGTAAATATTTGGCTCTTAATTCGTCGAATTATAATAACCCAACAAATCCCTCTTATTCTACTTGAAATATCAAGACCTATTTCAGTATCCCAACTTACTGCTATCAAAATTACATTGAATTTGTTTTGGCATATACAAAATATATAAGTTTATACCCCCAAACCTATAGTACTGATTCATGAAAATTTCCATGAATTCCACTAATTCAATAATTTTAATTGTTCAACTAATTCTCAACCCCATCTCTATAGCCATGGAATTTATGAATCAAAACTATGAATTAAGTTCAAAAATTTACCTACCTTGTTCCCCTTCTCTGTAAATTCCTTTGCTAGAACAAAGCAAACCCACTTTGTAGTTGCTTTTGATTGCCTCTGTCCGTTTTGCGTCTGCCGAGCTTGGTCCCTTGTTCTTTTGTTTTTTTTGTATGCCCAATGCTCTGTTTCTCTTTAGTGCAGCTTTTGCTGCTTCCCCTTTTTCCCTTTTTTCGTTTATGTTTGAGTTTTCCCACAGAATGGGCTTCGGCCCTTTTTGAATCCTTATTCCTTTTTTTGTTTTATAATAATAATAATAATAATAATAATAATAATAATAATAATAATTATTATTATTATTATTATTATTATTATTATTATTATTATTATTATTATTATTATTATTATTATTATTATTATTATTATTTTGCTAATGACCAATACACCCTTATCAAAATATAGGGTGTTACAATTAGGGACTCGGACATTCTTAAGACAGCTTTCAGGACCTGATATGGTTATGAGTTCCTTGTGATGTCTTTTGGGCTGACCAATGCCCCAACAACATTCATGAATTTGATGAACAGCGTGTTTCGGCCTAATCTAGACTTGTTTGTTATTGTTTTCATTGATGATATTCTGGTGTACTCGCATAGTTAGGAGGAGCATGTTAAGCATTTAAGAGTTGTGTTGCAGCGGCCAAGGGAGGAGAAACTTTATGCTAAGTTCTCCAAGTGTGAGTTTTGGCTCAGTTCAGTGGCGTTTTTGTGGCACGTGGTGTCCAGTTAGGGTATGCAGGTTGATTCGAAGAAGATAGAGGTGGTCCAGAGTTGGCCCAGACCGTCCTCAGCCATAGAGATTCATAGATTTCTTGGGTTGGCAGGTTATTACCATCGATTTGTGCAGGGTTTCTCTTCTATTGCATCGCCCTTGACTAAATTGACCCAAAAGGGTGCTCCTTTCAGGTGGTCGGATGAGTGTGAGGCGAGCTTTCAGAAGCTCAAAACCGCCTTTACCACAACTCCAGTGTTAGTTTTGCCGACAGATTTAGGTTCTTATATAGTTTATTGTGATGCTTCACGGGTCGGCATCAGGTGTGTGTTGATACAAGAGGGTAGGGTGGTTGCTTATGCTTCTCGTCAGTTAAAGCCATATAAGAAGAACTACCATGTTCATGATTTGGAGTTGGCTGCCATGGTTCACACATTGAAGATTTGGAGGCATTGTCTCTATGGTGTGTCTTGTGAGGTGTTTACTGATCATCGTAGCCTCCAGCACTTGTTCAAGCAGAAGGATCTCAATTTGAGGCAGCGGAGATGGTTGGAGCTGATATTACTATTCTGTGTCATCCAGGGAAGGTCAATGTGGTGGCCGATGCCTTGAGTAGGAAGGCAGTGAGTATGGGTAGTCTTGCATACATTCATGTTGGTGAGAGACCTCTTGGAGTTGATATTAAGGCTTTGGCCAATCGGTTTGTGAGATTAGATATTTCGGAGCCCAGTCTGATCCTAGTTTGTGTGGTTTCTCGGTCTTCTCTGTTTGATCGTATCAGAGAGCGCTAGTATGATGATCCTCATTTAATTGTCCTCAAGGACAGAGTTCAGCACGACGATGCAAAAGATATGACTATTGGTGATGACGGGGCGTTGAGGATGCATGGTCGGATATGTATTGCCCAACGTAGATGGACTTCGGGAGTTGATTATGGAGGAGGCCCATAGCTCGCGGTATTCCATCCATCTGGGTACCGCGAAGATGTACCAAGATTTGAGTCAGTACTATTGGTGGAGGAGAATTAAGAAAGATACAGTAGGGTTTGTAGCTCGGTGCCTCAATTATCAGCAGGTAAAATATGAGCATCAGAGATCGGGTGGCTTGCTTCAGTACATGGATATTCTAGAGTGGACATGGGAGCGGATCACCATGAATTTTGTAGTTGGACTCCCATGGACTTCGAGGAAGTTCAATGCTATTTGGGTGATTGTGGATCGGCTGACCAAGTCCGCACACTTCATTCCTGTGTGTACTACCTATTTTTCAGAGCGGTTAGCTGAGATTTATATCTGAGAGATTGTTTGCCTGCATGGTGTCCCGGTTTTCATCATTTCAGATAGGGGTACTCAGTTTACATCGCAGTTTTGGAGGGCCATGTAGCAAGAGTTAGGCACTCAGGTGGAGCTGAGCACAATATTTCATCCTCAGACGGACTGATATTCCGAGAGCACTATTCTGATATTGGAGGACATGTTACGCACTTGTGTCATTGATTTTGGAGGTTCATGGGACCAGTTTCTACAGCTCACGGAATTTTCATATAACAATAGCTATCAGTCGAGTATTCATATGGCTCCATATGAGGCTTTATATGGGAGACGATGTAGATCTCTAGTAAGTTGGTTCAAGATGCTCTAGACAAGGTGAAAGTGATTCAGGAGCGGCTTCGTACAGTGCAATCAAGGCAAAAGAGTTATGCTGATAGAAAGGTTCGTTATGTGTCTTATATGGTTGGGGAGAAGGTTCTACTGAAGGTTTCACCCATGAAGGGTGTTATGAGATTAGGGAAGAAGGGCAAGTTAAGCCCTCGGTTCATTGGGCCTTTTGAGGTGCTTCATAGGATTGGGGAGGTGGCTTATGAGCTTGCTTTACCACCTAGATTGTTGGGCGTACATCTGGTATTTCATGTTTCGATGCTCTGGAAGTATATCGGCGATCCGTCTCATGTCTTGGATTTCAGCACGGTTTAGTTAGACGGTGATTTTACTTCCGATGTGGAGCCAATGGCTATTTCGGAGCGGCAGGTCTGAGAGTTGAAATCAAAGGATATAGCTTCAGTGAAAATGCAGTAGAGAGGTTGTCCCGTGGAGGAGGCTACTTGGGAGATCGAGTGGGAGATGCGGAGAAGATATCCACACCTATTTGAGAATTCAGGTATGTTTCTAGACTCATTCGAGGACGAACGTTTGTTTAAGAGGGGGAAGATGTAACGACCCGGTTGGTCGTTTCATGAGTTATAACTCTGGTTTCCTTGTTTCTGCTTTCTTCTATGTTTTTAGCTGTGTTTAATCGCATCGTGTTGGTTGATTCGGGTCCGGAGTGGTTTTACAGTGGAATGAGGCACTTAGCCTCCTATTTAGAAGCTTAAGTTGGAAAAAATCAACCGGATGTTGACTTATGCGTAAACGATATCAGATGGAATTTCTGATGATTCCGTTAGCTTTGTTAGGTGATGTTGGACTTAGGAATGCATCAGGAATGTGATTTGGAGGTTCGTGGTAGAATTTGGCCTGAATTGGCGAAAGTTGGAAATTCAGCGATTTTGGGCCGACAGTGAAAAATTTAATATCAGGGTCGGAATGGAATTCCGGAAGTTGGACTAGGTTCGTAGTATCATTTTTGACGTGTGTGCAAAATTTCAGTTCATTCGGAGGTGATTTGGTAGGTTTTGGCGTCATTTGTGGAATTTGGAAGTTTAGAAGTTCTTAGGCTTGAATCCGAGGGTGATTTGGTGTTTGGATGCTGTTTTGAATGATTCGAAGGTTCGACTTAGTTCGGATGATGTTGTGGGGTGTGTCGGTATGTTTGGTCGAGGTTCCGAGGGCCTCGGGTGAGTTTCGGGTGGTTATCGGATCACTATTTTGCCTTGGAGGTTGGAAATACCTGATATCTACTATTGGAAAAGTTGCAGGTCTCAAATCACTAGAAAAGTGGCCGCGATATGAATTACGTGGACCGCGGTAGGAGAATGCGACCGCGATATGAACTTTGAAGACTGTGGAAGGAGTTGATTCAGGATTTGCGGTCGCGGCGGGAATCTCGTGGACCGCGGTAGAGGTTGGCTCAGGACTCACGACCGCGATGAAATTTCGCTGACCGCGGTAGTGATTGTACGGCTGCGATGATAAATATGCGGACCGTGGACTGGAAGTTCAGAGAGAGCACTATATAAGCGAGGTTTAGGGTTTTATTTAGCATCTTGAACTTTGGGATCTCGGTTTGAGGCGAATTTTGGGGAATATTTTAGGGAAATCATTGGGGTAAGTAATTCTAACTCGGTTTTGGATAATAATCATAAATCTATCATTTATTTCATCATTTGATTAGTGATTTGAGATGAAATTGGGAGAAATTTATGGAGTTTCATAAAATGAACTTTTGGGATTTGGAAGCCAATTCGAAGTCGAAATTGAATAAAACTAGTATGGTTAGAAGTCTTGTTTAGGCCTTATGTGTTCATTGTTGAGACTTGCGAGGTCGCGTACTTGCTAAATTAGCTGCTAATTGTTGTTTTGTACTCAGTCATGGCTTTTCCTGCTTATTAAGCCCCCATCTCTTATTGTTTATTGTTGATACATGATATTACTTCTATTGGGCTGTTTATATGATTTTTGAAAGCCCGTGAGACTGGAGAAATTGGTGATTGAGTGAGGCCGAGGGCCTAATTGTAAGGATATTGAGACTATAGCACGTGAGTTGTCCATGCAAATTGTGAGAATATTGAGACTATAGCACGTGAGTGTTCATGCATCACGTGAGTTGTTCGTGCGGATTCTGATATTGATACTATAGCACATGAGCTGTCCGTGCAGCACGTGAGTTATCCGTGTGAATTATAGCACTTGGGCTGAAGGAGCCCCTCTGGAGTCTGCACACCCCTAGTGAGCGCAGGTACCTATTGAGTGTGATCATTGAGGGCTGAGAGCCTAGTGATTGAGCTGCTAAGATGAGTTGAGTGAATGTGTCTTGAGAGACTGTATTCACTTTCCATTGTTGTTGCTCTTAACTGTTTTCTGTACTCGTTATGTAACTCTCCGAAAGACCTGTTATCTGGTACTTGAGCACGAACTTATTTGGTTTAAACTACTGAATTTGAAAGCATGCCTATTTCTTGATGAAGTTTACTGAAATAAACTATAATTGCATAACTCATCACTGCTTCTTAGTTCCTTATTTATTTCTATTACTTACTAAGTTGGAAGTACTAACATTACTTTCTGCACCTTATGTGCAGGTCCAGGTACTTTCGGTCCCAGTGGCAGTCATTGACCGAGGTTGCAGGCTATGGAGATTGTTGAGGTATCTGCATGGCGTTCGCAGACCTTGACCCTCCTTCTCTATTCTAGTTGTGTTTCAGTTGTATTCATTGTAGTAAACTATGCTATTTCTCTAGACGCTCATGCACTCCGTGACACCCTGGTTTTGGGCTAGTTGTATCGTATTATGAATTTCGCCTTATGTTTTAAACAGTTTATTTAAACGATGAAGTTTTTCTGCAAATGTTTTAAATTTTAGTATTGTGGTTTTGGATTTCGTTGAGTTGAGGCTGGCCTAGTTTCACAATAGGCACCATCACGACGTGTTGAGTTTTGGATCATAACATTAATTTTACAAAGTCAAGGGTCTTCTTCTCTGCTAATTTTCGCCCTGTTTAGATGGAGGCCAACACTGCCAACCTATCCATCCAAGCCTCATCTACCTTTGGCAAATATCTGGGCTTCCCTATCTTCCATAAAAGGCCAGTAAATAGTACTTCCAATTCATCATTGATAATATGCAATCTAAACTGGTTGGGTAGAAAACAAGTTTCCTAAATATGATTGGGAGAACCACCCTAGCAAAAACATCCTTGAATAGCATCCCAAATCATATCATGCAGTTCATCAAGCTTCCCTAAAAAACCACTAAGGCAATTGATAAAATTCAAAGAAACTTCGTCTGGGGCACCACCCCTAGCAAGAAGAAAATGCACCTGGTAGGTTGGGATACTATCACCAAACCTAAGCCAGGGAGGGCTAGGAATTCAAAAAGCTGAGTATAAAAACAAGGTTATCCATGTTGGCCTTAGGTGGAGACTATTCCACAACCCCTCCTCACTGTGGGCAAAGACTCTCATTTCTAAACACTATAACTAGACCCACATCCCTAAGAAAGCTAAATCTTCTTCTTGGTAGTGTATCGTTAGAGGTTGGGACACATGCAAAAAAATTATCAAGTGGGTGGTTCACAAAGGAGACAGAGTCAGCTTCCTAAATGACTCTTGGATCTCCAACCAAACCCCCATTAGGAACATGATCGAGGTCCCACTCACTCCAACTGATCAATTGGTCAAAGTGGCCACCATTTACAACAGTGGTGCATGGGATACATGCCCCATATATCTAAATATCCCACCTAACATCAAAGATCTATTCTCATTAACTTTCATCCCGCCCAGTTTCATAAAGGAGGATAAAATGATTAGCGGCAAAATAAATAAAGGCCTATTCAGCTCTAAATTAGCCTATACCCTCCTCACAAACTAAATTGTCCAAAACATGGAAGGGAAAAACATAAGCTACATGTGGATATGGAAGCTAAGGGTTACTAACAAGATCAAGACCTTCCTAAGGCTCTTAATCATGGAAGGTTGCCTCCAAAAAATTGGGATTAATTGTAACCCATTATGATGTTTTTGCACTTCTAAAATTGAGACTGCTACCTACATCTTGTAACGACCCGACTGGTCGTTTTGAGTATCTGCACTTCGCTCGGTATTTTGGGCCTCTAGTATCTCAGTATGATGTATTTTGACTTATGTAAATCGTCGGGTTTTGTTTTCAGGTTATTCGGGACTAATTTGGAAAAATGATTCTCAACTAGGGACCTTTAAATTTGAAAGAGTTGACCGAGTTTGACTTTTTAGTATTTGACCTCGAATTAGAATTTTGATGGTTTCGTTATCACCTATGGGTAATTTTGAACTTAGGAGCGAGTCAAGATTGTGATTTGGAGGTCCGTAGTTGAATTTGGCTCGAGATGGCAAAAATTGGATCTTTTTTGGAAAGTTTGACCGAGAGTGAACTTTTTGATATCGGGGTCGGATTTCAATTCCAGAAGTTGGAGCAAGTCCGTAATGTCGAATGTGACTTGTGTGCAAAATTTGAGGTCAATCGGACGTAATTTGATGGGTTTCGGCATCAGTTGTGGAAGTTTGAAGTTTCAAGTTCATTAATTTTTGGATTGAGGTGTGATTCGTCGTTTCGATGTTGTTATATGTGTATTGGGGACTTGATTAAGTTTGTGACATGTTATGGGACTTGTTGGTATATTTGGACGTGGTTTCGAGGGGCTCGGGTGAGTTTCAGATAGGTTTAGGTTGTGTTGCGCTCGCTTTTTATGTTTTGACCTTGTTTCTTCAAGCATAAATAGTACTATATTAAGCAAATGAGCACCAATTTCTATTTTTATTGAAGCATTAGATCCGTATCGTAATTTAGGAGCCATAGTAAAAAGAATCATTAAATTTGGGCATCGTATGAGGGGTTTATGGTCATTTTATTAAGAATTGGGTTGCCAGATTTTTCAGATTAATTACGAAATTGCTACTGACTTTGTATTTAAAAATCTGCACTATTTTAAAATATTGCAACCAACATATCTCCTTCAATATAAGGTCAATGGAGTGATTCAAGAGCCTAACTTGACTAAATTTCACAAATAATCCATTGGAAGCATCAAAAGCGAGTTTCGAGATTATTGGCATAAGAAACGAGGTAGAACAGTGTTAAAACGAGGGTTTTGTTCATTTAACATATTATGAGTTGGGGAGCTCAGAATTGGGAAATTTTTGAGGCGATTTTCACCATATGAATTGGAGTAAGTGCTCTAACCTCGATTTTGGTTATATTCCATGAATCTATCTTCGATTTTAGTTTTTGGTTGATGAATATTAAAGAGGAAATGAGGTTTTGGCCTAAAGTTTCATATTATGAACTTTTGAGTTTTGAACATCGATTTGGAGTCGGAATTGAGTGAAACTAGTATGGTTGGACTCGTAATTGAATGAGTTGTCGGATTTTATGAGTTTTGTCTGGTTCCGATTTATGGTCTCGGTTGTGATTTTTTGTCGGATTTGGGATTTGATTTAGGATTCGATCTTTATCATTTGGAATTGTTTCCTTGGGCTTTATTTGATGTATTTGAGTTGCTTTTAGCTAGTTTTGAGCCGTTCGGAGGTCACTACGTGCGTGATGGCATTTTTGAAACATCGCTTGGCTTGCTCGGTATTGTAATTTGCTTTTTCGAGATAAGTATTTTGCCTAGCTTTGTTGAGGAAATTTTTTCTCCTATTTGTCATTATTTGCTACATGCAGGGGTAATACATATATGAGGCAACGAGCGTATATGTATGTGCCAGGGTTAATCATGCTGGGAGGGGTGGATTATGTTATAGTTGTGTTTGTAGAATTTCGTGACATACTGCTTAATGCCTTACTTGACTCTTAGATACTAAGGACATAATATTAAATGATAGAAATCAAGACCTAGTTTGTTATAACTTGATCAAACTTGATGGAAATTGTGAGAATACATTGATGTGTCTAATTCGGTCACCTCTATGTGAAATCATTACTACATTACTACAACCAATATTCTTGTGATGCTAGACTCTACACTTGTGTTGTGGGTCATTTATGAGATACATGGAAGTATTTGAATAATATGGTACTTGAGAGTTGTTGAACCATTGTTGACTTGGAAAGTTGTGATTTGGAATTTGTTTGGAATATTTGTTTGAACACTCTTCTTGGTGTTATTTATACTTCCAGCCTTGCCATTTTATTGATATTCATATGCTTGGTAAGGAAGAGTGTAAAGCACGAAGGGTGATGTTGTGCCATTTTATATTCATCATCATGTGAGGAAGAGTGTAAAGCACGAAGGGTGATGCCGTGCCATTTTATATTCATTATTATGTGAGGAAGAGTGTAAAGCACGAAGGGTGATGTCGTGCCATGTTATTGAGAGTAAACGCACGAAGGATGATGTCGTGCCATATCATTTGAGAGCAAAAGCATGATGGGTGATGACGTGCCATATCATTTGAGGGTAAAAGCACGAAGGGTGATGCCCGTGCCATTTCATTTAAATTATTATGATTGTGTGTTATGGTGAGGTCATAGCACGATGGGTGTTTCCGTGTAGGCGAGGATGATGGACATGCATTATGTTTGATATTAGTTTTTGTGTATACGTTCATGTCTTTACCTTGAACTGTTATTGTTGTAGTTATAGACCTGATGTGACTTGTTGCTATTGTTCTGTCATTGATCTCTATTTCAATTATTGTCATGTTTCTCATACCTTCTACTTGCTTAAATTGCAAATACCATGCATATTTCCTACTTTTATAATTATACACATGTTGTATTTATTATGTAGCACTTAGTATAAGACTTCCACCATGTTAGCCATTCATGCCTTTACTTGTCAACTTGTAAAGATCATGCGTTCTCGTCTTATTTGTTATATTTGTACTTAGGCCTTCAATATGCTAGTTAATTGAATTTGATACTTCTTGTTTTCCAAATTGTTGTTATTGCTCACGTGCTTTCCGCTTAGTCTTTTAGTGTTGCCCACATGTGTATCCTTGTCCATTGTTGTTACTTGCGTATTCCCTACTTTATAATTCTTGTTATCGATGTTTCTGTCATCTGGGTGGTTCTGTTACTTGTACATTTGGGAGGATGAGTTGAACGCACGAAAGGTGTTGCCGTGCTAATTGATTTGTCACAAAAATTATACATATATATGGTGAGGCAGAGATAGATTACCGTGCCGTTTGATTTGATATCTTGGATATACTTCTCATACCAGGAAAGATTGTAAATCTTCTACTATGATTCCTTTTAGTAATTATTGACTGTCTCACCAAGTTGTATACGGTACTTTTAACTGTTACGCTTTGAACTACTTTTACTGTTAATCTATTGTACAGGTTATAACAATAAGTATCTTTTAACTAAAAGTCTCATCACAACTTCGACGAGGTTAGACAAAATACTTACCAGTACATGGGATCGGTTGTACTGATACTACACTTCTATATGATGTGTACAGATTCTTTGGAGCGGAGCTATTGGTAATGTTGGGTGCTTCTTCAGAAGACGTTTGTAATTTTTGGATATAGCTGCCACTTGTCCTTGGTAGCTTAGGTTTTACTATTCTATTTATGTATCTTTCAAATAGAACGTGTATTTATTCGTACTAGCTTTATAAATTCCAATTCTTAGAAGCTAATGAGTCATACTGCCAGGTTTTGGGTAAATTTGTAAATGTTCAGTTATCATTCTTTATTCTCTTATAATCTCAGTTGAGTTAGGTTCCATCGCGACTTGTCGTTTTTGGGTCGTGACCCGATGGTATCAGCGCACAAGGTTCATAGTGTCACAACCCCAAACCGGACCCAGTCGTGATGGCACCTATCGTGAAGACAAGGCCAGCCGACATAATTCCCAAATCAACTATTGTTCAATAAAAGTTGTTTTATACCATTTATAAACCGATAATCTCAAAATGAACATCAAAAAGAAAAGTGCAGAATAATTACACAAGCCCAACATCGGGGTGTCAAAAGTCATGAGCATCTACCAAGGTCTGAATATAACAAGAGTCTAAAAATGTACTAAATACGGTAATAAAAAGGAGAAGAAGGAAGCAGTGCTGCGAATGTCGTACAACCACCTTGCTAGCTCTGATGACTCTGCGTTTGACAGTCAACACCCGCTAACGGATTTCGAAATGCCTGAATCTCCATATGAGGTGCAGAAAGTAATGTGAGTACTCCAACCCAGTAAGTAATCAGAGTAAATAAAGACTGAGCAGTAGGAAACAATGAATCCACATTTATGATAACCCAATAAGCACAACAGGCTTGCAAATCCGAAGACAAGTCAATCGTCTCATTTTAAAATCCAACTTTTGGTAAAAATTATTTGAAAATGCTTCACAACAGTTCCAGTAAGGGTTCGATACCATTTATAATAAAAGAGATGAAAACCATAATAGGCCCCTCGGGCAAAACCTAGTTCGTATACCGTCCCTATGGCAAAAAAGAAAAATTTGTACCCATTTCATAACTTAAAAACTTCAGTTTGAATGAAAGATTATTTAAAACGTTTGTTCAACATTTTCAATAGAGGCTTGATCTAAAGATGAGTGAAAGCAGTAATTAAATCCACATATTCGATAAAACTCACTTTAAGGAGGAGTGAAAAACAGTAAGTTCATAACCAGACCCCTCAGGCAAAGCATCACTCATGTACCTGTATATATATATAGCCCCTCGGGCAAGCCTCTCTCACTCGTGACTCAACTCTTAACAAATCAACGCTCACACTCAGTACTCACATTCAATAGGTACCAGCGCTCACACTCAGCACTCGCACTCAATAGGTACCATATAGTAGCCGCTGCGGCGTGCAACCTGATCCATATGTTGCTGCGGCGTGCAACCCAATCCATATATATAGTCAACTGTGCTCACTAGGGGTGTGCAGACTCCGGAGGGGCTCCTACAGCCCAAGCACTATATCGTTGTGGTATGCAGCCCGATCCATATCTATCTATCTATATATATATATATATTGTTGCGGCGTACAGCCCGATCCATAGATATATAATCCTCACAACCAGGCCCTCGGCCTCTCTTAGTCATTAACCTCACAATCAGACTCTTGGTTTATCTCAGTCATCAACCTCACAATCAGACCCTCGGTCTATCTTAGCCATCAACCTCACGATCACTCGGACCATCAATAAAACAGGGAACTCAACCCAAACAGTTTTCACATTTTTTTAAATGAAATGAAGTGATAAAACAAGATTTAAACAATAAACAGGTAAAACATGACTTAGGATATGCTTTCAAAACAAATATAGTAAGGAAAAATAGTGGAGGTGTCCCTAAGGGTCTTAACAGGTCGGCACAAGGCCCCAAACATGGCATACAACCCAAAATATAATATCAATCTCTAGAACATGGAATATCATAAGATTTCAAATCAAATACGCGACTTAATAGTCAGACGGGATGGACCAAGTCACAATCCCCAACGGTGCACAACTCCACGCTCATCATCTAGCATGTGCGTCACCTCAAAGTAACACAACGAGTGTAATCCGGGGTTTCAAACCTTCAGGACAGTATTTACAATCATACTTACCTCGATCCAGTCCAAACTCTAGCCCGTGATGCCTTTGCCCTCACGAATCGACCTTTGTATGCTCCAAATCTAGCCATAATCAGTACATAACTATTAGAATATGCTAAGGGAATAAAGCCCACTCAAAAATACCTAATTTACATCAAAATCATGAAATTTCTCTAACCCGGCCCCCGGGCCCACGTCTCAAAATCTGACAAAATTAACATCAATGGAATCCTCATCCTCTCATGAGTCTATACACACCAAGAACATCAAAATCGGACCTCAAATGGCCACTCAAATCCCCAATTTAACTCTCCAATTTCAAGCCCTAATTTCCCCAATTTTTGCTACTGATTTTCCATAGATTTCAAGCTTAAAATGTTAAAATTCATCATAGAAACAAGTTTAGGGTCCAAAAATCTTACCTCCACCAAATTCTCTTGAATTCCCTCTTCAATTAGCTCCCTCAAGCCTTCTCCCAAATGAAATATAGTGAAAACCCTCTCAAAATCGCGAAAGGTGAAATATATACATTTTGACCCAGGCATTTCCGCACATGCGGTCCCATTACCGCTTCTGCGACTTTTCCACCGCATCTGCGGTCTTCATTAAAATAACAAATCTCCGCATCTGCGGTTAAACACTAGCACATGCGCTACCGCAGGTGCGCCCAGGACACCGCTTCTGCGGTTCCTGAAGGGCTTCACATTGGCCACATTCGCGGCTGCTTTACGCATCTGCAATCATCGCACATGCGGCGTCCCAACCGCAGGTGCAGTTATGACAGAACCAAAAGCTTCAGCTGCAACTCAAATTCCAAATTCTTCCGTCAACCTTCCGAAATCACCCCGAGGTCCCCGAGACCTCGACCAAAAGCACAAACATATCCCAATATCTTATCCAAACTTGTTCCAATCTTCAAAACACCTCAAATAACATCAAATCAACCAAAACACACTGGATTCAAGCCAAACTTTTTAAAATATTCCGAATTCCGTTTTTGATCAAAAACCCAACCAAAACACGTCCGAAAGGTCTAAAATTTTGCACGCATGTCAGAAATGACACAACGGAGCTACTGCAACTTCCAGAATTCCATTCCCCCCCTATATCAAAATCTCACCTATCAACCGGAGAACGCCAAAATCTCAATTTCGCCAATTCAAGACTAAACCTTCCACGGGCTTCCAAAATGCATTCCGATCAAGTTGCTAATTCCCAAATCACCTAACGGAGCTAACCAAATTATAAAAATTCCGATCCGAGATCATACACCAACAAGACAAATCTTGGTCAAACCTTTCAAATTTTAAGCATTAAATTGAGCATTGTTCTTCCAATTTCGTTCCGATTACCCTGAAAACCAATACCAACGATTTACATAAGTCATAATCCATCACACGGGGAAAGTCATGCTCGAGAACTGACGAGCAAGGTGCAAAAGCTCAAAACGACCGGTCGGGTCGTTACTACATTCTCCCCCACTTAAACATACGTTCGTCCTCGAACGTGCCCAGAGTTGTTCCAAGAGCCAACCAATCGCAGAATAACCTTACCATGCACATACCCGGGGGTGATCCCACATCACCCTATCTCATATAGGTCTGATAACACAATTTAACTGAAATTTCACAATCCATCCTAGCCCATAAACCTTAGAATCACATTTCCACCACCGAAATCATCCATAAGATCAAAATCTCACATCTATACCCTAACTAAGCCCGAACAAGCTGTAATAACCTGTACCCGCAACCTCGGTGCGATTACATGATATACCACATAACTCAAACACTTGCAGCGATAACTTCTAATCACAACAGCTGTGCACAACAACCGAATATCGATAGGAAAGCTCTTATCAACTAAAGTCTCATTCCAACACTTTCATATACTACCAACGATAATGAAACACGTAGTAAGCCATAACCGTTTCCTCAGATCAACCATTCATGAAGCCAAACCTCATTTGGCAAAGACCATAGCAAATTTCTGCATCGAACCTCAATGTTATCCTTCCAACATGCTGAAATCAAATTCGTTTGCAGTCATTAAAGATCCCGACGATCTCATATAATCCAACACAACTACTCTGGTGACATTGACACATCAATACAGACTAAATCCACGACTTGTGCCATCCGTGCACCAATAAGCCACAATCCGAACTTACTCAAATCATGAAATGACTCAAATGAAAGCGTTGTACCACAAGCTCACTAGTACCACCACAATGCAAGGCTGAGAACCCGACACACATTGTAGAAATAGAACACATGAATCTAACCCGTAGGATCATACTTTCGCATAGCTTCGCTCCAATGCACGACCTTACCCAAACACTGGTCCCCATGAGACACCTCATGTCACTATGCTTAAAATTGACAACCGTGCACAATATGATGTCTAAAGCCAAGGCAATAATCATAACCACCGCGAAACAATTACATAGCACCACACAACTCGAAAAGGACATAACCGATATGCCTTCCACTAAGCAATACCAGTACTTTTCCTGCTCGAATTCCATTGAGAAACCCCACTAACACCGCACCACATGTGCCTATAATCAACAAATCCTAAGGGCTCGCAACACGGAAAGGTAACTCATAGATTCCTCTGATTACTAATAGCTCAATAACAACCGAATCAACACATCCCTCACCAATAGCAACTCAAAGTCAACAAAGCCGTCTCGATGTACAACACACATCTATATAGGTCTACCAATGAACCACACATCAACTATAATCACACACAATAGATGAATAATCTTCCGAAGGTTCACAATGACCGAATTATAGCACACACTATCATCTACCTAACTTATCCACATCTTTGCCGTCCACGACCATGAGCTAACTTGTATATGAGAACTTCTAGTCTCCAAGTCCATAAAGCACACGAACTACCATATATGATCCCAAATTCCGCCGCTTGCACATATATCACACCTCTAGTACTCAATCATCTCATGAGAGGTACTCAAAAATTCTTCTGTGCCGCGAAGCAAAATCGAATATCAGCAGACGATCTGACAAGAAGTGCTGCAATGCTACCGAAGTACCATCAACTTAATCACATTGCCTTTTTCTGAAATATATACCCTCGTCAAATCACCTCAATTAGCATTACCATTTCCTTAGTCATCTGAAGATTATTTCCCAAATCATCTAAATATGCCCGTGCTGCCTAAGAACTGTGACGTTCCTTTCAGAACTGATCTATGACCTTACATATGCAAATCTAAGTCTTGCACAACACACCACATATACTATACCATCCTAAGTAAACATAAGAACTTCATATCTATTCCGAGCCACACGCAACTACGTACTCCACTAGCCAAGAACTTTTCTATTAGACCTCAGCTAGGAGAAAATCACTATACATCCCATGCTCTTCATGTCTGTGGAAAAATACACACCTCTAAACGTTGTAGAATCATTAAGAACTCTGTGAATTCCATTAGCACAACTCTAAATCGTTAGGACTGAGTCCTTCTAGCTCAACTGAGCTACGCAGGTCACTAGAACCCAATAGAGTTGCCGCAAAACACCTGTAGAAACTCATTACCTCATAAGCATCCAAGAACTAATCATATCCTTACCATACCGATCCGGGCCACTACCAAGCTATCCCATCTATCCGAGTTCCCTTCTGACTTACCTTCAACTTGATACTCCTTCTTGCTATAACATCACAATTTCGCAACCCATACTTACCACACGATACCCAAGCACAAAACCACACCGTCTAAGATTCATAAGCCACTGAATACTCTCTTAAATATTTCCAAAAGCACCACGTTCAAAATACTTTACTCTGAAGAGACTTCCTACGAATCTAAATCCGTTACCTTTACCTTCCTGATGCTGATACATGGAATCCCATAATTAATATAGAAAATACCACAAGTCTTGACATCTTCCAATGAAAACTCAGTTCCTAGCCACACATACAACTTGAAAATACCCAATTATTACATGTAAAATCTTGAACACATTAGAACCATTCTCGAGAGTCATTCACTCTACTCAAACGCCAGTTAGCCCGACCAAAATAACCGAACAACTTGTGCCTCATTAGCACTTCAGACACTGCAGAATGCAACCTCATCCCAATACAACCAAAGCAACTTCCTACTCTATGCACTGAGAATCCTTTACCAACAAAACCTTAAGACATCCCGCATACACCTATGAAGAATGACATAACCTTTGTCAAAATTTTCCTTTACTCGAGCCATCCTCGGTCTCAATCTCCGTAAGCCATAACTGATTCACCCGCACGCCTCAAACTGGAACCAACATAGCACATAACCGTGCAATCAACCAATCAATAGCGGACTCCCCCACTTGGCTCGAAGTCGTAGACCAAAACACATACAATAACTCGTAACGCATATACTCTATTGCTGCCAATATACCATAGTGAGATTCAAACTCAATCCTTCATAAGCTCGTGAAACACAAACCATCTGGTACTTTGAATCTTCTGCAATTTCACATTCATCCTCGCAACAGTCAAGCCCACTCTCTAAGCGGCCCAAATTTAAATTTCAACACATATAATTCACTTGTAAATGAGATCTTCTAACAGACAACATGAGGATCACACAACTTCAGAACACTCCGCGGGGAAGAACCCACCTGCTTTACCTCCAACTAACATTCCTGTATACCTTCCACTGTCATCAATATTACGTAGTCACTTAGTCCTCCTGAGTCTGAACTCATACCACAACATGAAATTTACTTCACTCCCAACTAGGCAACATGAAAAGATTCTTCACACGCCCATAACTCGGGCTATACCTTGAATCGAGATGAAAATCAAGCACCTAATAGTTCTTCTATCCTCTCGCAGAACCTTCTTGTCGCTTCCAAATCATATGAATACATCTCTCAGTCGCATCACACTCATCACGTAACTATCCAATCATTACCTCTACCAATAGGGCACTACCGAACATATAAGTTCAAAAACACTTGCTCACATAATCAGCACCTCGGTGCTCAAGCTATAAGCAAAAATCCGGCCTCGAGTCCTCAAGACTGGCCCAACATCAACACACAGAGATCACATCTCGCCCCTTGATCAGGGAATCACAAACCAACGATGCACGTCTGATACTGAGCGCTCATGCGTGAATACGAACGTGTGGAAGGAATTCCAAGAGTTACTTTTTAAGCTGAATCAAGGACACACGATAAGAATTCAAGAATGTGAAGTTTTTCCTAAAGGTTCTGCAGCCTCCCGAGGATAAGTACAGATGTCTCCGTACCGATCCGCGAGACTCTACTAAACATGTTCATGACTCGTGAGGCCTATGTAACCTAAGGCTCTGATACCAACTTGTCACGACCCCAAACCGGACCCGGTCATCATGGCGCCTCTCGTGAAGACAAGGCCAACCGACACAATTCCCAAATAAACTATTTCTAAATAAAAGTTGTGTTATACCATTTATAAACCGATAATCTCATAATGAACATCAAAAAAAAAGTGCGAAATAATTACACAAGCTCGACATCGGGGTGTCACTAGTCATGATCATCTACCAAGGTCTGAATATAACAAGGGTCTAAAAATGTACTAAATACGGTAATAAAAAGGAGAGAAAGGAAGCAGTGTTGCGAATGTTGTACAACCACCTTGCTAGCTTTGATGACTCCGTGTTTGAGCAGTCAACACCCGCTACCGGGTTCCGAAATGCCTGAATCTGCACACGAGATGCAGGGAGTAATGTGAGTACTCCAAACCACTAAGTAATAAGAGTAAATAAAGACTGAGCAGTAGGAAACAATGAATCCACATTTATGATAACTCAATAAGCACAACGGGCTTGCAAATCCGAAGACGAGTGAATCATCTCATTTTAAAATCCAGCTTTTGGTAAAAATCATTTGAAAATGCTTTCAAACAGTTCCAGTAGGGGTTCGATACCATTTATAATAAAATAGATGAAAACCATAATAGGCCCCTCGGGCAAAAACCTAGTTCGTGTACTGCCCCTCGGGCAAAAAATATAAACTTTTACCCATTTCATAACTTAAAAACTTCAGTTTGAATGAAAGATTATTTAAAACGTTTGTTCAACATTTTCAATAGAGGCTCGATCTAAAGATGAGTGAAAGCAGTAATTAAATCCACATATTTGATAAAACTCACTTTAAGGAGGAGTGAAAAATAGTAAGTTCATAATCAGACCCCTCAGGCAAAGCATCACTCATGTACCTGTATATATATATATATATATATATATATATATATATATATATATATATATATATATATATAGCCCCTCGGGCGAGCCTCTCAGTCACTCGTGACTCAACTCTTACCATTCAGTGCTCACACTCAGCACTCGCACAGAATAGGTACCATATAGTAACCGCTGCGGTGTGCAGCCTGATCCAATGTATTGCTGCGGCGTGCAACTCGATCCATATATATATATTTAAATACGCGACTTAACAGTCGGACGGGACGGACCAAGTCACAATCCCCAATGGTGCACAACTCCACGCTCGTCATCGAGTGTGTGCGTCACCTCAAAGTAACACAACGATGTGTAATCTGGGGTTTCAAACCCTCATGACAGTATTTACAATTATTACTTACGTTGATCCGGTCCAAAATCTAGCCTGTGATGCCTTTGCCCTCACGAATCGACCTTCGGATGCTCCAAATCTAGCCACAATCAGTACATAACTATTAAAATATGCTAAGGGAACAAAGCTCACTCAAAAATACCCAATTTACATCAAAATCACGAAATTGCTCCAACCCGGCCCCCGAGACCACGTCTCGAAATCCAAAAAAATTAATATCAATGGAATCCTCATCCTATCACGAGTCTATACATACTAAGAACATCAAAATCGGATCTCAAATGGCCCCTCAAATCCCCAATTTAACTCTCCAATTTCAAGCCCTAATTTCCCCAATTTTTGCTACTGATTTTCCATAGATTTCAAGCTCAAAATGTTAAAATTCATCATAGAAACAAGTTTATGGTCCAAAAATCTTACCTCTACCAAATTCTCTTGAATTCCCTCTTCAATTAGCTCCCCCAAGGCTTCTCCCGAATGAAATATAGTGAAAACCCTCTCAAAATTGTGAAGGGTGAAATATATACATTCTGACCCAGGCATTTCCACACATGCGGTCCCATTACTGATTTTGGTCCCGCTTCTGCGACTTTTCCACCGCATCTGTGGTCTTCATTAAAATGACAAATCTCCGCATCTGCGGTTAAACACTTGCACCTATGCTACCGCAGGTGCGCCTAGGACACTGCTTTTGTGGTTCCTGAAGGACTTCACATTGGCCGCATTTGCGGCTGCTTTACGCATCTGCGATCATCGCACCTGCGGTCTCCCAACCGCAGGTGCGGTTATGACAGAACCAAAAGCTTCAACTGCAACTCAAATTTCGAATTCTTCCGTCAACCTTCTGAAATCACCCCGAGGCCCTCGGGACCTCGACCAAAAGCACAAACTTATCCCAATATCTTATCCAAACTTGTTCCAATCTTCAAAACACCTGAAATAACATCAAATCAACTAAAACACATCGGATTCAAGCCAAACTTTCTAAAATCTTCCGAATTCCGTTTTTGATCAAAAACCCAATTAAAACACATCTGAATGGTCTGAAATTTTGCACACACATCACAAATGACACAACGGAGCTACTGCAGCTTCCGGAATTCCATTCCGACCTATATATCAAAATCTCACCTATCAACCGGAGAACACCAAAATCTCAATTTCAGCAATTCAAGCCTAAACCTTTCACGGGATTCCAAAATGCATTCCGATCAAGCTCCTAAGTCCCAAATCACCTAACGGAGCTAACCAAATCATAAAAATTCCGATCCGAGAGCATATACCAACAAGTCAAATCTTGGTCAAACCTTTCAAATTTACTCTTTAACCTGAGAATTGTTCTTCCAAATTCGTTCCGATTATCCTGAAAACCAAAACCAATGATTTACATAAGTCATAATCCATCACACGGGGCAATTCATGCACGAGAGCTGACGAGCAAGTTGCAAAAGCTCAAAATGACCGGTTGTGTCGTTACATATATGTTCTATGAGTTATGAGCCAGTGTCTAGTAGAGTCCTACGGATCGATATGATGACGTCCATACCTATATTCAAGAGGCTACATGACATATAGTAAAATTCCCCTTCTTCTTTCCTCATCGTGCAACCTAGTTTCAGCTTGAAATCTACGACTTTGACTCTTCCCGATCACTCCTATGTGATATGGTGCACTCATTATTTGCTACATACTGACCATCGGTGATGCTACAGATGGATTACGATGAGCTATGGATGCTTGATTATTATCGTGATGTGTTGTCTAGCTCAGAAGCAGATGCATTGTTAAATCTTCTAGTCGTTCATTTATGTTATGAGATGGGTTCCTATGTCTAGTTAGTAAGAACGGATTGGGAAGATTGGATGGTGGCCAGGCTATTGTGATTAAGGTAGATTCATGGCAAAGTATCGATTTGAGTGTAACCGGTGAGCCATCTCCTACGTGATGAGTTTGGATCGTATGTCTCATATGAGTTTTCCATTCAGTGGAGTGAATATGTCATCACAGAGCATTTGGTGAAGTTGTTTGACTATTGCAATGATGGGTAAGCATTTGGCAGAGTCTTCTGGGTGTTCTATGATCAGCATTGCAGGGTTGAAGTATTCGGTTAAATAGTCAAGCAGTATCGGGGCATGCTGTGAAGATATAGTACTTTAGGTTGCTGATGAGGTGTTCTATGGCTTCGAGCTAAGTTGTGGAGTTTGCTAATGATGACCGGATGTAGGATCATGGGTTGTATCAGTCTCTAGACCGAGAGATTGCTTGGTTATTTCTTTGAATGTGCATATGCCGGTGAAGCATGGGTTGCTCGATGCGTATTAGTTGTGTATTGAAGATTAGAGTAAAATAAGTGGTTATCGGGAAGGTTCTGGAGAGTTCCAAGTCTTATGTAGCCTTTAAGGATTTTTGAATTTGTCTACAGGTGGGATTGAAACGGTAGCGGATGGTAATTGGATCTGCAGTATTTCCTTGTCAAGAAAGGTCTACAGGTCAATGTCGGGGTAATTCAAGAAATGGTTCGGGTTCCCAGGAAGTTCCCTTGGGGTGTTTATATCGGATTGAGTTACTCTCAAGTTGGCGGTCTGCGTGACTCGGTTGAGTTAAAGGCGATTGGTTCTGATTACTTGATTATATGTTACTGAGTTCTGAAGAATTTATCATGGTTATGACCACGGTCGGAGTTAATGTTTTCCACAGGTATAGAGGCTATATTGTGTGTGGTGGTGTTCTCCTGGATGAAGTTAAATGAAAGATTCTCGGTTTATGAGGTGTTCAATTTGCTTATGGTTCAGAGTTGGCTATGATATTCTTGTAGTGCTGCGAGTTAGCACATTAGAGGCGATGCGCCGTGTGGGGTTGAAAAGTTGCATGTACAAGGTTGTAGATAGTTTTGAAAGGAAGGATATGAGTTCTTGATGTCTTGGACAATTTCGGGTGTTTAAGGTTTTGTTGGCACTATATGTTCCCATCGGAGTAGAGTTCGCCTGTTAGCAGGTACATTGTGTTTTGACTTATGAGCAATTTTCTGTGGGATGATGAAGTATGAGTTACACATCAGCCATTTGAGTAGTGGCTTTGGAAATTGGGTATGATGAGTTTGGTATTCCTGAGGTTCAGAGACCGGATGTTCTTGTTGGCAAACTATTCCTTAATTGCGAGTTGTGAAGAAATGCAGAGGATTGGATGATTGATGTTAGGTGTTATGGAAAGGTTGCTATAGACTTTAGGAAGGTTTATTACATGTTGAGGATGATCGGAAATTGGTTTGGGAGTTGCTTTTGAGCTTAATGAGAATGTGTATTCTGTATCGGATCGGATTTGTTTGTTCTTGCACAATTGTTATCACTTGTATATCATTGGGCGGAGTGGATGTTATTTGCACATGGGTTTATGTTATATGTTTCTCTCTTATACTATGACGGATTGTGAGGGTTACATGATTCTTCGCATGCATATTGTGAGTCAGTTTAGACCTCATGGCATTATGGGCGAGGTGGCCTTTGTGATGTTGATTTGCTTATTGCACCATAGTTGTGCTTGTCTTTCTCAGTATTGTTTGTTCCTAATGATTTTCCCCATAGTTATATTTTTGTGCACTTTATTGTACTTGATGTTGACGTACATGCGATCAGTGAGCCCGAGTATTATGGCTCGAAGGGTACCCTATGTGGATTAATATGATGGGATCGAGTTGCACACCGTAATGGTACAGTGGTGAGATGAGGCTCCTTATTTCTATTTCGTGTATTTTGCTTTCACCTTGTTGAAAATAGTTCATAGTAAAATGCTTAAATTTCCCTGCCTGCTTAACTTGCTTAGTAGTTTTCTTATTTAGTTTTCTTGTTGTTATCTGTCATGTCTGAATTATTACTTATTGGTATATGGAACCGAGTTGTGTGGGGCTCTATATGATCATTGTTGGTACTTGTCGGTATGGTTGCTTGTATTGGCTGAGGTGAGGCTTCTAGACCTAATATTTGCGCTACTGTATTGGGATGAGGAAGGTTTGGAAGAATAACACTATATTTTGTTGAGGATTTGGACATTATATCTAGTCGGGCGAGTGAGTTTCTTGGCTTATTGATCCGATGAGTGGTTAAGTGGTAATGCTTGTTTCTTTCATCATCGGTAAGGTATGAAGGTTTTGAACGAGGTTCTAATCAATATGAAGTTTGCTACCGGCACCGGATTTGTTTTTGATAGTAATGGTGGTCATCAGTTCCTACTGCGAGTGTCGAAGTCATGGGGTATATCATGTAATTACATCTTGGGTTATGATTATGGCATGATACAACTTGTTCAGACTTATACAGTGTGTAGATGTGGGATTCGGTCCTTGTAATGAATTCTAGATGATAAATATTGGGTTCTAAGGTTTAAGGACCAAGGTCGAAATAAGGATCTCTAGTTATGATGAGTTGGAAGGCTTATGTGGATCAGGGTGACATGGGCTCACCCCCGAGTTGATTCATAGTAAGTTTACACCATGATTTGATAGTTTAGGAATGACTCCTGGCACGTTCGAGGACGAACATGTGTTTACGTGGTGGAGGATGTAACGACCCGACTGGCCATTTTAAACATCTGCACTTCGCTCAGTGTTTTGAGGGCTCGAGTATCTCCGTATGATGTATTTTGACTTATGTAAATCGTCAGTTTTGGTTTTCAGGTTATTCAGGACTGATTTAGAAAAATGATTCACAACTAAGGAGCTTTAAATTTGAAAGAGTTGACTGAGTTTCACTTTTTAGAATTTGACCTTGGATTGAAATTTTGATGGTTCCATTTGCACCGTTGGGTACTTTTGGACTTAGGAGCATGTCCAGATTATGATTTGGAGGTCCGTAGTTGAATTTGGTTCGAAATAGCGAAAGTTGGATTTTTTTGGAAAGTTTGATCGAGAGTGGACTTTTTGATATCGAGGTCGGATTTCAATTCCGGAAGTTAGACCAGGCCCGTAATGTCAAATGTGACTTGTGTGCAAAAATTGAGGTCAATCAAATGTGATTTGATGGGTTTCGGCATCGGTTGTGGAAGTTTAAAGTTTCAAGTTCATTGATTTTTGGATTGAGGTGTGATTCATCATTTCGATATTGTTATGTATATTTTGAGGCCTTGAGGAAGTTCGTGTTATGTTATGGGACTTGTTGGTATGTTTAGATGTGGTCCCGAGGGGCTCGGGTGAGTTTCTGAAAAGTTTGGGTTGTGTTGTGCTCGCTTTTTTTTATATTTCGACGTTGTTTCTTCAAGCATAAATAGTACTACATTAAGCAAATGATCTCCAATTTCTGTTTTTATTGAAGCATTATATCTGTATCATAATTTTGGATCCATAGCAAAAAGAATCATCGAATTTGGACATCGTATGAGGAGTTTATGTCATTTTATTAAGAATTGGGTTGCCAAATTTTTCAGATTAATTACGAAATTACCAGTGACTTCGTATTTAAAAATTTGCACTATTTTCAAATATTGAAACCAACATATCTCCTTCAATATAAGGTCAAATGGAGTGATTCAAGAGCCTAACTTGACTAAACCTTTACAAGGAATCCATTGGAGGCATCAAAAGTGAGTTTCGAGATCATTTGACACAAGAAACGAGGTAGAACAATATTAAAATGTGGGTTTTGTTTATTTAACATATTTTGAGTTGGGGATCTCGGGTTTTGTTCGATTTTGGTAATATTCCATGAATCTATCTTCGATTGTAACTTTTGGTTGATTAATTTTAAAGAGGAAATTGGGGATTTTGGCCTAAAGTTTTATAATATGAATTTTTGAGTTTTGAACATCTATTTGGAGTCAGAATTGAGTGAAACTAGTATGGTTGGACTCATAATTGAATGGGTTGTCGGATATTATGAGTTTTGTCGGGTTCCGAGGCATGGTCTCGGGTGTGATTTTTTGCCGAATTTGGGATTTGATTCAGGATTCGATCTTTATCATTCGGAGTTGTTTCCTTGAGCTTTATTTGATGTATTTGAGTTGCTTTTGGCTAGTTTTGAGATGTTCGGAGGTCACTACGTGCGTGATAGCATTTTTGAAACATCGCTTGGCTTGCTCGGTATTGTAATTTGCTTGTTCGAGATAAGTATTTTGCCTAGCTTTGTTGAGGAAATTTTTTCTCCTATTTATCATTGTTTGCTACATGCAGAGGTAATACATATATGAGGCAACGAACGTATATGTATGTGCCAGGGTTAATCATGCTCGGGGGTGAATTATGTTATATTTGTGTTTGTAGAATTCCGTGATATACTGCTTTATGCCTTACTTGGCTCTTAGATACTAAGGACATAATATTGAATGATAAAAATCAAGACTTAGTTTGTTATAACTTGATCAAACTTGATGAAAATTGTGAGAATACATTGACGTGTCTAATTCGGTCACCTTTATGCGAAATCATTACCACATTACTACAACTGATATTCTTGTGATACTAGACTATATACTTGTGTTGTGGATCATTTATGAGATACGTGGAAGTATTTGAATAATACGGTACTTAAGGGTTGTTGAACCATTATTGACTTGGAAAGTTGTAATTTGGAATTTGTTTGGAATATTCGTTTGAACACTCTCCTCGATGTTATTTATATTTCCTGCCTTGCCATTTTACTGACATTCATATGCTTGGTAAGGAAGAGTGTAAAGCACGAAGGGTGATGCCATACCATTTTATATTCATTATCATGCGAGGAAGAGTGTAAAGCACGAAGGGTGATGTCGTGCCATGTTATTGAGAGTAAAAGCACGAAGGGTGATGCCGTGCCATATTATTTGAGAGTAAAAGCACGAAGGGTGATGCCGTGTCATATCATTTGAGAGTAAAATCACAAAGGGTGATGTCGTGCCATTTTATTTATATTGTTATGATTATGTGTTATCGTGAGGTCATGGCAGAATGGGTGTTTCCTTGCAAGCGAGGATGAGGGACATGCATTATGTTTTATATCAGTTTTTCGTGTATACGTTCATGTCTTTACCTTGAATTGTTATTGTCGTAATAATAGACCTAATGTGACTTGTTGAAATTGTTCTGTCATTGATCTATATTTCAATTGTTGTCGTGTTTCTCATACCTTTTACTTGCTTAACTTGCAAATACCATGCATATTTTCTGCTTTTATAATTATACTCATGTTGTATCTATTCTGTAGCACTTAGTATAAGCCTTCCACCATGTTAGTCATTCATGCCCTTACTTGTCAACTTATAAAGATCATGTGTTTCCGTCTTATTTGTTATATTTGTACTTAGGCCTTCAGTATGCTAGTTAATTGAAGTTGATATTTCTTATTTTCCAAATTATTGTTATTCACGTGCTTTCTGTTTAGTCTTTTACTGTTGCCCACATGTGTATCTTTGTCCATTGTTGTTACTGGCATATTCTCTACTTTGTAATTCCTGTTATCAATATTTTTATCATCTGGTTGGTTTTGTTACTCGTACATTTGGGAGGACGAGTTGAACGCACGAAGGGTGTTGCCATGCTAATTGATTTGTCACAAAAATTATACATATATATATATATATGGTGAGGCAAAGATAGAAGCACGAAGAGTGTTACCGTGCCGTTTGATTTGATATCTTGGATATACTTCTCATACCAGGAAAGATTGTAAATCTTCTACTGTGATTCCTTTTAGTAATTGTTGACTGTCTCGCCAATTGTATACGGTACTTTTAAATGTTATGCTTTGAACTGTTTTTACTGTTAATCTAATATATAGGCTATAACAATAAGCATTCTTAACTAAAAGTCACGTCACTACTTCGACGAGGTTAGACAAAATACTTATTAGTATATGGGGTCGGTTGTTGGTGAAGTTGGCTTCTGCTTCAGAAGATGTTTGTGCGTTTCGGATATAGGTGTTACTTGTCCTTGGTAGCTTAAGTTTTACTTTCCTTTTTATGTATCTTTCAAATAAAATGTGTATTTATTCGTACTAGCTTTGTAAATTCCAAGTCTTAGAAGCTCATGAGTCGTACTACTAGGTCTTAGGTAAATTTGTTAATGTTCAGTTATCTATTCTCTATTCTCTTATAATCTTAGTTGAATTATATTTTATGTTAGTTGGCTTACTTAGCGGGTTGAGTTAGGTGCCATCATGACTTGTGATTTTTGGGTCGTGACACATCTTCTTTGAGTGCCCTAATACAAAAATATTCTGGCAGCATCTAATCTCCAAGAGCACTACCACAACCTTACAACAAAATTATAAACCTCACCTTCACAAGTAGTTCTTGGTCCAACAAATGATCAACCCTCTGGAGCAAACCTTTTAACAATATTCTTTGCTGGGAAGACCTCTTTCCATTCAGCTTCTGGCATCTGTGGATTACCAGAAATAGCAACCTCTTCAAAAACAAAAAAAGACCAGGCCCCTATCTCAACCGAATATATTACTATCTCAGTTGGGCACCTACCCAGGAAAGAGAAGACCATCTTGGTAAAATGGGATCCACCACCAAGGGGCCAATACTAGCTCAACACTGATGTGGCTGCATTAAGGAACTCTAAAAAGGGTGGTGTGGGGAACGTATTCAGAAACTCCAATGGCGATTGGGTGCTGGGCTATATGGAAAGCTTGCCACATACTACAAACACCCAAGCTGAGCTTCTTGCACATCTTTAGGGACTGTAAATTGCATAGCAAAAAGGACTAACACCTTTAGAAATCAACACAGACTCGACAGAGGTAATAAAAATGCTTAATTTAGGTAACCATGTTTTTGACTCAATTATCTCTTAATGCATATTGATCATCCTAAGATTGAGAGACACAGTGGTGAAACACATCTATAGGGAAAAGAACATAATAGATGATCGGAGGGCAACAGAAGGAGCCAAGAAAGACCTTTTTGGAAAAACAATAATCTTGCCAGTTCCTCCGGTGTTTGCAAATAAAGTTTTTTGGGCAGACATCCTAGGAACTGTAGTTTCTAGAAAAATCATGGAATGTAATATTAATACTATGGAACAAAACTTAGGGGGCACTTCATACCCTTGAAGGCGATGTACCTATTTTCCTTTAGTTGCTAATATATTGATTGTTAAGTGTGTCAAGTAAATTACATGGATTGAAATCGAAATAAACAATAATTTGAGGATGAAAATTACTGTTTTCCTTTTTATCTCTTTGACATTTACCAAATTTAAGTAGTTGCTAAAAGTAGCTCAATTCTAGTGTGTAAATTACTTCTCTGCCCATATGTTAATACCTTGTTAGAGGGATTCATTAATTTCTTTCTAAGGTGACAAAAATATTATTTATTTTGTTAAATGTAATATATTGATCATTTACGTCCCCAAATTTACTCTAAAAATCAAACTCATCCTCCAACGTTGAACAATTGTGATTTTTATCCTTTTCTCCTACGCAATGTCTATTTTACTCTTGACATTTTCAAGTCCCTATATATGTAATACCTTTTTATATTATCTAGATATTTTTTAATGCATGTATTTATTCATAATTTAAATAATATTATATCTTATTATATCATTGAATCTAAGTTCACTAACATTGTAAATAAAAAATCATATATGAATATACTACAAAATGTATTGCTACTTTATTATCATTATTATTTTAATATTTTGTATATCAAAATGCATATAATGTATGTTTGTATGTGTGTTTGTGAGATTTTAAGTTTCACTATTTTTATTATTCTTCATGTGTATATAAATTTTTGAGATTTGATTGTTAGTAATAATTTTTTTTTTTAAAATTATAATTGAAGTTCATGTAAAGTGTAAATAGATAATTTTTATAAATTTATTATAAACAACAACAAAAATAACAAACCCAACAAAATCTCACAAGTGGGGTATGGAAAGGGTATTGTGTATGCAGACCTAATTACCTCTATCTATGAAGGTGAAGAGATTGTTACTGATAGACAATCGGTTCAAGAGCAGTGAAAGGAAGCAATAACCAATTAAAAATACTAATAAGGTACAAGGCAGCAGGAACAAATGATAAAACATGTAAACAAGATCAAGAAATACGAGAATACAAAACTGATGTCAACTACTGATAATAGTGATGCACCGTATAATAACAAGGAATTAGGAATAAGAAAGTAAGCAACAATTTTATCCCAGGCCCAATGATACCAAGTCCTCGTACTATTGGCAAGCAAGCAACCGCAATCTCTTAATTGAATAAGCTGCCAAGTGCCAACTTTAAATAATCTGCTCATTTTAAAAATTAATTTTAATTAAAGTACTTTTTAAAAAAGTACTTTAAAATTGTAACAAATTTGTATTTGTCTCAAATCATTTGAGCAACATGCTTTTGTCAGTGTTAGAAAGGAGTTTGTGCTTGGTCCATCCATCCAAAAAATACTTCTAATTATACGTGTCAAATTACTAAAAAGAAATGTACAAATTTATTGAGAAGTGAAGATTTTTGGTGTTGGAGATATATAATTAAGTTGATAATAAAATATTTAAGTGCTGACTATCTCATTTAATAAAAATTTAAGCTGTTAGAAAAAATATTTTATTTATTGACTTAATTATATCTTTTTAATAGCCCTTTACATACAGGTTTGAATTTTTATGAGTAAGCACATGAAAGTTCTTTTTAACAATGGATGACAGTGCCAAAGTTTTAAAATTTAGCTTATTTTATTTTTCTTATTGCCGAACGTTCTTTTTTAATTGTTTTTCCTGGATAAAGGAGATTTACCTCGAGGTATCAAGACATGTTTATTCACTTTGTATGTTTCTTACTTTTTCAATAATAATTTATTTGGATTGACTTTTACATGGCACACCTCAATTAAAAAAAGCAAGCCATATCTGTTTTTGCATGTTTAGTGGGGGAAAAGCATATAAAACTATCTAAAGTGAACATTCAAAAAGATAAATTTTCTCAATTTTCGTTTAACCTTGAGTTGACAAACTAATTTTAATATGTACACTTGTTAGAAAAAAGTATTGACTTTTTTATTCAAATTTGCCAAGTTGATTAAATGGTGGCGGTATTGGACTCACAACAAGTCATTATACTAAATCTATAATATATCTATATACTGGTTTAATGGTGGGAAGGAAAGTGACGTTCTAAAATTCCAATTATACCTCTGCCATGCTTGTTTCTTGCTCTTTTTCGCCAATATATAGCTAAAATTTTATTCTTGTTATAAATTATAACTCAAAGTAGTAATATGGAACAAGGAAATAAAAGCAATTTAGTAAAACATGAACAAGAAATAGAGATAGAGAGAATGAAGAGATTTTCTTCTTCAATTGTGTGTATTTTCCTATCTATTACAAGGCCTTTATATTGGCATGAAAAGTAAAGAAAATATGTCATGGAATATGTCATTGAACATAGAAAATATGTCATTGAATATGTCATTAAGCATTTGAGATGAAGATCATGGAGGAAGAGTAGACATCCACCATAATATGATATTTATCATAACACTCCCCCTTGGATGTCCAAAGATAATGTGTCTCGTTAAAACCTTACTAGGAAAAAACCCTATAAAAAAATTCTAGTGAAGGAAAAAGAGTACACATGTTTAGAAATACGCACTTTGGTTGCCTCGTTAAAAACCTTGCAAGGAAAACCTAGTGGGACAAAACATTGTAAGGGAAAAAGAGTACAATGCGTATTAACTCCCCCTGATGAGAGCATCACTTCACATCTTTGATCATTCACATCCCAATCTTGTACACTAGTTTCTTGAAGGTTGACGTCGATAGAGATTTGGTGAACAAATCAGCCATATTATCACTTGAACGAATCTGTTGCACATTGATATCACCATTCTTTTGAAGATCATGAAAAATAACTTTGGTGAAATGTGCTTTGTCCTAGCTCCTTTTATGAATCCTCCCTTCAATTTGGGCTATGCATGCTATATTGTCTTCATACAAAATTGTGGATAGTTTGCAACACTTCAAACCACATTTGTCTCGAATAAGATGTATTAGATCTCAATCGTACACATTCTCAACTTTATTCATGAATAGCAATTATCTCAACATGATTAGAAGAAGTAGCCACGATTGATTGCTTAGTCGATCGCCAAGATATGGAAGTGCCTCCACATGTAAACATATAACTTGTTTGAGATCAAGTCTTGTGTGTGTCAGATAAATATCTCGCATCGGTATAACCAACAAGATCGGGATTGCAATCATTGCCATAAAATAAGCCCACATTGGTAGTCCTTTTTAGATAACGCAATATATGTTTGATTTCATTCCAATGTCTCCTTGTAGGAGCAGAGCTATATCTTGCTAAGACATTAACTGAAAAAACTATGTGATGCCTTGTAGTGTTAGCAAGATACATTAGTACATCAACTGCACTAAGATATGGTACTTCAGGACCAAGAAGTTCTTCATTATTTTCACGAGGTCTAATGGATCTTTATTTATATCGAGTGATCTCACAACCATCAGGGTACTAAATAGATGTACTTTATCCATATAGAATCACTTTAAAATCTTTTCAGTGTATGCTAATTGATGGACAAAAATTTCATCTTTCATATACTCAATTTGTAGACCAAGACAAAATTTTGTTTTTTTCTTTACAAGATCTTTCATTTCAAATTCTTTTTTTAAATAGTCTACTGCTTCAGGAAGCTCCCCGGGAGTTCTAATGATATTTGAATCATCAACATACACGACGATTATAACAAATTCAAATCTAGATCCTTTATAAAGACACAAGGACAAATTGAATTATTCTTGTACCCTTCTTTCAACAAGTACTCTCTTGGGCGATTATACCACATGTGTGACGACCCGGCCAGTCGTCTCATGAGTTACCGCCCCGTTTCCCCCATTCCTGCCTTATTGTGCTTCGTTATCCGTGTTTTATATGATCGAGTTGAGTAGGTTGCGTTAGGAGTGGATTGGTAAGAAATGAGACATTTAGTCTCTTTTGAGAAGGTTCAAGTTGAAAAAGTCAACCGGATGCTGACTTGTGTGTTAGAGGGCTCGAATGAGAGTTTTGATGGTTCGCTTAGCTTCGGGAGGTGATTTATAACTTAGGAGTGTGATCGGAATTGGTTTTGGAGGTTCAGTGTAGAATTAGGCTTGAATTGACGAAGTTAGTATTTTGGCGATTTCCGGTGGGTAGGTGAGATTTTGATTCGAGGGTCGGAATGAGATTACGAGAGTTGTAGTAGCTTCGTTATGTCATTTTGGATGTGTGTGCAAAATTTCAGGTCATTCAGACGTGTTTTGGTTGGGTTTTTGATCGAAAGCGTATTTCGGAAGTTTTTAGAAAACTTAGGCTTGAATTCGATGAGTTTCGGGTAATTTGATATTGTTTGAGGTGTTTTGATGATTGGATCAAGTTTGAATGAGGTTTATGATGTGTTGGTGCTTTTGGTTGAGGTCCCGGGAGCCTCAGGTGAGTTTCGGGTAGTCAATCGGACCACTTTTGAGTTTGGAAAGTTGCAGAAAATTGATCTCAACAATTGCAGCAATTTATCTCTTCGCGTTCGCGAAGAGTAAAAGGAGGAAGGCGTGAAATTGGCCTTCGCATTCGCGAGGCAGGCCACGCATTCGCGAAGGGGAGTGATCTTGGTGCATCGCGTCCGCGAGGGGTACTGTCGCGTTCGCATAGAAGGATTTGAGTCAGTGGATTAGAAGTGAAATTGTGCTTTGCGTTCGCAGGTGTGTTGTAGCATTCGCGAAGGGTCGCCTAGGAAAAGCATCACAGTCGTGAGTCCTTTGTTGCGATCGCGTAGAAGAAAAATCTGGTCAAGATAAGATGTGAATCGCGAACGCGAGAGTTTGACTGCATTCGCGAAGAAGGAATATCAGAACTGGGCAGAAAGTTTATAAGTTATTTCATCCGCGATTTTGAGTTATTTTTCCTCCATAGTTGAGCATTTTGAGAGTTTTTTGAGGGTGATTAAATAAGGATTCAAGGAGAATTGATTGGAGGTAAGATTTTTGAACCTAAAATGTGATTCTATTGTGAAATCAACCTAGAAATTCATAAAACTTAAGCTAAAAATGGAAGAACTAGGGCTTGGGATTTTGAACTTTTAAATTGGGATTTGAAGAACCATTTGAGGTCAGATTTGAGAACTTTTGATATGTATGAACTCGTGGGGTGATAAAGAATCTACTGATGTGAAAATTTCTGAGTTTCGAGAAGTGGGCCCGGGGTTCGGGTTTTGCTAATTTCGGGATTTTTGATATTTTTCGATTGTTTTCGCTTGGGCTTTGTTCCCTTAGAATATTGTGACGTATTCGTTCTGATTTTGGATATATTCGATGCGCGTGGAGGTCGATTCGAGGGGCAAAGGCGTTGTGAGATAGAGTTGTAGCCGGTTCGAGGTGAGTAATGATTGTAAATGATGTCGTGAGGGTTTGAAACCCCGGATTGCACATCGTAGTGCTATATTGAGGTGAGACACGCGCTTGATGATGAGCGTGGAGTCGTTTACTATTGGGGATTCTGACTTGGTCCGTCCCAACTGATGATTTTACCGCGTATTTGACTGAAACTTGTTTGTTATCATCATGGTTTGGGCTGATCGCCATATTTGGGCTTCGTGCCAACATTTGAACCCTGAGGATTTTTATCACTATTTCCTCACTATATTGATTTATCACTTGAACTCAGTCCTATTAATATTTACTGTTTTACAAACTCAGCCATTTTTAGTCATATTTGAATCTTAAATGATATTTCTAAAAGATGTTTTGGGCTGAGAACTATTATTTTACTAATGCCCGAGGGGCTTGTGATGATTTTTGGACTGAGTGAGGTCGAGGGCCATATGTGAGGATATGCTGAGCGATATGAGGCCGAGGGCCTGAGATACTTTTATACGCCACGAGGTGGCTTGAGTGACGTGACACCCAGAGCCGAGTGATATGAGGCCGAGTGACGAGTGATGTGAGGCCGAGTGCCGAGCGATGATGCCACGAGGTGGCTTGATATAACGCTTGGGCCGTAAGGAGCCCTTCCGGAGTCATCACACCCACAGTGAGCGCGGGTACCCATCATGATCTGAGAGTGAGCCCGAGGGGCTGATACTGTACTAAGACTGAGCCCGAGGGGTTGATACTGTTCCGAGTGATTGTTACTGTGCCCGAGGGGCGTATTTCTACTTGTTATTTACCTGCTAAATTACTTGTTTTACTTGGTTTAAAGGAATTTCATTTTACTTCCTCACTGATTTACTACTTTAAATGATTTTTACTGTTTGATATAGAATTGCTTTGTGCCTTTACGTGTTTTTATACTTTCAGCCATTATTTATAATTATTACTCACTGAGTCGGAGTACTCACATTACTCCCTGCATCATGTGTGCAGATTCAGGCATCGCAGAGTCCGCTCCTGAGTGCTGATTCTCCCAGTTCAGGCAGTGATTCGGAGACTACGAGGTAGCTGTTGGCATTCGCAGCCCCCGTGCCTCCCTTATCTTACTATTTTTATGTCCTTGAACTTTTGTATTAGATTTTGTATCTAGTAGAATGATATCCGGATTTATTAGTTGCTCATGACTTGTGACACCTCGATTTGGGCTGTGTCGGGATGGTTTCTACTGTTGTTATCGTTATTTCCGCAAATTATGGTAATTATATCATGTTTTAGAACTATTTATGGTATTTAACTGTTTAAATAAGGTGTTCTGTTTTGGTCTGGCTGGACTTGTCTTCACGAGAGGTGCCATCACGACCGGGTTTAGGGTTAGGGTCGTGACAAGTTGGTATCAGAGCCTAGGTTACTAAGATCTTACGAGTCATGAGCAGGTTTAGTAGAGTCTCGTGGATTGGTACGGAGACGTCTGTGTTTATCCTCGAGAGGCTGTGGAACTTTTAGGAAAAACTTCACATTCTTGAAATTCTTGTCGTGCGAACTTGTTATTTGAGTACTGAACTTTTGTTATTATATTCTCTCACAGATGGTGAGGACGCGAACTACCAGACGAGGTGGACGACCACCAGCACCACCAGCTGAGACCACCAGAGGTCGTGGACGCGGTCGTGGCAGAGGCAGAGCAGCGATGGCAGCACCTGTAGATCCACCAGCTGCTCTAGCTCCGGATCAGGCTCCAGCTATAGATGCTCTAGCAGCACCAGTTCAGGCACCAGCTGTGCCCATCGTGATTTTGGGTCTTCAGGAGGCCTTAGCACATATCTTATCAGTTTGCACTGGCATGGCTCAGGTAATTTCAGCCACTACAGAGCAGCTACTTCACAGGCCGGGGGAGGCAATCAGACCCCCGCTGCTCGCACACCTGAGCAGGTAGTGCAGGGACTTCAGACGGCGGGGGCACCTCTAGTATAGCCGGTTGCACTAGATCAGGAGTTCATGGTACCAGTTATGCCGGATGATGAGCAGCGTCGTCTTGAGAGGTTTGGTAGACTCCAGCCTCCGTCATTCAGTGGTGCTGAGGGCGAGGATGCCCAGGGTTTTCTAGATAAGTGTCAGCGGATGCTCCGTACAGCAGGAATTCTTGAGACTAGTGGTGTGGCATTTACCACCTTTCAGTTTTCTGGGGCTACCTTCACTTGGTGGGAGGCGTATGGGAGGCATAAGCCGGTTGGTGCGGCGCCCCTTACTTGGTAGCAATTCTCCTCTCTCTTCTTAGAGAAGTATGTACCGTAGTCCCGCAAAGAGGAGTTGTGTAGATAGTTTGAGTGGTTGCGGCAGGGGGATATGACTGTGTCATAGTATGAGCCGAGGTTTTCTAAGTTGGCTCGTCATGTTGTTTGGATGATTCCGACATATCTTGAGAGGATCAGGAGATTTGTTGATGGCCTTAACTATTATCTCTGTATTCCTATGACCCGAGAGAGGGTGTTGGGTGCTATGTTCGAGGAGGTGGTTGATATCGCTCGCGAGATTGAGATGGTCCTCCGTTAGGATCGAGAGGAGAGGGAGGCCAAGAGGCCTCGAGGATCTGGCAGTTAAAGTGGTGCTCCTTCGAGGGGCCAGTTCCAGCATGGTAGAGGTCGTTCTTTCAGACCTGCTCAGTCAGCCCGTCCAGAGTATCACGGGGCATCTTCAGGTCGTGGTTATCATGGGTCTCAGTAGGGCCAGCCTTCACTTAGCGCCCTCCTAGCTCAGAGCTCATCTCGTGCCCAATCGGCTCAGGGTTCTTCTATGCCATGTGCATCAGCTAGCCACTCCGGTATGAGGGGTTCCCTTCAGTCCCCTTCTCCAGCACCTGGGAGTTGTTTTGAGTGTGGAGAGTTTGGGCATGTGTGGAGGCAGTATCCTCGTCGTGTTGCTAGTTCATCCCAGCAGAGGGGTCAACCCTCGACTTCTGCTCCAGTTACTTCACCACCCGCCCAGCCCACTAGGGGTGGAGTTCAGGAAGCCAGGGGTCGCCCTAGAGGGGGAGGTCGATCACGGGGCGGTCAGGCCCGTTTCTATGCACTTCCAGGCAGGACAGATGTTATTGCTTCAGATGCTGTCATTACAGGTATTGTTTCAGTCTGCCACAGAGATGTCTCTGTATTATTTGATCCCGGTTCCACCTTTTCCTATGTGTCATCATACTTTTCTCGTTATTTGGGTACGCCCCATGAGTTTTTTTCTTTACTTGTTCATATATCTACCCCGGTGGGCGATACTGTTGTTTTAGACCGTATGTACCGGTCATGTGTGGTGATTATTAGGGGTCTGGAGACCCGAGTAGCTCTATTGCTATTGAGCATGGTGGATTTTGATGTCATTTTGGGCATGGATTGGCTATCTCTGTGTCGTGCTATTCTAGACCGTCATGCTAAGACAGTCACTTTGGCTATGCCGGGTGTACCGCGGATCGAGTGGCGTGGTGTGACTGATTATGTTCCTAGTAGAGTGATATCTTTCTTGAAGGCCCAACGTATGGTTGGAAAGGGTTGTCTTTCATATCTAGCGTTTGTGAGGGATGTTAGAGCTGAGACTCCCAGTATTGATTCTGTTCCAGTTGTGAGGGATTTTCCCGATGTATTTCCTGCAGACCTGTCGGGCATGCCACCAGACAAGGATATTGATTTTGGTATTGACCTAGTGCCGGGCACTCAGCCCATTTCTATTTCGCCGTATTGTATGGCACCAACGGAGTTGAAGGAATTGAAAGAACATCTTCAGGAACTCCTAGATAAAGGGTTCATTCAGCCTAGTGTGTCACCTTAAGGTGCGCCAGTTCTGTTTGTGAAGAAGAAGGATGGCACCATGATAATGTGCATTGATTATAGGCAATTGAACAAGGTAACAATTAAGAACAAGTATCCTTTACCTCGAATTGATGATTTGTTTGACCAGCTTCAGGGAGCGAGAGTGTTCTCTAAGATTGATCTTCGTTTGGGCTAACACCATTTGAAGATCAGGGATTTAGATATTCTTAAGATTGCTTTCAGGAGCAGATATGGTCATTATGAGTTCCTTGTGATGTCTTTCGGGCTAACCAATGCCCCAACAGTGTTCATGCATTTGATGAACAGCGTGTTCCGGCCTTATCTTAATTAGTTCGTTATATTATTCATTGATGATATTCTAGTGTACTCTCATAGCCAGGAGGAGCACGCGAAGCATTTGAGAGTTGTATTGCAGAGATTGAGGGAGGAGAAACTTTATGCAAAATTCTCCAAGTGTGAGTTTTGGCTCAGTTCAGTGGCTTTCTTGGGGAACGTGGTGTCCAGCAAGGGTATTCAGGTTGATCCAAAGAAGATAGAGGCAGTTCAGAGTTGGCCTAGACCGTCCTCAGCCACAGAGATTTGTAGCTTTCTTGGTTTGGCAGGATATTATCGCCGGTTTGTTCTAGGATTCTCATCTATTGCATCGCCCTTGACCAAGTTGACTCAGAAGGGTGTTTCATTTGTATGGTCGGACGAGTGTGAAGAGAGCTTTCAGAAGCTCAAGACAGCTTTGACCACAACTCCAGTATTGGTTTTGCCATCAGCTTCAGGTTCATATACTATGTATTGTGATGCTTCGAGAGTTGGGATTGGTTGTGCATTGATGCAGGAGGGTAGGGTTATTGCTTATGCTTCTCGTCAGTTGAAGCCCCATGAGAATAACTACCCCGTTCATGATTTGGAGTTGGTTGCCATAGTTCATGCATTGAAGATTTGGAGGCATTATTTGTATGGTGTATCTTGTGAGGTATTCACCGATCATCGCAGTCTTCAACATTTGTTCAAGCAAAAGGATCTTAATTTGAGGCAGCGGAGATGGTTAGAGTTGCCTAAGGATTATGATATCACCATATTGTACCATCCGGGAAAGGCCAACGTGGTGGCCGATGCTTTGAGCCGAAAGGAAGTGAGTGTGGGGAGTTTGGAATACATCCAAGTTGGGGAGAGACCTCTTGCAGTTGATGTTCAGGCCTTGGCCAATCGGTTCGTGAGGTTGGATATTTCGAATCCCAGTCGGGTGTTGGCATGTGTGGTTTATCGATATTCCTTATATGATCGCATCAGAGAGTGCCAGTATGATGATCCACATTTGCTTGTCCTTAAAGACAGATTTCAGCATGATGATGCTAGAGATGTGACCATTGATGATGATGGGGTGTTGAGGATGCAGGGCCAGATTTGTGTGCCCAATGTGGATGGGCTTCGGGAGTTGATTCTTGAGGAGGCCCATAGCTCGCGGTATTCTATTCATCCGGGTGCCGCGAAGATGTATCAGGATTTGAGGCAGCACTATTGGTGGAGAAGGATGAAGAAAGATATTGTGGGATTTGTAGCTCGGTGTCTCAATTGTCAACAGGTGAAATATGAGCATTAGAGACCGGGTGGCTTACTTCAGCAGATGGTTATTCCTGAGGGGAAGTGGGAGATGATCACTATGGACTTTGTTATTGGACTGCCACGGACTTTGAAGAAGTTTGATGCTATTTGGGTGATTGTGGATCGGCTGACCAAGTCCGCGTACTTTATTCCTGTGTGTACTACATATTCTTCAGAGCGGTTAGCAGAGTTATACATTCAGGAGATTATTTGGCTGCATGGTGTTCCAGTTTCTATTATTTTAGATCGGGGTACTCAGTTTACTTTCCAGTTTTGGAGAGCCGTGCAGAGAGAGTTGGGTACTCAGGTGAAGTTGAGCACAGCTTTTCATTCTCAGACGGACGGGCAGTCCGAGCGTACTATTCAGATATTAGAGGACATGTTGCGTGCTTGTGTTATTGATTTCGAAGGTTCATGAGATAAGTTTCTACCTCTTGCAGAGTTTGCTTACAACAACAGCTACCAGTCAAGTATACAGATGGCTCCATATGAGGCTTTGTATGGGAGGCGGTGTAGATCTCCAGTGGGTTGGTTCGAGCCCGGCGAGGCTAGGCTATTGGGGATAGATTTGGTTCAGGATGTCTTAGAGAAGGTGAAGGTGATTCAGGATTAGCTTCGTACAGCACAGTAGCGTCAGAAGAATTATGCGGACTGTAAGATTCGAGATGTGTCCTACATGGTTGGTGAGAAGGTCTTGCTGATGGTTTCGCCCATGAAGGGTGTTATGAGATTTGGGAAGAAAGGGAAGTTGAGTTTGCGGTTCATTAGGCCTTTTGAGGTGCTTCGGAGGATCGGTTTGGTGGCTTATGAGCTTGCTTTGCCACCCAGCTTGTCTAGCGTGCATCTGATATTTCATGTTTCTATGATATTGGGGACCCATCTCATGTTTTAGACTTTAGCATAGTTCAGTTGGATGATGATCTGACCTTTGATGTGGAGCCAGTAGCTATTTTGGGACGTCAGATTCGAAAGTTGAGGTCAAAGGATATAGCTTCAGTGAAAGTGCAGTGGAGAGGTCGGCCCGTGGAGGAGGCTACCTAGGAGATTGAGCGGGATATGCGGAACAGATATCCTCACCTATTTGAGGCTTCAGGTATGTTTCTTGACTCGTTTGAGGACGAATGTTTGTTTAAGTTGGGGAGGATGTGATGACCCGTCCATTCGTCTCATGAGTTACTGCTCCGTTTCCACCATTCCTGCCTTATTATGCTTCGTTATCCGTGTTTTATATGATCGAATTGAGTAGGTTGCATTCGGAGTGGATTTGGTAAGAAATGAGACACTTAGTCTCTTTTGAGAAGGTTCAAGTTGAAAAAGTCAATCGGATGTTGACTTATGTGTTAGAGGGCTCGGATCAGAGTTCTGATGGTTCGGTTAGCTTTGGGAGGTGATTTATACTTAGGAGTGTGATCGGAATTGGTTTTGGAGGTCTGGTGTAGAATTAGGCTTGAATTGGCGAAGTTAGTATTTTGGCGATTTCCGGTGAGTAGGTGAGATTTTGATTCGAGGGTCGGAATGAGATTCCTAGAGTTGTAGTAGCTTCTTTATGTCATTTGGGATGTGTGTGCAAAATTTCAAGTCATTCGGACGTGTTTTGGTTGGTTTTTGATCTAAAGCGTATTTCGGAAATTTTTAGAAAACTTAGACTTGAATTCGATGAGCTTTGCATAATTTAATGTTGTTTGAGGTGTTTTGATGATTGGAGCAAGTTTGAATGAGGTTTTAGGATGTGTTGGTGCTTTTGGTTGAGGTCCCGGGGGCCTCGGGTGGTCAATCGGACCACTTTTGAGTTTGGAAAGTTGCAGAAAATTGATCTCTGACGTGCAGCAATTTATCTCTTCGCGTTCGTATAAGGGTCCTCGCATTCGCGAAGAGTAAGAGGAGGAAGGTGTGAAATTGGCCTTCACATTCGCGAGGCAGGCCACGCGTTCGCGAAGGGGAGTGAGCTTGGTGCATCGCCTCCGCGAGGGGTACTGTTGCATTCACATAGAAGGATTTGAGTCAGTGGATTAAAAGTGAAATTGTGCTTCACGTTCGCAGGTGTGTTGTCGTGTTCACGAAGGGTCGCCTAGGCAAAGCATCGAATAGAAGGAAAATCTGGTCAAGATAAGTTGTGCATCGCGAACGCGAGAGTTTGATCGCGTTCGCGAAGAAGGAATATCAGAACTGGGCAGAAAGTTTATAAGTTATTTCATCCGCGATTTTGAGTCATTTTTCCTCCATAGTTGAGCATTTTGAGAGCTTTTTGAGGGTGATTAAAGAATGATTCAAGGAGAATTGATTGGAGGTAAGATTTTTGAACCTAAAATGTGATTCTATTGTGAAATCAACCTAGAAATTCATGGAACTTAAGCTAAAAATGGAAGAACAAGGGCTTGAGATTTTGAACTTTTTAATTGGGATTTGAAGGACCATTTGAGGTCAGATTTGAGAACTTTTGATATGTATGAACTCGTGGGGTGATAAGGAATCTACTGATGTGAAAATTTCTGAGTTTCAAGAAGTGGGCCCGGGGCTCGGGTTTTGCTAATTTCGGGATTTTTGATATTTTTCGATTGTTTTCGCTTGGGCTTTGTTCCCTTAGCATATTGTGACGTATTCATTCTGATTTTGGATATATTCGACGCGCGTGGAGGTCGATTCGAGGGGCAAAGGCGTTGCGAGATAGAGTTGTAGCTGGTTCGAGGTGAGTAATGATTGTAAATGATGTCGTGAGGGTTTGAAACCCCGGATTGCACATCGTAGTGCTATATTGAGGTGAGACAGGCGCTTGATGATGAGCGTGGAGTCGTTTACTATTGGGGATTGTGACTTGGTCCATCCCGACTGATGATTTTACCGCGTATTTGACTGAAACTTGTTTGTTATCATCATGGTTTGGGCTGATTGCCATATTTGGGCTTCGTGCCAACTATTTGAACCCTCCGGGAATTTTTATCACTATTTACTCACTATATTGATTTATCACTTGAACTCAGTCCTGTTAATATTTACTATTTTACAAACTCAGCCACTTTTACTCATATTTGAATCTTAAATGATATTTCTAAAAGATGTTTTGGGCTGAGAACTATTGTTTTACTAATGCCCGAGGGGCTTGTGATAATTTTTGGACTGAGTGAGGCCGAGGGCCATATGTGAGGATATGCTGAGCGATATGAGGCCGAGGTCCTGAGATACTTTTATATGCCACGAGGTGTCTTGAGTGACGTGAGGCCGAGTGCCGAGTGATGTGAGGCCGAGTGCCGAGTGATGATGCCACGAGGTGGCTTGATATAGCGCTTGGGCCGTAAGGGGCCCCTCCGGAGTCTGCACACCCACAGTGAGCGCGGGTACCCATTATGATCTGAGAGTGAGCCCGAGGGGCTGATAATGTTCTGAGAGTGAGCCCAATGGGTTGATGCTATTCTGAGCGATTGTTATTGTGCCCGAGGGGCGTATTTCTACTTGTTATTTACCTGCTAAATTACCTGTTTTACTTGGTTTAAAGGAATTTCATTTGACTTCCTCACTAATTTACTGCTTTAATTGATTTTTACTGCTTGATATAGAATTGCTTTGTGCTGTTACGTGTTTTCTTGCTTTCAGCCATTATTTATGATTATTACACACTGAGTCGGAGTACTCACATTACTCCATGCACCATGTGTGCAGATTCAGGCATCGCAGAGTCTGCTCCTAAGTGCTGATCCTCCCAGTCCAGGTAGTGTTTTCGGAGACTACGAGGTAGTTGTTGGCGTTCGCAGCCCCCGTACCTCCCTTATCTTACTATTTTCATGTCCTTGAACTTCTGTATCGGATTTCGTATCTAGTAGACTGGTATCCGGATTTATTAGTTGCTCATGACTTGTGACACCTCGGTTTGGGCTGTGTCGGGATGGTTTCTAATGTTGTTATCGTTATTTCGGCAAATTATGGTTATTATATCATGTTTTATAATTACTTATGGTATTTAACTGTTTAAATGAGGTGTTCTGTTTTGGTCTGGCTGGCCTTGTTTTCACGAGAGGCGCCATCACGACCGGGTTCGGGGTTAGGGTCGTGACAACATGCGCCCTGATTGTTTCAATCCGTATAAGGATTATTGAAGCTTTATTTAATAAATTTCTCGGAAACCATAATATGCTTCAGAACAATTTAAATCCTTCAATAATTTCCATTACATGCATATCAAGTTTTTCATATATTGCCAAATTAAAACCTGAAATGCCAGGATATTTACAAATCTTCTTGTGACACAAGTCGTCTTTATGTCTATCGACTTGTCTTTCTTCGCACAAGAACACATTTATACCTCCACTGGCTTTATACTTTTAGGTGTTTGGATAATCCGTCCAACTTCACATTTTTCAGGTGAAATCAATCTTGATTGCGTATTTTTATTTTATTTTATTTTGGCCAATCATTTATCTGTCCAAATTTCATGACAGATTTGAGCTCAAGATCCTCGTCAATATTAATAATATCGAGCGCTACATTATATTAACAATATCGATGTGAGCACGTGATTTTTTCTTAACAGAAACTACTCCAAAAGAAATCGGAAAAGAAATAAAACAAGTTACCTTCGGGTACAATTTTGAGGATTCATGTGACATTTTGATAATTGTTCTATCCGTAAATGCTCGCCTCGCTATAGTTAGAAAATACAAAAAAAATACATGTTGCATGCATTTAGGAATAATTGGTACATTTAGGAATGAGTTAATTCTAATTTGGTTGTTTAAAAGCAAAAATCACAAAAATATGCATTTTTGTTGTCATCGTAATTTTATTAAAATGTTTTAATTCGTCTGATATTTGTTGTTGGGTATTAATTAATATTTGTGTGTTTAATTTTGGTTTTTAGAATTTTGTCTAGTTGTAAAGAAGGAAAATACCGAATTTGGGCCAAAATTTAAATGAAAAATCAGGCCCAAACCAATTTGCAACGACCCAGTCCAAACCAGGTCTTCTAAGAGACGCCCCAAACGATGCCGTATTGGCATCACCCTTATGAGCCATTGATTGATTCAGAGGAACGGCCCAGATCAGGCCATTCACTTACCCAAACGACGCCGTATAGGGCCGTCTAATCTCAACCGTTAACCCAATCCCATCCAACGGCCTCAGGCCATTCCTATATGCCCGACTCGTTTAACCCCGGACCAGCTCGACCTCCTTTTAGGAGGAACGACACCGTTCCCCATTAAGTGAAAGATCCTGGCCCTCGATCTCACTTTATCCAACGGCCAGGATCTAACCACCCACTACATATATAAACTCAAACCCTTACCCCACGCCCCCATCCGAACACCCCCCTTCCATCGTCCCAAACACAAACCCAAATCCCCCTTCCAAACCCTAGCTGCCCCCATAAGCTCTCACCATAAACCCGGCGGCAACGACGCCAGTGACCACCAAAGTAACACCCCTGACGCACTTCACCATCTTGGACACGATCTGTTACCCTCGTGCCTCGAATCAGCCCCCTCCATCTCAAATCTTGATTTAAAGATTCGAGCCCAACCCCGATCTACACCAACCCACCCCGGATTCATACCAGCCACTACCCTGCCCTCACTCGTGGCCAAACCAAGCTTGGTTTGGTCCGAATCTACCCACAAATCCCCAAACCCCAAATCTGACTGTTCGTACCCTAGAACACAAGAATTTTTGGAATCCGGCCTGGTTAAACGGAGGGTTGGGGTCTAATAGACCTTAATCGAAGTGTTCTCGGTTGAGAACACCTCGATTAAGGTCTGTTCGACCTCAAATGGGCAAATCCAGTTCGGGCCTAGGTCGTCTGTGTTTGAGCTTCCAGAGTGAGTTCCTTTTCTCTTTTCTGTTTTTGTTTAAATGTTGTTTGGGTTTGTCAGCATGTTTGTTTGGTTTATTTGGTATTTCTGATATTTTTTCCAATTTGTTCTCCATCTTCATAAGACCTTTTATTTGGTCGATTGTTATTCTGTTTATGTTTGAATACGTATGGTGATATACATATTCGAGTTAATTAATGTCGTCGAATAGATAATTCATATAGATTCTCTGTTTTGTGCAAAGTCGTTTGAAGCCATTTGGAACCCCGTTCGTAGTGTTTGTTTGATCGACTGATTATTCTATGTCATAGTTTGCTTTTAGGTTTGCCTTTAAATAAAAGGAGATGAGCCTCGCCCAAATAAAACGCATAAATGGCGGGGCCATCGTTAGATGTATATATTAAATATTTAGATTCTGGGACGGGCCGTTTAGCAAATTTCACGGTTTTTCCTCAAAAATAATAACACGTTAGTTCTTTAGGACGCGTCTCAATTAATCTTATTTTCTTAAACTCGGGTGTGCATTTCATGCGACCCAAATCCAAATCCCAAAACATTGGATAAAAATACGTTCTGGATTGCAGGTGCATTTCATGTGACGCAATCCAAAGACATGTTTTAAACGATGTTCACATTCCTTTATAAATATAATAAAAGCGGTAAAAAGTTAAAATCTGCACATAAGTTCATATTTGTATAAAATCAGATAAATAAGCCGAATATGACAGTTGAGCGACCGTGCTAGAACCACGGAACTCGAGAATGCCTAACACCTTCTCCCGGGTTAACAGAATTCCTTATCCGAATTTCTGGTTCGCAGACTGTAATATGGAGTCATTCTTTTCCTCGATTCGGGATCAAATTGGTGACTTGGGACACCCTAAATCTCTCAAGTGGTGACTTTGAAATAAATAAACAAATCCCGTTTCGATTGTCCTTTAATTGGAAAAACTCCTTCACCCCTCGCGGGGGCGAAAAAGGAGGTGTGACAGCTCTGGCGACTCTGCTGGGGATTTAGACCCAGAACCACTAGTTCAGGGTTAAGAATTCGAGCTTAGAATAATTGTTATTATTTGGCTTTATCTGATTTTTTACATGTTTTGAGCCTAATGTGCTAAATGTTGCTTTTACCGCTTTGATATTATGTGAACTGTATATAAACTGTGCCGAAACCCATATCCTTTCTGAGTCTTCTAAATCATGAAGAAGGGTGTACTTCGTACGACTTCTTTTCTGTATAGTGTCAAATCCCAATTTAGAACGAGGTTCGGACAAGTTGCTAAGCCGGCGAAGCTTCTGTATTCCCGGTACGCTGCCCCCCCTCGGCTCGAGCTGTCCGCTCGGGTAAGCCAGGTCTAGAACAAACACCCAGGTTCTGAACCTAGTATAACAAAGCCACATGCCGGATCCCTAGTAGGAACGTTTATTTGCATCATGTGCATTTGACTTAGGGGACTCAACACAGGGGTTGGGTCCGTCTAGGAATAGCAACCTGAAATAGAAAAGGCCATCCTGATGCATCCTACTCACTGCTTGTGCATTTATTTGCTTCAAACATGCATGATGACCGGTTTTGAATGTTGGGAAATTTTTACAAAAAAAAATAATAAATAAAAAAAATGACAAAATGCAGATAGAAGAGAAAATGGGTATATTTATGAGTTTGTTTTACTAAAAACAAAGGAAAAGAGAAAAGAGAAAAATAGCAAGCTGAGAATGAGGAATGAGTTTTTATTTTATTTTACTCTATTTTCAAAAAAAAGCAAAAATAGGTAGTTATTTTTTTATTAAAAAATAAAATAAAATAAAAAATCAAGGTAATAGTTTTTTCCTTATTTTATTTATTTTTATTTTTATTTTGCTTAAAGTACTTCAAAATAGTTTGTTTAATTGGGCGAACTACGCCGGTTTGATTCTCACCAGGTGTGAGATACGTAGCCAGCCCCAATCGGGTCCAACCTCCCCTTTTGCTAAAAATAACCAAAACATGTCAAATGTTAATTTCATCGAAAAAATAAATCAAGTCAGGCTGTTTTGCCATGAATAGCCGAGTATTCCCGAAAGGGACGCCGGAAGGCTGAATTTGCACAAAAAACGGCCATTTTTGTGATTTTTTGACCGGTATACCCACACAGCCTTAAAATCTCCATCCCTGAAGTGTTGAAGGGCCGTATTTGAAAACCGAGTCCTTCATCTTCAAAATTCAAAAAAAATCGAATGTTTTGAGTCTAATAAAAGTTTTCTTTCTTTAATTACCTTAATAAATGTGCAGGATGAGCACAAATCGAAATGAACCGTTCTCAGCCTTTAGCGAGGTCCCTCTGCAACTCCACATGTGGTGGAATGATCTGGAAGCCGATAGTAAAGGGGTAGTGGGAAGAGTATTGGGAGGTTTTGTCAATCTACTGAATATCAAGCCAAGGACAGATATCCTCGAAGCTCTAATACCGTTCTGGGACCCAACCCGCAATGTATTCCATTTTGTTGACTTTGAACTTTCACCTAAACTAGAGGAAGTCGCCGGATATGCGGGATTGAATGGGAAACTAAGAGGACAGTATTTACTTTCACCAAGACCAGTATCTCCACACGCGTTTTTGGATTTGCTAAGCATTAGTCGGAAGGTGCAGAATGATGATTTGTCGAGAGGATGTTGTGCTCTCCAATTCTTGTATCAACGGTATGGTACTCCTCAGGGTTTTGAAGAACCAAACCTTGGATTAATTCGTGCTGGGAATAGAAACAAGTGGGAAACGAGACGTACTTTGGCATTCATCACAGCATTCCTGGGAATCGTGGTCTGTCCCCGCAAAGATAAGAAAGTAGAGATAGGCCTTGTAGGGATGGCCGATGTTGCAATCAAAAGAACTGACAGTACAGTGGTTCCTTTGATTTTGTCCGAAATCTACCGAGCTTTAACTATATGCCGAGAAGGAGGCAAGTTCTTCCAGGGATGCAACCTGTTACTCCAGCTGTGGATGCAAGAACACCTCTATCATCGAGCAGGATACATGAACCATGGGTTGACCGAGAGGAACTATATCAGCGGTTTTGAGAAACGAATGACAGGCGTCATATTCCCTGAAGGTGTCAAAGCATGGCTTACACGTTTGAGGTCAACAACAGCCGACCAAATTGAGTGGGCATTTGGGTGGTTGACTGATACTGAGGTAATATACATGGCGGCCGAGGAATGTCATATTCTTTTGATGGGACTTCGCAGCATCCAACCATATGCTCCTCATGGGGTATTGCGCCAGCTAGGAAGATTTCAAGTAATTCCCACTGATGAAGATCTAAGCAAGCACGCCATTGAGCTGAGCCCAGGAGTCGTATTTCCCGAAGGAAAGATTAGAAAGTTGTGGCACGAATGTAGATTCTTGGAGCCCAAGACTATGGTTCGAGAACTGGCTAAGGGTGAGGTAGACCCAAAGTACGATGTTTGGTTCGAGAAAAGGTTCCAGATTTGTCAGAGACCTGCTAAAAGAGCTCATGTCCAACAATTTACGGATGATTCGCAGCAGCAGTGGGGCTGGTTAAGGAGGGAGGAAGGCTACCGGGCTGAAATCGGGAAGCTAAAGCGACAAGTTGAAAGGCTTATATTTGAGAACAACGTACAAGTCGCCTCTGAGCAGGGTGAAAAGAACAAATTAGCCAAATAAAACCAGGCACTGAAAGCCCGCATTCGCCAAGTCAGTAAGAGTAACAGCGACCGACAGAAACGTCGCTCCGACGAAAGATTGATAGCAGAGTTGGGAAATCAAGTCAGCAAAAGCCGAGAAGAATTAGAGAGATCGGAAGCTTGCATAGCAAGAATAAAGGTCAGATGGGCAAAAGGTACAATGGCCCGGAGGAAGCATCTGCAACAAGTCATAAGGGATTCTGAAATGAGCATCGGGATATTAAGGAAAACGAACTCCACTCTTAAGGAGCAGATCTTCAAACAAGCACGAGATGCCCAAGCTGACAGAAGGCGCTATTACGATGCGATGACCAGAATGGAAAGACAAATGGAGAAGTTCCAGGATCGACTCGCTGACAATGCTCAAGCACTGGGACTAAAGAACCGGCGAATAGAGCAATTGTTCGTTGAGAGGGACAACATTCGAGGAAGGATTGATGAGATTGGGCACTACATCTACATGAGATGCCTAGCATGTGAGCAAATACCTCGTGATACTCTCCTTGCTTCCATCATGGGCTACGTCCACCGGATCATGAATGAGTTGAAGAGCTTGCAGAGAGGCCTTACACCAAAGTCTGCGGAAAGGGCGAACGATGCCTCGCGAGCCCCTAAGTTGGAATTTTAATGTATCCCTAGTTTGAGTCTTGTTTGTTGGCTTTATGGGTCCATTGTCTTCCCATATGTTGTTTTTTTTCTTATCATCGAGTCAGGTTAAGAATTTTGGAATCTGTACTATTGTTGTTCTTTGTTTGAGATAAGTAATTTGTAATAGCAAATTTTGGTGATGAATTGAATGATTCCAAAAGAATTTTTTGTCTTTACTTTGTGGCAGAACTACGCCCGGTCTGATTCATGCGGGGATGTGATACGTAGGCAATCCACATAAGATTCGACCGCCACTAAAAAGAAAGAAAAAAAGAGAAAGAAAGAAAAAAGGAGAAAGAAAGAAAAGGAAAAGAGAAAAAAAGAGAAAGAAAAGGAAGAATAATGGAAAGAAATACGGGGGTTCCCAAAACACTTTAAAGGCGCAAATAAAGCAAGCCGGGATGATGCATGCGTTTGAAGCAAAGCATGTTAGAAATGGTTAACTGCCTAGGAGCATTGCATCCCCAATGTGCTATTATCAAATCTGTTAAACTCTAACGCTAACAAGTTTGTTGTTTTCCACAAATACCAGACAGTTAGTTGTTAAAGCATTCTGGCAACACACCCTTATCAAACCAGATCCAAAGGACCAGTACCAATAAGCATGACTACTTCAGAAAATAGTACCGAGGAAGAAAGGCCGGTAAGCCAATTGTTGAAAGAAGCGATGGAGAAGATAGAAAGGATGAGATTGGAGATGAATGTGATGCAGTTAGCCTTGGCCAAAGTACAAAAGAGACCTGAACTACTAGGGCATATGCCGGACTACCCTCATTCTAGCCCTTCAACGAGCTTCGCGAATCACCGCCATTATCAAGAGAGAAGCCCCCATGATTCCCAAGCTCCACCACCCCACCAACCTTTCCCACCACCAAATGTTCCCACCTTTATGGGACCCACACTAGCCACCCTGCAAAGATCAACCAGCAAGCC